>NC_060261.1:3752978-4443412 GCF_021901455.1 Neodiprion lecontei | reverse complement strand
CCTCAATTAATCAAACATGGTACATGTCACAGACAATCAGTTGTTAAATCACGACTCTCGAATCTGTGTGACACGCCAGCAACCAAAGAAAAAAAAAAAAACCCAGGGTCATTTTCCTCCCGATCGATTAGAAGCAAGCGATCCATACAACGATCGACATCGCACGGATGCATTTAGGTACGAAATAATTCACAGACCGAGCGGAGTCTCTTTTCACTTGCTTTTCAATATTTTCACGATTAATCCCATGACGTCGGTATCGCACGGAGAATTTAACCCACGTGAAATCGGCAGAGTTTCACGCGTGATGTCGCGAGGCGAACTAACCAAAGGAGAAAATCTCCTCTCTGGCACGTAACTTTTCGCGAATTTGTGCGAGTGCGCGTAGCTCAGTTCGGCGGCCAACACATCCCCATAAAATCCCCATGCACCCCCACACGTCGTACCTTCGCTGCCCCTTGTCGCGGTTCTCTCTCTCTCTCTCTCTCTTTCTTTTCTTTTAGTTTTCTTCTTTCTCTCTCTCTCTCTCTCTCTCTCTCTCTCTCTCTCTCTCTCTCACCCTCCGCGATGAGTCAGAGGACCGAATCGATGCGAGAACTTGATAGAGATTCGAGGCATGCATCTAATACGACTATAGAATACACGCGTGTGTGTAAAGAATTCGATGACGTCAGCAATAAAAACCCTCTTTTTCTACCACTCCATTCACCGTTCTCGTTAATAACAATTCGCAAGCCTTTCAAATATGAATTCATTGTTGGTCAGACAATGCAGACTCTTCTGAATTATCAAAGTTCAGGGTATAAATCTTTTATTCATGTTTAACAAGCGTTCAAACATCTTTTCATATTTTGCTTATCCTGTAATAACTTGCCAAGTTTCAAATACATATTTCGCTCGATTTCTTTGCGGTTTGTTCAGGGTGGTCACAAATTGGGGGAAAAAACAAAACCCCCTAGTTTTCTCCAGAAACTTTCCTAGTTCCAGTAAAGTTACTAAAACCAAAATCGTTCCGTTTTGTTAACTCTATATTCGATAAAAATTAAATTCGAATTGAATAAAAACATTATATACGTTACAAAAAAAAAAAAAAAAAAAATCAGTTGGCTTGCCAACTTGTTTTCTTGACGAGAAAAAATAAACTCGTTACCCAAAAACAATCATTTTTAATAACCATTACAGAAAACTGACATTCTTAGTTTCTTCCACGACCAAATTAAAAATCTCCCGATATTTCCGGGTTTTCAAGATGTCGGCAAATAATTTTTTCCAAAATTTTACATCATCAAATGATTTCTATCGAGTTGACGATTTTATTATTACTAGTATTAGCCAAATTTTTTTTTTTTTTTCTTTTTTTTCCAAATCGCTCCCGCAGCTGCATACACGCACTACGCGTAAAAATAACCTCTCTGAGAAAATCGCGAGTCGTCTTGTATAATACGCGGGTACACAGAGAGGGTAGAGAACCTCGGCAGCTGAAGGCGTGTTCCATTCAAAAGAGCCGAGTGTGAGTTCGAGTGGCAAAGAAAGGCTTTGCGGGCTGAAACAGCGTCGGCGGCGACGCGGTTGAATCGCACTTTACAATTTTACGAGTAGAGGAATATATATATATATATATATATATTTTCAAACGCACATATGGGAAATTCCATGCAAACCCGACTAACGTCTGATCCTCGCCATTTCCGATATTGGATAAAAACAAAAAATCTCTGCAATTGTCCTAACTCCGAAACGGTACCCTGAATTTTTCCATATTTTTTTATCCAACCGTTAAATTATTTACGAATATCGAAATTTATTTTAAAAAGTACCTCGTTTGAAATGCTCGAAATATTTTCAAAAACTGTACTTTCCATTCCATAGATTTCAAGAGCGGAAGCCATGATGGCTCGATTTTTGTGATTCCATTTTTTAACCGCACTTTCAATCATATTTTTGGTGGTTTAAAACATTTTTTTCAACGGTATGAGAATTCAAAAATCGCTCCACAATGGAGACTGTCTAGAGATATTCCAAGTGAAAAGTAAAGGTTTTGTGAAATTGTCGTACTGTTGAAGCGATTTTTTGATCGACCGACAAAAAAAAAAAAAAATTGCAAGTGGTGATAAAAATGGAAAAAAAATCTACTCGTCGTGGAGCCGATCTTGAAATGTTCGGAATAGAAAATACAGTTTCTGAGAATTTTATGAGCGTTTTACATGAGGTCCATTTCAAAAATCAATATCGATATTCATAAATAATTGAGCGGTCGAATAAAGAGTATGGAAAAATTGATGGTACTGTTTCAGAGTTGGGACAATTGCAGAAATTTTTTTTGTAAAACAAAATCGTAAATGGCGAGGGTCGGACGTTGGTCGGGTTCCCATGGAATTCCCCTTTAAAAACTGTTCGAAATACGTTTGATTACTTTCCAGAATTATCTTCCAGAGAAATGAAATCGATCCAAAAATTATTCAGAAGATCGAAATGAAGGATAAATAAAAAGAACTGTTCGGTGTATCGGCAGCCTTAATTTTCAGACACGCGTTTGGTTATAAATATTTCGCAATCTAGATTTGAAATTCGAAGCAACTTCCTTGCACATCATCGGGATCAACTTTGCACGCGATGCGATCTGTCCAAATGCCAAGTTTGCCGTGTATTAATATGTTCGTGTAGAAACCGTACATAGCGTATACATATGGGGCATTCCATGACATTTCCATCAAGATTCTACGTCGATGTTTCAGATTTGATTTATAATTTTTTGTATGAAATTACACGACTAAAACGCAATAGTAATTTTTCTTCAGAATTTTTCGACCCAGCGTATCTAAAGTACGATTTAAAAATTTGAGAAAAAAAAAAGTATCTTATAGAATATAATAAAATATTTGACACTTGAATAATTTGCAATCCAATAATAGTGATATTTTTTTTCTTTTAATTTTTTTTTATTCATCTTTTCAAGTTTCTAAATCATACTTCAAGGCACGCCGAGTCGAAAATATGTGAAAAAAAAATTGCCATTGCATTTTTCGTCATATATTCTTTCGTAAAAAAAAAATAATTCTAAAGCCAATCCGATGCATCGACGTAGAATTATCATTGAAATATCATGGAATGCCCCATACAGATTATAGTCTCAATGTCATGCACGCGATTCGACATTACAGTAGTACATACCGTGGTTTGAACGTTATACATCAAAGTTTCGGACATGGAATGAAAATAGCTTTCCAATTACAGGCCGTGAATGTTCAGCAGGTAAAACGTGCGTCGGTCTATCCATATCCATATATAATCCATGACGTTGATATTGATTATACACATACGGAGAGAAGACAAACTTGAACTGCGGAGAAGATTTGAGACACGGTGTTTTTTTTTTATCAATTTCTTACACACGAAGACGTGAGACTAAGATGAAAAAAATTTAAGAAAAAAAAAGAAAAGAAAATAAAAATTCACCCAGGCAGAACATTTTTTGTTTTAAGATAAAGATAAAGAGACGATAGAGGATAAAACCGTAAAGGCTTCTTGTATAATTAACGAAGCGCAGGTGAATTTACGCCTTTAAATATATTTATATATTGTACATAATTAGTACGTAATACATGATGATTACCGACTGATTTCTCATTTTTCCTACTAAATATATGATTCTTTTACGACTCGAGACGTTGATACTCGTATAACGAACACACCTTTTCGAAATTCCCAGGGAGCTTTGAGTTAATGTATATATAAAGCGCGTAATCTAGAAGAGGGAAACAAGTTCGGTGCAAAGAAGAAGAAGAAGAAGAAGAAGAAAAAGTAGAAGAAGAGAAAGTAGGCAACCCGCTGATCAAATCTGGCTGAATAGCCGACTGATCCGTCTTTTCTTCCTTTCTTTTTTTTTTCCTCAATTTCTTTCATTTACGTAACTATTCACGATCAATGTGCTAAAAAGAAGAAACACTGGACTCTGTATTTTGTCCTTATCAGTACCTTCGTAGTCTGGATTACGAACGAGTAGAGTATTTATTTAAAAAAAAAAAAATAAGAAAAATGTACAAATTTTTCGTTTTTCAGAAATTTATTGTCCTTTTCTTTCAAAACTTTCATCGTCATTGATAAGTTACAAAGCTTGATAATTTATTGCATCAAACTTCGAATGAAATTCGAAGGTATCGGGAGAAGAATAGCAGATGTGTAAAATTGGATAAAAGTTGTTTAATATAATCACGGAGACTCGAGTGAATAATTAGGCTCGGAGGAAAAGTAGCTTGACATTTACGCGTCCATCGTGTGTTCATCATTATTCGCGGCATATTAGCATGGTTGTTAAAATAATAGCCGGGAGAGTTGGAAAGTAATTTAATTATAGGATGCGATATATATATACACACACACACACACACACACACACATGTAAGGTTAATGGTGTGTGTATAGTGCATATATAAAGTCGGTAACAGTGCACGAAGATAAAAAAAAAACACGTAAATAAATTAGCGGAAAAAAAAGGTGTACGTACATTTGTCATCGAAATTTACCAGATCGATGTTATTAACGTTAATGTAACGAAATATCGAAACTAAAATTACCGTTTTGAAAGTTTAGAACGACTTTAAAGAGGTTTAATATTAAAAATCTGACCACGCTTCGCTTGTTGAAAATATAATACTCAATTTGAAACGATTCTAAATCGCGGAATAACGATTATTTGCTAAAACAGAATGGTTCAATTTCTTAAAAATTTGGCTAATTTGAATATCGCAGTAAACGCAGGTATGTCATTATGCCGCATACAGGCACGGATTCGAGCTTTCAGGCTTTACCATCTCCGGTTTATTATCGATCCCTGGTACTGTGTACAGTCCTTGATTTTAAGCCCTTCCCAACCGCTTGACATGCCTCTCAATATAATCCAAGAACCTCGTGACTCCTGCAGGATAACCCGATAAATTTACATGTTATTACCAACAGCCGCGTCCGTTTCCGTTTCGCTGCTGCAGACTTTGAACAAAAAAACCAAACACGAACAAAGCGCGATTGAATAATTGACAACAAATATCTTCTGCAAGATATTCAATTTTAAAATCCGTTGGAAAAATTCATCAAAAACTTCTTCGATTCTTTGTGACGGAAAAAAAAAATTGCATCGCTCGAATTTCTTCTCGTTTATACATGTAATACGTAAACCTGTGTCACTTCCGCGGTATGTAATCTCTGCTGTTTGGTTTTAAACATTAGAAAAAGAGAAAAAAATAAAATAAAATAAACAACGAAGTAACGCTGTTGGAATAATTTACAAGAGAAAAATTTAATTCGCCGTTGTTTGTTAATTAACCCCAATCCAAACCCTGCAGAACGAACTTGCGTAATTAGCATCGTGAAAAAAGGAACGACGCGAGTCGAAGGAGACGACGTAAGAAAAAAAAAAAATAAAAAATTATGTTATACGTATTTAAACCAACACGCGGTTGAGTTTAAAACGGTAAAATTGAATAAAACATCGGGGTGCCTGTCTGTCGGCTGATAATTCGGGGACAGACGGAAAGCCGCGGCATAAAAATTTCCAAACACGTACGCCAGGTTATATATATATATACATATATATATCCATTAATTTGGCTGACAATATTCACTGACGAGGAAAGAAATCAAAAAGGCGAAAAATATGCGCCCAGAAAGTATAATTTCCAATTAAAGTATCCTAAAAAAAAGTTTTGAGAGTTAACCATTCGCTTTTTTGTAAACTATATGTGCATAGTTTAGGATCTTGATTATCGTTTGTTACGATTTTCTCGAAATATATCACTGAATATTAAATAATTGTCAAGTATGTATAAGAAATCCAGGAGAAAATTTTCTGCAAAATCGATTACCGCTACATATTTATTTTTTAAAATTATTTTTCACATTGCGAGAAAAAATAATCAATTTCTGAAACGTGTCGAAAAACATTTCAAAATCGTCCAAAAATTATTTCTTTACTCAAACAAAGGCATTTAGATAAAATTGACCTTAATGTTTAAAGATATTGAAATACTGTATAAAATTATTCTATGAATACCTATACAAGATAGATACTTTCGAAATGCATGTGTAGATAACGCAATGCGTGTTCGTTTAATTGAACTCTACGTGTTGAAGGGTGAATAATTAACAGACGATACAACGTTTTATAAACAATTAAAATATGATAAGCGGTTTTCTTTTTTTTTCTTTTTTTTTTCTTTTGAATAATTAATATTTTACTACACGCATAAAACATATTCCCGAATAAATCGAATCCAAACAAATTTGCCAAATTTCATCTTCTCGACATACATCCCCTGGAGTTTTCATTTACTTCGTAAATATACCTACGTAAGTAAGAATCGTATAATATAATTAAACTGCACGAGCTAACGAGAGAACATAAATGACTTGCATTCGATACAACAAGCTTATAATGAAATACGTTGGTCTGATCGTCGGAGCATAAAACGCGTGTGATAAAATAAATTAATAAAAAATAATAAAACCAGGTAAACCGGCAAATATTTAGCATAATGAGGATAATTGCATCGACGTCGAGACTACGACCGATGCAAATGCGTGCGGCAAGGCATGAAGATATTTGTCATAAATTATACGTCGTTGAAAACCCGCTTACATGGGTATATAAATATATGTGTTTTATATATATATATATATATAACAATATACATCCGTATGCGTTGTAAACATACCGCGTATGTCAATCTCTGAGGAAACTACCGTGTGCAATGCGGAATTAATGATAAAAAAAAAAAAATGAAAAAAAAATAATATGCACACATTCTGCGGCAGAAACTGTTGCATTCACACGCGCAACTAACGCACACAAACACAAATATGCGTTAAAGTTACAGCTGCGGTAAACGTCGGTCAATCTTTTCCGTTCCTTCTTCCTATTCTCGTGCAATTTTTGATTTTTTTTGCCCCCCCCCCCCCCCCCCCCCCGGTTGTTTTTGTTTTCTTTATTCCGTTTCCATTTAACCCTGAAGAAACGTGGTATACAACCTAGGGTACCGTATAGTGTTAAGCACAAACACACGCGCACAGTGGTATGTAAACACCCGGTATAGTAACGACGCGTTCGAGCGAACGAAGAAGGTTGAAATTGGAAATGGTTGGCGTAATTGGCTGAGTCATTTGCGCGCCTTCTTCCGCGTTTCCTCGATTCCATCCTATTCGAAAAATTGCAAATCCTCCACAAGAATTTTCCCACTTTTAAGGTTTATACGTAGATCCTATACGTTTTCTCGACGATTGGTCGAAGAAGTTAATTAACACCGAAAGTTTTCAGCCTCGTTCATAGACTGCAATACATGTGCTGGGATCACAATAGATTAACAAAATTTCAGTGCCTTAATTTCCTTTTAGTAATAAATGTTCAACAATACGATAACTTGGTTTGGTGTTGAATAAAAAAAATTAATACGGCAGTTTATATACAAACCTAAGATTTAAGTCGTTCAAGGTAAAGTATAATAAATAAAATATCGCTGTTTTCGATAAAAAAAAAATATATCGCATCAACATTTCCAGGATAAATCAAAGTATTCCGGAAATTGAGGAGCAATTTTTGTGTTCCAAAATAATTCCAGTGTTTAAGGACATTTAAGGACCCGAATATAGACTCGGTCGAAGTTGGTAACTCGGGGAAAAAATCGTTACCGTGTAATTTCTGAACGACTTTGAAGGAGTTAATTGTTAGAAATACGATCACTATTAGTTCATCACGATTTATCAAACTTCAGATGATCGTAAAGTTTCTAAGTAACGAGTTCTCCTAAGCACGCATTTGCTACAGTAACGTAACCAACTTCATCCTCGTGAACATAGCTGCTGCATCCATATACGAGGTTCAGCAGCAACCGGTTGTGAGGGGGAAATTATGCGTTCGGAATATAAGCCGCAGGTTGTTGTACGTAGGTACCTGGAACCTTCCTTCTCGTACCTACGCATACGCTAGGTCAGGTTATAGGATGAGATACGTGCGTTTTACGGAAACGGGAAGAGCCATAGGCGCGATGTGGGTAAATAAAGCACTCCCATACAGTCCGCGTACTAATTAAACCACGCGAAACGCCAATACATGGATAATGTAACAATATTGCGCATACACCTATATGGAGTACAGTAAGCACAGGTGAACCAACGACACGCGATATTACGGTGGTAGGATCCATGTTTCCATGAATCCCGTGACGCGGAGACTGGGTCCTATGCTAATGGAAACGCGAAGGTCACCGAGGTCACTCGAAGGTCACCGCGTAACCGCGACGAAGAAGACCAAGAAGAACTGGTCGGCGTATACCGCGAACTACGATACCGTTAATCGGCCCTCCGTTGCAGCAACGTAACTTGACTGAGACATCGGATGTGTGCGGGCTTCTGCATACCGACAAAGAAGATCGACGAACGGAGACGTTACAACTTGAACCTTGACTTCCTGAAACGCACCGATGACTGAATACCGGTGTATGATGTTACCAGAAACCATCTTGTCGAAGTTGCTAACGATGCGTGGGTAGAAGAGATCGGTGTTTTGCAACTTTGGGATTGCTTGAAATTTAGCAAACCGTCAAATACACGATCTACAAACTCAGAATTTGTGAGTTCAACTTCTTCGGTTAATCTAGAGGTGGGAAATAACGATTTTTTACTTCAACGTTTCGGAACGTTATCGTAACAACGATTCGTGGTGAGGAAAAACCGTTGTTTCGTAATTTTTGGAACTGTTTGAAATTCGGCACGCCATTCATAAAACGAAATATTGTCACGATTTGCGATCCTAGTTCCTTCAAAATCGTTGTAAATATAAGAAAACAGTGATTTTCTTCTCTCAACGTTTGGTTACGACACTGAGAAAAATTTCATTTGTTGTACAGTAACCAGAAAAATTGAGTAAAACAGGTATCGTTAAATAAACTGTTTGAATATTGTTGGAATTACGAGCACGAGCGTTAAATTTTCGCAACAGTTGCAAGAAAATATAGCAACAGCGATCGTAACGAGAAAGAACAGTAACGGATACTAGACTTTCCTGTAACAGCTAGAAAACTAAATTTTTCGATTGTGGTAAAAAATGAAAATAGTGTAAGCGGAACTAAAAATTTCACTCAGTGTACGAAAAATCGTATAAACGTGAAATTTCGATGTTCATAAAAGATCGTCGAGGATCGAACGAATGATTTCGATACAGACAAAACAGGTTTGATTTTTTCATTCGTAAATTGCGTAACTATTCCTCGAGGTGACGAAGTTACAGACCCGATAGCACGGATTAACAGTACGGAAGACTTTTACTCCAGTTACACGTACGGAGTAAAGCTCCTGATGAAGTTAACCTGGATATGGAAAAGTTCATATTATATACGTAAGGTAAAAGCAAGTTCAACCTCGAGTGTAGTAAACGAGTAACAACTTTGAGCATCCTGCACCGTAAGAATGCAGAAACTCGAGTTCACTTTGCCGTATCTAGCTGTTCCGCGTAGCGTGAATATATGCCAAGAGTTAACATCTGTAATAATGTATAGTACACAAAACACCATCGCTCGGTCATCCGCACCGCGATTGTATAAATGAGACACGGTCATTAAACGCGCATTAGCCGCAAGTAGTTGAACCTTCGTATCGTCGCACAATTAACACACGGGAATTGATGTCCAATTGTAAAGCGTGTAAGATGAGACGAGTTACGTACGAGGAATGATAACCATGGATTGATTATAATGATCCATCATACCTTCCAAGAGTGTCCTTTGTTAAATCCTCAGCCAAGGCGACCGTCGAAGAGGTCGCAACCACCATTGTAACGAACTGTGCTTTCCATATCAAGTTCAAATTTTCACTGTATATATGTAACTGTCAATGAACGAACAAATGTCTCACCGCACGTGAAGAAGAAAGACCTCCTCCACCGGCACCGTGACTTCTTGTTTAATAACAGTCTTTATGTTTCAGTTCACGTTCACCCCTTTTGTTTACGATGCTGAGACAATTTCGAGATCGAGATTGAGAGAGAGAGAAAAGAATACCTACCGACTAAGGTGTAATTCAATCAGGGTTTCCAGCGCCAATGACATGTCAAATTCCCTGACATTTCCCGATTTTCCAAACGAAAATAAACATTTTCTCAGGATTCGTTTCAACACAAATTTACTAACAAACTCACTTTTTTTCACAAGAAATTAGTTAAATCCTACACATCAGATCCCTCCGTCGTATGTTAAAATAGTCCGATTTTTCTTAAACTCAATGACCGAATACATCAATAAACACTTCAATCTTGGGAAACTATCGGAGGATTGGAATTAGCCATTCCTTCAAAACATTAGAGGTAGAAGCATCGATCTTGTAAGATTATCAACTGTTACTAGTAACTGTTTATATTTTTCATAAAGCCAAGCATCGATATATCAGCTCTCAAAAATTCCTCCAAAAACTATATTTCTCGACACTTGCACCGACAAAAAGAGTAGTTATCTAAATTTCAAAGAATCGTAAATTCGTATTCCCGGTTTTCAAAATTTCCCTTACAGCTAAACACCCTGTTCCAAGTAAATCCGATATACGCGTTTCAGATATCATTTTCAGAACATTTGATTTCGTTATGGACGACGATCAGGGTTGGAAAGACGCACATTAAGCAATGAATTTTATTTTCCGCACGACGTTTTCCGAAACATTTATTGCCAAACGTGTATCATTCCAACCCTGACATTATCCAACGAGATCGAACGTTCGTTTCGACTCATCGATAAAACGAACGAAAATAAGTAACGACATCCGAAAGAGTAAGCGGTAACCGTTACTAAAACAGCAGGTGTAAAATAGATGCTAATTCGAAATGATTCTCGGCTTCTGCTCTCCAAAGTTTACCGATTCAACACGCAAAATGTGCGCTTTACACAACGCACCAAAGACAAGACCACTGCCGGTGTGTCTCTAGTGCTCAATGACCCAACCTGTTTGTTTATTCACATGCCGGCACACGTTGAAATCTTCTACACACCCGCACACTCGTAAACGCAAACAAGCGTATACCGTTTTGCGTAAGGTCAGTAGTAGTAAGAACCGATCTCGCGTAACGTAAAGAAACCTCTACGTCATCGAGTATCCATCCATCAAAGAGTTCCAACACCGTCGCTCCGTTCGATTTAACCTCTTGTTCTTCAAATTTGCACTACCTTTCTCTCTCTCTCTCTCTCTCTCTCTCTCTCTTTCTCTCTGTCTATTGATCTGTCTTCAAATCGCTCGAACACTCGCGCATACGCAACTTATTCTTCCCGATTCGCTAACTTTTCGACTCTTAACGATGACTCTGATCGATCTATCCCATCGGCTGCTGCTCTTTTCGACCGCTAATTCGTATGTTTAAAAACCGTTGGAGAACCGGACGTAATCAAGGAGCGGCTCGAAATAAGTGGAGAAAGATCGTCTTCCTAGCAGACGACGCGACCGACGCTACGTCCGGCACTGACGGCTGTTTCCACTGTACTATCTGTCCTCGGGCCAACCAGAGTTCTGGCTCAATCGTAATTCAGCATCACGTTCACCTCCTTAACGTTACAGGTGCGTGTACCATCCAAGATGCACCGTTGCACTTGTTACGTTCTACGTGACGAACGGATACTTCGACGTTTTTTAAGACTGGTCAACTCCTTGTTTACGTTTCCCGTTTGTATAATTTTATTGCTTTGTTGTATAAAGTATTTGCTGTTTAACCGGACAATGAGTTTAAATTGATTACCCGTCGTCGATTGGGATAAAAATAAACAAAATTAAACTCATTTCGAGACGGTAATTGTAATGAAACTTATCGTTGACCAAGTGGGACAGAAATAATGACGATAGCGTTGCACTGCTAATGGATTTCCTAATTGATTAACCAATTCGCTTTAAACGCCGAATATAATCGAAATGTTCGATTGGCACGGTAATATATAAAATACCACAGGCATCGATCAATATTATAAGTAGAGCCCGGATAAATATGTGTTCAAAATTACGAAATATACAATGTATAAATATAATAAAAAGCTTGAAAAGCTTGAAAAGCTAAATTATAGAAAATCGCCAATATCAAGATTCTTGCATATATAAAATGATAAACAATAAGTTAGACAGTCCTTGTATGTATTATCAAAGATATCAATTTCTAAGAAAAAATTGTATCACGTGGTCTGATAGTCGTAAAATTTATAATTATTAGTATATTTAATTGAATTCAACGAGTCAATTGTACATATAAATTTTTATTTTCTTTGTAAAATCCTGTCGTGTTACGTTACACGTGTATCTTATACATCGTTCCGAAGAAATGTTTAGTCTGCATTCACGAGTGAGACCGAAACGTCAGTGTTATTTGAAACCGTAAAGCTCACGACGTCTGTTGGTAAACACAGTATAATATATTATGGTAGTTGTAACTGGACAAAGAACGAATGTGTTTCCACTTGCTTGCGGATATCAGATCCGTTGCAATAGTGTAAATTTTTCAAAATTCGAAAACTCCACGTTACCTAATTGATAAAATTTGTAGCGAAATTAAGAATCGCACGAAAATTACGAGGATAATTATTTAAAGTAGAATAAAACGTATTAAAAAAAAAAAAAACATGATCAAAATATTGATATATGGCTACTTTTACCTATATTATACGATTGATTGATAATTGTGACCTACTGAGAAAATTTTATATTCCTTTTAGTTAATTGGAAAATAATATGTTAAAAAACAAAAAAGAATATGCTGGATATTGTGTGTGTGTGTGTATATATACATATATATATAAATATATGCAGCCGAAACTCACAAATCCTGTTTTTTCTCACCGTAAATATGACATACGTTATAAAATTGAGTAGAAACGTTATAAAAGCGGTAAATTTATTCGTCCCATATTCACCGTTGCACGTTATCCGCCAAACGTGATTAACCCTGGCCTTGTTAGGTTTCTTCCGGATTCTTCTAATTTATCGTAAGCGGCGTGAAAAAAAAAAATATCAAAGTGTCGCAAGATGTTGTAATAATGTACGAATTGTCCGAGCATGTGGTATAATTGAATATATAAAAGATTCGGCAATAATAAAAAAAAAAAAAAAAAAAAAATTAACGAACGAAAGAAAGGAAGGAAAACAAATCGGCTTCAACTATCCAACTTGAAATAATTAAATGCAAAACGTGAAAGCGTTGCACATTAGACGGTGCATGCCGGACGGTTTATTATAAGTAGTATATTATATGTACATAGTAAACGATGTCAGGCGGTCAAGTGCGCCGCGAAACGCGTTCTAGGCAAGTGTTATAATATAATACAGAGAATCGAAAGGCGCTTTGCCGATACCTGTTGATCGTCCAGTTAGAAAGATGTTCGTAGATTCACGGATTAAAACCGGCGATGTACACGAGCCAGTCCATCAATTATAAACAAATGAAAGGGACGTCAAAAAATCGATTTGCCTGAAATTTTTACAACTTGTACACTGGGAGAAATTTTTAATTCCGGTTACCGCTCGGTCCTTAACTATTTTCGTTAATAAAGAATGAAATTTTTTTCAGCTTAGTGTGGACTACTACTGAGATTAAAAAGTTCACCAAGTTTCAATCCTCTCGGACTTACCGTTCGCGAGAAATGCCACATCAAAGTTTATATCATCGTTTCGACCTAATCGAGGTTTTCTTATCGTTATTGGGATGAAAGATATTCTGAAAAAATAGATATCTTACGTGAAAAATTCTCACCTTACCGAATATGTCGAAATCGATCTCAAAGACACGTTTTTCGGCAGAAAAAAAAAAACAAAAAAAAAACCGCTATTTTTCAAGCACCGCTAAAGTTTGTCTATCTTTCGAGTTTTTCATCTGAAACCTGAGACTTTGTTCTGTTGAGAAGTCAAAAAAAAAAAAAAAGATGTATAAATTTTTTGACGTCCTCTTGGGAAAAAGAAAAAAGAACGAATCGAGATTAGGCTTAATCTGCGAGAAAATCTTCCCGGATGAGAAAACGAGCGCAAAATGCGAGAGATTCCAAATTTGGAATTAAGAAGCTGAGCCATGGATTGATTAATTTACCTACAAGGAAGAGTGAACGGTACATTATATCCATCTATCCTACATGGTTATACATTTAGATTTGATGAAATTTCCATAAAAAAAAAGTAGGCATTTAAATGCTAACGGATTGATGCAGGGCATTCAGAGTGTGACTAGAGATTAAAGATATGAATTTGCCAAGCGGCTCTGTGCAGCTGGATCGCGTTAACTGCACACCCACGACTAGATGTTTCATTACTATAACTCATTCGCCATCGGTTACAAGATTATTACACACTTTCAATCACGTATAACAATTACGCAGGCTGTCTAGAAAAGACACTGACTCGCAACTGTTCTTCTTTCACGCATGAATGGATTTGTTAAATTGGCTTGTCGGCGTTTTTTTTTTGTTTTTTTTTTCTATTTCCATATCGAAGAACAAGAAGAAGAAAAAAGGATGGAATTCAAATTCACTTGATAATCACTTTCAGGTCAGCCCGGGTGATGAATGATAACTGATACCCACTTTCTCTCTTATCCTATAAATAAACTATTTCACTCGTTTGATATTGACGAAGTGACGTGCCAATCACCGACACCGGAGATGAAGAGAAGGGAGAAAACTATCCATCTATTCCCGAACCATTACACGGACATAAACGCGCCGGATATTGGAGGGGGAAGAAGAAACGAGGCGAGAGACAAAGATAAAATAGAAACGAATCACCGAGATGCGAGATATATTGCGAGATGCAGAGAGAAATGGAACGATAAGCTTCGTTCCGAGATTATATTTCGCCTGCTCGAGTCTACGAATGGAGGGGTTGCATGGTTAGGTGATAGAGAATATGATGGGAATCGATGATTCAACCTGCCTGCCCGGCAATCGTCTGCGATAATAGAATTACGATTGCAGTTTGATTCTGAAGAGTTCGCGTCGAAATTCCGACTGACTGTATTAACAACCGGACAAAATCTTCATCGGAAGGAAATTGCAAACGGTTTGCTCTTTTTCTTCTTATTTATTCTTGTCACGGTAGATCAATTCGCGTTCTACGATCATATTATATTATATAGAGATGCAGAGATACTGAAAAATAAAAGTTTCTATGCAAATATTTAGATATATGTAAACGTGTATTAGACTGTATCAAAAATATTGACTAATGCTTTTTTTTTTTTTTTTTCAAATTTGGAATTTTATAAGTCGTCAACGTCGTCCTTTCTTGACCTTTGACCTTAATTAACGATCGAAAGAGCAGATTCGTCATAAAATCGTAACAGACCTTTTTTGTAGACCGTTCAATTTCCTACAAAAATACCTTATGGTATTATCGGTACAATAACGGGTTGACAATTTATAAAATTTCCAAGTTTAAAAAAATAATGGGAAACAGAAAATCGCCATGATACATTCCCAAGTATTAATATTGAGCGCTCGAGCTTTGACAGCGTTGTTTTTTCGTCATTTTGAACAATATTTTAGAATTGAATTTTGATAAAAAAATAAAAAAAAAAGAAGATTTTCATCAGGTGATAAGATGGAATAAGAATAACAGGATATATCAGTAAGGAATGCAAAGTGCACTTTGAGCCGCGGAGTGTGCCACTTGCCAACGATGCGAGACTGCGTCTAATAGACGTCTTGACGTGGCCGATAGCACGCCTATTAATCAAGTGCAGCAACTAAACTACAGCAGCAGCAGCATCAGGCGGCGCATTGCCTTCTCATCCTCGACTACGACAGCTGATAACGATATAAAAGCTGTTCAGTTTCACGAGTCGACTTTTTACGCTTCGTCAGCATCGTCAGCTTCGACATTGAGTTTTAACCCATTTACCCGTAGTGGTAAGCATTCGTACCAACAATTTTACATCCATTTTTCTATATCCAGAGAACTTTGAAAAAATATTTCTTTGCGGTTGTTTTTTTTTTTTACCATTTCTGACAGCGTACTAACAGGTTTTCGATACTCGAGAGTTATTATCGCCATGTAATGGGAATTGTTTTTATTAGAAACAGATTGATTGAAATAAATGGTGAAAATTGAAGGTACAATTCATTTACGACAAAGTTACCACTCTACACGTATGCGTGTTTTACATAAATTAGAAGTTTTCGAGGTCGGTGATAATGAATCTGAAATCGGATATTCAAAATTCAAGATGGCGGATCCAACATGTTGTCCGTATAATTTTTTTTGCATCGAAGTACGCGGTGAAATTCAAATCAGCTACACTTTAGTAAATGAATTACTCTTTATGCACTTATGCGAGCACATCTTACGATCATTATTATACCGCCATCAGAAAGGGGACAGTCGTTTCTGTACGACGAGGCACCTTTTGCTTTGCACGGTGTGTAACCCCGTCTGATCCAATTAAACGACGGAAGACGTAATTGCAGCTGTATTTAATTACGAATTACTAATTAAACCATCGCCGTGGCTAATTTATCTAATTTTTTATGAGCACCGGTACGCGGAAGTTTGCGCAAAACTTTGTATATAACGTTGATGCACGGAACTTGCAAGAGGGTAAAGAATGAAAATAAAATTTGGCAAATAACTTTTCAAGAATTAACTACGGTTCGGAACAAATGTTTTCTTCCCGCTGAAAGCTTAAACAACAATTTTGTAATGGAATTCGTTCGGCAGAATATAGATAAATTCTAGCATTCCTTGTCACGTGGATAATTATGCTACACTGCACGCGACGTTGAAAATCGCGGGCTGTGAGTTGAAATTTTTTATTACAGTTAGTGTGATGATGTTACAGCAGTTGAGAAAAATAAACAGCTTACGCACGTTACGAGTTAGCGGTACTCGGACTCGGTTTGTATAAGGAATTCATGAATAATTCGATATAGATGGGTAAGAATTCGTTTTGGCAATGTATACACTATACGTCGCCTTTTTCGGTCTTATAATTCTGGTACGATCAGTCTTCTTCTTTTTTTTATCATAGAGTCGATTATAAGATCTTAACTCTCCAGGCGACAGCCGAAACTGCAGCAGGGATAATCTATCATAGGTTGACATTTAGAATTGAAAATTATGGACTCGTGTACGCATTGTGTAAGTAGTAATTTGAATTTATCTATCAATTTCCTCTCCCATACAGAGAAAATAAATACAATATGTGTGAGAACTGACTAATTTACATCAGACAAATTTAGTCATTCCAAATCGACGATTTTCCTCGGATCCGTTATAAGCGAAGAGAGAAAAAAAAAAAACAAATTCAAAACCGTGCCTGAACAACGTTTTCATAAAACAGGATGACGACAATTTTACTTAAATAAAATTCCCTGACTTTTCGCGTTAAAAAAATTAAGAAATCCCTGAATGTTGGGCAACATTTATGACTAAAACCTCCAGAATTTGTACACCTTGAATATATAAATTTAGATTTAATAAACACGTAGTACTTCTTCGTTTCATACGAATAATTGTAAATTTAACAATACCATTTCCGAACGTTAGCTTAACCGAATCTACGAAGCATATCTGAAGTTTGAAAAGGATTTGTAAATGGAAAAAAGTTTTTCCTTACGATCCCTGAATTTTCCCATTTGACATGTAATATTGAAAATTTATACGATGATTCATTAGTCCTCTGCTCGTATATTTTAGACATTTTGATGCGTCGCGATGCGTTCCCCATCCACAATTAATTATCTATTCGGGAATATAACAACAAGAAGCCTTTTGCGAGATTGCAAAGAATAAAAAATAAAGAGAGAAAAAATGCTCGATCACGACCGCAAAAATTCCTCTTCTCTCCTGTAATATCCGCACTTCTCTTTATTCCTTCATACTCTTATCTGCGGCTTGGTTAAAACATCGCCACGTAGCCCGATCTTATCATCGTCAAACGTAGCGATTGCATCTTTTTGTCAGGTTTCGCGTTCCTCTCTCTCTTTCTCTCTCTCAAACATCGGCCGCTCCTCCGCTCGACTACACTTTATAATAACAAGCCGACATCTGTTAAGACCGTAAAGGTTGCAGCCTACGAGCCAGAAGCTAAGTGCATGCGGTGAGGACCGATTACGTGCGAGGAAAGCTCGAAGCCTTTGACGGAAAGGCTTGCGAGTATTGAAAAGGGCGTTGTTCCAAAGCAGCGATGTTCAGAAATAATCACCACCCCGAAGAACGTGAAACAGTTTGCGTGTTTCAACGGTTTTCTTTATTTTTCCCGGCGTGACTTTGCCTCCTTTTCCTTTCCTTATTTTTTTTTCTTTTTTTTTTTTTCTCAACACTCTTCGTATCCGCGGGACGAAAAGCCGCGATGTTAACGTGCAACGAAAGCCGCGTGCGTTTGTCTCGTGCTGCTGCTGCTGCTTCTACGCACGTGTTTCATTCCCGTTCCGTCACAACGCGAACCCTTTGGAGTTAAAAACCTGGAACCGTAACGGAAACCAATTTCGACTCCCGTCGAGTTCTCTCGGTACTTCTAGGAATTTTCACTCCAATTACCCTGCCGTAATGTCTAATTTCGTCCGACTTGATACGTGACACACCGCCGTTTTTCCTGGCGCCTACAAGAATGTCTGGCTTCGTAGATATGTTGCAGATTATACAGAATTTGATCAACGAACGTAAATAAATGGGAAATTGATAAGCAACTCGACTTACCGAACGACACCACCCAAGGCCGATTTTACTAATAATCCGACGTACGGTATTGAGCATATTGCGAGTAACGGTATTAAAACAAATTGGCAAACGTTTAACCGGTGAGGATATTATACGCAAAAACAGGTATGAATTAATACTTCAATCATCGACGAAGAACCGTTCGCGGAATCTCTACGTAATGCTACTAATATCAAACAGGTGATGATGGTTATTCGGAGCGTTAACGAAGATCACATTAAGGATTACGACGCGATGAAGATTTGAGAACTGTACGAGGAAGGTTTCGGCTGTGCGAGCGAATTCCTTGTCGAATAAATAAACAGGTTTGAATGATAGTCGGTCACGTTAATGTTTTGATTGATGCGAGGCGATGCAGAAACAGTCGCGAAGCGGGGACCAACGGGGGATAATAAATCCACTGCGCGTACGAAAGGAATAAAGAGCGGTTGGCTTTTCGGAAGAAACATATGACCAAAGCCGAGGGGAGAATGGTACAAGTTTTTTCTAAAATATCATTAAATGCGGACGCTGTTGGTATCGCGTTATAAATAAACAGAGCCAACGAAACTCATTGACAGCGGCGACGGCAGGGTTGGTATGTGACCGAATGTGCGTGGGAGACTCGCACACACGACACCCGATGTCGTATTTAACGATTATCGCGACTTCCAGCGGTTGATTGACGACGGAACTAACGCGACAATGCTCGCCTGCATCGTCTTTTTTTATCTCAAATTACGCAATAGGGTAAATAGCGGCTACTTACCGCTGATCGAAGCGAAAAACCGTCCGTATCGCACCACACACACAACCTCTTGTTTCGGAACTATTTTTACACTGCGACGCTACGCGGCGCCACCTTCAATCGGCACGACGCCATCTTGGATCAATCATATCGCCGCGTCGATTTGCGGCCAGCTTCGCGCGACTGTCACTAACTGAATGAGGCTGCTTTCCCGTTGACGCTGCGATTTTATTGGCTCTTTCAGCCGGCCGCCGACAGAGCGTAGTGGTTTGATCCGGAGAATTCACGGAGAATTCGATTCGTCATTTCGTCTCCTATTATTCAAACATTCGGAACGCAAAATTTACAATTTAAACATTTCTTCGAATAACACCTTTATCTGCTTTTATTAGTTGTACGATAAATAATGGAAAAAAAATTAAACAGCCTCGTTTCAAGAGTATCTTTCTTTAGTATTTTTTTTCCTTTTACTAATTTTTTTTTCCTGTCCATATAATACTCAATGTGTGTATAATATGATCATCCAGGAAATATAAGACAGAGAAGGTTAACAAATTCTTGTACAATAATTGGCACATTGAAACGAGTACACTGCCACCCCGCAAATTCGAATGGAATTATTCAAATGAAAAGAAAGTTCACGAGATATGATTGATGTTGTATGAACAGTTGTTAAAAGTGATGGCAAGGTACTCTTTCAATCTTGTACGATTTCACCCCGCATAGCATTGAAATAAATCTACTTACTTAATTTATATTGTATATTTTCACAAAAATCGTACCTAAATCGTGCATTAATGCGACATCGTTTATAATGTATAATTACGCGTAATTAATTAGCATTTGGCATAAATTATTCGATTGGAAAATAAATAAAATTACTGCTAAAGCGCAACTAATAATATCTGAAAAAAATTCGATAGAAAATAAATATAAAAACATGCACTATTTCTTATCTTTATAGTTAATGACATTTGAGTACATGCAGGTAAAACACCTGACTAAATTCAATTATTGACAACTTACTACATTGTTTGTCACGATCTATTTTTCACAAATCACAAATGTTTAATTATTTTATTTTATTTTCTTAATTTTTGTTTGGTTCATTTTTTTTTTTTTTTTATTTTTTTCACTTTCATTTTCAATCGAAAAAGGTATAATATACGATAGCTGCGGAAAATCAAATAATGTATGAGCCGACAAAAATCTTCAATGCTTATTTCAGCAATGCAAGAAAATAAAAAAATTTTTCGTAAAGAATGGAAAAATATTGCGTTTCGTTACATTACTGTATTATTCGAACGTGATGACAATTTTTACTATGATTTTGGTTGATGAATTTTTTTTTTTTTTTTTGTATATTCATATCGAATCATTAAATAACACCTTCGCACCTACCCTATATTTATTATTTATAATATGTATACATAATGATAATAATGTAAAGATTATTCATACGAATAATAAATAATTTTATTAGTGCACTTCATGAAATTCAGTAATTATTCCTTTCCATTGTTCATCTAACATCTCACAAACTTCACTAACTTGCAATCCTTGGGCAGAAATCACGTTCCGTTCAAATGCTCAATACCGTGATACATCCTGAAATTCGATCAAACTTGCCGTATTACAACGGCATTTCAAAGTGGGTTGAATTGCTATACTTTTGAAATAAATCGAATTTCAACATGTATTGCATGGCTCTGATGGCTCAATGTTAATTACCTCCATACCTAAGAACCATATTATACTTTGCAGCAAACTTTTTGATTAAAGAGAGGTTGTATTTTCTCAAAATCAATAGTAGGTTGCTGATCATTCGGTCAAGTTTAAATAGCGGGATATACTATGGCTACTAGATACAAATGTAAGTTAAAAGTGATTTTCCTGCTCCCAGGATTGGACTAGTATGGCTAAACCGGCACATTCGATAACGATTATCGACAATTAACCAAAATCAATATTATAAACTATTAAAACTAGGTCGATCGAAACTTCATTCAAAGTTCGGTAATTGATTGTGTCTAACAATCGAGGTGTAATAAATTATTAATTACATATATAGGAAATTCAGAAGGTGTGCGCGTTACGACAAACACCACATCCTAAAGCAAACTCTTCACCTGTCGGTGGATGTTTTACGTGCAGCGGGCATTCGTCTCCCTCTAATTGCTTAGCTTTAGGACCTAGAAAAAGCAAATGTTCAAATACACTTTTCAAGTACACAGATGAATTGTAATCTTGTTGAGAGAATTATCATAACTAAATACCAAAAATAGAAATGAAACGCTTACCCGCGGGACAAGAGGGAAGCTCGATTTTGGGAATATTGGCGACTCGTTGAAAATCATCGTGACACGTGTTACAAAAATGTGTTGTTCCAAAACAGAAGAACACTGCGACTGAACAACAGTATCTACACTTATATTCGAGGAAATCGGCGCCATGTTTCGGACACATTTGGGCCCTCGCAACATCACTACATCCTCCGCAAACAAGTTCAGTCGGATCAAACGTCTCTCCGCCTAGTTGAGCGTCGCATCTTGCTTCACCGCCATAATACGCCTTTTGACATTTATAGCACACGTAGTAAGCATAACGATCCATAGCATAAGCCGCAGGATCCTGGTGGTA
The DNA here is from genome assembly GCF_021901455.1 of Neodiprion lecontei. Classification (NCBI taxonomy): domain Eukaryota; kingdom Metazoa; phylum Arthropoda; class Insecta; order Hymenoptera; family Diprionidae; genus Neodiprion; species Neodiprion lecontei. Next base: position 4,421,340 of record NC_060261.1, on the reverse strand, counting down.
TCGTGCCCCTGGTGCAACCACTGCTTCGGCCCTAGAAGAAACAGTAACGTTCGAAATTCAGTCCGCGGTTCCAGCAATACTTTATTACAAATTTTGCAAAGAACAGAATTGACGACGCCTCACTTGTGCAATCCTTCGTACTCGAGTCTCATCAGAGCCTTTCTTCTTACATCTTCGAAGAGAGCCTTGACGCTGACCAATTCTTCGGCCAACGCTGGATGATCTATCGGCTGTTTACAAATGGGACAAAGCGAAAAACTGAATGTAATTCTCGGGCCGACCCATTGTTTCAGAAGCACGCTACGGCAGCAATGTAAATGAAAGACGTGACCACACTGCAGTTGGATGGCCGGAGCGCATGAGAGTGCTTCGGTGAAACAAATCATGCACATGTCATCGGCGTCCTGTTTTAAGTCAGTCCCAGGCATGCATCTGTGCAAACATGGAAGACAGGGCCGTTCGTTTCTTACACCACCACAAACGTGTCCGCAGGGATGAACTTTGCTACAAGCATTTTTTGCGTGCTCCTGACAGTCGTGATCTGAGCATATATTCCCGATGGCGAGTAGGCCCGTGTTTCCAGTAGTGCCGCAAAATCTACAAACTCCCGACGTTGAGCCGATCGGTTTACTCGGTGAACCGTCGCGAAACTCCACCAACGCTTTCAAAGTTCTACTGTCCGCGAGAGCCAAGACCCAGAACAGTTTTGTACGTCCACATCCTTCGTGAAGATCAACGCGAATCGCTTCCTCCTCTTCTTTGCAGACTTGACGAACATGCATCCTAGTACGTCTGTGTAAATGTAAAACCCTGTCACAATCGGCGCACAGATTACCGCAGACGTTGCACTGAATTATTGCGTTCGTCTCGTTGTCGTCATGATTACTGCAAGTCGGCTGAAATGATAAAACAATATTTAGTAATATGCTTAAAGTTCTTACGACATACAATAAATTTTATCCAAACATCGAAGGAAAAGAAAAAAAAGACACGCACCCTGGGCGGCGGTGGTTGTCCGTCGGCAGCACTCCACTGTCCAGAAGAAAGCCTCTCAACGTGATCGATGTCCAGAACACAAAGCGAAGCTAGAGCGAGCCACAAAGTCGGTGTATGAAGACATTCGTTTGGATCTCGACTTTTCTCGTCCAGTCTCGTGAGGTTCAATATGTTTTCAGCTATCGCAGCCTTAGTTACTGCTGCCCAGGCTTCGGATATCTTACCCTAGTAAATTAAAATTGACGTAAGCAACAAGTCGTCGAAATTACTAGCAATGGTTTGCACTTCGTTTCACAAAACCACTCACCACAGCCATATCTTTCAGCAATCGTATAATGACTTCAGCTAATTTTCTGGTCATGCATCCTCTCAGCCACCATCTTGAGCCAATATCGTTCTTCGGATGAATACTTGTGGCTAATGACACGGTCTGTAAAGCTTTACCGTTTTCCTTCCCTTTTACTTTGACTTGAACAGTTAGTGCCTTTGCGATGCAACTCAAAAAAACGTCGAGTATTCCTGGTTCGTGTTCATTGAATTCGTTAGATTGTACATGACCTTTATTCGTAACGGAAACTATGCTAAAATCAGGAGGCGGCAGGTGCTCGACGTTGACCACACTAGCAAGAGTCAGTGGCTTGATCTCCGGCAACATTCTTCTCAGCAGCGACGTTACCTTCGAGTGAAAATAAAATGATAAGCTTCTGGTTTCTCGCGTAATACTTGAAGGAAAGCATCACGTTCAGTCGCAATTAACCTTGGAATGCTGATCTTTACCTGTCTTTGTACTCGAGCAGATCCAGTATGAAGCAGGCTCAACAAATCTCGCAGTAAACCATATTGATGTGAGAGATAATTTCTTCCTACTGCGCTACCGCTCAACGCCAGAACCATGGACAGCATTTCAAAGCAATATGTATCTGCTGCCTTTGGTAAATCGCTGCCATCGCTCATCAAGCTGTTCACCGGAGTGGCGGAGCACAAGAGAGCTTCCCATTCCTCCCTGAGACGGGTTGCCTCTTTTCTTATAGCTTGAACTATATGAGCGCAAACTTGTTTCTGCAGATGAGTGAGTTTACTTCTGCTGAATAAAATTCCGACCATGTGTTCGCGAAGGTCGTTACTCTCCTCCAAACCTTTGTTGGCAATGTCGACAGCTTCCATCGGTTGTTGCTGTTCACCTTGTATCAATTTTCCAAATACCTGGATAAATTTCAAACCATTAGTTACAAATGTGCAAAGTAAGCAGTAGCATACATGGTTCTATGATAATTTTACGAGCTAAACCAGATACAAACCTGCGCAGTTATCAAACGAAAGACTTTCAATGTCTCAGCTTCGCAGTTCCTCTGTTGAATGGTCAACGCGCTATGTTGCTTTCCAATTTTCAGTGATTCACCTTCAATTTCTCCCAAAATTCGAATCTGTCTAAGCCGTAACGAATTGTCAGGGCCTTTCAATTCCAATCGAACAACGACGTGTCTCATGTCTAAAAAAATATATCACCACTCATTATTTGTTCATTAATCGCAAAGTAAGCGCGAGTTTTCACGAACTTTTTTATTTCCAACACAATTACCTGTTACCGGACAGCTGACCCACCCAGCTGATCTACTTTCGACATCTACGGTCCTGAGTTTAAAAAGCTCGTCAACGTTTGGTCCAGATTGAAAAGTCACGCTGGAAACTTTATTCTGCAAAAGATAAATGATAATTTCAAAGTTGGTGCAGGTATAATTTGTTGGCATTTTACATTTTGTTCATAATATTTGTGCAACTTCTAAACTCGACTTGCTCCTTACCGCCAAATCTCTGCAGTTATCAACATGGATGTAGATCATTCTAGGATAAGAATGCGCGCCACACAGTATAGTGATCGTCTTTGTTTTATTTCTATCTTCATCACCGGATTCCCAAAATGTTTCGGTAGAATTATCTGTGAGACTGCCGATCATAGCTTGTCTACTCGATGCCTTAATCTCAACTCCACCCGTCAAATCTTTCAATGCTTCGACAGAGTTCGTAATGTGTTGCGAAAACGTTGACTGATGACTCTCGTGCATACTTATATTGACATCTTCCTCTTCTTCGGAACGTGACAGAATTTTACTAATGTTACTAAACACATGACTGCGATGTAAGAACATGTGATCGGCAGGGGTAAATCTTATTCCCCAACATCTCACTGCTGCTTGCTGTAGTGGTGAGCCTAGAATTATCGTGAAATGTAATGGAAGTTATTTCTTTGTAGTCACAAATTGGCCTTATTGGTTGATTTTTTACTGTTTGAAATCCTTACCTGGCGGCGGTAAAAGCATTAAATCAGCAATGGTTTGTAATAAAGTATGAAATGCGGTTGGAAGAGGATTCGCAGCCTCGCCAGCAACGACCAAATCACTTAGTGGATGTTCGCAGACCCCGATCATATCCTGTAATAAGTGCAGAAGTAAATGCTGTGATAGGAATTTATCGCGTTGCGAATAACATCTCTTTTCTTCAATGGAATATATTTTTGAACGAACTTACGTGATCCTCCTTTTTTTCAGTTCGATTATCGTCTTCGCTAACATCTAGCGTATCAGGTGTTACGGGTGTTAGAGCAGACAGAAACCACCATAGTAAATCGTGCAAACAAATTGGCTGAGTAACGCTTCTGAGTAACCAGTTCAACGCTTGCATAGCATAAACACGACATGCGGCACGTCTCAATGCTTGCTTCATAGCAAGTTGAAGATATTGTAAATTATGTTGATGCAACACAAACGACATTACTGGTCTTCTCAGTATCTCTACTTTCACATTGTTCGCTGTTTCTGCTTGGCTAGTTGATACTATCGCCGATTGGTCTATCGAAGGTACCAATTTCTGCAACGCTGCCGACGGGTAACACAGAAGCGAAGAACCAGCGTCTGTTTTGATAAAATTTGATGGTGTTAAAATTCACATCAGGATAAAGAAATTCATACATTCAGTTAGAAGAAATTGTCACTAGGTAATAAAACACCGATAATGGGATTACAAAAGGGTTTACATTTCCCTCCACCTCATACCTGGTAAATGATGTTCGCTTCTGCGATCAAGTAACAAATTTTATTCTCATTGTGATAAAATAATAACTCACCGTTATTCATTTCACTGCTACTGTTGTTCCTTTTCCGCATCATAACAACTCTCCCATCGTTACTATTTCTTGCCCATGGAGCTCCAGTGGACATAGAAACTGATCTGTGAAACATTCCTCTGCCCTTGCCGCTGTCACTGTCACTATCGCTTACGGGACATTCTGATAACGGCTGAAAGGGTGTAGAAAAAAAAATCAGACATGAGTGATCATTCTTTAAATCTTATTTATGATTTTACATTTATAATCATGGTTCTATTTTCAACATTCAATCACTCACCCTTCCATTACTGCTATTAAACGAACCATTTCCGTCATATGGATTATGTTGTCCGCTGTGTCTCCTCAACGTTTCCTCGTAATATCTTTCATCGTGGCTCTGAGAGGTGTTAATTCCAAGGGCTTGCAAGCATTGAAATGGGCCAGTGGGGGGAAACGGTCCAGCTGGTTCAGGCGGGCTATGATTTTCTGCTACAGAAGACAAAGTCTGCGACGGTCTTCGCTGCTGTTTTGGAATGCTTAAACCTGAGGCACTAGCTAAGTCGAGCAAGAACATTGCGTTGTTTTTCATGACTATATGCGTTTCGTTTCTACTTGGACTATTGGTGGGCGAAAGAATCCTATTCATTGCTCCTTTCCTTCGAGTAACTCCGCTGACGAATTTCTTACTAAGTTTATTTTTCTTCGTTTTCAAATACTTCTCTCGACAAGTGTCGCAAATCAAATACCAAGAGCTTCCACCAACTCCTCCGTCCCCGCAATTACCTGCCCAACCGACACAGTAGTTTCCTCCGCTATTGTACCCTTTACCACCAGCATGCCAACCGCAACCAGGATGCATCATTTTCATGTGATAGGTCACAGGGTGTGGAAACATCAGACCGCAGAGTTCGCAAGTTGTTTCACGCTCGATACCGCATAAACTTTCGCCTGCACTTGTTTGTCCTACTGGTTTCCATTCTTTTTTCTTCCTACTAGTCTTTTTCTCCTTGTCTCTCGACTTCTCTTCTTTCAAAGGTTTATCTGCAGAAGATTTTTTCGTCAGTCTTATCGTCTGCATATGCGCCACGGGACTGTGGACGATGTTTTGTTGATTTATGACCTGGAGACAATTGGTACTCAGCTCTTCCCAAAGAAACACCAGACACTTCAAAGCCGGTGGCAATATCGCTACTGTGTGAAATTCTGGCAAGGCAGTTAACTTGCTCGCTTCACCTTCCTCTTTGATAATGTTTTCTTGCTTTTTCCGACTTCGATTGGCATTAGCATTCGCCGCGGATCTGGTCAATGTTTCCAGTGTACTTGGTTGGATGTGCAAGTAATTACCGGCGTTACTTACTTCAACGGAATGTCTTTGCCTCGCCTTTTGCTCCTTCGTCAATTCCTGTTTTTGCTTGTCGCTAGATTGCACAACAGACTGCCTCGTCACCACAAGTGCACCTTGCTTTGGCAGGCTGGGATGGAACTTTAAAAAACTTGCGCAAGCCATGGCATCGTGCACTATACCTTCGTGCCACAAATAAGCGGCAAATACCGCTCTCAAACATTCGGCTACCGACGGGCTGACAGCCTCTTTCACCTTTTCTTTGTTCAAATTTATTGCATGACTCGTACTAGGCGTTTGGTGACTGTTGGCTGGAGACATGGCTCGTTTAAACCGCGTCTTCAAGCCCTTACTATGATCCTTGCGATTCAATTTTGGAGAAAGACGTTCGTCCTTAGTCCCTGAAGCCCCAATGCTGAAGTGACCCTTCATTGCTGTTGTAGCGTTATCTGGGCTAGTCTGAGTTTGGGCCTGTGACATCTTACGTGGACTTTCTTGAGAATCCTTCAAAGCGAGATAAAGTTAAAAATGTATACGACGAATGATTTTTTAATGCTCGACTCAGGCTTCACTTACAGCCTCTTTTCGCGGTGTGTCTGGTGGGCTAGCAATGCTATCCTCAGATCGCATGTGGATCGAACTGCAGCTTGGACTCGGAGACAAATCTCGTGTGTTTGCTGTAATGCAGCTAACTCCACTTGGCGATTGCGACGGATCTCTAGTGAGACTGCTCACCAAAGCGCTGGTATCACTTTGAGTTGAACCACGACGATGAGATGTAGCAGAATCGACCGTTGCTCCAGATGCTAGTAAATAAATGAGTCGTATACTATTTTACGAATTTCATTCTCATACGATAACTTGTACAGAAATTTGAACCGAGCTCTGCAAATATTGAGCTCATACTTAGTTACTAAAAACTTATTCCAGGAATACTGTAACTGTGCTGTAATACAAGGATCGTGTATGAGTTTTTAAATCAATATAAACAAGCGGGAAAACTCGCAAATATTTTTTACAGCAAAAAATTGAGTTAGAAATCAATTTCAAATTGGATGCATGTTTACCGTTACCATTTTCTCCCTGTATACTTTAAGCGTAGAATTACAATGAACGATTTAAGAAGCTTTAGAGTTAGTTTTGCATGCTGATGTAGTATACTGTGCAATACTGAACATGATAGTAACGCATGGTCCAACATGATGTTCTATGTATCGCGTAATATTAAAACTCCTTGTTAGTGGATTAGTTGACGTTAAGCTTTGTGTCAAACGTAGGTTTATGTGAGTTAGTGGTATAAAAACGTGTTAGTATCCTTACCTAACGGAGATATCCCGATACTTCGAGGGGAGCCGCAGAGCAGAGGGCTGCTGCCAGCACTGTCCCCCCCGCCTATCAAATTCCTCCCACCTGGCGAGTTTTTAATATTTGCAACATGTATCGGGTTTTAATGGCAGTTTTGTGGCTTGAATATTGTTTCTCATACTGCCGTAATCTTTGTATGTATTAAACTTTATTCAAGTCACATAAAATGTTAACTTACACGACTATAACTTAATTACATTACTAAAAGCAGCAAGTACATAATACAGGATAATCATTCACAAATAGAGAACTTTGAACCCACATGCAGAAGAAAAATTTTCAAACAACGCTTATTAGCCGTAACAGTGTGAGATGGTGTAGAGTTTCTAGCTTGGTCTTTGTGTTCATAATAAAATTTTGGATTCATCTCATATTGTTGCGACTTGCGTGGTTTCTTAGGAACATAAGCACTGAATACCTGGAATGTTAGCAGCGGGAGGAAAGAGGCAGTTGCCAGAACCAATTGGCTGTCGGCAGGATCCCGCTAAGACCAACACCGCTAGATTGTTACAACTAAATCGTGTGATTGTGCTACTTGACCGTTATATGGTCTGATAAATGTCTCAAAATACTCGAGTTACCGTAATAATTTTCAGCTTATTACGATAAAAACACTGAAAACCTAACTTCTTTAACGTGTTATTGCTATTCTCTAGACTGCGGTGAGAAAAATATTTCCCAAAACACGTGTGCATACCTCGTCCAAATAATACAATGATAAAAAAAGTGACACTACTTTGATTCTGCTATATGTGTAAAATTCGTAAAAGCATCGAACTACACTGTTACGGAATTTAATCATCGGAAATATGAGCTTATTATTTTCTGTCACTATTATACACCTATCTCTAACATTGTTTTGTCAATAAATTTCAAAGTGCGAGACGTTGACGAGTATCTATTAGTATTGAAAAAGTGTATATTTATTGTATGTTTCTTGATTGTTGAGTCGACTATGGTGAGAACTAAATACGTACCAGGTATTGGGACTGGACTAGAAGAACGGCTGTGAATTCGTGGAGACCCACCTTGGGTATTTTTTGGAGAAGAACTTCTCGATGTTCTCCTTGGTGTTTCCGGAGGAGTTGATCCGTTACCATTGGCCCGACTTTCCCCTATAGCTTTTACCAGTTCCTTCACCGAGACTCCGACAAACTCTGGAATATCTCTGTAAACAAAAAAATGTTGTTAAACGTTTAAAAAATGTGGCCGTGCCGGTATCCCTTATCTCCGTACGTCGATCAACTTGTGCGCTTACTTTCCCGGCGATCCCTTCTTGTCTCCGTGGTGCTTGTCTTCACCCCGTAACCATTTTTGAAGCACACTAAATTTTCCACCACCTTCTCGATCCCTTTCTCTCGCCACTCGTTCCTTGGTGTGCGGCTTACTGAACTTTGGCGAGGCGTCGTTTTTCTCTGGTGTAAATCTATCGCTCCCTGAAAAATTCAAGCATTCAACTATCGAACCATCATCATTGTGTACCTCGATGTTTTACCTGGAGAATCATGCTGATTATAAGAACCAAATACGAATGGATTTATGTTGTTTCCTTCCCCAGACCCGCCAGTTCCCGGGGTAAAATTTCGCGTCGTAAAGTTGAATCCTTCATTGCTGCCTGACGGTGCAGAAAAGTCGAATCCTATATTGTCATGCGAAAACGTGGCATCAGGCATCATCAGTTTTCTCTCCGCTTGGTCGTTCTCAAGCTCCTGTTCAATTTTCATATAAACTACACCGTGCTTGTTCACAGCTAGTGACCAGGCCTCGTCTTCGGGATGAAAGCAATATTTGAAGGCCGCCTCGTCGTCTATCTGTACCCAAGTACCTTCGCTGTTGACGTGCTGAAAGAGAAAATTGTTCATACGTCTCAACCCCAGCGGTACAATAAACAAACAACCGTCAAATTTCACGTCTAGAAACTTACGTATTCTTGAACAGTGATGCTGTTCCCAAGGGCCAGCATGCCGACCGGAGGTGCTTTGAGACTTGGCTTACTACGAATGTTGTGACCAGAAGCTCCACACTTGACAACCACCATGCATTTCCCGCTGTCGAAAGTGACGGTCTTTCTCCTGCTGAAATATACGCCACGACTTCGTACACTGAGAGAAATTTTTAGTTCCGGATACCGCTCAGTCCTTGACAATTTTCATTTTTTACCACTATCGAAAAATATAGTTCTAGGTAGAAAATGAAAATTAGATTTCTAGTATCGGTTGCTATTCTTTCTCATTACGATCACCGTTGCTATATTTTCTTGCAACTGTTGCGAAAATTTAACGCTTGTGCAAGAATAAATTGACGTTAAAGCCTTGTTCAACTAAAAAAGTAGAGTGAATCTCAGAAACTGATTTTGCGTTGCAATAACCAAGAAAGGATCGACGATAGCGCAAAATGGTTGGGCGTACTTCGTTTTTCGTAATCCCAACAATATTCAAACAGTTTTTTTAACTATACCTGTTTTACTGAATTTTTCTAGTTACTATAACAAATGAAATTTTTCTCGGCGCACATCCTGTCTTCAATACCCCGAATAATTCGTCAACAAACTTACTCGTCGTTGTGCTCCGGTCTTTTCCGCAGGATAGTTTCCTTTATCACTTGGTCCAGAATCGTTTTCGGCTCCTCAACCGGAAGCAACAGAGTCTTTCCCAGATGCTGATTGTACTGCAGACACCAGGCCTCAAGATGCCCACTGTTGCAGTATTGCTTGATGGTTTCCGCGTTCAAACGTAGCCAGACACCGTCGTCGTTGTGCATCTGATACGCAAAATTACCAAGCGTCAAACGACCACGTAAAAGACACAGGATAGAATCGAACCGACAACGTTCCTTCGACAAAGACCCGCTCCCTTACCTCGTCTATAAAACCTATCGTATCGTTAACAAACACCACGCTGATTTGCTCGCTCTGGAGAGAAGGATGCGCCCTGATCCTGAGCCCGGCGCTATTCTTTGCTACGAATTTCCTCAGTCTGCTCGGCTGGTGCTGAGGTTTCTTCACGATGTTCTGAGTCGGTGGTTGCATACCTTGGGGTGGTTCCTTCACCTCGACCTTGAAGTTCTGCAACATGAGACCAATTTTCGCGTAAGCTTCTTCGCCTGGAAAGCGAGCTTCGCCCTTATTTTTCGGACCCATTTCACTCACATCCTCCATGCTGTACCCGTCCACGGTAACCATAAGAGAGTACCAGCCAACGGAGGCCGGCGTCCATGTGGCACTGTAACTTCCATCGCCGTTGGGCCTGACGAGCATACTTTCGCTGGATCTCTTGACCGCCGGAGATGTGAACCTCAGTTCTTCGAACGAGTAATTCTGGTAGGCCTTCATGATGGTGATAGCGTAGAAGCACATCTTGTTGTTAACTGTAACTTCGTAGGGAACGTCGAGGGTGGGCTGAGGATGACCACCGAAGGTCATCGGGTCCGGTTGCGATACTCGACGCATTTTTCTACCCTGGTCAGAGTCCGCGATGTCTTTTTTGTCGATGGGAACCGCCTTCACTTCGATCTGAAACACGTCGGGAGTTTTCGACGGTGTTATGGATATTTTTTACGGCTTTGCCGTGGGTTCAGGGAGAGGATTGAAATTCAGCTGGGAAGGTCTAAAATCATCCCTGTTTTTGGGAGTTTTTCTTTTTTTAAGAAAATGAAAACACCCGAAGCAGTTTGAAATTAATAAAAAAATGGCGGTATGGCGGAAATAAGTAGCAAACGACCAGGTTTTCAATCCGGTAGCTCAGAATTCTGGTTCAATTTTTATCCGATCGACTTGAAATTTTCACACAATCTTCAAAACTTGTCTAGCGATTCGAGATCGTGGCTAGATTTCTGAATTTCAATCCCAAATATTTTTTCATACGAATTTTTTTAAACTATTCTTCGTTCATAAACGTATATATTTGAATTTATTTTTTTATTTTTTTAAACATTTAGGCTACGACTTGGAACCCGAAGAAGAGTTTGCAACTGAAAAAAGTTTCCTATTTGTTACAAGTTAGACAGTGATGTCAGGAGATGCGCCATCGCAAAAGCTCTCGAGTTCGGAGTCGTTCGCTACTTATATGCGCCACGCCGCCATTTTGTGATCAATTTCGATGAAAAAAATTGAAAATGTTGTTGAAACTATAAATAATAATACCTTGAAATTCAAATTGCTCCAAGTGTTTTCACTTTATTCAAAAAAAAATCCTGAAAACAGATATAATTTTAGACCGTCCAAGCTGTAAACCCCCCCTTAAACGAAGGAATTCACCCACCTTCAGGCCCGACACGTGAACAACTTCGCCGTATTGGTCCCTTGTAAGAACAGTGACGATCGCCGGCCATCCGCATCTCATCTCGTCCCTTGAATAAAGAGCCTCGCATTTTGCAGGATCCACAAAGCTGTCCGGTTGCAACCATCGCGCTAATCGTCCTCCGCTTGTTCCGGCCGAGCAAGAAACGAAATCCCGCAAGAAGAGTCGCTCGTTCGAGTGGCAACTGAAACGAAAAAATTAAAAACGGTATAGAAATTAATTTCAATTGCAAATCGCCGAAAGAAAACAGAGAATCGCAAAAACTTTGCCGCGCAACGAGGTTTCAGTATTAATTGTAAGTGATTTTTATTTCTTTGTTTGTTTTCTCTCTCTCTCTCTCTCTCTCTCTGTTAAGCTAAAATTAATTGTAAGCAGTATGTAAGTCTGATATCTCTAATGTAATCTCTCTCACCTTGTACCCGCGGATGCATATGGCCTAGTAAAATAAAAATATGTTCTTTCTTTCTTCTTTCTTTCTCTCCTCACGTCTGATAAAAAAAACTGACAATGATTCCAGAAATAAACCGCTAACGCGAAACTCCGCTACGCCGTATTTTTCTTTGCGACAGTAATACGTTCTTTGCTCCATTATTATACCAGCTACTTCCAAAGATGGATCGGAACGGAGTAGTAACCATACGAGAGAGTCAGAGTCAATTCCATAAACAGCGGAGTCTCGAGTTCGCAATATCTTGGATACACGAGCACTTGGTGTAACAGGCTGCAATAATGCAGTGACATCATATCACGCTTGTCTGATAATACCGGAAGTGCCGTTTCGACTCGAATACAAGCGGACAAGATTTTAAACAAGATCGATCGGCGATAAAATCTATTAGAATTTAGATGAATGAGGAAAATAATGGGGGGGGGGGGGGCAACAATATATGATTGAGAGTAGTAGGAAAGTTTTTTTTTTGAAGAAACTTTGGTCCGATACCGGAAGTCGTTTGATAAAACGAAAACTTCTCCAGTCCAATCAGTCCGGGGAACAGAATCATATTCTACACCGCTGCCATGATCAACAGTCGCCGAGAGATGTTGGCAAAGTCTGCAGAGCTCGGTTCGTTAAAACGAGTTTCATCGATGTCCCTAATTGGCAAGTATCCCTCGACGTATGTGGATGCTACCGGATTCTGCTGACTATGGGGTCGAGAGTTTCAGTTCGGTGGTCAGATCTGATCGTACAATGCGCAAGGTTCCTCGAGAAAGAAATCGTAACAGCTAGAAAACTAATTTTATTTTCTACCAAGAACTACATTTTTCGGTTGTAGTAAGAAAAAGAAAATAGTTAAGTACTGAGCGGTAACTGGAACTAAATATTTCTCTCAGTGCAGGTATAACTCGATTTTATGTAAAATTTGCTATTCAGATAAATTAGAAAAGAATCAAATTTTTCCCCCATTTAATTTCCAAAAAGTTCGGGCACATCGAGCAGCCCAATTTTCAAACGGCGTATGTCACCGGCATATTTTATGTGTGGCTGTTTCGATGCCAGGCACAAGCCGTAAGGCGACAAGGCTGCATCCCGATATGGAAGACAATGCCAGGATGGCGGGGAAACAGCTATCAGATTCCGAAGCCAGATAACGCGTGAAAGAGACAATCGATCGTCGAGTATTCAATCCAGCTATTGAACGCAAATAAAAGTAACATTATCACTGATTCCCAGATGGCACAAAGACTGATTACAAAGCACTGCGATTCAAGACAGCCGCGATAAACGCTTCGAAATCAAATTACAACGCATTCCATGACAACTCGGTAAACGGTTGATCGTGACATTTTTTAATTTCACGAACGATTTTTTTTTACGTTACTACGGCTCTTGAAAAGCTTTCGAAAAAGTTTTCGAATAGTTTTAATCAGTCGTCTTTTCCCTGTGATTTTTTAAATCCATCTCAAAAACATCGGAATTGATTTTTATGAAACTAGAAAAAAAAAAAAAAAACATTTGGTTTCCAAAATGAAAAATTATCACACAACATTCAGAGTGGGACAGTGTTTATTACAATTTTTTTTTTTTTTTTGTTTTTAAATCATCTCTTCTATTTTTTCATCGTTTTTTTCTATTTTCATACCCGTTAAAAATTTATTGATTATTTGTAAATCAAACGGTTTTTCTTTGGTTTCACAAAAATTCATTTCAATGTTTTTGAAATGATGGGGTAAAAACGAGTGATTAAAATAATTTGAAAATTATTTTTAAAGCTTTTCAGGATCGTACCAATGCAGGAAAAATCCTTGATGAAATTAAAAAAATGTTATGGTTAACCGTTTACCGAATTGAAGTGAAATGCCGCACATATATATAAATATATATATATAAGCGTTTCAAAGAGACGTTTCATCCAGTATTTTTTCCAGCCAGACGTAATCGATCAACGCAGAGCGATAATCTCAAGTACCACTTAAGTAACACTCCGTAACTTTTACTATCGTACAATTTTCCATTTCGTCTTGAGGTAAAATTTAATTTCCAGCATCGAAGAAAATATGGTAAACACGTGCGCGCAGGGTGATCATATCGGAAACGGCTGCACAAAAGACCCTGGGATGGCAGGTGTCAGCTCTTTGCGGCGGAAATCCGTACACCAAATACAAAAAAAAAAACCACAAAAAAAAAAAAAAAATAAAAAAATAAAAAAATAAAACACAGGGAAACAAAGCCAATTTTCTTTCGAGATCGCCGAAACTAAAATCTGGCGAAAATTATTCGTAAATAATAAACGTTTTCAAATTACTTCCGCTTGAATGAATTTGAGGAAAACGACGCTTCGATGTAAAAAAATCACGTTTAAAAACAGGGTCTCGAGCATCTCGATCAGATGGCAAACACCTGTTGCTGTAAAGGCCACCGCCATTGACACCCCTCCCCGATCGGTGCTTCCAGGATGACTCGAGGGATGAAATTAGACGAGGAGATTTTCCGCGTGCAGTAAAATTACATAATCAAGGAAAAATCTGTAAAATTGTGCCGCTACACGAGCGTGATATATTTAAGTCTCAGCAATCGGTGGACGATTGTTTCCAAAAGAAAAAGGAAGAAGAAAAAAGAAAAAGAAAAAAAAGCAACATTGTGTCACGGTTAGCAAAACTTGTCAGAACCTGTACGACCAACCCATGAAAGCGATGCCAGCCTACGGAGGAGGAGGACGACGACGACGTGGAAAAGTGTAATTTACGTACACACACATGTAATACGCGTGTGTGCTTGGATACGGTGGCAATGGTCCGTTGCGCCCGGCGTTTCGTATCGTAGACGCGTTTTTGTGGGTGTAAAATAATACTTCGTATGTGTGTTGGCTGGTGTAACGGAGGAATAGCCGAAGGGCATGGTGGGGATAGAAACACGCTTGCAACTCGATTTCTCACCAGTTACAATCCGGCTATCGCGACGCGTGTTTCACCGATAGCCGAGCCGTGAGTTTTGAGTAAAGATCGCGGAATAAGCGTGATTTTTGTAGAAACGGAGGGGAAAAAAAATAAAAAAATTCAAGAAAGAAAAAAACAATTTCGCAACATCGCGGGTCGACGTCTGTTCAATTCATTTATTTTTAATCTCAACTTTCTTTTCATTCTTCTTTCAAATCTTTTCATCTTTTCACCGTAAAAGCATCATCATCGTCATCGTCGTCATCGTCGTCGTCATCGCTCGATATAAGCCTTATCCTGTATGCGATACAATTTACACGGCAGTGCGAAAGGTTATTTTGCCGATCGGTATAAAAATCGCGAATTGAAACACAGCCGCTGATATTGTTCGCCATGTGTTCCGACGACGATAATCTGGATTTATTTAATCGATGTATTTTATCAATTAACTGATCGTCGAGGAATGAGAGCGAGGATAAAAAAAAGAAAGAAAAATGTGAACAAAACCGAGGACTCGCAGGATTTTCACGTATCTGTACAATGAGAAGTTGTGCGTGTGGATTTGAATTGCCATAACGAGTAATGAAGAAATGAATCGATATTTTATGGGATTAAATATCATACACAATTAATACCGAGATGTGATGATAGTTTTGAAAAGAAATGTGTGTGAAAAGTTACGTCGCTGATTAAAAAAAAAAAAAAAAAAAAAAAAACGTAAACCGTCCGCTGAAATTTTTTTTTTTCTTCTTTTTTTTTTAAACTCGAATAAATCGTCCAAGTGTTTTATTTGTAATAATCGATTAACCAGCAATTAAGCGATTTGAAAACCACGGCGTGAAGATTTTCTTATTTGAATGTGAAAAAAAAAAAAAAAGCCCGAAGGAATCGAATTTAATAATAAAATGCTCGCAGTGATTACTGAAAAAGTGCGGAAAGAGGTGGAGAGCTATCGAACAAGTTCGACAGTTTGAGTGCCCGAAATATTTTGCATACCTGTGAGCGCGTGTGTGCGTGTGTGTGTGTGAAATAAAAATCAATCTATCAAACACACGTATCAGCCGCAGTGTAGTGAGTGCGGGTGTATTTCTCCTCCTTGTTCGGAATAATTTCTTCATCGTAAATCGTAAAAATGATCAGTGATGGAAGAAAATCTCTCTGTGCCTGTAATAATGATAATAATCGTGGAATAAAGTGGTTTCGTCGAATCGTCGCATTCGCGGTTATATTGTTCGTGATAAATAATCCAAAAAATGCCAATTGCCAAAACGCACCGCCTGTCGGAATATGCGCAATTGACGGCTGCAACTGCACCGTAGTTGTGAAAAAATGGATTAACGTGAAGTGCGTTTTCAGCAGCGACAAGGTGTGTCTTTTTGTTTTTCATTTTCATTTTCTTCACGTCTATTAGTCGTCTATCAATTCGCGACCCGCCATTGCGTACCTATTATTTTTGTTTAAACGTAAAATCCAGCCTGCACTACGTGACGTCACATTTTCAGAGCTATAAAGAGACGCGGTTCAACGACCCGTAACCGTCAATGTGCAACCCAATTACCTAATTATCCCTCAACGTTTTCCCCTCCCTTCTGCATACGTGTTAATAACATTTTGCAAAATCGCGTACGTATAAGTTACAAGTAAACTGGATCTTACAAAAAAGCTTTCGCTGCTTTTATACAGTTTCAAACAACAAGCAGTGGCTGAAATTATACTTTGAATACCGGTAGCCGAAAAATGTCACTCGTGTTCGTAGTTTTATTTATTTATTTTTTTTTTTATACGAATTTGAAAAACCAACGCGATTATCTGTACGGCGATAAATCCAGTGGGAAATAAATACGATTTTCAAAGGTCTTTAAAAATCGATTTTTCATACGTTATTTCTCATCGTTCGAAATACTTGTTGCAACGTTGATGAAAAAAAGAAAGTGGGATGGAAAAAATCCTTCCCAACAGTCTCTCATAGAATTTCATTCCCAGGGTCAAAACGAACCTGATATGTATATCGAAATTACATCGCGATATCAATACCAGTATAATTAGCATAGAAATTATTCTTAACACAAAAAGATCGAGTAATAAAATTCTGTGTCGGTTGGAGACCGAAAGTCAGGGCAGGGCTCAGGTAGGATTGGATAGCGGACGGACAGGTAGTTTATAACGTGCGTTCCACTTGCTGCATCAGGTTGCGCATCGATGATCACCGACTCGATTTTCCCGCGTATGATCACGGACGCAAAAGCAAAATCCGTTGAACCCCGAGAGTCCGGGCGTAGATATATCCTTGTGGCAAAAGACGACTCACCCGATATAAATAACGCGCAGAATAAGAGTCAGCATTTTATACCATGCACCGCCTTTCCCAAGCGTACAACTTATTCGTCTTGAAATCCACCAGATTGAAATTAGTAAGGTTAACGTAGCAAATTGTTTAACAAAACATTCACTGGTTTTGAAAATTTTTTAACGACTTTGAAGGAGTTCAGTTTAGTAAAAATCTGAATTCGGACAATTATTCTGTAATTGCGCAGTAACGATTATATTCGGAAAAATAAATCGTTACGTTAACGTTACGAATTAATCTCGTAAAAATCTTCCTCTCTCTTTCAATACATCTCGCGTCTTATTTTGATATACCAGGAATCAACGCGAATATCGATGACACGTGGAGAGTGAAATTACAAAGTTTTACTAAAATTCACCTCATCGCAATAGGAGAAATTAAACAATCGGTATATTCAATGCTAAAAAGAACAGGTTTAAAGAAGTTGCCGACAATTATACATACGGGGGAAAGAAAAAGAAGGGATAAAAAGGAGCTGTTTCGGTTCTTGAGCAATGCTTGTTTTACTTATACACAGAGAAACTTTCACAAGGACGTGAAGGATTGAGAACTTGGAATGTATCTCCGTGGCACTGATCATTCCAATTTCGTACCGTCAACCAGATTCAATACAACTAAAGATCACAAATCTCGAATCATTACAATTAGGGCCTGGATTAATATGCAAGTACAGATTTTTTTTTTTTAAATACTTTTTAAACGCAGTTGCTATTTTTCACTTTTTTTTTTTTTTATCATTTTTAAGTTTTTTAGGCCTACATTACACGGGCGTATTATCTAATTTTGAATACTTATTTATCCAGGCCCTGATTAAAGGAGGCAATAAAGAAGAACAAAATTGGCGATATAAATATTTTGTATTTCCTGTTTCCACCGTATTTTTTCTTCCTACAAGTCTCGACGATCATTCACGGTGACGGCAGCGTGACGCCCTGATTATAATCTCTTTGGAAAATATGCAGCCGCGGCTTCAGCAAACGCAGGAACATCTCTCACGATAAATCTTTCCATATTTCATCCACCGTAGGTATACGGTTAGCAGTGATACGTGCATGAGATTCTTAAACGGGATGCATTTTGAATGAAGAGTGCATCCAGGATCTAAACACCGGTGCACTTACAGGCGTGTGCTTCGGAGTTGTGTAAACGAAGATTTAAAAACCAATCGAACCCTCGTCATTTTATTTTCTCCAATTTCGTATCCGCAAATCGCGCAAATACGAAGTTAGCAACGTTAACGTAACGAATAATCGTGGAATAAATCTTTGTACAATTTTATTTTCACCGATTTTCAAGGAATTGGCTTTTCAGAATACATAAACACTTTCTTATTTGTCATAATTTACTAGCTAAATTTCAGACAATCCTGAGGATACGAAGTAAGGATTAACGTTGCTAACTTCAGTCTCGTCAAACTTCGCGATTTCCGAAACTTTTTCTGACTTCGTATAATTATTATTGTCGTTTATTCGCATCACTCTATTTGTGATACAGTAAAAACGTCGCAAAATCGACGCGCGGTTCAGTGACTTAATACTTCCGGTTCACAGTTATAATACAACCGAGACTTCCTAATCAAATCCTATAGTCAATGATTCAGTGATTCGACGCAACGCAACCCGCACGTAGTCTCTGGATCTGCGTTCACACGTCGACGGATCATCCGTCCATTTAAATATCGACGTAATATACATTATACAAGCTTCAAACTTATCGTTTACAGTGCAATTTTCAATGAAAAATAACAATTACGGAGTGAATTTTTATCCGCGTGATAAATGTCTCCGTCGACTTATTGTCACTTGCTGTCGTACAATTTGAAGAAAGCCCCACGCCTAGGCATGTAACATAAATTTCGTATGTATACCTCATGGCCTGCACGCAACGTTCGGTGTTGTTAGACAGCCAGGTTCTTCCGCCGAATAAAACAACTTCCGGTCAAAGGGGTCAGCTCGTTAAAAGATGCCGTTCCGAATTTCTTAATGTATCTTCACCGCCACGTTGAAATAAAGTTTCCTTCGCTTGTCGGTGAATTATTAAGTAAATAATTTCAATGTTATCCGAGGATAAAATTATCTCCAAGAAAACAGAAAGTATTCTTTAAATCTGAATAAGGAGTGAAAGACGACGCGATACGCAGGACGCTGGGAATCTCGGGTTGGTATAGGTGTAGTAACGAGTTATTGTCGCATGGTCGGGGCTCATTCAGTAACTTATTTGGTCTCATTGAGCCGAGGGATTGTTTCAAAAGCTCGTGTGTGCGATTGTGTAGGCAAGAACGATCGAGAGCTTCAGAGTCAATTTATTCACAATAGATTCTTTCAACGAGACTTGAATGAGTCTCGAGCCGACGACGAGGCTCTGCCCGTTCATTGGAGAGGAGGGACAGTCGTCTGGGACATGCGGGTTATGTTATACCAGTGTGAATAGTTGGTGCATTTGTGTCGGAGCTCGAGTGTCCGTTCAACGAGAGTTTCTTCGAGCCTTTGGAGGTCGCGACGACGATAGAGGAGAGAGAGAGAGAGAGAAATAAAGAGAGAGAAACGAGGCCGAAAGTTATTTACCACATATCACACCACTCGAGAGCAAAGAAAGGGAGACTGAGAAAGAGAAAGAGAAAAAGAGAGAGAAAGGAACGCGCTTCCAGGGCCCGTTCGAACGACCGGCTTTCGGCTAAGCCGACCGACAATTGTCTCTCGGAGAAAGAGATAAAATCGAAACTTTGATACTCTGGACTCGAGACTGGCTACCGCTTGGATACGGAATGATTGTTTCTCGTGTGTACAGCAAAGCCCGACTGAAATCCCTGGTTTGAGTTGAGCGAGATAAGCTCGATTTATTATCAATCGGCGACTCCGCTCTTCCGGGATAAAAAAAAAAAAGGACAAAAGTAGAAGAGAGAAGGGGACTGAAGTTGGTCCATTCGGTGACTGCTTCATCTCCGTTCTTCTTCTTCTTTTTCTTCTTCTAGTACTCCTTCATTCGCGACTGGTTCATGTCACCAATTACCGAACCGAAATTGAGGCAATTAATTTACATCATAAGTACCCATCGTATCTCCACGCTTTCTCCTATACTATAATACGAAATGGTTACAATGAGGATGAAGTCAGTAACGTTACTCTAACAATCCATGTTTAGGAGAACTCGTTACTTCGGACCTTTAGAATCGACATCTGAAACTTGATAAACTATGATAAAAGACAAAATATAATCAATATTTTGAAAGCCGACTACTGGAAAGTCATTCGGAAACTGCACGGTAATGATTTGTTCCCTGACGTTCGTTACATTAACGTTACTAACTTCAACCTCGTACGGTAGTTACATGGATCTTGGGGAGTGGTACTAGACACTAAATATAAACGTATCGATTTCGTACATCGATACTACGCAGAAAACGCTGGATCAAAGTCGAATATCAAATCCCTCTTGGTGTAAGATTCAAAGTAGGTACACAGTTTTACACGTGTCCAACTGTAATTGATATTGCCTTTCACTCTGTCCTGCGACTACATTTGTCGTTTACCACGAGCTCGGCGAAGCTGGTGGATTATTATGGTCAACCAGCGGCAGAGCACTTAACGAATTGCATGCTATCTGTACGTTGTATTCTAATTAACTAAATTACCGACTGACCTCTCGCGAGTTGACCCGCCACACTGGGTTCAAATGTTGAAACATCATGTGCTCTCTCTCTCTCTCTCTCTCTTTGACTTCGGCTAGAGCTGCGAGCAGACTAGTTAGACGGTCACACGCGGCTCTCTCGCCCCTAAATTCCGAACAAACTTCCGTCAGAATTAGACCATACCCTGGAAATTCCTTCACGTAGTCGCACAATGCATAATGAATATGGAAATTTAATTCACTGAGGGGCGATCGGAGCGTTAGGCGTTTTTGTTGTTCCGAGTACACACTTGAACACCGGAAGTAATATAGCTAAATGCACCCGAGAAGAGAGAGAGAGAGAGAGAGAGAGAGGGAGGTATAAAATTGTCTCAGAGTCTCAAACGAGAGATTCGACGTTATAGGTATCCTCCTTAATTCGCTGGAGTTTAAGCAGACGAAGACGAGGATCACGTTCAATGGTCCTTAAATGTAATAAAGACTCGGTTTTATGTTTGCCGGTATAAAGCAGCGCCCACATCATCCTCGTCTTGGGATACAATAACCAAATGACCTTGTCAAGTGTCAAAGGTCAATAGAGGGTAGATTCATTCCGTGTGTATTCGTAGACCAAGACGGAAACGCTGCCACGTCGCGTTAAGTTTATCGCGTTTGACGAGAAAACAAACCCCAGGCATTTCCAGTGGAGATAAAATTTTTCAACAGGAAAGGACGAGAGTCGCGATAGCGGTTGGATCATACGCATCCTATGATTGTGAAACAATACCAGCAAACGAAAACCGATCAAAGTCCGTTAAACCGTTGTCGTATAAATTGAAAACCGTTTTTTTCTTTCTTGACCCCCCAAGCAAATGTCGTAGATAATCTTCTGGGAAGTCGTTTCAGCCTCTGTATTAAAGATGAAATACAGGGTTGATCAGTTGAACGACCGAGTCTCGACGATGCGTTTCGTTCCCGTTACGGAAACGATAGAAACGAGAATAAGTCGAAGGCTGCTGTATGATGCGGCTGCTTGGTTGCCTCTCCGACTATCTGGCTGGCTGACTGCTATTACCCATATTTGTTCAAGTGCCAGCTGGAGCAAAACTCCTCGACGACGCAAACGACAGTGTGGCAGTTGTGCCTTTGCCTAGAATTTTACGTAACGTATACCTACCTACCTACCAACGCGTACGTTATACTGATATATACGATAAATTGATCGGGCATTCACCTCAACTCTCGAGCGATCGCCATGCACCTTCTTCTTCTTCTATCGATCAATTCCTCCCAGTTCTCGTTCTTCTATGGTCTCGCGTATTATACTGTGTGTAAAGTAGCCTTCGACGAACACCATGTTCCCACCGACGATTCTCAACGCTCGCGAACTATCTCATTGTCGGAGAGAAAGGTGTGCCCGATAGTAAAATACGAGTTACAGCATTATTTCCCGTCCATGTGGTGTTCGGTAAAAGTGAATATAGAAAGATGAATCATAAACTAATCCTCGGCTAGGATTTAAAAAACAGTGCCATTATGCATTAAGCTGAGAAGCCATACAGGAGCCAAGAGTAATTGCTTCCACTATAGATGGATTGACAGGTTATAGATAACCGGGCTTCGGACCCATTTCCTCCTCAGATTATTACAACAACTGATGGTCGTTTTCAGCGATGGTCATGACTAAAAAATCGTTGTCTTACTCCGCACGTTTGGCGTTCAACTATATCAGCGACTAATCTTCATTACGTTTCAGGTTTGGAGGTTATGCGCCGATAAGTTGGCTTCCAAAGTGCGTGTACAGTGTACGAAGACCTGGCAACGTTACGTTCGTATTTTTTGTGCACTGGGTCAGGACCAGCTCATCAAACTCTGGCGGAGGGGGGCAGAGAGAGAGAGAAAGAGAGAGAAGGAAAAACAGACGGAGACACTGAGAGGAACGGCCTTTCGAGCAACGATGTGTCCTCGGACGTGCTTCGTGCAAGAATACGCGCCATTTATGCGTGTAACGCGAGATAAGAGGGCCGAGTAAATAAGACACAAGTCGAGGCAGAAAAGCTGATTATGAGAAACCAGAATCGCTGGCTCAGGCTAATGGCGCAGGTTTACAGAGCTGGCAAATATGTTTAAATAGATACTTATAGGTCATTGTCTATACGCGTATCTCAATCGCACCACTCTCGGTTTGACTCGTCCGCGATAAAAACTTGATGACACGCGCATGTATATTTACACGCGCATTCCAGAAATTCTTCTACAGAAAACAGAATTATTTCAAAACAATTTCACTTCAGCTGCTATGCGACGCAATTTCTGAAGTGAAACAACTTTTCGAATAAAGGATAAAGTGTGACGCAACGGGATTTCCACAATGGCGGGAGAAAAGCCGGGTTGGAGCCAGTCATTCCATATTCGATTACTCCGTTCGCGATAACTGTGCGATGAAAATCGTCACAGAGAACGATGTACGTCGAATACAAGACGAGCGTTTAATGCAGCCATTGTTCGAATTGATCATAGAAATAGTGTCAAGTGTCAACCTGTAGGTATAAAGTTTATTGCCACACAAGTATTAATTTCGAGCAAAGAACGTAGCATCGCGTTGCCTGTTCTTGCGGGTCCAGTTGTAACTTCGAGTCAGGTTCTCGTGGCTTGACTCCACGATCTAGAGAACACCGAAGGGAATGAGTTTTGGTATCGCAGGCGTGATTTCTTCTTCTTTTTTCGTATCTCCACACGTTTCTACCTCTTCTTGTTTCATCTTGAAGACATACATACGTGCATACGCAGATAGATGTACACACGTCTGAAGTGTAGGAACTAGAACGACCAGATACTATTTTTAAACCCCAACGTTGTAGTCTAGTAGGCGCATTTCTTCTACTACTGGTATAATAATATTAACCGAGGGGATAGTCGAACGTCCGCGTTCATTCGTTGGTGTTCGGTAGTTCCTTCCAAGTCCCTCCCAATTTAAAAGCTATCTGGAGAAGGTTTTAAATACGTAATGCGATTCCGGTAGCCATTTTTCGTTCCCATCCCCCCTCTGATGTCAGACAGACGCACCGAGTGAACTAAGACTAGGTGGTGGCATGTGACCCAGTTCAATGTAACGTGCATACTACACATACATGTCGCAACCTTCGCCAGCTGTTAAGCAAGTTCTTCAACAACTCACCGTGTAGCAGCTCCAAGAGATATCCTTCATACGTAATGGGTGATTACGGGTGACCGCGTAAGTTCAGCCAAACCAATGTGTTCGGTTCACATATATGCGAGAAACCTCTCGTGGCCACGTCAGTCTGGGCAGCACTTTTTCCCTTCCATATATTTAATCTCGTCTTACTTGACTTCTTCCGCCAGGTCGAGTCAGGCCAGACGGATGAATTCTCCGCGACACGCAACAGCCTTTGTAGACAGGGATCATGACGGACCCCCGTAGAGAGAAGGTGAATTCTTGGGGGAAGAAGCCCTCGGCCTTCGTGGTAGCGGCTCAAGTGTAAAGAGGAAATATTATAATCCCTTGAATCGAGGGTGGTCGTCGAGCAGCTCGTGTAAGACGGGAATGGAAGAAATTCTTCTCCATTGTGATTCAAATTATTCGTTCGCGAGTATGAAATTTCTAGACACTTGTTCTAATACGATTTGGACTAGGCATCTTTCGACAAACAGTAAAAGAACCCTGACGGCTAATATTGGACGAGTTGTGAGAAAAGGTGACCTTGGCTGAAGGTCTGCGGCGTTAGACGTTTGTTGAACATATTCCAAGAGCAAACTGGCGTGTGATTATTTGTTGTACATTCATAACCGCTAGTCGCTGTTACGTTGGCTTCAGTTCCACGTAGCGTCCCTTCATCCACCTACGAAATATGACCATAATCTGGTTAATGTCTGTATTTTAACAGCCCTAGATTAGGCACCGCTTCATTGTGTAGCTTCTCGTCCACGTGGAGACTCCTTAAGCTGCACGCAAACCGTACTGGAAGTAAAATTAAAGTGATGTTCTATTTTGTTTCTTTGGTTTACTCTGCTCAGTTTATGACTCGTTTCGAAGCAGATAAGGCTATGCCGTAAAATGTGACGATCAATTTACTTCAGTGAAACGAAAAATGGACAAGGAAAACAATAAAATTGATTGTTCTCTCCGGTATTGTACTCGGTATCACTAAAGACGGTGCTACTTGAGAAAAACAGACTCACTGCTGAAATCAGCTGTACTGATAATGTGCAGTCTTTGAAAAACATTGAATAATGGAATTGAAACTGGATGTGGCACGATTGCTTGGTTTTCATTCGAAATCCTGGCTTCCAATAGATGCTTTCGTAAGTCAAGTTTAATTTTCTCTGTTTTGTACAATTGCCAAAGCTGACGAAGACACTTTAACAACCGGTGAACGAAGAGAAGAAAATCTATTCTATCCTCTACGTAAAACAAACTATTGCCGAGCTTCGATTGGCGGAAAAAATGTCTGCTTCGTTAGAAACTACAAGATAAGTATCGAATATCAGACGTTGTGAGTGGCGGCTAAATTACGCCGGTCATTCGACGCCTCGGTAATTTTCAAAGACTACGAGGCGCGTCAAGAATTATCCCGTTGACCAAGAGCCACGTACAAACAGCATTCGCGATGGACGTGTGCCAAGATAGAGAGAGAGACCAAAAGATCCGAGTAGATTTCACGGTCAGAACAAGATTTTCCCGCATCTATTATCCCGAGTAGTTTTTGAGAGTCGGTACTAGTCAGGACGGATCTTTGCGCGAAAAGATTTAGCGTTCCAGAGGTGTGCTTTTCGCTAAATTTGGTCCATGGGGTGGAGGGTTAATGCCGGTCGTTGCCGAACGAACGAAGGAACGAAGGAAGGAAGCAAGCAAGCAAAGACAGAAGGGATGAGGAGGCTTCTCTCCCT
Organism: Neodiprion lecontei; assembly: GCF_021901455.1. Taxonomy (NCBI): domain Eukaryota; kingdom Metazoa; phylum Arthropoda; class Insecta; order Hymenoptera; family Diprionidae; genus Neodiprion; species Neodiprion lecontei. Next base: position 4,396,000 of record NC_060261.1, on the reverse strand, counting down.
TCCCAAGGAATACATACTCCATATACTCGTTACTTATGCTCTCGTCGCGTGAGTCGCTCTCGCTCTTCTTTGTGTGTTGACACAGAAATAGCTGAGGGTAACTTTTAGCTGGCAAAACGTCCAACTGACTCACGCCACGTGACGTTTTCCGTTAGTCACGGCGTAACTGCAGTACGTCCATGGACCTCGGCGGCGTTAAAGGAACACTTTTACTATCCACTCTCTCTCGCTCTTGGTTCTCTCTTGGTTCCCTCTCCGGAGAAGAGTAGGTGGGCAGGCATGTATCCCTCCGAAAAAAATGAATGAACTTAAATTTAGACCAAGCGTCGACCTGCCGCCGATGAAAATACCTCGAAGAAATCTTTAGACCTTTGACCGTTCCTTGGTGCCGATCAACGAAGTGGCTTAGCTATCTCTCCAGGAAAATTCTCCACGCAAATGAGACTGTTTATTTTGACGTTGACCGGTACTTTGAAGCGGGCAGCGTTTCAAGGTGATCTTGTAGTGCGGTTTCAACTGTCAGCCATAAATTACGTTGCCATAGTTCGTATATACGTTCAGAGTACACAGCAGAAGAATATACACTCGGGCATAACGTGTACCGGCTTGCGTAATGGATTGTTCGAGTGTCAACAGAGCGAGTAAACACTCGTTGTGCTCGTACTCATCTTATCGCAGATTTCTTTATTTGAACTTTTCTGAATTTAGTCATGTGAGTTGAGTAGGCCGTACATGCCACGACTTAATACTTCGAGGTTGAATTACGTCGCGAATACACTTCTACTCCGCTGCTTCGTCAAAAGCTTTTCCTGTGCATCGAATACACTGCCAATGCGAGTAGAGTATCGGGGGTTTTACAATTGGAAGGGTAACGATTCATTTATTGATCATCCACGTCTAAGAATCCAGGTTCAGGGAAATATAAAGCGATGTCGTTATGCCCAAGGGGTGGTAAAAAGCGAGCTCGACAAATCACGGATAAACTTGGTTGAAAATAAACCGATTAATTACCCTCTTCTCCCACCTCACTGTGACACAAGAGGCTGTCTCTGCGTTTCTAAGTCTGTCACGTGGGTTCACTGTTACGTTGAACGCACGCGGTGGTAAAAATAGACACGAAAGGCGATAACGTCTACCGTTAGATTTTTCGGTCGGGCGGAGGGAGTCATCACGGCATTTTAAAGTCCGCAAAACTTTGGAATTCACTAGAGGTACCGGTGAAGAAGAAACAGAGAAGAAACTTGTCTCGAGTCAGTACCGTAAAAGAAAAGCAAAACCCTCCCTCGTACTTATGCTTTCAACTTACTTCCGCCTACTTTTTACGACCCTGAATAGCTTTTATTCGAGATCAGTAAATGCGGTAAAAGTTTCTTGACGTTTGTTGAAAACGCGGTATAATCTCAGTTCCTTCCACGTACCTAATCCCACTAATTGGTAAAGAAACTACCACAGCTGTGGTCGAGTTCCAAATAAATTTTGATCGAAAGTCGACCAGGTCCAAAGAATTGAAAATATAAATGCTCGGTACCAGGAACAACAACGCGGCAACGAGTTTCCTTAAAGTCAAGATCGTTGTCATCGTATTTTCAGATCGATCAGGACAAAGTCCGCAGCGTTCGCAAAGACTCGAGATACGGAGAGTGGTAGAGCTCGAAAATGAACTCATACATGTTTCAAAGACCTAGCCACGTTTCAGATCATGACCTCAGAGCCAAAGCATAATGGAAGAGTAGCCTTCGGCATTCGGGAAGAATACACTGCCCTGACAAGTCCTGTTGGATTATACGGCTTTGTCACACTCTGGATTCGGGAACTAAGCAGGAAATGTTTGATACGGGTAGACCGATTGCTATCTTTCAAGTCGGCTCGTGTAGCTTTATGCCTAAGCTAATATCCTGACGCTTCCTATATTCCATTCCGTTCCATTCCATTCCATTCCATTCCATTATCGGAATTAGCCGCACGTCATCGCGATAGCGCTTTGGCGTTTGTTCGGTCAAAGGCTACTGTATCGTCGCGTGGCGTTGGGCGGTTTCCTTTTTTCATTAACTGTATGTAGAAAATCTTCTCCGTTTTCATCACGATTGCTGTGAAATTGTAACGATTTATCCACTACTTTGCAGCAGCAGGATCTTAATACGAATAACCGACAACATCCGCGCCAGTTTCTTCTTCTTGTTTTCCTCGAGAGAAAGTTATGACGTGCACGTTTTGATTATTGTGATAATGGATTTCCAAGTCACCCTCTAAACGTCTTGAAGCCTCGTTTCCCCTCCTTCTGTTTATTTCAAGAAAAAAAGCACGAGAGCTAAACCGCTACCATACCCATGCTACAGCAGTTATTCGTTTAATTTTAGTCAATTCCATGTAGTTTTAAATGGCAGTTGTTTCACCTTCTAGCACACTTACAAATGCTCCGCCATACGAATCTTTACATGATAACCGTGAACATTATCACTTATACTATACCTATATTGTATATGTGAATCATAGATATTACGAGCTAATTGTTCGTCAGAATGTAGTGGAAATAAACAGGTTTTCCAAACTGTATGCCGTGTCAGAGCGTGATAAGAAAGTAATCATGTACATTGTCACGTATATGTTGTATGTGTGAATCATAGAGAATGAGTTGATTATGTTCGTCGGACTGTAGTGGAAATAACTAGGTTTTCTAAACCGTGAAATAGGGCAAAATAGACGGTAGCTGCACCGCAGGCACGTAACCTTGGAGGTGAACAATGAATTACGCACAGCTACACAAAGAACTAATTATACGACCAGTGATGCTAAATTGGGTAACAGCGAAACACGCGTGTTCGACAAGATTTCGCCAGAGAGCCAAATTCCGGACAGCTTGTAGACTTTGGGTTTCGACTTGCAGGCAGAAAATTCGGAGGATGTTAAACTCGTGTCTGTGCGAAGGGATTGACAATGCACAAGGAAGTAGAAAAATAATTGTGAAAAGTTTAATGAGACTCTTAAACGAATGAATTAAGGACGAACGAATAAAGCAATCAATCATTCGGCTAATTAATTATAGTTCAGTGCTCTTCGTACAAACGGAGGAAAAAAGGTAGAAAGAATAAAATGAACTGAATTGAAGGTTCCGAGAGTGAAATTCCTCGACGTCTCAGACTGGAATATAGCGACTGTTATTATTAACCTGTCCCTTTCAGTCTTGAGCCTTGGCTAGCCTGTCGCCATCTTAGTTAAAACAGGAAGCTCGATGGATTTTTATTTTCATTTTTCACAAGTAAAACGTCGCCTCTACGTTTACTTCTTCTTCACCCAGCGCACAAATATATCCTATATGAGCATCTGTCGGGTTATAGGTACAGTATGGTTGCTCTGACTGGTAAACAGAGCGCAGAAGAAAAAGGATTGCAGGTATACTTTATCCCCGTTCAATCGATTAACCTTTAGCCGGCACGTTTATCTGATATAACATTGCTGGCACCTTGGAGTCGTTGAAAACCCCAACCGAAAATTGCTTGCTGTAACGAAGCAATTCAATATTATTACTTGAATTTTTCTTTTTTTGTTGGTATACACTTAAGCGTCTTTTACAAGATAAACAAGGTCGCAACAATAATTATTAATTTCAATTGACCCCAAGGTTATCAGCAATATTATACCAGATAATAAAAGAGACGGCTAAAGGTTAAAAACTCTTAGGTCACGAAGAACCCCAAGGTGCCAGCTAAAGGTTAAAAACGCTACGACTCTATAAAAGAAATGCTTCCAATGATCTTCAGCAACGTTGTTATGTCTAATCCTGGGCATAACAGCCACCCCCGACCATTCTGCACGCGGTGCATAAGCTCTATATTTCTGAGCGTTTCCGTTTATAAACTCGGCTCCAAATAGAGTTACTCAGGCACATTTGCATAAATGTCGGCTCATCAGCATAAGTGGTGCCAACAAAACGTAAAAAAACAGGTTAACCTGCACGGATATGCATTCTCTGCGTAGGCTTTGAGGACAAAGCTTTTTAGACCACTTTTGTTAGCCATAATTGTTTAAACCACGAAGTCTTTCCTGCTACGTTTCAGTGTTCAAAAGTCTTTTAATGAAAATGAATTCGACGATAGCAATGATTGAGCGATTATGAAAGTCCCACTACTGTGGGTGAACACAGAAAGTGGGTGAATAAAACCACCATTGATGTTGATGAAATTTCACGAGCACGAACAATTGTAACGTTTGTATCAACAAAACATGAAACTATGGTTTCGTTGTTCCAGGATGTGGAGCTGGTGGAAGGTTCGGTGCCGGAGGAAGCGATCGAAGTGGAAATATCCCGGTGTCGAGAGCTGAAGATACAAGCAGGTGCATTTATGGGAGGTGTTCAACTGCGTAGAGTGCACGTCTCAGGGGTTTCCAACGTGGTAGCGAAGAGCCAGGCGTTCAATAATTTAAGCGCCCCGAACACTCTGTTCGAGGTATCGGAGTGCGACACGGTACTGCTGGAGAGTCACGCGTTCAAGAACTCGCTGAAACCACTGAGTGTCTCTATAGCTCGGTGCAAAACCGTAAAGATAAAGCCAAACGTTTTTTTATGGCTGCTGAAGATCACCATCAAGGATGTCCTCGACTTGGAGCTGTCCACCAACGCCTTCAAGTTCGACACGCCTCAGCCAGGACGTCATGGACCGGCGACCCAGGTCAGTCACGATCTCCTCTCTCATGATTGTCATCGTTTTATTTTTGACTGTAATTAGAAGCCGAGGTTGAGCCAGGTCAGATTGTGATCCCCGATGTTGAAAGAAAAAGGAAAACGGCTACCTTCTAAAAATTTCACTCGTTGACAGACAAACGCACACGGCCATGTGATAATGGCTCGGGATACGGATCTTTTACTTTATTTTCAACCGCGGTGTTAACCCTCCATCTTATTCACCGTGCAAAGATTTAACCGGTTCAAGATGTTGATGACCAAGTGTTTTTCCTCTCCTTCCAGATATTGTTCCAGAGTGTAAAAATAGACGAGTTACCAACGATGGCGTTTCCCTCGACAGTCATGGAGGTGCGCATGGACAATCTCGAGACATCGGTGATTCGCAAGGACACGTTTAGCGCCATGAAGATACTGAAAGTGGCGATAAGCAACGCTACTATCGGGACAATCGAGTCGGGTGCTTTTAACGGTCGAACTCTGATCGACAATCTAGAATTCGTCGACGTGAGCGTTGCGCAAATAAAAACCGGTGCGCTTCTGGCACCAGTCACAAATTTCACAATTCAATACTCAAGGTAAGAGGACCGTTCGTTTCCTATCGAAGCGTCTGTGACAAAATCATCACGATCCAAATCTAAACCAACCATTGAATTTTCAGAGTGAATGACATGGAGACAGGTGCCATAAACGTGGTCGCGGCAACGGTGACTCTGAACAACAACGAGTTTCAGGAAATCGCGCACCGGGCGATATCGCTCAACCAATGGAACCACATAGCGATCCACCAGAACCTATTCCGGAGTATTCAGAACGAATCGATATCGGTGAAGATGTCAGAGAACGTTAAAACGCAGACTGAGTTCCTGTTCACCGAGAACCACATAGTGACAGCGGAACCTGGTTCTCTGAGGTTCGCGGCACAGACTCAGAGTCTTCGCCGAACGACGATAAGCGGTAACTACTTTGCAGAGCCGTGCAGCTGCAATCTTGAAAAATGGATGAAAAATCTAGCCGGAACAAACGGTTCCGTGGTAGCGGTGATGGCCTCGAGCTACTGCGAGATAGACGAGGTTCTAGGTCGGTGCTTCAAGGTGCCGCAGGGCCGGCTGTTGATGAGCAACTTCACGAGCATAATATGCGCGGCGAGAGTGCACCACATAAGCTGCAAGGACCCTGCTACGAAGCCTGAGCCTAGCGTAAGTCCGCCGAACGTCGGTCCGCACGGTTACCCAAAGCCGAAGGGTTATTTCGACGTTGAAATGAGCGACCCCAAGCAGCTGGAACGAGAGAAACGGATAATAGTGATGATATGCTCGGCAGCTGGTCTCTGCGTGATGGCGGTGCTGGTGATGTTCGGTCTGTTCTACGTCCGGCGGCGAGGCGTCTGTCCGAAGTTGACGTCGGGTCCTTTCTCCGGTCTGGCCTCGTGGATGTCGCCGAGCAACGGAATGGCCGCTGCAACATCGGCGAGGTCGATATCTCGGATGAGCGTTAACGAGTACGCGGGTCTGCGGCCGGAAGCTAGAGTCCTGGCCGTGGAAACGGCGCCTGATGACCAAGCCGAGGACGCCTACGCATACACGGAGAACAAGGCGACCCAAACACTGCCCGAAGAACTGACAGAGGATTACCTCAGGGAGCTCAGGGAGCGACTCAACGATCCGGATGACTACAGCGAGGCCAGAGACATGATCGAGCACCTCTACGACCTGATCAAGGTCGAGGAGAGTTGCAACAACAACAACAACGACAACCGCGAGACTCCGGCGGTCTACCACGACCTTGTAGTCAGACCCCGGGCTCGCGGCTCGGCCTTGAGGCCCTCGACGAGCGTCGGAACGCGAGTTCCGTCCCTGGACAAGCTTCTCCCGACCCCCGTGGGGCCTCGGTCCCAAATCGTGGAGTACGCCGAGCCTCGGGACAGTAAACTGAGCGACCAGAATCACCTCTACGCCGAGCTTCTGGGCGACGAAACGGTACCCAGTACGAGCCGACTGTCCCAACCAGTTTTGGCTGGACTTGTCGGTCGGGCCCAGCAGCCTCTGCCGCCGGAAATTGGTGGTACCGGAAACGAGGGGCAGAAGACCGGCTTCAGGGATCCCGCCAAGAGCCAGACTCGACCTCTGAGCTTCCTCAAGGCCCTCGGCGAGAGCATTCTCGGTACGTCGTCGAAGAGTCCCCAGAAAAGGCCCGCGGCTCCGTTGCTCTGCGAGTACGCCGAACCCTCGGACGCGGCGGCTCACCTTTACTCGGAACTCTCGGAGCCGAATACTCACACCAACTCGAGGCCATCTAGTAAAATGGCCAACAGACCTTTGCCAACGAAGCCTGGTGATACGGAGACAACGCCGATCACCATTTCGTAAAACTTCCGTCAACCATAAATTAATCTGTGATATACATATATATCGATCGTTATTATTTAATATATACGTATCATAACAAGAGGAAGACTTCAATATCATTACTATTAGCGTATTACGTATTTATAGGTACAACGTATCTCATATATGTTCGACTATCACTTATCGTTATTATTATTAATATTATTATTATATGATTTTGCGTCTCTACTCAAGTTCTTTGAAAATATTCATAGCTGATCTGTAAATATTACGTTGCGTGTATCACGGCTCGGTAAATAGATGAGTAAGACTCAAATTGTGGTCTCGTTTGGATTGGTCGAATTTCGAAATTCGAAAAAATATACAGTGAGCATGAACTTTATGCGTGGACATGAAACAACGAGGTGTTAAAAAATTGAATTATTTAAGGTTTAAGTTTGTATGAGAATTACTTTTTCCTTCGTATGATATTGTAGACTGTAGGAATATTTGGGAAAATTGTAAAGGAACCAACGAATCGTGATGGTTATTAAATAATTGTTGAGAACGGCGGCAGCGTGTCGTTTTATTCAATTACCGGTCCGCGTGTCTCTGGTTAAAGTCACATGTGAAGAGATCGGACTCGTGCGTTTTAGAGTGTACAGTATTATGCCGCACGTGCTTGCACGTGAGTTATTTCGACGCTGGCTAGCTGAAAATATCACGATTCACGGGTGAGACACGATCGAGGGTAAGACGCGAAATGCCCTCTGGAAGGAAGCGTAAAATATGCCTGAATTTCGGATACGTTGTTTACTTTTTTCTTTTCAAAAAAAAAAAAAAAAAGAAACTTGATCGCATTTTTAACAAGGAACTGAGTAGAATACCGTAAAATGCAATTAGTAATAATAGTTTTGAAAAGTTCGTTTTTGAAATGAATGCGAGACCGCCATTGTTGCTGTAATTCCGACGTAATGTAGATAAATTATTCACTATTAATATACGGTAAAATATAAATATAAATATATCTACATATATAGATATAATGTATGCGAAATGAGTATCTGTTTTGTTTGATATCACTTTGTGACTGCGTATAAAACATGGCGTGTGCAAAGCAACAAAGGATGTGTAGCGGAAACGCGTATATCGTGGGAGTGAATACTTTTTATATAATACAATTAATAGCGTATACGATGACTGTAATATATATATATATATACGTATGTGTAATTGTACCAACGTGTAATAATCGATAAATTTGCTTCTTCAGGTATTAAAGTGAAATATAAAAATTTCCCAATTTTTCAAACGAAATGTTCAAGGTGTAATACAACCCTATTTCATTTTTGTTCAATCAAATTCTATCTGTATTTAAAAATAGGCATAACACGCCCCTTTACACCGTATAAAAAACTAATTCCGGTAGTGCTGCAAAGAGGAATTCCGAATCCGTCGTACTTCGATAGAATTATTTGTACAACACGTGTACTCGGAAAGATTTTCACCGCCCTGCGAGAGATCCGTTTTTAGAAAATATTGTTTGCTTGTTCATCTAGGGTCGGGCGAGGGTCGCCGAAAAATTCCCCCGCCGCCTCTATCCTAATTCGTTAACCAAGTTCCGGTTTGTAAAAGAGCTCAAAGAACACGACCCGAGTCAACGTGTTTCCATTGTTCTGGGTCGGGTGCGAGTGACGTCTGTGTTTACCTTCAAGGTTTTTCCATTTCCCGTCGTATATAATCATCGGTCGTGCCTAAATCTCGCGGTGATTGCAAAACACCGCGATACCGCGGTAATTCAACGATAAGTGGGGAAAAAATTCGACCTTAAAACTCGAGTTGAAAGGGTCCGGTGTAACGGAACAACGAGAGAGTCTAGAGAGTTGTTCGTTATAAGGAACAGCTGCGATCCAGACCTCAGTTTCTTCGCCTCCTTGCACCGCGTTCTCTCGATTTGCTCGCATCGCATTCTTCACCAAATAGCTCACACGAAGACCTCTGCAAGCCACCGACTCTCGCAGCTAACTGCACCCAAGATCAAGAATATCTCAACGACTTTCTCCCGAACCCGCTTTGACGTTCGTTCGATGTTTGAATCGGCGGTTAAAGTCCAAAAATCGAAAAGCTCCCCCCTCCAACCTCGCGTGGTGCTTTCAAAGAACAATTGAATCCGATGGAACGTTTAGTCTCGGATAGTTGAAGACAGTTTGAGTCGTAATTGCGGTAATTAGCGGGTAATTCGTGACTAAACCGAATCCGGTGAGCAAACTATGAGAATGTTAGCACTGGTACGTGACAAGACGTTTTCTCGCTTCTCAGATCACACAATCTGTTTCTACGCATCTGGCATTATTCACTCTGAATGATGCGGTTCTTACCGTGCAGCGTAAGAAATTCAGAAAAAACGCGACCCGATCCGCGGTTTATAATTGGAGCCGTATTTGCACGTGGCGGTGACTAATTATCCACGTGCGTAAGCAAAGGACATCGGTATAATGGTTGACAATTTACACCTTGCCGAGGATTCAAGTTTCGGAATACAATCCGACAACGCAAGCTTCTCGGATTTCTTTCAGCGCAGCCTGTTTTTTCCTCATCTCATATTCAACGAGCAAACAATGATACCCGAGGCACATTCCATCCGTAACATCGCGGAGGGATGAAGGAACGGGAGAATAAAAAATAAATTCTGAAAAAGAAAAAATTTATAAATCCTTTTTTTTTATTTGCAAATAAATATATAAACTTGGAAAACCCTAATCGTTTATTTAGAAAAAATATTACGGAGAAGCAAGTATGGATTTCTCGGTAAAATATTGAAAATCGATTTATTTCCGGTAAAACCGGAAGTTCAAATTAAACGAGATATGGCAATTTTTCATACCCATCGTTTCTTTGTAACATCGTGTAAGCTGTAGATTTTTTTAATCGAGCCATTTCCGAGATCATCATGTTTTTGAAATTGGAAAAAGTAAAATGTGATGAAAATTAAAAAATTACGATAACGTCACGACAACACCCAAAGCTGCACCCCTCAATTCGTAACAGAGGGTCTCTTTATTTACATTCATAAGAAGGCTTCCCTTCTATTTTTAACCCGAGTTGAGTAGATCCAACGAGCAGATATACGGAAGACCTTCGCAGCCGGGATATTGAACGTATCCTTTTTCCGCAGACTCCTGAGGTCCTGAAACCTTTGATTACCCCTCATTGCAGAGCGAATGTCGAGCCCGTGTAAAAATATTTAAATCGATCCTTTACAGTTTGGTTAATCGGCGAGTATATTGTTAAATTGTTGTTGGAGTAGCTGTCACTGCACATCGGTGATGCGACTCTTTGAGTGAAAGAGGACAGTGACTTGAGCATCTCGCCCAGCGAATACGGAACGAACGAATATACACGTTCGGCTGATGAGATGATTGCTCCAATGATTAGTGGCGATGAAGCTACACCGCTGCTGGATTTCACGTATGTGCAACGACGCGTTACAGCTTATAATGCCTTCTGTGTAATGGGAAGTTGAAGTGACGTCACTTGACACGTGTGCCGCGTGCCGACATTGCCGTATGAGATAAGCTACTTCCGTTCGTGATTAACCTAGGAAATGGTGGTTTTAGTTTGGACCGAACGTTCCAGGAAATGAAAAAAGGAAGGATAACATCCGATTGGCCTGTCGTACGTACCTGTTTTCTTCGACACTAGAGAGCTTCGTTACGAGTTTTACGAACCTGGTATCGATCGTTCCGAAAGTACGGAGATATCGTTTAAAATCTTTGTACGTACAGGGATTGGATTCAAATCCAATATGAATGAGATAACGTGACTTGACGGTGGTGAATAATTTCTTCATCGTTGTGAAAGGAGTCGATGAAAGGTGAAAAAGAACGAGGCCTCTTATCTCGTAAACAAGTGTGCGATATATGCGGGTATAATAATTCGATAAAGAACGTCAGGCAGAAGCGGACCGATGTTAAAGACGAACGGCGCAAGCTGGCAGGCAACAAATAAACCAGCATTAACAGAGTAAATCATCGTTGTAGCGATAAAAGGCGAGGGTCAATTCTCCCCGTTCATTGATGTGATAAATTATTCCAATTTTTTCATCGAGCGCAAAAGCTCTTCATTCACCATTCAAAATTTCAGGGCATGCAGTGGAAGTGGAGTATCGGTATAGTCGATGATCAGATTATCGGTTCGTTTGCCAAGACCTGAATATGCGATCATCAAGAAATGGAAATGGAAATGGAAGTCTGTTGAACTCGGTGATGAGTCACATGTTATCACTAGATATATCTCGCGACCGAGTTCGGCATCACTGCTGTTCTCTTTGTAGCAAGAAAAACTGTGGAACAAGCCAACAGGATGTTAGTCGGGCTTGCTCTTTACATTCTCCGTCTCTCTATCCCCCTCCCCCCCCCCCCCTCCCCCCTCAGTTCGTACGATGTACTTCCATAACCACAATACAGACAGGAGTCCGCTACCGGTTGTGTGTTTGTACTTTAACTGCTGCAATTGCAATGAAATGTTCCAAGTCGCACGATCAGACGTCCACCGTACCGCCGCTCGATCGAAATTACGAACCTAAACCTCGATTAACCCATTTCAGGACTTCATTCATGGAGGCTAATGGAGTTTCGAGAAGGAAGGAAGAAGAAAAAGACGAGAAAAACTATCCGATCTAAGATTGACCAAGGCAATAAACAGACCGTATCGAAACTCTGAAGTTTCCTATTCGTGTTCAGGGTAGAAAATGGATTTGGATCGGGTCCCAATCTGAGACCCTAATCTCTGTTTCAGTCTTATCTCGCGGCGCGGAGTGAAAAAAGCACAAGATTAACGAACAGTTTTTACAGTTTGTATACACCGCCGTTGAACGGAAGTGAAAAAATTTTACCCACCCGACAGTCAGTTGTTACCTTTATACATATACCTTTAGGTATAATCTTTTCAATTTATGTGATACTAATCTTGAAGGAATGAAAAGTTTTTATAAAAAACTGACTCAACGTTTGCTCTCTGTAGCCGTGCCTGCACTTTGGCGTTACAGGCATAATGCACGCGCATCCAACGATTCCGTTTCTAAATCAAGTGGTCCGGGTTCAGTGTATGATACGATGGTTGACAAAAGAAGGGTTTAAAGCATAGCACAAAGAAGACCAGCTCAGCCAAACACCATTAGAAAAGCTTTACCACGGACGGAAATGGACTCGCATAATATAACCCGAACTCAAATATGGCCAGGCCTCGGTCCGATGAAATAAATCGTATCAAAGGAACGGGACCGGGAATGGGGAAAAAAAGAAAAGAAAATGAAGGAACGATATACTTGTCATTGTCAAAGTCGACCTAATCCCTTCAACCTTTCCCCCTCATCCTTCGACAAAACGACCCTCACGTTCCACTGACAAATGGATATCAGATGATGGGGGTGGCTTGTAACGTGGATACATAGGGTTCGTTAGGAAACCCGTCGGAGAAAATCGCGTCGATTACGTTGCAACAGGGGATAAAAAAGCGATGGTAAAAATTCTGTCCAGCCGATTAGACGGGTTGAAATCGGTCCGAGACCGGTAGACGTAGCCGCATTTGCTTTTTGACCCAAGGCTTCTCCGGAGTCTGGATCTCCATTGAACGCTAAATATACCGTCCGGTATTTATAGCTAGTAGTCAAAGTCGCGTCTACGCCCGCAAGCACGCGACTGACTCAATCCTTTAGCTGCATGCCCGAGATGAAACGGGCATATCGAAAAGCCGAACCCACTCTGTGCAGAAACCATACCCCAAGAGTGTCAAAAGCTCTCAGCGAGTCTCGCGCCAAGTTGGAAACAATTCAAATTACAATTGAGGATCTTTCAGCTTCGCCTTACCGATGAGAAGAAAGGATCATCGACGATGCACGTTCAACGATCCGTTTCTCGCATTCTCATTCCTCTCACATCGTCGATGTCCATGCGTGCTTACGGTGCAGGAATTACGCCATAATATGTAGGGCAGAATATCAGGCCTGGAGTGGTTTGGAGCGATTTGCCAAATTGTCTGACTCACTCCACTTCCGTCGAACACTCCTGGCCGTTAGTGCGGCTACAATAACCACCATTAGCTCCTGGATCTTGTCGTCGGCAGATTATACCCGCGTCCTCGCGTTTCCTAGATCCATTTCCACAATGGACGGACCATCCGGAGGCGTGACCTTAATCACCTTTCACCATCAGCCGGTGAAATTTTCGTGAAGGAAAACGGGGGAGGGGTCGAAGGTAACCGGGCGGCAAGAAAATCGGTCGTTCGAAGGGTCTCGAAGTTCCGGATTTTTATCACGATTGTATTTTCGTGGTGTTCATACTCACCGGGAATCATTTTACCGTCCGATACTTGAGAGGAAATCGAGGGGAGGAGAATTTCCTCGGTAACACGTGTTGCTCGATGGAGGCGGAGAATTTTCTCACAGGTTTCTCACCTCGACCCCTAAAACTTGGTATATATACATATACCTATTACAGGCTGTGCGAACGGATCTTGAAAAACTATTCAGGATATTCGAAGGATTTTCATGCGGGTTCCGGTGCGTTCGTCCCTTTCAAAGAACTCCCAAGTGCCGTATAACTTCTTTGGCCTCGTCTTATACCAACCTTACGCAAAACCACCCCTCCAAACTTCCGTTGCTCAACCTTCCCTTCTTTCCACTCTCCCCTGTGTATAATTACTTCCTTCTTTTCCCAACATTGACAAAGGTAAAGGTATCACCGACCATACCGATTCTACACGCGGACGCATCGATCATTGTCAAACAAAGGACAAGCTCAGCAAGGATCTCGCTGGAATTTCAGTCCTGATTAACCGACTAAACGACGATATTTCAACCCCGCTCGGATAACTTGACTTGCCGTCAGAATTTCAAGAGATTCATTTGCTTTCCTTCTTGTTCCTTTCTCTCTTGTCAAAAACTTTTATGCACTGCATATTTCAGAGTAACAATTAAAGATACTGACTTATTTTACTGCCCAACATTGAACGCGTCCATTAGGTAAAAAAAAAAAAAAAAAAAAAACTTGCGCCAGACATCCCGTCTCATAGAGCGTACGACAAAGGAAAAAAAAAGGAGAAGAAAAATTTCATTCAATATCTCAAGAAGGACGTGACTACTGTTGCAGCAGACGAAAGTGTAAGAGGGGTCACATCGTGTGTCAACGAGATGGAAAAAAAAGTCCCGGACGTAAATGAGCCGAGTCCTTTTGGAATGAGAAACTAAGAATGAGCGCAGGGGGAAAGAAATGAAAAACGATATGTATTTCGTTTCGGATTCGAAATCGAGATAAAAGAGGAGAAGAACCTTATTACATAACACTTGCGCATGCGTTTGTAAAGACCTGAAGAAGCCAACGACAATGGAATCTTCGAGTGTGGAACTAGAGACGAAAAGCGATAGGGGTTATAAGATGGGTGTTATTTTTCTACCACTTACGTTAGAATCTGCGTGGTAGATTCTACAGAATGTTTAGATCCCATTGTCAAGGCTTATAGACGACGAAGGTTAGGAGACGATTTCAAGAGATTAAATAGACAGCGACCGACTCGGGGAACGTCAGATCTAAACGCCGTAATGAGACGTGTCGTTTTTCAAAGGCAAACGACTCGTTCAAGGTCCGTACTGATTACACCGCGTGAAAGAAAAATCCTTGAGGTAGGTTCGGCTCCTCGAATTTCCCCGGCTCGAATCCCAGAGGTGAAATAGACAGGCCAGACGCGTAAGAAATTGCTGCGTTAATTAAAAAGCTCAGGGTACGACGAACGGGTTGAAAGTTAACAAGAGTTGAACGAAAAAGGAAGGAAAAAAAAACAAAAAAAAAAAATACGTCAAGACGCAGAAGCCAGTTTGCCAACCCAACGACCTTAGAAACAATTCAACCGGATTTTATAACCGGCTGAATCCGCAGCGCGAAATTCGACGCGTCTCAATCTCGACGATTAGAAACACACACTTGCACACAGTTTCTGGTTCGTCTGATAACGCTGCCGACCATAAATCAGGGTGCGAGAGATCACGTGATTAATATACCTTTGGGATCGTGTGTTTCGAGTCACGGGGGACCGAGAAAAAAAATGGAGGGGGGGGCTGTTCTTCCAACCCCGAAGTTACGTGAAAGCGAATTTTACACTGATTTCTCTGTGTTGCTCGATCTTTGTCAGCTGCGTCGCCAAAAAATCACTGCTGTATTCTGAACCACGGTTCGATTACTGGTTCGAAGAAATTGGTACATAAGTTAACCAGAAACAACTCCATTTTCAATATGTATGATTGAATTGTTGTTAGAAGATTGACTGTAAACGCAGGGAAAAATTCTACGATACGCAACCCTGCAAACACGGACGTGTATCCGGTTGCCTAGTTGCGGGGGTTATTGATGTCGGTAAGAAAGAGCACGACAGTGACGATTTTTTGCTACCGGCATCGTACAACGTTCCTGGCTTACGCGGGGAATAAAATAGAGAGTTCAAAAGGGTACTTTTTAAAGAATTTTAGACGCGTTTAATACCTCGAACCGAGAGATGCTTTTCGGAAATTTCATATTCAAGTTTCCAGACGACTCTTGTTAACTTTCAAACATGTACATATACAGGTATACAGTTACGTGGATAAAATTGCGAGTCAACTGTACAGAACGAAGAGCAAATTAAAAGTCAGACGAAGGGTAATTTACCACATTATAACAACAAAATTCCGAACAAACTTAACCAGGGATTTTCTGCATCGAGCCATGGCTTGAAATAAGTCACTCCAGAGTCGTGTGGGATTAAAACGGAGTAGATAATTTCACGTGTCACGGATCGTACGTGCAACGTAACCACCTATGTACCCGTAATTTATGTAAAAAAGGGTAATATTTTATAACTTTCGCGCGTATAGGTAAAACAGATTAAAAAGCGGTGAAGAACCGAGCGGTAAGGTAAACGCGCTCAATGTTTCATGGCCAAAGTGCTCTTGGCTATAAAAAATTTTTTTGTTTTTCTGATATTTTTTTCTCTTTGTTATTTTTTTTTTTTTTTTTTGTTGGTTTGTTTTCTTCTCGAAAAATTGATGTATGTAAAGTCTCTCCGCCTTTATGAGTTCAGCGAGGCACGCTGGGGAAAGAGAATGAAATATAAAAGTGCCACGTATAAGATAAAGAGGAATGATATATTATTTCGAATCTTCAAACATACGATAGAAGAAAATTCAAAACGTTAAGAGAGAGAGATGAGAAGGACGACTTTCCTTTTTGTTTTTTCGCTTCTCGACTTATTGAGAGTAAAAGAAAACCGATTCGAACCTTCTCTACGTATTTTCAAACATTTAAGGGGACAGTTAAAAAATTAATCGCTCGAACGTAACTGATTGTAACTTAGTTAAAGCCACGTGTTTTACGGAACTTTGTTACGAGTTCAAATTTTAAGCAAATTGAAAAAGTCTAGAGTTTCACTGAACGTTTCCCCTTAACCGTCGGTTCAGATGTCCTCGTCTAGATGGCGGGGCAGCCATGAATCTGATCTCGTTGAGGTTGCCTCGACTTTTTAGTATTCTCTGATTTTTTGATTTTTTTTTTTTTTTTTTTTTTTACACCTATACACGTAGACGATACAGCCACATTCCGTAATGGAATATAAACATGATCAGCGCGACGAGGGCTGATCCTCTCCCTTCTCCCTTCACCCTCTTCCCGTGAAATTTCAACGATGGAATTATTACACGGCAATTTCACCGTGTAACGTGTATTGCTGTATGTGTAAGGTAGGTACACGAAGAAGCCAGCCAGCAAATTTTTCCTCTCTCTCTCTCTCTCTCTCTCTCTCTCTCTCTCTTATGTTTTCGTTCAATTATCTTTATTTTGCACAAATTATAACAGGCAATTATTGTTCGGTAAAAGCATCGTCGCGGTTGATTAGTAACAACAAACAGTCAAATTTTGTATCTATATTGACGCAAGTAATTATACCGCAAGTATACAAAAGCGAGATAAATAACGAAACGAGAATTTATACTCTCGAGTAACGAGAAGAAAAGGATGCCAAAAATTAACTATAATACCTATACTCTTTTACGCAATTTTTAATTTTTAATTTTCAATTTTCAATTTTTATAAAGCTGTAATAAAACCTCCGCTCGGCCTCGAATCGCCAAATGGAAATTACCGCCCTAAATAGAGCAGCCGTTACCTAAAAGAACTACCGAGACCTAATTAGGAAAAAAAAAAAAAAAAAATTGAGCAATCAATCGTCGGCGTAGCAGACGGAGGCCGATATTCCCGTATAACAAAGGACGGTCGAGTACGCGTAAATTACAGTAATTTACCAGATTGACGAACGGACTCGGGAACGAACGAACAAACGAACGAACGAACGAATGAATGAATAAATGAGGAAACGAGCCCTGGAAGATCGGATTGACCGAAGAAACGGAGTCAAAAATCCAGCAGCATTCGGCTTTTCATTCGTACAAAATTTTTCATTTCCGTTGTTTGATAGAAGCTTGCAGCCGAGGACGAGAACCTGATTCTGGAATGAAGGATGGTAGGAAAACGAAAAATAGAAGAAGAGTAAAAAAGAAAGAAAAAAAAAGAAAAAAAAATCGGCAGAGAAACAGAAGCGGAAAAAAGAAATGGGTCGAGAGAAATTCCCTGGAAAGGAATTACCGCGTACATTCCGCGATTCGTCGTCGTCGTCGTTCTACCGTAAACAATACTTCTTAATTTCTCCGTTATTACCGATATCTTCAAGGAATCGGACTTCCGGTGAACCGCGGAAGCGGCGCTGACGATCTTTGAACGGGTTTACAAGAAAAACGTACGTATTTCACCACCGTCGCCGTCGTCTCTAAGCGTGACTCGTTTCGTGCGGCTAAGAAACGCGGGTATTAACGCACGCTGCTGGCTTACATAGCGGAACCCGAGAACCTCGGTGCCGTATAACATAAAACCGGAATAATTACGCGTACGTGCGTAACGGGGCCTTTTAAACCACCCGCAACGCCGACTTCGGGGCGACGCTTATTTTTCCTCCTTTTTTTAATTTTCTTTCTTCCATTTAGTGGTTTTCTTTTTTTTTTTTTTCTTTCACCGCCAACCTCCTTCACTTGACTCGATCCCCGTGTTTGTTTCTCTCTTACCTTGCCGACCATCGCGTTACATAGGGCGTTCGACGTCAACTCGGTAAACGGTCGACTATGAGACTTTTAAATTTCACCAAAGATTTTTCCTACGCTGAGAAAAATTTCATTTGTTAGAGTAACTGGAAGAATCGAGTAAAACGGGTGTCGTTAAAAAAAACTGATTACTGATTTTTTTTTATTACTTCTCTGGTTCTAAAACGCATTCGCGATTTGGTTTTTCAAAATTTTACAACATAGTTTCAACAGGTATGCTTATAGAAAAAACGAGGAAAACAATATAAAGAATGATTCTTAAAAATCGGTACGACTAAACGAGATCCCGCTCTGTTTCGAAAACCAAATGTCTTTTTTTTTTTCTCTTTTTGGTTTCATAAAAATAAATTTGGGTATTTTTGAGACCGGTTTAAACAAACACAGGGTAAAGAGGCGTGATTAAAAACATTTGAAAAATTCTTTGTAAGCTTTACAGGGATCGTACTGACGTAGGAAAAATTTTTGGTGAAATAAAAAAATGTCATGGTCAACCTTTAACTGAGTTGGCGTGGAATGCCCCATATATAACGTATATGTACACGTGAAATCTCGATAAACGCGAGGCACGCTTGTATGCATATACGGCGATAATTACATGTTTCGCGAATGATCGTGACAGGAGTTGACTTTGTTCGTGGTTCAGGATTTTTCATCCATTTTCGTTCCCTTTTTTGCATGGAAAGGAGGGAGACAGAGAGAAAAAAAAAGTCTGGCAAATTTCTCATTATTCTTTGGACGTAAAAGAAAATCGTTTGACCACCGCAGGTGAATGGCAATTTTTATTTATTTATTTATTTTTTTTAATTACGAGACGTTGAAAGGAACCGGGAACGTTATCGAGATGTGATCGAGGAGAGTCGTGAAAGTGTAGCAATTAAACGAAGAGAGAATTTAGGGAGTAGAGAGTGAAAAGAAAAATTTCTCAAGCGAGATAAGGCGCGGCTTTTTAATTACAACGGAATGAGGTGATACTTCGCAATATAAAACAGCTCGGCGATAAGATTACGAAGAAGATATTACATTGTCCGAAGGCGACAAAGGCGCGCTGCTTATAACACTTTATTACACGTTATATGCCGCTCCAAGTTTTTTGGGGTAACAGGGTAATTAAAAGATAGAAGAAAATTGAAGAGGATTTTCTTGCGCGGGGGGGGGGGGGGGGGGGTGAAAATGTTGAATGATCAGTGAGCAAAAGTATCGCGGTGTCAAATTTTCAAGGACGCGAATACATCGACGTGTCACGAATTTTTACTAATTCTAGAAAATCGAAATAGGTATAACAGAAGAGTTGAAAATTACAAAGGTAAAGGTATAGACAAGTTGAAAAACAGTTTTTTCGCTATATTTTTCATCACCGCGACAAGGTAAGGAGAGTCTGTCTTTTTAGACTGATATTTTTCTAAAAACTGAACGTTGAAAATAGAAACCGATACTTTTCCTATATCACGAAAGATGATGAGAAGTAAAAACTGCGATAATCTTGTTGATTTTTCCGAGTCTACACCGTGTGACTTTTCGATACATTTCGTAAATTAGTGAATATTTTTCAAACTCTGCGAACTAGAATTTCGCATTTTTGAAAATCCGATACCCCGACCCTTTCATTCTCCCACAAACTCACGCGCAACACGGCTAGTTGAATATTTTCCTTCCAAAGTGGGTATTATTAAAAGCGCAATGGTAGAAGCAAAGAACACTCCCAGAGTTGGCACGCGAACACGAAGAGATTCAGAAACACGCCAAGGGGATCGGAGTAGAGAAAGGAAACAAACTACATTACCGGGTGAGTTTCTGCGCCAAGAAACGAATAGAATTCAAGATGAATTTTTGCAAGCGAGTCCGACGCGTTGCGTTAAGTAACTGCGAACCGATGTCGAAAATATTCTTCGCTTCGCCACGACGAATTATTAACCGAGATACGCGAAAAGCCCCGGCAATAATCCTGTGGGTATAATAATTCGTAGAGCTGTTCCAATTTCGGCTATCGCGAGCTGGCTTTTAGCTGCGGTGAAGCAGAATCACCGCCAAACGCATCGACGTTCGTACGCGATAGACGCGCCTATCAATTTCCGAACCTTTTAACCTCTCCGTCATTCGATCATTTCGACTCTTGACCTTATCAATGATACCGGAACGCCATTGGCAGGTGAGCGCACTCGAAGCGATGCACATTCGAAAACTCAATCAATCCCGTAATACGTAATGCCAATTTTTTTGTTTTTTTCAGAAAGCCAACTCGACAATTTTATGATTTCAAAGTTTATTTCAGAAACTGGTGAAAAAAATCGAAAATGGAAATGCGAATTTGCCAGAGAATTCCGTTCCGCCTGAAAAAAAAGGTTTCGATTTTTCTCACCGCAGTGTCAAGTGACCAATTCGAGTGGTTTTCCCATTATCAACCATTTTTCAATCAAGTAAAATTACTGAAATTTTCAATCGTCGATATTAGGACCCGCAAGCAAGGGTATTAAAACCGTTCGAACTTGGCCGACAAATCGAGTCTGGTGATACGTGCGGTGTTTCTGGTGAGTACCTAAACATATCGAGGTACTCGAGCAAAGGAGTCGAAGTCGATACGAAAGCCATTGAACTAATGGTTATCGAAGCCGTGGCAGAGGCGGTGAGATCGGTTGAAACGATAGAACTAGCCTTGACCCTTTGAGTCAGACATTATTGTGCCGAGTCAATTTTTATAACAAGATAATATTCTGTGGTTTTTAGAATCGCTGATTACGAATCTGAAATCAGATTTCAAAAATTCAAGATGACCGATCCGATATGGCGGACAAAAATTTCAATCTTGATCGAATACGGTCAAAAAACTCTGTACAAGAGTTTTTGGGGTCGCTGATTGGACTCGCAGCACTGAATTTTCAAAATCTGATTTCAAACTCGGAATCAGCGAGCCCAAAAACCCCTGGACAGAGTTTTTTCGCCGGATTCGATCGAATTTGAAATTTTTGTCCGCCATATTGGATCCACCATCTTCAATTTTTAAAATCGAATTTCAGACTCGTAATCAGTAATACCGAAAACTTATAATCTATGTAAAATATGTACTCGTGTAGAGGGGTAACTTTCTCTGAAATGAACTGTTCCTTCATTTTTTACGATTTTTCTCACTCAATTTGTTTCTATCGATAATAATTCACATTATATCGCAATAATTACTCTCGAGTATTGAAAACCGGTTAGTATACTATCAGAAATAGCAAAAAAAAATAAAAAATTGCAAATAAATGTGTTTTCAAAGTTCTCTAAATATACAAAAAAAAAAAAAGACGGATATAAAATAGCTGGTAAGAATACTTAACACTATGACTCTGAAGGGTTGGGCTCGAGGGTGGAATTTTGGTTAGAATCTAACAAAAAAAAAAACGAAATGAATCGAAAATGAACGATAGAAAGCAACCGTGTCGACATTGACCAGTAAAGCGCAAAATTACCACTCAAGGAATTTACATACATGCAAGTTCGACTCGCTTCGGGGCGTGACGAGCGTCGTTTATGTTATAAAATCGAATCGCTATCGAGACACGGCCAAGGGTCTTGTTAGAGTTTATCGCTGAACTTACGACGCGGGGTGCAGAATAAAGCACAAAGGGGTTCCTATGGCGTAAAAACGACGCTTGTGTGTTCGTAGGTAATTTTATTTTCTATTTTTTCCTTCTTCTTCTTCTTTTTTTTTTTTTTTTTTTTATTATTACCTTCTTCGTTGATTTTAGTGCCAACGAGCTTCAGCGTCAACCCGCGATAAAATGGGGGCGAATCTCTGCTCCGTACACGGCGTAAAATTTCTTCTTTGTTTTTTTTGTTTTTTCACTTTTTACGGCCTATTTGCCATTTTGAAATTTTACGTTGCCTTACGTACGGTTACTATTATATAACCTTTAAAAGGCATCCGAACCTAAACGGCAGGCAATGAATGTAGATACAGATACTATACTTTATACGATCGAGAGGATCAACCTTCGGAGTGCCGGATCAACGTTGGCCGTTCCAAAACAGGGCGGAAGAGAAACCGAACCAATTTCAAACGGGCATCCCAATTTTATGGGTAGACTGATTTCCATTTCCAGAGGGTCTACCGACTCGTAAATTTTTATCGAATTTCAATTGTACGTTATACTTTCTTTTTTTCATTGTTTTCTTTTTTTTTTTTTTTTTTATCATCATCATCCGGCTATCAAATTTCTCTGTACCGACACGACGAAGGTTTTCTCTTTTCTTTTTTTTTTGGCTTTAAAAAAAAAATCGTACTTTTTTTCTAACAAAAAACCATCGACAAACCTTGTCCCTAAATTTCTCTGTTTTAGCCAAAAGACACAAACGACATTTTGTGCTAAGGACGGCAGTATAATGGTATAAGTTACGGTAAAATTATTGTCATTAGTATTTTCTTCTTTAAAAAAAAAACATCGCGACACGTTTCAGTTTGTAAAACCGAACCAATCAAGGAGTGAGCAAAGGATCATCGATCCCTACTATCGTTCAAATGTAAAAGCTCCCTGTAACGAGACGCTAATTTTTCATTGTCTTTTTTTTTTTTGCTTTTGGTTGTTTTCTTTTACCCTTGTTTCTCGTTTTCGCCAAGTGAAACGAGACGCGGTTTAATTAACCTGTGGATATAAGATACGGGAAAGGGTGCGGCGGCAGCTTGGGATACGCGGAAGAGGTTTCAAGTTAATCGGATTTAGTAGATGCAGATAAGGAGGCGCAACGATGTTCGGTGCATATATACCGGAGCTTGCGAGACGTCGTACAAACGAGCAATGACACTGCTGTATAATTCCACTCGAGGAATTTCGCCCCCGTGAATCTTGTAGCGAGAGAAGTATCGAAATGAAAAGAAAAAAAGAAAAAAGAAAAATAAAAAAACAACAAAAAGGAGGAAAAAAAAACGATGATCGGATCAGCGATACTGGAACGCTTTCCCTGTGCCGAGACTAAAAACGCCTACCTAACTGATTACAGCTACTACTGCATGAATGCAACCGTACAGATAACAACTTGAGAAATAAAATAAAACACACCGTACACAAGCTGAACACCGGTCCGAAGCTATTTTTTTTTTTTTTTCACAACGAGTTGAAAATCTTGCTTGCTTAATTAACGTAAAGAGTCGCTGGAAATGTGATTTTAGAAAATCCGTGAAATTGTACGTTGCGCGTGGGGATTGTGAATTGAAATATAGATACATTCGAAGAATATCTCGAATTTTAATTGAATTTACGTGCGTTCGGATTTGATTTCGTTTGCAAGAAAAAGAAAAAGAAAAACAAAAAAAAAAACATATCCAATAACGTCGGTAAAAACTGATTTCAACAGATTAGAAATACAGATCGGAAGATTTTCTAGAATTGAATAAGTGATCGGTAGAATAGAAAACAAAAAAAAAAAGTAATTAACGTTGTAGAAAATTCATGCCAACGGATTAGAAATATATTCTGTTTTTGTCTTTTGTACTTGTAAATTTGACGATCACAATCTGTTATTAATTATACGCGAAAAGTGAGAAAAAAAAGTTTGTAAGAAAAAAAAAAAAAAGAAACGTCTGCTCCAAATAATGATTTATTTATCCGGTTTTGTGAGTTGAAAATTTACGAATTACATCATAGTTATTATAAATATGTTGAACATCATTGATTTCTGTTATATTTATGTTTTCTACGTTTTTGTTTTACAAGTTTACTTAAGGTTTTAGCCCGGACTTATTTTTTTTTTTTTTTTGAAAGTTGAAAAGAAGATGACGACGATCTTTGAAATTTTATCAACCGATCGTCCCTTCCTCTGTTAAAAAATTCAGCTATGTTGTACGAAATCGTAATCCCGCGATCAGAAGAAAGGGGAGTTTAATTTCCCAGCGGTGTGCAGGAGGCGTTAATTCGGTCACAATTCAGTTTGAATTATTGTAATATTCACACGGTTTGCAAGATTTGCTGTTTAAACGGGGCGAAAGATATTCATTATATACCTATAATACATAATATATGTATATATATATATGTAAACCTAGACTCTGGAGGTTTTAGAACAAAACGATCTCTCTCTCTCTCCCTCTCTGTCTCTACCTCTCTCGATTTCTCTCTTCTTCTCTCTGCACAATGTTTATGAACCAGTTATGGAAATTGAATCGAATAAGCAATTTTCAACGACGTAATAATTTATAAAGGGGCCGGGATCTGTGAACCGATGCATGCGGATTTAACCGTCCGAAAGGTTTATACCACGAATTATTGTTTCGCTACATATGTCGTGTATATTTTTTTCTCTCTCTCTCTCTCTCTAGTTGAACTTGTTTCAATTTTATCCATTTATTGCAAATTTGTAACGATTTCTGCAGAGAGAAAGAGAGAGAGAGAGAGAGAGAGTTAAACGAAGTGCTGACGCAACTCACAATACAGGTAACTCACACCTACACGTTTCGAAATAAAATCCAACAACCTTCCGTACTTCTAGGTAAAATACACAAACATGGATGTATATATACATACATATATATATATACACGGGTGTTGCCAATTTGTAGCCAATTTATTCGGTACGTATATTCAAATCTTGTTACGAGGAACGGGACTGCGGGATGAAGAGAAGGAATAAAAATGAAATCGAGTTTCAAATCGTCACTGGTTGGATGCAGCCGACGGCGTATACGAATTAATTACATCTCTCTTGTAACACAATTTTGTCAAACCGAATAACAAAGGGCGACTGCCGAGGACAAAGTGAGTCGTCAATTTCCATCAAATTATAATTTACACACACACACACACATATATATATATACATAAATAAATAATTACCAGTTACCCAGTCGTCGGAGTCCCGTGTTTGTTGATTTGTTTGAATCCATACCGAGTGTGTAAAAATTTGATTTTTCCAACAAACGGTTACAAATCGACGTGTATAATACGGACCACCGTTTTCCTTCCTCGTAACTTTCAGTATATTATATATATATACATATAGCAAAGTTTCAAACTGTTTTCTCAAAACATAAATAATCACAGTTTATATACTTCCGTTTATGGGAGAAGCGGAGGAGCTGATTGTAGAAACCGGTAAACGGATCGGCTTATATATTATAAACATGCAGGCTGGTAATGAATAAGAAACGAAAAGCTGTTTAGCGTATGCCAAAAGTTTCAAGCTTATTAATTCCCGTGCCGAAGGTGGAAGAATTTTCGAAACGTCTCCTTCGTAAAAGGATCGAGATATTAAAGAAGTAAGGAAGCTGCAGGATGAAAGCTGCGAGAGTCGAAGGAAAAGTTTATAAATAATTACGAAAAATTATTATATAGGTATACCATATACCTGTGTATATATATATTAAATATATATATATACATATCCAAGCAAGATTGTAAGGAAATTTTAAACGGTAACTTTTCAATTTCGCCGAAGCTTCTGCACGCTAATTGATTAAACACATGTATGCGTAGGCATAAATTTTGATAAAGTAAATAAAATGAAAAAAATCGTGAAAATTGTGTTTTAAAAGTTCAAGATGTCGGATCCAATAGGGCGGACGAAAATTTCAAATTCGAACGAATCTGGAGAGAAAACTCTGTACGTGGGTTTTTGGCGTCGCTGATTACGAATCTGAGATCAGATCTTGAAAATTCGGTACGGCGAATCCAATCGGCGAGCCCGAAAACTCCCGCGTAGAGTTTTTTTACCGCATTCGATAAAATTTGATATTTTTGTCCGCCACATTGGCAATCAGATTTCAGATTAGAAAAATTGACTCGGCACAATAACGGGTGACTCGCAAGGTTAATCAAGAACGTCGCGAATATTTCGCGGACAGACAGTAAGCCCCTGAACGCTTCGATTTGAAACTTTGTAATCCTCGTCGGGAAATAATAGAGACTAAACGAATTAGGAAGAGCAGTGATGACAAGAACGCTCCAGGCTCGGTAAAGTTTAAATAATCATTACTGAAGAGGAGTTCTCCTACGGATCTCTCGACGGTAAACGACTCCCTGGATCTTTTAACTTTAGCAATTAACTTCCAGTTTATTATCACGAAGTGCACAGGGTAAAAACGTGTCGGTTATAATTATAACCGCAGGTGGGTTTCCGAGTCCCTCGGCGAGAACTTATCAAGTCCTCCTTAAAAGGTCGGCATCGTGATTATAGGTACCCGTGTAACGTATAATTATAATAGTAATAATAACGGGAACGATGTACAGTCGCATTTCGCATTATGTACCTAAAATTTGCACGAGTGTCTTAAAATCAAGAATATTTATACAAATGTGATGCAGTAGGAATTATTCGAGGGACGAGGGTAAAACGAAGTAAAAATAATGAAAGGAGAAAGATGAAATTATGAAAAGTAATTCTGCCCACCCGTAGCTATCTCACGATCGGCTCGAATAAATACTGTCCATTTCGCAAAACCCTTTATCTTGAAAACTGGAAGGTATATTTTATTAGTTACGACTGGACGAGAACGGCAAACGATATTCGGATTCTGTTTATCATTGTATCTCCGTGAATGTTTATGTATGTATATACATAAAGGAAAGGCGTTGGCAATAAGTAAATAGATCGTTAAAACTCGGCAGTAAGGGGATGAAATAAATTCTCGAAGGTGAGGAAAGGGAAGGAGGAAGGATTTGAAGGGTGGTGGTGGTCGAGGGGCGGGGGAAGGTAGAATATAATAATTATTCTCTCCGGATCTTCTCGCGTTTGAAAAAAGGTTCAGGTCTCATAGATCCAACCCCGCTGCACCTCTGTTTCCTTTAAAAAACCTACTGAATTTACATACAGCTCGCGGGCTGAGGAGGAGTTAAATTACAGCTGGACGTTTGTTTCCCTCCTTCGTTGCTTTTACACACCACGCAAAACGAATGGATAATTTATCCGAGAAAAGTGAGACAAAAGAAGGTAGATACGATAGATCTACGTTTATCCTATCCTCACATTCTTCTCTCTCTCTCTCTCTCTCTCTCAGGAGAAATCCTCACCCCGTTTGCAACTCGGGAATAAAATGACGCCAACAGAAAGACGTTCCGAGTCCAAAGAAAGAGAAATATATCCTCTGCTTACAGAGGCTGTTATTTATTTACTCCTGAAAGACTTCTTGTACGTATAATATATAAAAATGTACATATATACACAAACGGAAAGAACAAACTGTGCCAAATTATAATATTTTCCATACACTTTCATTTTCGGTGAGGAGTAAATATTTGCACATGATACGGATGTTTTTTTCGCTGTAGAACAAAAAAAAAAGTTTAATTATCATTGTTGCGTTGAATGAGATTACAATATAAATACTTGGCTGATTTTTCCCTCTTCTCCACGCTCTCGCGTCTCCCGCGGACGCTTGTTTTATTTTGTTTTCATTCGTTTATAATCTTACTTTTTCTTCTCTTCGTCGTCTCTTTGCAGAAACTGTAAGAATTTCGGCTCGTTTCTCAAAAACAAGCGGCGTTCATCGCTCGTCAATCTTGCCCCTGTTGCAGGTAGAGAATTACAACTCTTATCTCGTGTACACGTACCTGACTCGACGAAAGATAATGTATGTATGTATAAATATATAATGTACATGTACCGCGTAACAAGGAAACTCCTTGTCGCTCAGGAAAATTGCAACTTACCGAACGAACGTCAGTCACGCGTTGTACGTATACGTGGTACACCTACTACGCAGCTTGATGTATTTGCATAAATATTGTGCCACGTGTTCGTTACACGTAGGAAAAAACGTCGGGGCGGGAAAGAAAGAGAGAGGAGAGGAAGAGGGATAAAAGAAAAAAAAAACGAAAGAAAGAAACGCGAAGAAAGGGGAGGAAAAAATTGGCACGATAAATGTAAACGTCTGATATATATATATATATGTATAACGTAACGCGGAATTGAAAATTGGAGCGAAAGAACGAAAGACTTTCTTTTTTTTTTTTTTTTCACCGATCAATTCAATCATACCATATTTCATGCGATTATTCATTGTATCGAGTAAAAATTAGGATGCTGATTTTCGTCAATTTGTTAAGGTAGTCCGAAAAAATTGATTGGATCATTCGAGAGGGTGAAAAATATTACGATCGAAAAAGCTGGAGATTTGTTTTTTTTTTTATATCAAACAGAAATTCCCATCCACCTAATAATGGAGTATTTCTCTGTCGCTGTTTCTCTGACTTTTCACGCGTTAATCGGATAAAAAATACAAAAGTCGCACGAGCGATATTTTAAAATTGAACTAGAAAAAATTTTTCGTTCTAGCACGCAAATCAAATTTTTCGATTAACGGAAAAAAAAATAAATATAAATAAAAATTCCTTTGATATATATATATATAAGTGTAAAAGAATTAAATCCAAGTACATATTATTACATAAATCAAAGCTGGGACGTTTCCCGCAAAAACGATTTCACGAAATTTCACAGCCTTCGCGTAGTTGTGCGCAATATATACGCAATATATAATGTGCGTATATATATACATATAACACATGTACAGCAAAAATGAATCAGCTTTGTTTTTCCTGCCAATTGACACAATTATCATTGTCAGCTGTTGCACGAAGTACGACGCGCATCGGATCGCATAACAAACCTTGGTCAGCCTTTTTCTCAGATCTCCCGGACGACGTCTCGACGTTGCTTCGTCAGCGCGTCGACGTTTAACGTCGATATCGTCGTCCGTCTCCCAGGCGAGCGTAAAGTATACATATAGCAACGAGAGAAGAGGAAGAAAAAAAAAACATTCAAGCGTAGCGAGGGTTGACAAAAATTTAGTCCGCGGATAATAAGTGAAAAATTAAATATAACGAAGCGAGTGTAGGTACTTTAGAAATGTGAAAAAAGAAAAAAAGAAAAAGGAAAAAGAGACGCGACGAAATAAGGGGGGAAAAAATTAAGGAGGAGAGACGGAACAAAACGAGAAAAATGTTTGAGAAACGCGAGTGAAAAAAAGAGAATGAAAAGAAAAAGGAGTGTGGAGCGGGGAAAATTTCAGACTTTGATGAATTCGAACGGACGAAAGCAGCAACAGCGACAGCGAACGCGAATGAAAATGGTAATTACAATATAGCAGGACGGAATTACCGGGAGCGTGCTGAGTTGAAAGGAAAAAAGGAGAAATAAATTCAAAAAAAATAAATACGTAAATGAACGCTGGAAGTAAAATGAGTGAAGGAAAGAGAAGGACGATGCGGAATTAGAAAGGACGCGTCACAAATCTTACGGGGAAAATTGGCGAGATTCGGATGATATGTTGTAAATTTCGATATCCCGAACACGGACGCAGAAAGCGTAAAAATATCTTCCAATTTTAAGATATTTGATGGCATGAAAAAGGCTGAATCACGTATTTGGTTCTTTGGATTAATTGGGACTTTATTCCATGCTATTTTTGACACAGAGAAACAATCGTTCATCGCCACGAGACTTCAGGCGTCTGTGTTCTCCTTTTCACCGTAAGCCAATTTCCCATAAGATTTGTGAGGGGTGGATTGCAAAAAAAAAAAAAAAAAAAAGTGGATGGTGTCAAAAACTTGAAAGAATGGATATTTGGAATGGAGGATATATCCGAGAGGCTGATTACTTAAGAAATCATTGAACCAATTCATCCGAAATCAAAAAGGCAATCGCTTAAGGTCGCTGGAAATCGCACGATGCTTAAGTTTTTTTGAAAAAAGCTTAATTGTTTACGACAATGTTTATTATATTGTATAAAAAAAAGGTTATTCTAATTTCTTCAATAATCTATGTTACTGATTGAGTACCCACCTATCCCTAATCGTGATTTAATTATTGTTGATCTATAAAAAATCAATCATTGTTCATTTTTTGACGCTATAGAAATCAATGGTTTCCGAAGTTTAGAAATCACGCGAAGCCGCGAGTAATCTCATTGATTCGGAAATCACAAGAAATCGATTACTTTTGAAAATCATTCCGCGACGGAATTTCATGTGAAAAACTTCTCGAATATATTTTAATTTCTCTTTGAAATCTTGATTTTTTTTTTTTTTTCCAAGCGTAACCGATCGATAGTCGTTCTAATTAGCGACACCATCGAAGGTTCAATATTTCCAACAATTTCAACCTTCGTTATTTTACCGTTCGCATTTTTGAAATTTCGATATATCCGCCATTCCAAATATTGATCTTTCCAAGTTTTATTCAACACGTCGAAAAACGAGGGAGGTAAGGAAATGAAATGAAAATAAAAGAAGCTGACTTGCAAGCGAAGCGTCGACGAGTCGACGACGTTGCGTTTTGTACAACGAGGCGACTGACTCTTTGGTCTTATGCGTCGACGACGTCGAGAATGGGAAAATCTTAATAGCTCTCGTTAAAAAAACCCGACCTTACTGCAACAGCAGCAGCATTAAAGAAGAAAATGCTCGACTCGGTGAGATTTGAATTCCCGCCCCATAATTTATGTTATATTCTTATATATATATATATATAGACATACGAAATATATACAGGGTGACCAAATTAACAGGGATTATAAATGCGGTCAAGCCGAGTGAATTAACCCAGATAACACGTGATTTCCAAAGCCAGTTAAAAAAACTTGGTTTTAGCGATAAAATTTGATGTTAAAAATGCTTCAGCTTTAAATTTGAAAATCAACAACCGTTATCAAAAATTCAACGTCAAGATAGTGTTTTCGTTTAAAATTTGCAAATTTGAAAACGTCGAATGAAATCAAATTTTATACTATCAAACAAACAAAATCATTTGCAATATCAAATTTTGTCACAAAAACCAGTCGTTACGAGTCGATTTTTTAATGTTTTAAATGTTCTTCGGGTTAATTAACTCGGTTCAATCCCCATCAGTTTGGTAACTCGACGCCGGGACACCCTCTATAAGACTACATTACGTTCCGGACGAAGCGACGTCGGAATTATTTTAATTCCTTCCCCCATCTTCCGCAGGCAGTTCCTGTTCCCGTTTCTCTCGTCCCGGTCCGAGATGACGCGGTGCTCAAAAACCAGAAACGATAATATCGCCTGCTCCGTAAGCTCGAGAAAATGGAAAAATTCTCGTTTACCACAAAGTCGAAAATACTTAAACACGTACAAGACCGTGGTACACCTTTAACGCGTGAAAAAATATCGTATTGTTACTCGCAAACTCGATAACGTACGAAAGAAAGCTTCGATATTACTTGAGAAGAATTACATCGTGCGAAAAGATTCGATTCTGATCAGTTTCCGTTACGTAGAATCAAATTTTACCGAAGAAACGTATAAATTTCAAGATAGAGAGAGAGAGAGAGAGAGAGAGAGAGAATGAGAGAAAGATGAAAAAAATTATCGGAAAGATAAAGTGTAGAATTCAAGATCTAAAAGTAAAAAAAAAAAAAAATTCTTCTTTCTGATAATTTGTTTCTTTTTTTGTGTGTACCTAAATAATAACAATGTTTACCCAACTTGCAATTGTTTTCGAAAATACGTATCTTGCATATATTATATAAATAAAATAAAAAAATTACTCAACAATAAAATTATTTCTTATCCCGTACTGTCGAAATTTCTTTACTCCAAATTCTTTCATCTTATCCCAATCCTTTTCCTCCCGTCACTTTGATTTCATATGTATATATATATATGTATGTATATAAAGCGCTAATTACGTGTACAACATTAGCATTTACGCAAGCTCGAATTTCCGTATACATGTATACGTATAATAACGCAAATACAGGCGAATGTTATGCAGAGAAAGAGGGAAGAACTGTATAAAGAGTTGGCTGAATATAAAAAAGAAAAAAAAAAAGAAAAAAACACACGGACAAAATGCAGAGGCACGAAATAATGAAATAGAACGAAGCCGTGCCACAATGCGGCACGGTAAAATCCTACAATGGAAAACGGCTCCTCTGTGTGAAAAGCCTGCAGCCGCGATTCTCAAGGGAATTGCCGCCATTATATACGACCGTTATGTGTATGTACGTATATAAATTATCTAGGTAAGAGAAAATCAAAGGACAAGAGAAAAAGAGTCTCTGCGTGTAGCGCCGTGTTGCACAAAAGGATCCTGCAGCTAGGTCAGAAAGTGCGGCTAATTGGTTGTACAGAATTTGGTCAGTGACCTGCGTTAAATTGCTTGATTAAATCGTTCGTGCAAATTAGCGCGGAATCCTGCAAGTGCGGTTGAATAACCGGTGAATTAAATTGAAAAAAAAAATAATAATTTGCGACTTTGAAGTGGGGAAATCCGTAAATAGTTTGTTCAAGTTGAAAGAAAGATTTACGTTGCATGGAATTTCAGTTTTCACTTTGTTTTTCACATTTTTTTTTTTTAAAGCTTCTGAAACATCAACCGAAGACTTGATATTACAAGTGCGGAAGCTTCTCGGTGACGTAAATTGATATTACGATCGTTGTAATGGATAAAGGACGAAATTTCATTCACGATTTTTCATGGAACTAAAAAGAAATGTATAAAAGTGAAAAATCAACTGCACGCGATGTTCGACACAACCTTTCTTTCAACCTGATGAAACTTTTCAACGGGGTTCCCGTTGTGTAAAACACCCTCTAACATACAGGTAATAGAAAATATCACACTACCGTCACTCAAAGGAATATCGATAATTTGATAACAAGTAATATTCAACGAACGATTTACACATATTGTCGACAAGATTTAATCAAAAAACTATAGATTCTCGGCCAACGAAATCACTCGAGGCGTGAAAAAAAAAGATAAAAATAAAAAATGGATCAAACAAAACGATCAACTGTAAGATGCGTCGAGATTTAATGACACGCTGCGCTGTCTGAGTTTTGCGAATAAGTTTACAGTTGGCTGTTTTCTCAGTTGAAAAAATATTCAATTGTGTCCGTATGCGTAGGCGTGTACCTATGTACAATGTACATACATGCGCATGCATTCATATATATATATATATATATATACGTATGTACATCTTCAACCGCAATTGGACGGGGGCAAAACTTAATTACCCTTTAATGAAACTCTCCGAGTCATGCGCCACGCTCTTTCACTTCAATTCTCTCGCCTCTCTCGCGGATAAATTAAATCCTTATCCGATGTATACAGATATACATGTGTGAACGTAAAAGCATCCATCACGCGTCCCGGCTGTTGCCACGGTTTGCAGAATCTTCCTAGTTTCTAGCGGAAAAGCTCGCAGCCTCAATGGACGATTCAACATGTGTGCAAGTATTTTCCCCTCTTTCTCTCTCTGTTGACGTGTGTTTGCTTGCGGTAAAGTAAGTGAAACTTTTCAGCCAAGATCAAAAGCTTGTCGCGAGAGAGAGAGAGAGAGAAGAGGTGAGTAATTTCCGGCAAGGTAGACAAGCTAAACACGTTTATTCCCATTCGTCAAATTTGTGCTTCTTCGCGTCGTGTTGTTTATATTTATTTTTATGTTTTTTTCTCTCTCACTTCGCTCGCGCTTACTTTTCTTCTTTTATTTCTGCCACTCCTGCAGCAGCGTCGTTTTTGAATAAGATGATAGAATTAACAATTAATTCACAGGATTAATTGGCCAGAATTGTTATTATCTCTCGACTCCGCGATTACAATTCATCCGCGATTCGAGGATGTGGAAAAATTATGCCATACGCCCCGGTAAAAATACTTGGAGAATACTTGCAGGGCAATTTACTCAAGCTTTCCTGACCCGGTGAAAAGTCGCTTTTCTTTTTCTCATCCGCTTTTGTTGCCACTCAGGAGTTGCAGGAACGATGAAAAATATATACAAGGGTGTCTGCAGGTTGGATGCAGAAATAAACTAGTGCAGGTACGTAAGACGGGGAGAAGAATTTAATGAATATAAAGACAGGAAACTGACAGACGGACAGCAGTCGAGGTAATAACGCCAAGCTTCGTGTTCCACGAGCTTACGCCCCGAGATGAACGCGATGAAAACTGCAAAGGTGTTTCTTCGCTGCACTTCTTGTTACCTACGTTCGTGTATGCGTACGTAGACTGAGAAAAATTTCATTTGTTTGAATTTGTTGAAATTCCGAATTTGAAGAGATCCGAAAACTCCGAGTTCTGGATTTTTCCGTGAAGAAACTTTAGTTCGACTTTAACTTGAACTTTAGGGTAAAGATATCAAACTTTGAAGAAACACGTCAAAGATTCGGATGGTACGAAACCTGAGGCTCGAAATTCCAAAAGTGCGAAAATGAGAGAATCTAAAAATCTGAAACATCTACGCACCGAATGATCCAAGATTTTCAGTTACGTGAATATCTGGCTCGGTGAAATTTCACCACTTTGTTTTGGATTTTCGGTTTTTCTCATTTTTTACACCCACTCGTCGAGGAAACTACGCTGTGTAATTATATTTCAATTGTCGGAATTTCACTCTGTGAAAGCTTCATTTTTCGAAATTGTGCTTTATCAGAACATTACTTATCGTAACTTGGATTTTCGAAATCTTGCATTCCGGAACTTCAGCCTTCGGCTTTTCGAGCGTTCGAAACTTTGTTGTTTCTTCAAAGTTCGGCTTCTTTACTTCAAGTTTCGCCACAGAATAATTCGAAATTAGGCACTTTCGGAACTTTTTAAATTCGGAAATTCAACCCCGCCCCTGAATCAGGTGTTCGTACTTTTGCTCCACGATGTAATAAATATAAAAATATCATCGTTCAACTTGTTTCAATTTTATTCGAGAGAGGAAGGATGTTTTGTAAATTCGTCGAAACGATGCGGATGCGGGAAAACGCAGCGTATCCTGATGCAGTTTCGCTTCACGCGCCTAAAAACCGTCGACCGTGATCCGATTATACTGGTATAAACGAAAGCTTCTCGGATCCCGCAACTACTGGTAAAATCCAAAGCGCAAAAAACTTTACGCTGGTTCCCACAATCCGCGGTAATTGACGCGGATTTGTACCAGCTATATACATACGTTGCATATATACATATATATATAAATTCACGGACAGGGGTTTATCTGCGGTTGAAAAGAAATTTACGATGCGATGGATAAAGAATTTTGTTTCAGTTTTCTGCAAGTTTAACACGATGGAATCGAAACGATGGTCTCTCTGTCAACGAATCGATCTTTATCAATTCCGAATGAAGCTTCGTGTATTTTCTCAGCACTGGAAAGACGATATTCACAGATCGTATAAACTAGAATTCGAAAGTTCGACAGACGTTTGATGAATTGTAAAGAATAGAAAAGACGATTTGAGAAAACAGGCTTCACCTTTCATCTTTGTCTTGAGATTATGATCGAGGTGATTTCAAACCGTAAATAATTAGTCTCTGATTCACAATCTCCCAATTATTGCACGCTTTAAATAAATCTTCGATAGCCCTGGACCGCAATTTTCGCTGATCGTGGTTTGAGTATCATAGAAAAATGTCATAGATCCTTTGCACAGATTTTGGGAGATCGGATGACGAGTTGAACAGAGACGAAGGCGACGGACTGCAGGGACCGTAACTTGAAGTAACTCGGTTAAATTAATGATGTACCGGGTATACATTCTCAACCAAAAGTAAGTCTCGTCGACAATATTTGAATACTTTGCGACAGGATAAGAATGGGAAAAAAATCAACCACAATAAAGGCGATAAGAATATTAAATTTCAACAATAATAACGCCCAAAGGTTATCAATAAATTGTGAAAACAAAACATTGTTTAACTAATTTTCAGAAAATGTTTTTTTGTCATGTGAAATGAGTTCGTAGAATTTTTTGCATACGCATGAATTTTTAAAGAATTTTCTCATTATTTTGAAATTTCCGTTCTCGCAAATTTGTAAAGGCTGTATCTACGAAACTATTCGTTTAACGCCCCGAAAACATCTCAATTGTAACGTACAACGTTGTTACAAAAACGTATCCAAAATTCCGTATTTTTCCTTCACATTTCAAAATTTCAAACTATCGAAAACGGAAATTTCCAAACAATGAGAAAATTCTTTGAACAATTAATATGCGTTCAGAAAAACTGTAGAATTCGTTTCACGTGACAAAAAAAAAAAAATCCCTAAAAATTTGTTAAACAAGGGTTTTGTTTAAACAATTCATCGACAACTTTCGGCGGCATTATTATTACCGTTGTTCAAATGTAATTTTCTCACCGTCTTTATCGTGGTTAATTATTTACCGACTTTTATTTTATCGTAAAAACAAAATTCAATACCTCTGACGAGACTCACTTCTTGTTGAGAATGTACAGAGCCGGTATATCCTTAATCCCGGCAGAGAGAATTCGTCGCGAGTGAGTCTGCCGATTCTTCGAGCCAATAGCGACTTCCGGTCGTCCCTGATTAAGGCCTCTGCTATGTTGTTCCGTCGAGGGAGACAACGAGTTCCCAGACTCCGTCTGGTCCCCTCGTTCTCTCTCATCCTCTCCTGGACCAGTCTTCCGGGAAACAGTGTCGCCCGTAGAGAATTCCTCGACACTTGTTGATTAACCCCCGGCATCATCCCTTCTTACGACCTTTCAACCACGCGAGCAAAGATTGTACCAACCACAGCTACTGGAAATTACTCGAATGCAGCGCTAAAGCACACACTCGAAATCCGCAGTGATTACTGCTGTAATAACGATTTCTCGTCGAGAGTAAAAAAGGTGAATTTAACTCCGACGAAAGCAGGACCCGATTCTTTTTTTTTGTTAAACCTTTCGTGCGTACGTTTTTCCTCCCGTGCGATTATCTTGAAATTTTTTATGGTCATTGATTACGAATATGGACTCGAAATTCGAAAGTCAAAATGGCGGACCCAATATGGCGGATGTAGATTCGAAAAGTTGTTTGATTTCGATAAAACTCTATTTCATACGGTTTTTAGGGTCATTGATAACGATTCTGAACTCGAAATTCGAGCACCCAAAATGGCGGATCCAATATGGCGGATATAGAGTCAAAAAGTTATTTGATTTCGATAGAATTTGATGTTAAACGGCTTTTGAGGTTATGGATTACGAATCAAAACTCGAAATTCAAAAATTCAAAATGGCGGATCCAATATGGCGGACAGACGAAAACTACAAGAAAAATGTTGAAAAAATTCTGTAAAATTTTTTAGAAAAATTGAGTTTGTGTAAAGATTGGAATTAGGATTTTCGTGGTAGATTATCAGGAAATGCTTTTTTTCGTGTAAAAGTACAAATTTCGACCAATTGTTTACATGTCCTACTTTTGTAATAAATAAAGATAAAAAATTTTGTATTTTTTTTTCGGACTTAAATGTATTTCAAGACCCGTGTGGAACCCAAAAACTCGGCAGCTGTTACCAAAAAAGTAGTTTAATGAATAAAAAAAAAAAAAGCTGCAAAGCTGGTAAAATTGGTAACTCTCCCCAAGTTTACAATGAAATGAAAAAATCGAGCCGAGCATTATCTCACGGAAACTGCAAATTACTACCATACGGAATACAAGTAACCGTCAACTTTTCGCAACCATCGTAATTTACAGCCATTCGCACGCCTGCATAAGTGATCAGTTCCCTCAAGGTCGGACCGAAACGAAAGACAACATCTTTTTCGGACATCGCGCAACCAGCGCCCCGGCTTTTCACCAGTTCGTCACTTCCGGTAGGTTAACTAGGATAACGACGAGTAATCAGAGCCGTCTATAAAGCCACGGCTGCTTTCCGCACGGCTCCGCGGCTTTGCGGCCTGCTCGATTAGACGCTTACAGGTTTACTCCGCAGGCTTTGAAACTGGTTCGGATGTGTTTCGGTGAGCGCGGACGCTCTTTTACACACGGAAACCAACGTGGCCACGCTCGAGGGAGGTATAAATAACGCGAAGAACAACCCAACCAACACCTCGGCGAGATACCGTATCTACATCTCACAATTCATACCTAACCGATACCGATATACGGCTTCCTTCGTAAATGTCTCAGGGTGAGGGACAAAAAGAGAAAAAGTTTAACTCTGGCAAGAATTGGCTAAGAGCGCGATTAACCCTTTGAGTCGTTGTGATAAGTATTCTTACCACACATTTTGGATTCATTTTTTTTTTTTTTTTTTCATATTTGGAGAGCTTTGACACATGTTTATTTGCTGTTTTTTACTATTTCTGACAGCATACTGTCAGGTTTTTAATACTCGAGAGTAATCGTTGCGATTAGAAAGGAATTGATTGGAAAAAATCGTGACTTGATTGAAGGAATAATTCGTTGCCGAGAAAGTTAACCTTCTACACGTGTACATGTTTTACATAAATTAATTGGGCTCGCTGATTACGGATCTGAAATCAGATTTTCAAAATTCAGTACGGCGAGTCCAATCAGCGACCTCAAAAACCCTTGCATAGAGTTTTTTGACCGCGTTCGATCAAATTTGAAATTTATACCCACCGTATTGGATCCGTCATCTCGAATTTTTGAATTCTGATTTCAGATTCGTAATCAGCGATCCCAAAAACTGTGGATTACTATCCTGTTATAAAAGGTGACTCAGCACAATAACGTCCGACTCAAAAGGTTAAGAAAAACATTTTAGAGCCATTCGGTGTTGCAAAAATCCTCAGTTATCAATTTTTTTTACAAGAATCTCACCAACTCAAGGTCACCATAAATAGTTCCAACGACGTTCCGAATCAAAAGTATGTACGTCTGATGCATGGACATTCGTGCAAAGATTCCCGAGTCGATTGAGATTAAAGCGTACGTAAAGAGCAATTTTCGTGAAAGGTGTTTG
The DNA here is from genome assembly GCF_021901455.1 of Neodiprion lecontei. NCBI lineage: Eukaryota > Metazoa > Arthropoda > Insecta > Hymenoptera > Diprionidae > Neodiprion > Neodiprion lecontei. The sequence continues at coordinate 4,357,189 of NC_060261.1, read as the reverse complement.
AAAATTGTAGATGTTCTCATCGGTAAATTAAAACTGTTTCTGCGCCATGTGCTGTTATAACGGAGGAAATAGTTTACGTACTAAACGAAGGGCGGTGAGGGGGTGAATTTCAGGTGGGTTAAATTATCGCCGGGAAACCGGGGGACGAAGTTTGTTACGGTTTCCGAGATCGTTGGAGTCTCCGGCCGAGAAGTGTGTTTGTATATTCGAGGTTCGCGTAGCCGCTTAATTGGGTATTTCGAACACGTGAGGTAGTGCCGAAATGGAGAATTCACCTGCTACAGCATCGTTCCTCGAGACTTCATGGAACATAATAAACGCGGCCGGAGTCTCGAGGCGTTTAATAAGAAACATTTTACCTTGAACAAGCACCTCTGCAGCTTTTGCGACGGTTAGAGATGAGTACGGTATAGATAAGGGATGAAATGGATGAGCTTGTTGCAAAGATTCTTACCTGAAACAGATGAACGAAAAAGAGAACATTATTTTTCCTGTTCTTACGTAGGTAGGCGCGCAAAGTGAAAGTGATGCGGATTATTGATTGATCGATAAACCGCTTACGTTTTCATTGAAATTTGGTTTGAACCATTTTTTTTTTTTTTCGACGCTGAATGCGAATCTGACGTAAGAAATTCTATAAAACTAAAAACAATCCCTAAAATTTAGTGAATACGGGGTGAATTATCGACATTGTTTCAGACAGTGTTCTCGAACGAGATTTGTATGAATATTTATTTTTGATACTAGGTGCACAACCCCTAATAATATCTATGCGCACCTCTAAGGAGAGTGAAAACTACCCCTAAGCATTGAATTTTGTAAATCTAACGGCCATTCTGAGATCTCTGTTTGTCAACCAATGAATTCCAAGCGTCTTTAGTATACATCAATAAACAATTGCGGATTCACAAAAAATTCAAATCATTCCATGATTTAAGTATTTTTATTATCTGAAAATGCAAAAAACAAAAAACAGAAAGTATTTTGCATGGAATATTAAAAAAATAAGAGTGACACTACAGTAGCTCTGTGACTGAAAGGGTTAAAGTGCCGTTGTAGCTCGGTTGTTTTTATCTGCAAATGATGCGGAATCTCTACCTGAACAACAACGGTACATGGTGTACGTATATAGATATACGTGTGTATGGCCATTAGTCACCATAGAGGCAGTGACTAATGCGTTTGTCAGTGAGCCGTTTTTTGTTCTTATACCTCTGTCGAACTTTATCTGGCCGAACAAACGGAGAATCGTGCGATAGATTTACGAACTTGAGAACGCTGCTGCTGATCCAGAGGCTGGACGATCGCTCTTCCTCGTACCAATTTCGTCAACAACAGCGTTGCACAATCAAGGCTGATTTGTGCAGCACAGAATCACAGCGTTAGCAACTACCGACAATCGCTGGGCGGCGCGTTCAAATGTCAGCGGGATTTAAAATTGGTCGGCAAGAGAGAGCGACAGAGAGAGAGAGAAAGAGAGAGAAAAAAGAATAAAATTGTAAAAGAAACAAACAAAACCTGCTGAAGTAGCAGGAGTTTTTAAATGAAAAACTTTACACCATGCGGATAGTTTAAAATGAGTTTTAGTCGTAGGAGACATGTTGTTTTTTCTTTTTTTTTGACAACGGTTTTCGTGCTTCAGAAAAATAATTTCAAATGTCGCTTTTATATCAGAATTTAACCGAGCGCTCGAACTTTTCTTACGAACAATAGAACCATCTTGACTTCGATGAACAGTGGCGTAAACAAGAATCGTTGAGGTATAAACTTTCATCGCTTATGCTACCGAGCATGAAGGTGAGGAGAAAAGGAGTTGGCCAAAGTTGATTTCGTGAAAAGTTGATGCGGTGAACAGCTATAAGGTAGATGGATAACAGGCAGGTACAAGAAACACCGCAACAATTACGAGCACACTAACTGAATTTGACTGGAGGGGAAACAAGGCGTAAATTAATGCCGCGGGAAACTTCCATCTCGCGGGAGTAAAGTCATGTCTACAATAAGCAATCGTCGTTTAAAAAGAGCATAACCAAACAGCCGAGAGACTTGGAAGATTCAAACTGATCCGAAATACCGCAATTTTTGACATTTCCTCTAAACAAATTAGCCGAATGAAAAACTAAGATCCGTCGTGCTTTCCACTTTGTATCCTATGTAATGGCTTTTGCTGGAATTTCTTTATAAATTTAAACGATTATTTCACATATTTAAAATCGCCAATTTAGTCATACAAGCATACAGCTTGTCGTTGAAGTGAGAAAGTTGGATTAATCGCTGTACACACTTTCATAAATTAATAAGATTTATAGATTAATAAGGTCTGATAAGATCTGCGAATCACTGCCATAATTGAAAAATTATCCGACAAGATTAATAGCACAGAACTGCGGAACCTGCCGAGTCACATTTAACACAAGACAAGTCAAATACAGATTTATTAAAGAAAAGTAAGGTGACGAAGAGGATAATCGGAAGAGGCGTATTTCAATTTTTTGAAAGAATTTCAAAGCTGTATGAACGAATGAATTGTTAATGCCCATTTTGGATCATACAATGAATGAAACGGTGCATTCTTCGATGAAAGTTAAATAAAACTCATGTCAAATCCTTTCGCACAGTTTGTTTGTTTAATTTATCTTCAGGCAATGTGTATGTTACAAGTCCAATATCGTTAAAGGATATTTGAACATTTTCCCTTCGCGCACGCGCGGATATAACAGGCATCCGTGTTCCCTGATCGGAATAATTGCATATCGGGGTGCGGAGGACAGCCTGTGGCTATTGACCAGGTATGGCAGAGATCGCTTTGTCCGAATGCCAATGGCAGTGGATAACGGGGAAGTGCAGCGGGCCAATAACACGCTGATTAGTGGCCCCGGGGTCTCTGGATGATCGGGAACAAGAAATCCCGCCGCTGGCGAGCGTCGAGATTATCAAACAGGATAGACAAAATTGTAGAAGGAGAAGGAGGAGGAGGAGGAGAAGTCGCAGGTTAATTGCTGGACAAGATGAAAAATTGACACGACAACCGGACCGAACGCAGCTTCGATCAAGTAAACTGTTATCCCAAACAGTCGTGGCTAAACTCGTTCTCGCTACAATCAACGTCGTTACGGTGTCCTGAAGGTACCGACGAACCAACCACCGTTTCCATATCATCGCGCATCTTGGATGCGGCAGTTTACTGAGATAAAGCGGTTCGCATACGGAATAAAATGAGAAGAAATTAAACTCCCATTGTCAAGAAAAGAATAGCCGAAGGTATATGGGCTTTTACTGTCCTGAAACTGGTACGATTTCCAAGCCACTTAAAGGAGATGGTCCACTCTACATTTATTTTAATCCCATCGGTTTACGGCACCGCTTTTCCTGCTACAACTGCTGGAACGAGAACGAGTCTCTTAAATGCCTCGAGAGCGCGTTGCCAATTCTGGGTAAACAAGATACAGCTGGCTGGGCACCAATGCGCTTGAGGTATGTAAGAGAAGAGAGAGCGAAGGAAATGGAAGAAGAAGAAGAGAGAAGGAGATAGAAATTGCTCCGCGATTCGATACTTCGTTAAAAACTTTGGATCTTTATGGATCCCAGAAAGAAGTGTGCACTTGCACTGGGTCAAAGAGTCAACAAGTATTCCCGATTCCCAATCGAACGTCAGTATAGCTAAAGAAGAAAAGCGTTGTAAGATCAGGTCGCGACCCGATCCTGAGGGAAGTGGTTCGAGGGGATAAAAGAGCACGGAGTGCAGCTTCCTGCACCCTCGTAACGCGGGTGAAAGCAACGTAGTTCGGTGTATGGTGTGGGATTATCGTTGAGTGCACTAGGAGAAAATGCAGGATATGTCGTCACACCCGATGCATCAGAATTCCGGGCAGACTTTCGACTCGGCTTTGCCCGAGGAGTAAGCAGCTCCGAAGTCAATAACGGCTAAGTTTATTGCCTCGAGAGTCGTGCTAATCGCAGAATACGGAAGAGAGTAAATTTCATTAGCCCCACCGAAGGGGTTCTTCTCACGTATCTTGGGTCCCGCGGTAAAAACGGGATCAATTCGAGAAACCTCGCGCAGGTTATTAATCAGTGGTGACTCTCTTTGCCGCAAGAACCAATGGACGAGAGTTTATAGTTCTGACACACCGAGAAACAGGCGGAAGCTACAGGCTGAAAACCATTGGATTGTTTTCCAATTTATTTCACCGAGTAGCAGCTCGCAGGCGAGTCTAAGAAGAGCTGATAGAAACTCGACGGTGGTGAAGAACGACCCGAGGGTCGATAGTATCAGTTTCGTTCACTCAGTTCCAAAGCCTCGGTCCAAGAAGATATCGAGTGAACGGATCAGGGTACTTGATGGGACTCCTGCAGGAGTCCAATTCGGTCCTTAGCCGATGGTGGTAAAAACACTTGGAAATAGTGGCTTTTCTCCCTCCTTCGACCCGGTTGTTTCAACTGTAAAAGGGAACGACGAGGATGCGCCGCATGGGTCGAAGCCGAGGCCAAGGGACAGAGACCGCCCGCTTCTCTCGAGTAAAACACCCGACCAGGACCGCGGGAGTAGAATAAGAACCGGCCGTAAATAATGGAGGCTAAAGTGGCCGGCACCAATTTTAGAGCTCGGTCAGACGAATAAAAGGATAAATCCACCGGTTGACTCGGACCGAATCGTCCCCTCACCCCGTTCACGAGCTCAGACTGTCCACAGACTGCAGTACAAACAATCGCAAGACTATTCTCATCTCATGCCGACCAGAGGATCTCTGCCTCTTTGTCTTACCGAGATACCTACTATTAAGAGAAGGTAGTCTCAGCGTCCCTCACCGTTTGTCATTCCTCGCTCGCACTCCCGGTGTCGTTCTATGTATACCGTGTAGACGTGAAAACGAAGCACACAAACACACTTGACCCCCACGCCTCAAGGTATTCGCCGGTCGGACGAATGGTGCAGAGCCTCGCTAACAAGATGGTTAGGTGGGCAGAAAAGCCCATTCGGTATCTTGAAAGGGAGTCCTTTTACTGATTCGAGAACTCTTCTTACCACCGCAGAATACTGTATTGCAGAATATCGATTAGTTGACTAGAATTCACTTTCTCGCAAATCAATTACCAAGGATACGTTCACGTACCGGATGACCTAGCGAAGCTTGAGGTGTACGGTATCAATTCCATGGTGTCCAGTAACAAATCCCTAACAAATTCAAAGACATTAAAAATCGAATATTTCCAGGACGCAAGAAAAATTCAAGGACATTTCCGGGACCACTGAATACCATGAGATTCAACGCACGCGCGATGCGCGATGCAGGTAACGAGCCAATCGGTTTCAAAGGTTCCGTTATTCTCCTCGACAGAACGTGACAGTACCAAAAACGGCAAACCACTCAGCTCTAATTACCTGAGCCAACCAGCGTCACCATCAGGACCAGGTGCGGCAGGGTGACGGTGAATGCCAAGGCGTAATAAGGCGGAGAATTTTCGGGTTCTTTCGCCAGGCGGTAGTGACCCGTGTATTCTGTTTTGACAAGGGTTAGCAGGTGGTCCGTTGGCCAAAAGTACACGAGCCGGCTATTTGCGGAGGTTCGCCTATCCAAATAACTGCTCCCTTCCACACCCGAGAACTGTGCTGCAGGGTCGATGATCATCGAAGGGTTTGCGCTGTATCGCGAGAGAGGACGTAGAGATCCGAGTCTTGAAACGGACACTCGGAATAATTTCAAGGAATTTGCATGCTGATTTCGAGACCGAGTTTCAGAACGAGGGCCTTCCTCTCTCTCTCTCACTCTCTCCGCACACTCCTCAGCCATGGCAATCACGGGCAAAAGATCCGACGCTGTTCAACATGTGCACGACAATACGGAGACAGATGTAATTCTGTAATTTCGAGTCCGACGTCACTCCGCTCCCAGTTTGCAATTAGATTTCATCTGCCTACCTACACGTAACAAACGGGGGGGGGGGGGAACTCAGTCTCGTTTCGCAAATTCAATTTTCCAGACTATTTCGCCAATATCCCTACATCGCTAAATATTTTATACAACGCTACTGTGTACGCTGCGTTGTTCTTGGAAAGATAATGTTTTTTTTTTTTTTTTTTCTAATCAAGGAACATTCCATTTCACAGACATTCTCTAGATTCGAATATGCTAAACACAGCCCACATGGATGCAGATCAGAGAACGTCGATCATTACAACGCTCTGAAATATTGTGAACTAATATTGTAAAATTAGATTGAAAAAGGGTGAGTTATTCACTGATTATTTATAATTATAATAAGTCAATGAATTCACGATTCTTCGTTCACGATTACCAATAAGAACGGATTTCTTTGAAACAGGCCAACTAAAGATCAATACCAATACTACGTTCAGAACGTTTGTTTATTCACCGATTTCACCCACTTTCCTCGATTTTTCAGCAGCGTCTCCAAGAATATTTCAACACTTCTGTGCACGCACGTGTAGGCGCCTGACGTATATTATATACACTATATATAAGGTTGGAAAAACTCCGACCTTCTGAAAAGTCGTATATATAGAAGAGAGGAGTTTCGGCGCGGGTCGGAAAACCCATTTCCGGTGTCTTCAAATCGTTTCTGAGCCGTCTTCCGTCCCCCTTCGTAGACTTTAAACGCGAAGCGAATACAAGCTGTTCGTATTTGTTTTTTTTATCGTGAAAATCTACCAGCACCGATACCTCAAGTCCTAAGCCCCGATCCCCTTTGTTTCGATATCGAACCGCGTCTCCGCAGGACCGAGAGCGAGGAGGTTCGGCGAAGAGGGATAAGCGATTATCGTCAATCGTGAGGAGTTGTTCGTTCAAGCTGCAAGAATTTCACAACGGATCAGCTAAATTTCTAAACACCGAATACACGCGCCACTTCGTATGATCGCAGACAAACCGAGATGTAATACGATTGAAGGAACTCTGTCCCAATAAAGTACGATTCGATATTACCAGAGAGAGGGAGAATGGCCTGTTAAGCATCAGCGCCGAGTAGAATTCCTTCGTCCACCGAGTAACTCGATCAATCGGGCGCTTCAGACGATAATTAATAAAGCCAATTAAATTCGCTTTTCTATAGAAGAATCGACCCGAGCAACTTTAATCACGAGAATCGAGGGGCGAAGTGGACCGAGTTTATCCCAAGACGAGGAAGCATTGATCAAGGTGTTCCGCGGAGGCTGAGAAAATGGACGCGTGAAATATTTCAAGAGAGAGTGAGAGAGAAGTTTATTGATCATAGACCAAGGGCATTTACAGGGCGGAGGTCAATGATAGTCCAAGCAGTTGACAATAATACAAATTACAACTTGGACAAGGCCGTACGATGTCCATCATCTTTTGTACAAAGAATAAAAAATACAAACATGACAGTGATCACAGAAGTAACTACGATAATGAAAAAAAGACAATAACAATCAGATGAAGCTGTAAAATTTAAATATTTCAGGATCTATAAAAGTAAGATAGGATGGGGGGGGCTAATGGAGCATAGGGGCAAGTTTGGCGATTAAAATATATCTCGGTAACTAAGTATCGCATAACGAGACTTTGAATGGAGAAACGAGTGAGACGTGAGAACGCTTTGTTTTTTTCTTACTTAGAACAGAACAAATAAGTTTACGACAGCGTATTTGAGTGCGCTTGTTTTTGCAAAATCCACTTTAGGCACAGAGAGAAAAAGAGAAAAAGAAAATTAGAACAATACGTCAAGCCTGAACAATCCGCGAGTTGCAGGATAAAAAAACTGTGTTAACGACCGAGAGCTTCGAGTTTCGAGAAAGTGTGAGAGACCAAGATAAGCGAGAAGTCTCAAAGCGCGAGATAAAGTCACCCTCGTCGTCGTCGTCGTCGTCGTCGTCGTCGTCGTAGTCAAGTCTGGAAAAGCAAGTTCTCTTTGAACGAAAACGCGTCGTCGAAACGAGCTGCGAATTCCCGGTGCGAAACACCTTCGGCAAACTAGAAGACTGGAACTCCTAAAGCCGTGCAGTGCAATTGGGTAGTTTTCTGGTATGTACGTAGTTAAACTTCGCCCAGATATGCAACGCAGCGCGACTAGAGGTACGACTTTATACGTACCCACCCAACCCATCCATCCAGCTCTATACCTTTGCAGGTAACTTGACTTTCCACGAGACGTCGGATGGTCGCATCACTTATCCGAATTGAGTACTGAATACGCAATGTCAGATTCCATTTCCGGATTGGATTCATCCAATGAGCAAGAATCGTTACGAGAGTCCGTATTAACTGGAAAACTTCAAGTGTCTTAGAACTTCGGCTGAACTCGTCGTCGTGTTCCTGGATCATTTCTCGTATTCTCGGATACGGTGTAATAAATATTTACCAAGAACCGCGAGGCGGGACTGTAAATGTTTTAACGATAATCGATAAGTGGCTCGATTTTTCACCGCGATATCATTCCCACGATCTAATTCCGCCCACTACACGTGACGCAAAGTGTTTTTTCAAACCCGGTATGTCGAAAGTCAGTCCTGCTCGCGCATAATATTGCATTTCCAAGCGCAACTCGAGAGGGGGCTTCAGAATTCGGTCATATTGAGCTTTTCAAGAGCCTTGAGAGTCACGGTTTAAGTCTCTGATATTGCTACAACGCTTTGGCGGCGGCGGCCACCGGTTCGCATGACGACGTGCCCTTTATGAGTCGGAGTCGTTATTGAGTTTCGTGGTCAGAGATGAAATATGTGATGAAAATCGAGGGGGTGAGAAAAGACGAGGGTGAAACGAAACGTATTATTTCTCTGTATACCCAGAGATATGTGAGAGAACTGCAAAGACTTCGTTCAAAGCTGCTGCTGCTGCTGCTGCTGCAGTTAAGCTGCTTCGAAATCGCGACCCTTTATAACCGATTTCACGTGAAAAAAGAAAGGGGAGAAAATATGGACTCCGTTCTGTTACAGCTGCGGCTGGTATATAGAAGCGAAAGAAAGTCGTTTCATCTACTTTCAGGACTGATGAAAGTTGGGGCGCGGTTTTTTCCCTCGGACTTGGACGACGCGTCGAGGCTTAAAGGCTGGCAACGAGACCCCGGTGAGACAGTGACGAAAGGGTTTCGGAGAAAATGTGTGTTCGCACCCCCTGAACGTACGGATAAATCTATATACAGACACACTCCTCAAACAAACACATAGGTAAAGGTGGTGGATAGGCGGTGGTGTACTGTGAGACTGGAACGTAACGAGAAAGAGAAGAAGGAGAATAAGAGGAGGGATGAAACCCTCTCGCCACTTTAAATTTAACCGGATAACAAATGACGGCTAATTTTTCAGCTTTGGACTTTCGAGCTTAAGCTCCGTTTCGCCAAATTTCCCAATGAATCACCAGGATTTAACGCCGCACTTGAACTACCTAATGGCATGCAGTGCGGCTCGGAATTCGGGCCAGCCAAAAAGCCAACCAGACACGGCCTTTTAACGTTACAGGATAGAATTAGAGGCGAGGTAATTGCCGATACGTTTATTAAAGCGTTTATATATGCCAACGGAGCGTGGATTCGACGTTGACTCGTTCGCTTTGAAATTAAAATATTTGCTCAAAACGTCTTTATTTGAGTAAAGAAACACTTTTTGGATGATTTTGTGATGTTTTGGACATGTTTAAGAAGTTGATTTTTCTTCTTTTTTGTCATAATTTGCGGTTTTCTCGTAATGTGAGAGAAATTCTGTAAAATAAATAGCGGCAATCGATTTGTCAGAAAATTTTACCCCTATTTCATATACTTGACAATTATTCAATACGCAGTATATCTCGAGAAAATCTTAAAAAATAAAAATCGAAACTGTACAAAAAACCGAATGGGTTAAGGGGATACAACAGTCAGTCTTTACTATTTTGACTATTATCAAAGCTCACGCGTCACTGATCAGATCAGATACGAAATTTATTAATATATATATATTTAAGAACGTTTTCTTTCACACAACAACGACGCCAAGAAACGTGTCTTCCTGAAAATGAATTATCACATACTGTTAGAAATACATTCACAGATCTTGTTCTCGCAAGGAACAATAAAGTTTTACGACGTCAGTGTTCGGCGTTGCATAAAGAATTTAGCTGAGTGCAAAATTTTCAGGTCAGCGCCTTCGCTTAGATTTTACAGATATTGGAGAAAGAAGAAAAAGGAAAATGACCTCTTACTCTGTCGGTAAAAAATGACTGCAGAATTCTATTAACTCGTAACCAGAAACTGCTGCTCATTTTCCAGACAGACTGTTATTATCCTTCGATATATTATTAATCAGAGTAGATCGAATGGATTGTCCTCGATTTCCTAGCTCATCGTGATTCAGAGTTGCAAAAAGCTAAGGTAGAAGAATCAAAGCAGCTGGGAAAATTCCACCCGGTGCTTTATCAACGCCGTAACAAGCTGCTGCCGCCACTGCTATATTGCTGTCTACAGGACTCTGTCCCACGCAGTCATTCCTTCGTTTTTCCCGACGCGGGTGTAATAAAATGATGATGGCAGAAGGAAGATCCTGCGAACCGCACCGTTTTCAATATAAGCTCGTCGAATGGACGACACTACGGTTAGTTTTCCCGAATTCAAGCCTCAAATCTTAGCCGGACGTAGATGAAATTGTAAAATTTGTCAATTCAAGTTGAAAATCAATACTTTTTTGACCATTTTATGACGAGATAATCAAACGTTGAGTATTAATCTAATTAATGGGTTCGTAAGCTGCGGTAGTTCTGTTGGAAATGCAAAACAAAGGGGATCGAAAATTACGAACAAGAACTCGGATAAGGATTTTACATCTTGTATCGTTTTAGAACGGTGAAAAAAAGTCTTGAATGTAACGTATTCATAACACTTGATTTAGAAGACAATTATATTCTTTAAAATCATATCCGGACAATTTTTTTGTTCTTCATTTTGTTTTTCTTCACATTGGTACTATCTTTAATTTTCAAGATTTCAATAATATTGCTTTTGATTAACAAATATATAAATACCAAATCGATTATTGAGAATAGAACGTTTGCAATGAAAAACTGACAAACCGCAGCTTGTTAATTACTTGAGATCCTTTTTATTTTATTGTTTCATTATTATTAAAATCGGCATGTACAGTTCAAGAATACGATAATTTGAAGTTTACTAATAAAATTGCTAAAAATGTATTGATTATCATCGAAACAACCTCCTCAAATTCGCGAACTGACATACGCCCTGATCCCACGTGATTCGGCGTTTTTTCCAAACGCGCTGTACTCGTTATATAGCGAGCTTAATTACTCATGAGCAGAAAAGAACTTTTTCATCTGGTAGGCGGGCCGAAAACAATATGCCGTCAAGTTTGAACAATGGCACAACTCGTTCGAACAATGGCGGAAGTGGGTGCGTTGCATGTACGTGGGGTATAATTTCTTGCAGGTTATACACCACACGTACCTATACATATACACACATAGCACCCAGAACGTGATATTGTACCTACTCGCCGAAATTTCGGGAACTATACAGCAAATTTTCTTGCCAGCGGTAGCGGCATTGTAACTCAGATCTTGCCGCTAGAATTTCCAACCAACAAAAGCTCCTCAGGAACTTTCGAACTTAAGGTCATGTAATACTCCCACCTTCACCGACCTAGAAAGCTCGCCCTTTTGCTTCCTACATTAAATTTGGACTGTTTCGTTCGTTTGCTTATTTAATACAGGAAGGAAAAGGGTGAGTTTGCTCGGTCGGTAAGGGTGGGAGTACTACATGAGGTTAATGAGCTTTAGCGATCTTGTCGTCCTCGTCGTGGCTGTTGGCTGTTAGTTTCATGTATATTGGATAGCGCAGCATCCCCGTCTTAATTGACCCCATTAGTCTCGCGTATACTCGGATGCATCGCTGCAATATCGACTAGTCCGCAAAGCATCTCAAATATTCATTTCGCACTCCACAGCCGATGGAAACCAGTCGCTTTAAAGTGCTGAATCGGTGATGAGATGACCATCGTATAGCGATGAATTTCGCGACTATGTATGTACTGTAAAAGGACACGTGTGAGCAATGCCTGAATAATGTTATTATATGGGAATGAATTCAAAGACGAACCTAGGGGAAAAATTAAAAGCTTTTTTTCGTTCCTATTCACTCCATTCTGTGTTAGTATTATATATTAAGGTAGACATGACATCTTTTCCACTTGCCTTCCCAGAGTGACGCAACAGTAGCGATACAACGAGGGCCCTGGGTCCAGATTCCTACTACCGACACTTACCGACATCTTACCCAGACGCAAACCCTTCTCTGTGGTGACCGGCATCCGGGTTAACGAAAACAGCGATTTTGACCTTCAAGTCGGTTCAACAGGGGTTGATCGCTGTGACGTCATCGCGGAGAAGGGTCCCCATATATCCGGGTAAGATATCGGTAAGTGTCGGTAGTAGGAATCTGCAACAATACTTATTTCGCAACCCTTGACGTGATTTTCATTTTCACTCACTCTGAGACCGTCGCGTTTTTCGCCAGCTCCAGACCTGCCTCCGCTGATTAATTAATCACTTGTTTGTCCAAGCCTGCCAAATTTTTTCGCACAGCTTCTTTAAATTTCACTCTCTTATGGCGAGTGTTACACTCGGGGAATAAGCGTGTGAAAAAGGGAAAGTATAATTCTTCATCTGTTTTTTACACCTAACTTTGCGGTCTCGCTTTTTAATAAAACAATTTCTCATCTTTCTTCACCCTTTATATTTTTCATTTGAGTCAAAATTTTCCCCCGAAACTTTTCAATTTTCAATTCCGGTCGGACAAAGTGGTCAGCGATCCGTGTCACGCGGTGGAAGAATATGAATATAATATATATGTACGTAATATATGTATATACATATATTATACACGAATTTATTATGAAGGCATCGAGCGTAGACCGATGAAGCGTAATTGAAATCTGCTGATCATGCGAAAAGAATCCAATCGTTAAAGTTTGATGAATTATTTCGCGACTCTGAATGCAGCGAGTGAAGCATGAAAAAAAAAATTTGCACACCGTGACGATTCAAGCATTTATGTATACAACATTAACCGATTGATCGTTAATTTTTGATGCGGCTGCAGCGAGGGAAAACGTTTTCAATATTTTATACGGCATCAACATTACAATTGAATTTTCTACAATATCTTGCTGCAAAAACGGGCTGTAATCTATTTATAATCTATTTAGGCACGCAAATATTCACCGCTACATAACTTAATATCGACAAATTGATAGATATTATATGTGTATTTAGAATTTTAAACATCGACTATTTTCCCGGTTCTATAGAATAAACCGCGGTGTGTCTATGTGTGGGTATTGGAAATTAAACACTGAAAATTCCACTGGCATATTTAAAACGCTACGCATTGTTTTCTCCTCTCCTTTTCCTTCGTTTGCCGTAAAATAGAAAATGAATTGATATATAGTGGATTAATATGAAGGAATCGGAATTCGGAGAAAGAATCTTCATAGTAATTGGGATAAAATGAAATCCGTACAGCAGGAGTGCAATTAAACCAGGATTTAAATTCAACTGACGGAGTTAATGTCGAGTGAAATTTGGTTAAATTATCTATGTCTTCAAATTTCTTCATATACGCTACAACAATTAGTAGTATACAATAATTAATCAACGCTACATGTGGTGTTTACGTGAAATGATAACGTCAAGTGACACATGGAAAGGAGGAAGCAGAAAACATAAAAGAAGAGATAAAAAAGCCCCGATTTCATATTGTCTCGATTCTCTCTGTGTACCTGCAAAACTCGGCAAAAGTTTCCTACTCGTTTTAGTAAGTAATAAAAGCCGTTTCAAAAGCGGGACGTGAAAATATGTTTTCGTCGAGCGAAACGAGGTGGTGAGCTTGGGGACCAGGACGAAGTCAACACTATTTCAAATTGTCACACTGAATAAAAAATATTCCCTGCAGCCTTTGAAAAATTTTAGGGATAATTTTATAGAGAGGCAGAGCATAATTTAACAAAAAAAAAAAAAAATTATATCCGCAACGAATAATTTTTTTAAACTGAACTTTTCACAAAAGCGTCCTTATCCGCGTTATACGTGAAAAGTTGGGCATAAATTTACATACGACAGTTTCACGGTTGTAATATTATAGGGTAGCAGATTTTTCATAAAGAGAAAATAAGAATTCCATATTACAAATTTCCATCTCCTTTGTCGATAGGAATGTGCAATAATCGTAAATTGTGTATGATTAGAGAATAATTCGTGAAAACGTATACGTATTTTATACTCATATAATGCATATTGTATGCGAAATATAAAATGTAAAATTTTATCCCTACGCCGTGTAACACTGTGTAACACGTGACGCGTGTAAAACGCGGAAGAAACGAAGAGGAAAAGAATATTCCAGTGTAAACAGCAGCTGCGTGAGGAATGATTAATCAGTATCACACGGAGGTTCTTGGAAATTAATCAAATCATGGTTAATTGACGAGGCAGCTGTAGTAGAAAATAATTCGCAAGTTAGACATAGGCGATGAGGAATTCTGACGATAATTGTTTGGCTGAAGACAACGAAGCCGAGCCTGTACAGTGACTGACTGCGGTGACAACTAGAAATTGCAGGACTGGATTGAATTTAACTGGGGGATAACAAATTGGAGGAAAGCGAATTACGCACGTGTTACGTGAAACACACACGACGCAGGGATTCAAGGCCTGTCTAAGACAGCCGAGAATGATCAGAGCCTCGGTCACGTCTCGCAAACACTTTGCTTCGATGGTCTCTCCCTCTCCCTCTCCCTCTCCCTCTCTCTCTCTCTCACTCCCACTCTCTCCGGTAAATTCCCAAACCCTAAACTTATCCCGAAACCCCTTAGGTCGAGAACGTGTCGAACCAAAAATACGAGGAAACGATAGTTGAGAAAAAAAAGTAAAAATGGAAAAGCTCGTCAAGTTCAATATGAATAAAAACATTACTTAAATACGATTGAAAAGAAAAATTGTTTCGAGACATTAGTCCGATTTTGATTTCTTTTTTTTTTTCTTTTATACTCATAAATTAATTCTTATGCGAAAATGCTGTATGATCCGATTCGTATAATTTTTTAATCAAATTTGTCGATTGGTGAAAATAACTCCGACATGTACGTAGAATCGTTGTAATTATTTATAGAAGATAAGCTTACGATTTTGAGCAACGAATATAATATTAATATATTCTCATACAAAATTAAACAAGTAAACGCAAGTACAAACAATAAGATTTTCTTGGTGTTACATATGACGAGGTGTTTATGATAAAAATTCAATGTTTCTTTAAATTTTTTCCAGTAGCAAGGTAACTTTTTATTTAAATTTAGACATATGTAACTGGATTAGTTTCAATGAGACGTTTCGACAAACTTCTGCTTTGTCATTGTTATTTTTTTTTTTTTGTTGTTTTGTTTGAAAGATGTTTGATTTATATCCATAACAGTATGATCGCAAATTTCCATGAATTACTCTCAACACCATCGCTCGATACTTTCTACAATGATGAATAATCGAGAGTCGTAATTATGAAACAGAGGAACTGCACGATCGTCGAAAAAAAATCGTGATTGATTAAAGCACTCCAGATATCATACAACAATCCTGCACACGCGAGTACGGAGTATAATAAGATATAATGTAATAACGAGCTGTATTGGTCCTCGTCTCTGACACGCGTTGTCTCTGAGAAGCGTCTCTTGACGATCAGGAGGGGGGAAAAAAATTTATTAAAAAAAATTAAAACGAATTAAAGTATAATTGAGTGGGTTCGTGTGACGTATACATATATATAAATGTGAAAATACGTGGATCACGGCACTCGAGTAACTCGCTTCTCTTACGATAGCTACACAAAGACGAGTACTTTAATCCCATCTCCCTCTTAAGCAGAGCTTCCATCCTCTCCGAGCATCAGGAATATCAGAAATAAACGTGAACGCGATTTCTTTTCCACTCGAGAAGATCAAAACGCTTTTTATGTTAGTAGGATATCAACGAGAACGTTACAAGTAATAAGTTGTACATACCGAGACAATCTCTTAAAATTTGAAAATGAACCGCGCATGCGCGTGTTTTATTGGCTGTTCGTGCAGGCTGGCCATTCCGAATTTCGGCTGTCAAACTCTTTCTGCCGGCGATGTAATCGATACGAATTTTCTAGGTTAGAATCTCGAATAATCGAGGCAGTGACTCGGAAAGGTTTGGGAAGCATTTGTTATCGGATCGGAAAGTTGATTGTTCAAAGAACGATCGGAATTTAACGCTTATGCTCTTTGAAAATTCAAACGTACACATTTTGCGTAGGTTGGCCGGCCTGCATCGCGGACAAGAATATCGCTGCGGGAAGATTTCGCCGACCAATAAGATTGAATGAGTTGGCGCATGCGCGGTTTACTTTCAAGTTTAAAAAAAAATTTGACACAAGCACCGTAGAAAATACGATACAGAAGAAAGAAAATAGGGAAGGAAGAAAGATGATGTTGATGATATTATAACCACCTTCTAGGCTGATCTGTGTTCCACTTACGACATGAAATCTCTCACACTGTGTATACAAGCATCAGACTCGATTAAAATCTGTATGAATTACATCGGATATTCCATATAAGATGGTGTAAAGTTTATGTGAATATGATATAACCAAGTTGAGAGATGGAAGAGGTATAATAAGAGAATTTATGAACTCTTTACGCACACCAACATACACATGGAAGAAAGACGCGCGGATTTTTCTTGAAACTTTCAACGATCGTCGTAAAAATTGATTGTATAGTACATTGTAATAATACTCCGAGGAAACGCCCGGCTTATTCAAATTCTGGTTTATATTACATCGAAGCTCGCGGATCGGCGATGAACTCGAAACAATTTTCGAGTAAAAGCTCATTTTCCGATCTATACAAGACTTTCGGTAAATATAAACACACATAATCGATAAAATCAGTAAATTCACGAAACTGAAAATCTTCCATCATTCGAAATTTTGATCCTTCAGATTTCTAAATTTTCTCATTTTCTTCATATCTTTACTTGAAGTTTCGCCACCAAAAAATCCGGAAGTTTTCAAAACTTTTCTCCCACACACACCTCGTATAAAACAACAGACGTAATTCGGTAGTTGGATCAGCCTAATGAAATAGCCTTACATCAGAGGATGAAAATTACATCACACTCGGCTCGAGTCGGACAAAAAGCGAGGCTGAGCCGTATAATCGAATGGAATAGTCGGGGGCCAAGGATCGCAAGGTACGGCCCTGGGCCCCCGGGGTCTGATTCCGGCAGGCATTAACCACTTGGCCAATGCCTCGCGCAGTGGAGACGTTCAGTCTGACCCAGACGCACGCGCCGTCGATCCGCGGAGCTTCGATCCTTTTCATCGATCGCGGTGAAGATCGAAGGAAGCGATGCGCGACCGCGAATTACGGAATCGTACAAGTTAAATTAACGCGATTACGGTGCAGTGAAAACTGAATGAAAGTGATTCTTTTTTTTTGGTTTTCGAGTGCCTGATCAATTTTGGATATACCTCAACTCAATTGAACGTCGATAATCGTGCGAAATTATCGAGGTAAGACGAATTGATATTTCTCGTTGTTTGTTTGTTTTTTTTTTTTGTTTTTTTATTTTCACGATGCGGAAAAATGAACGGCAATATACAATCTCTCAACAAGAATTTGATTAATTATACAAAGTTTTAAAAATCATTATACAAAGAGAAAAAAAACAACAACAGAAAAGATTATCCGTGATGTCGCAAGAAAATTTTTTAAACATAGTAGAATCTCAAAGATACGAAAACCTGTATTTTATTAAAATTGCGTTTTGACGGTTGAAATCTTTTTACCCTTGCGAGAGGAAGGTTTATTTTTTTTTTTTTTTTTTATTTATTTTTTTATTCTTCAAGGATTCGTGCCGTCAAATTTTTTTGCTCGACTCTTGAAATTCTGACTCAATTCCATGCAATGCCGCGTACATCACATACGCGTAATGCATTTAAATTATGAATAATACAAACGATATCAGAACGGACTATTTTTAATTTAACGACCGTACAAAGCTGCTGCTCCATATTCGAAACCCGCATTATCCGTGACATGCATCGTGTATAGTTTAATGACAATACGCCCGCTTTGTTTAGCTCGACGTTTCACCTTTGCATAAAGGCGGCATGATAAATTAGCAAGTAAAATGATGAAACGCTAATCATACAGTCGTCGACGCGAGGTCTCATTATATTGGATTCGTCGTAGATAGACAAACTTTTTGCTCGATTGTACACACACACACACACACACACACACACGCGTGTGTTTGTTATATCGCATATAATGGAATAGAGAATGATAGAAATTGTTTCGCAACTTTGAATATAATAATATCAAGCAAACTTGCAAACCCAACAGAGTCAGACACGGGACTTATACCTTCTGTATCCACAATGCAATACATAACTCGTTCTCATGGCAGAGTGGTTTCTATTATTAGACCAGCGAGTAACGTACAGCCGGTGACCGTCGGGGAGTTGTAACGAGGTTATAATACGTACGGATCATAAAATAGAGAATGACGTTTTAGTTTGATCGACGCTGTCGGTACCGATGCAGAATCCGTTGACGGTCCAGCGATAGGTAATAAACTAAACCGGGCATTGCCTCTGACTCGTGAGATTTGCCTGGAGCTGTCGTGTAGGAGAAACAGTCACTGTCTTGTCTGATTAACCGCGGAACACGGAATACGATTAAGAATTAAGAAAAAAAAAAAAAAACGGTAAAACGAAATGTCAACATACGAAAACGGACATCGAAAACCAATCACAATTTCTGAAATTGAAAATAATTTGTCGATTTATCGTTGCGTAGAAATTTGGGCGTTAAATTTTGCTCGTACGTTTTTTTTTTTTTTTTTATGCATATATTTTATTCGCATTGATTTTTGTTTCGTAAATCATTTTTTAAGAATAGTATTCGATTTAAACTCTTTCTAACATGTTTTTTCGTTTTTTTTTTTTCAAATTCAACAAGCCTCGGTGGAAATATCGAAGATATCAAAAATCTATTATACAACTACTGACTGCATGGACTAATTCGTTGAGTAAAAACAAATGCCCAGAATCTCGGCGAATGAATTAGAATAAAATTTCCGTACCGCATTCTGTGTTTTTCACCGGTATTTAAACGGCTTATTCAATTTCGAATGAGTCTCTTCCGGGACGGTAATTGGATTACTTTAAAAAAACAAAAACAAAAAAAAAAAAAAAAAAAAAAAAAACCTGGTAAATTGTTAAACAGATATACAACTGCGCCTGGAAAAAATTAAAAAAATTCAATACAGCGGATCCAACATGGCTGACTGAAGATATAAAAATTGATCCTATTCGCTGATATTAGATCGAGCATTTTGAATTTTGAGAATTTCTCAGATCCGACCGCAGTGTCAATTAATAAGAACTTGACCGCAAGGAAAAATGTACGATTCGAAGAGTTAAGCCACGTTATCGGGCGTGACAAAATCCGCCTATAATGATAATACAAGAAATACAAAAACGTGGAATAAAGAAGATTAAAATAGACGAATGAAGGAAAGCTGCTTCGATAGCGGGCAAAACAGCCGGCTTTGATCATTCGAGCGTGAGTAATTAATGATATCTAAAAGACTCTTGACCCGCGACGCAAAGGCGATAAGTCAGGCAGGCAGAGTGCATAGCGGGAGGTATTCGCTCGTTGAAATTGATTGGTTGATCAGAGTTGATTAGCCGAAAGCCCGACGTCCTAGATCGCTGGCTTACGCGTTGAGGCAACGCTGCGGGAAGAATCCGACATACTCGAGAACCTATCCGGACCAGCGATAGTGCCGCACTAAATAGGGTTCGATGGAACGAGAAGATGGGTTGAAAAGTTTCATCCTCCAGGAGCTCATGCTACGCGGTACGAAATACGAATAGATCAGTTCGGTCGGACCGATTCAATTAAAACTTTGCCGATTTTCCGTGTGGGCGGGATAATGAGGTTATGTCTTAATTTTTTCCCCCTCGTCTCACATCTCCAATTTTATTCTTTACTTTTCTCGATAAAGACTGTAATTTATATATATAATGAAAATTATCGCTCTAGGCGCGCACGGTTTTAACGTGGAAAGAGAGTTCGATTGTTTTAAATTTATTAACCCTTTCAATCACAGTGGGATACTCTGCGTTCTAGCCTTATCACAGTTCGTTACTAATTCTGACTTCAGATTCGTGATCAGCGACCCCAAAAACCCCCGAGCAACGAGTTTCCGTGAGAAAATAATCGAATTTTCGTTAGACTTTTCAATTTTCCATCCAACATATTAAATCCGCCATCTTGGATTTAGAAATTATCAAATTCCGACTTCAGATCTGTGATCAGCGATCCTAAAAACCCATGCGCAACGAATTTCGGTCAGAATAATAGAATTTTTATCGTTTTGTGATTTTACACCCGCCATATTGGATCTGCTATTTTGAATTTACAAATTATCAAATTCCGACTTCACATTAGTGATCAGCGATCCAAAAAACCCACGAGTATCAAGTTTCGGTCAGAATAATCGAATCTCGATAGTTTTTTCGATTTTACATCCGCCATATTGGATTTAAAAATTATCAAAATCTGATTTCAGATTCGTGATCAGCGACCCCAGAAACCCCCGGCGTGACAAAATTCGGGCCAAAATATTGATTGGAAAAATGTTTGACTGAAAGGGTTAACCTTTCATAGCCTAGTTTTTTTGGGTTTTTTTTTCAAAAACCATTATCATTATTTTTTAATTTTGGGTTCCTCGTTCGCAGAACGCCGCACGAATCTCTCGCGCTTGAAACGCATCAACAAGATTGATTTTTCGCATGCAAATGTGAAAACAGATATATTCATGCCTCAAGCATGGTGAGAGCAGCTAGTCACGCGGTATAATTGAATCTCTCTCGAGGTATATAATACGAAAAACAATGTGTCGTCGTTATTGTTTTGCGTTGCGTTTCGTACGCATCCAACAAAAAAACACTGCTTTTATACTGCAGGGAACGTTGTTAACGTTACACATATCGACGTTGTTTTCAGCAGGGTTTAAAAATTTTTATTTTTCTTTCATTATACACTCCGTGCTTTCGCGAGCGATAAAATAGCGAAAAAGAGAAGAGTGAGAAATTCAATGATAATTAATTAAACTCGAATTTACATTACGCAATATGTATAATGTATATATATATATATATTTATAATATATTTGGTCAATTAAATAGTATGAAAACTCGCGATGCTACAGATAATTGACAAAAAAAAAAATTATTTCGACGTGTTAATTGAATAGGAAAATTTCAAATTCATTTAGCGAGTACTTAAAATTAAAATTGAGAGCTAGGCTTTGGTGGGAATTTTTTTTTATATGTTCAGAGTGATGTTTCGTCTATGGAGTGAAAAAAAAAAAAAAAATAGTCGTCTCAAACGAAGCACCCTAATATATATATATATATATATAAAATATACACGCGCTTGCAGATTGCCAATTTGAACTTCAATTAATAAAATACACCACAATTATACCAGTTCACCGGAAACACGTAATTTAATAAATCGAAATGCATAGAGAATGCGATTTTATTTTTATTTTGCTTTGTTTTTCTTCTTTTTTTTCGTCCAATGAAGGAAACGAAGTCGAAGGTAGGATTGGGCTTTGATTATTATTATCATTTTCTCTCGGCTCGAAGGCAGACCACCCACCACTCGTCCATTATTCAGGGCAGAGCCTCCTTCGGCTAACACCTCAATTAATATAACATAGGATAAAATTCGATACGTTGATAATTCCGTCCACGTCTAGAATTCGATTCGGATAAATTATGTTTTTCTTTCTTTTTTCTTTTTGTTTTTTTTTTTTGTTTTCAACTTACCGTTTCTCTGTTTTCAGAGAAAAAAGGAAGTCATTGTAATCACCCTGACAATGAAAAGTTGAGTTTTCGCTAGATCTCCACGTTTTGAGATTTACAGAATCACTTTCAATTATTTTCAAATGGACGTGTGTGTAAATATGCATGCGATCAATTTTTTTGATCGACGATATTTCGAGAACGAGTTACCGGATTTCAATGATTTTGGTCTCAATCGACGCGGCTTTTACAAAATTAGAACTGATTGGATTTTGGCTTTGATCGGTTCCGTACTTTTTCAATTATTTGAATAATAAGATTCCAAAAAATCAAATAAAAATGATGATATCTTGAGAACGGATGAATGGGTTTCAATGAAAATTGATACCGCGAGGTCTTTTGGGTCGTTAATCACGAACCTAAGATCAGATTTGCGAAATTTGTAATGGTCGATCCAATATTTTCAATTAATACGGTATCCGAGAGCTTTAAAATCGTTAATCACAAATCTGAACTCGTAGTTCGAAATTCGAATTGGATATTATTCTTTTTTTCTCTCTGTAAGCTCGGAAACTGCAGTGTGAGAACAGAAGTTCAAGGACTGGCTTACGGCCAGTTAATAAAGCCGGTTAATATTAATATTTTTTCTTTGCACTCTTTGCAATTTTCCCTGCCAGAGAATTATTGAGGTTGTAATATGAAAAACGAGTTGCACAAAAATAAGTGTGAAAATTATTTGAAACTTGCAAGATACCGAAAGACCCAATTTTTTCCTCCATGTTACAAAAATGCAGAACTAGTCGAAACGCTTTATCACACGAACGTTTCGTGAATAAAAATGAATGACAAGGCGTTAAAAACGTTAAAATTATTCAACCAAATTTCAGAATTGTCTTCTCGCAGGGTGAAACAGGAAAAGAGGGAGGAGATAAATCGAGCGGTAAAACGCAGCTTTTCGAGGCGTCGCGTTGCGTCGGGACGCCGGGATTCGGTTTCCCGAAATGCTCATTGGTAGGCAGGCGTTCTCCGCAGGGGTTTACCTAGGGTGAAAAGGGTTCGTTGTGGCTTTGGATTTTAGATAGCAGTAGCTACATTGTCAGATCCGTTCCAATTACACAGTTCTAATTACAGTTTAATCCAAACCCAACGAGGCGAACGCCGTCCTACGGAAACTCGATGTATCCGCTTCTCCGCTCCGCCATACATACGAGCACAACCCCGCAAATACTTTCCAGATACACACCTACGTATACTCGGCACGCAATCGCTTTCCGCAAATGTTCATCCCCGGCGGTCAGCGAAAATCCAGAAACCCAAAAACATTCCCCAGACTCAGTTTCGGGCATTCGATTTCTTTGAAAATACGATCGTTGTTATTCATCATTGAGAGAAATTTTTAGTTACGGTTACCGCTCGGTCCTTGACTATTTTCGTTTTTACCACAATCGAAAAATATAGTTCTAGGTAGAAAATGAAAATTAGTTTTCTAGTATCCGTTGCTATTCTTTCTCGTTGCTATATTTTCTTGCAACTGTTGCGAAAATTTAACGCTCGTGCAACGATAAATTGACGTTAAAGCCTTGTTTGACTAAAAAAGTAGAGTAAACCGAAGAAACCAATTTTGCGTTGAAATTGCCAAAAAAGGATCGACGATAGCGCAAAATGTAGCTCGTTTTTCGTAATTCCAACAATATTCAAACAGTTGTTTTTTTTAACGATACCTGTTTTACTCAATTTTTCTAGTTACTGTGACAGATGAAATTTTTGTCAGCGTAGAACAATAATTACATCGAGTCCAATCTTGATACAGTAAAATATGCATACAAGAGATAAAATGTCAAGGTGATGAGAAAAAAAAAAATCTTATACTTGAATTCGCTGATTCGAATGGATGTTTAGCGAAGTTTGAATTTCGCTTTAATTCCGACTGTATACTGACATTGAAAAGACTTCGATTGGTTTGTTACCGAAAAACTCAACAACTAATTAAAAAATTAATATAAACTACAAAAGTTATGCGCAATCGGTAAATTTCGATGGAAAAATACTGAAAATATAACGAACATGTATAACAGACTTTGGACACGGACTGTACACCTTCGGGCTTTGAATATATAGTATATCAGTCCGGTATGGAAGTTGTTTCTGCTTGTGCGTACAACACACAACCCGTGCAAAATTTTGCATAAATTTATATACCTACAATACCCGGGCTGAATTGCGAGGGTAAAAAAATGATCAAGTCTAGCCGCGGGCAAATTTATTATACAGCTTGTTAACCCTTTGAGTCGCACATTATTGTGCTGATTCAACTTTTGTATCACGATAGTATTCTGCGATTTTTGGGGATGCTGGTTACGAATCTGGAATCAAATTTAAAAAATTCAAGATAGTGGATTCAGTACAGCAAAAGAAAATTTCAAATTTCATCAAATACGGTCACAAAACTGTATGCAGGAATTTTCGGGGTCACTGATTGGATTCGCCATACTGAATTTTCAAAATCTGATTTTAGATTCGTAATCAGCGAGCCCAAAAACCCCCGGACAGAGTTTTCTCTCCGGATTCGACCGAATTTGAAATTTTTCGTCCGCCGCATTGGATTTGTCATCTTGAATTTTGAAAATCCGATTTCAGATTCGCAATCAACGACCCCAAAAACTTAAAATTCATGTAAAACATGTGTACAAGTAGAGAGGTAACTTCATCGGGATTGAATTATTTCTTCAATCGTCACGATTTTTTTCAATCAATTTATTTCCAACAATAATAATTCACGTTATATCGCAACAATTATTCTCGAGTATTGAAAACTTATCGGTATACTGTCGGAAATATCAAAAAACCGCAAATAAATATATTTTCAAAGTTCTTTAAATGTACAAAAAAAAAAAAAAAATGGATATAAAATAGTTGATAAGAATACTCGCCACTATGACCCAAAGGGTTAAACTCGAGGGTGGAAAAGGCGGGCAGATACAAACAATTCAATAAACAAGTGAACGCAAAGACCAGACGAGGGTTTTTGGACAAATGCAGGCGGAATAATTGATAAATTTATTCAATTGGCAAGACGCGAAGGGTGAATTACCGTGATCGGTCTGCCTAAATGATCGATAGTCGTAGGAAAAGTCGTAAAAAACTCTCTCCTCCGACAATGACTTTGCAGTCAGGATCGCTTTCCCTATTCTCAGTTTCTACTCAGCCGACTTCCCGTCCATTCCGAGCTCTTTTCCGCTCACCAGGGTGTTTAACACACGAGGTTAGAGGGTGGTTTGGGGTTTTGGGGTTCGGGGGTCGGATGATGCAAGCAGGTCGGAAATCCATCCCCCTCCGTATGTCCTCGGTGTTCACGAGGTGAAATTCGCGAAATAGTTTCACGACGGTATTTTGATAGCGGGGGAAACTCCGAGAACACCCCGTCGAATAGACTTCCCCAAAGGCTAAGGAAGGCCTCCCCCGTAGGATCGAAGCTGCAATGGAAAGACCGTTCGTGGAATTCTTACGCATGGTTCGTTGACGACGACGGGAAAGAAAAAAAGCTCGACGATACAAAGCGTGAGACGAGTCGAATCGGTACCGGGGAACTTTTGATGAAAGTTGCCGGCCGCTTGCTCTGAGCTTGCTAAAATAATGGCGTATCATCCCCCCTCCCCCTGCCGCGAAACGATCGGAAATTGTTGAGCAAAAGTATTTGCGAATAATTTGTCGGACTTTCGAAGCAAATTGCACAGATTAACGAAATGAAAGTTTTTTTTGAGCTTCTATTGAAATACATTAATTTCGATTCTATAGATCGAATAATAAACGAAACGTATATTTCTTACTTATAAAGTTTGTTTTTGTCTTTTTTAAGTTGATAAACTTAAGTCTCGGGTGGGAGATTACGTTTGGGGTTTGATACGAGAAAGTCCGTGCGAAAAAATAGAAGAAGTAGAAAAAATATTCAGTTTTAAACTTTGCTTATCAATTCTTTTACATTCATAATTTATTATTAATTATTATTCCTGAATAAAAGTGATTTAAATGTAATACTGAAGATTGTTTGATTGATATTTAAAATAAATGTTTGAGGAAATAAGTGGTTTCTCTTGAAATTCGAAATATTTTTCTGCTGTCTAAAAAAGCAAACTTTATCTAATAAAACAATTTTTTCATTAATCAGTTACGCGGGAGAAATCAAAATTTGACATCTGGAACCCAGACTCAAGTTTCCCGTTAACCGTTGTAATGTGTCAGACTTTCGTGGTAAATTATTTCTCGAGCTTTTCGATCGATCGACGGGAGAAGAAATATCGAAGAGGTGGGGAAAAAAAAAAAAAAAAAAAAAAGGTCTCCGAATTGAGACGTTGGACGTCGGCCATCGGCGTGTAAGTTCGCATTCCGAGTTGGCCCGCGAGACTATCGGAATACCGAAGTAGCGTCCCGCACAGCGGGAAGTTTCACCGAAACCGTGCAGGGAAAATCGCCAAAAAATTACAATTCAGTTTCACTGCTGTGCAGGCTTCTCGTGAGGGAGGAGACGGTGGGGGACCGGTTTCGCTAATACCGCCAAAAAGAAAAATAAAAAAAACAAAAAGAAGATAAAGGAGAAGAACGCGGAAGAAACCGCACGGAATTCACGGAATCCGATCCAATGCCTGACGTTCTGGCCGCAACTGCTGACGAAAAGAGAAAGAGAGAGATGGAGAGGCGTGGAAACTCAAGGAGAGAAAAAAAGAGAGAAGCGAAAAGAAGAGAACAGAGGATTCCTATAAAACATTCAGGCCCGGCAAATCCGTGAATAATGCAAACCTCGGAAATGGACCGCTTAGGCGATTTAAATCTCATAAATATATCATTCTCTCTCTCTCTCTCTCTCTCTCTCTCTCTTTCGCCAGTCGTGTAATATCCTCTCCTTTTTCACTTCTCTCTTCTTTCATCTCAATGTGTCTCTTCTTTCCATCTTTTTCTATTTTTCTTTTTTTTATCTTGTTTTATTTACCGCCAAACCGCAAGCGGAGAAAACTACATTCGTCAAGATTGCACCGCAATTTTATTCCCAGTTCCTTGGGACCACTTGTATTGAATAATACAGGTGCGAACACACAGCGTCGATGCAGTTCCTGTCTATTATTGCAAACCGGTACAAATTGGCGAAATTTGCGACTAGAGTATATGTAATTTTTAAAATAAGACGAGTTAACCCTACACGGATTAACTCGGATATAATATTCGATAGCAGAAATAAGTTTAAATATTAAGAATTATTTTTCATGAAAAAGAAGAAAAAAATTGTGATATGAAAAAAATTATGGATATCGAAGTGATAATTAAACTCAAAATTTACTAAGAATACGAAATTTCAGTCGATGAGCGTTTATTTTTTTACTTCCTTCTCGTTTCTCTCTAATTCCGTTATTCTTTTTCTACTGCCGTTTCGTGAAAAATTAAACTTTCCACACGCTTGGGACGGTGAAAAAGGACAAATCAACAACGCGAATTCGTGTTCGGTCTCAATTAGGTTCATTTCATGCCTGTAATTCGTTATTGACAAACGAACTGGAGTTTCAGCTATAAGATCGTTAGTTCAACATCAATTATTGAGTAAGTACATTCATCTTTTCTCTTTGGTTTTTCTTTTTTTTTTATTTATTACTACACAGAAAGAAAATTACCCTTAAAATGGAATTACCGGGGAACAAGTCTGACTTGTTCTGAAAAAAGGGATCAAAAAAAAAATTATCCCAAAAGGAAAGGAAAAAAAGAAAACAAAAAACAATCACTTGTATACAAATTTTACTAGCGTCGATATTTCACCGAGTCGATGAAATCCGACACAGTTTTGATTTCGAAATCCAGTCGTTACGCAGATATACGGAATTAATGGATAGATGAATAGATGGCCGGGATACATTGGAAGGGTATAAACCGAGCTTAACTATTCATCGCTGACTGAACTGAACCTGAACTACAGAAGCGAATCTGGTCCGGGTGTGTTGGGCTCTTCTATTTGCGTGGTAACTCACTTTGAGTATGATTTAGGTTCGGAAAGCAGCGGGCTGATAGAGAGAGAGAGAGAGAGAGAGAGAGAGAGAGAGAGAGAGAGAGAGAGAGGGAGGGGGGGAGGTTCGCGATGTATATCAAGATCTGTTCATCCGTAAAGTTACGCCGTTGAAATGGTTATTCCAGCAAAGAGTTTGAGTATCCATCGAAATCGATGAAATATGCAAGGAACGCGGAGCCGGAGGCTTAAAAATATGAATTACAATATTTTTCGTAGTGTTAAAAACAGCGAATTATACGATAGTGATCGTCGTACAGTACTATCCTTGTCATAATTTCTTCGTTTCAACATAAACGATTTCGCGTATCATACCAGCTGACATTTTTTTTACCCGATTGTAAAATAACGTCAATTTATTCTTCTTCCCGAAACTTTCACCCCGCTGTTGTTTAAATCCAAGGATTTTTGGGGGCAAGACGTCGTTAAAGGGAAAAGCTCTACACCGGTCCTCGGATATAGGTACCTGTAAACAATTCCACACGGAAGCTTGCCCTGGGACGACCAAGGGCGTATAATCGGACGGCCATTAGTCGGCACAACAGGGTGAATCGCCCCGGCAAACAATCGCCTTCCGACGGTCAATGTTATCGACATCCTCTGGGACACAGAGGAACACATTCGAAGGCAATAAGTTATTAGCTAAGCGGGAAAGACGTGGCGGCCCGATCGTATACTCCGCCATGTAGAATTGGTATCGCATGGGAATCGTAGGGTACCTGCTATATTGTATGGTGTCCGAACAAAACCGAATTACTACGGAATTATCATGCCTCGTGGTGAATTGATCGATTGATTGACAAAAAATAGCCGATAAGAATTGCTTCGATGGGAGCTGATAAGGAGTTACGTGAGTTTCGAAGATTCGGGAAAAGCATATTGTTTGTAATTTTTTTTTTTTTTTGATATAATAAAAGAATTACTTTTTTCAAACTTAAGGTATATGAAATAACAATGTTTGAACGATATTTCATAAAATTTTCATTCAAAAATTTTGAAATTTCAGTCGTTCAAAACTGGTTTTCGGATATCTAGTATTTCTTGCTGTGGTCAAGATGAAAGATGAAGAAAGCTTTTCTGTAAATCATTCTCTGATAAAACTATCCAGAAATTCAGTACTGTTGTTGTTGTTGTTGTTGTTATTATTATTATACATGGTTCGTACGTATGTTCATGAAAGCTCGAGTTATTTAATCCGGGAATCAAACAGAGATATAATACAGCTTTCACATGCAGAAGGAAAACGAGAAGAAGAGAGAGAGAGAGGGTTCGTAAAAACTTCCCGTACGAAATATTCCATATTTTCGCATTTCCTGTTCAAACATAATCCCGCATCGATACATAATCGGGGGAAACGTTTGAACTCCGCACGGCATGAATGAATATATGCCAGGCACCTGCGGATACGTGCAGGGCCAACAGCCCTTGTACCAGTAATAAAAAGCGAATTGCTTTCCGGCTTTTGTACCTTGGAAAAGTGAGGGGTTAGAGTAGGAAGAGAAGTAAAAGCTCTCGACTCACCATCCGAAGTCGTAACACTTTGTGGCTGCGCGATTTCTGCAATCGATGACCACCAAAGGCCGTAACGCGGGAAGTGCAGAGTCCGAAAGATGAGAGTTTCGAGTTGAGAAGATGGAAGTTGAACGTTGTTAAACCGAGCGACAAACCGCATCCGGAAACAATTTACAAGCAAAGAACAATCCGTTTAAACCACCCGCTGCGTAACTTCGCGCCCTGCAATATCGCCGATGCGATATTTTAGCCCGCGATTCAGGTATGCGTGATATTAGTACCAAGCAGTGTGAAAAAGCATCATGTGATATAACGGAGAATGAGTAAAAGGAAAAAGTAGCGTGCGGGAATTCCTCCGGAGAGTTGGCGAACTGCTGCACCGGCGGTTGTGTGGGATGAAATTTCTATATTGCTACGGTTAAAAACTACGCCCATCGGTCAGTGCACTGGAATCGATAACGGGATTCCGGATGGGGGGGGAGTCACGATTTTAGTATACCAAGGTAGAAGGGATGGGGGAGCAGCGTTACTCGTGTCATGGCTTTGAGGGTGCTCGCGTCATTGTACCTCCATGCACGGTTACTGTGCGAGAGAAAGAGTAGGTATAAGAATTTTCTACCCTTCACGGTGCAAAGTAGCCATGAAAATTACATTCTTCGAAGAAACACGGTGCATCCGAGGCAACGCGACGGGAAGAATCTCGCAGTTGCCTTGCATCTTGGATTAAATTCTTCAAGTGACGGAGAGTAAGAGAGAGAGAGAGAGAGAGAGAAGGAGAAGGAGATGGTTAGAAAAAGAAAGAAGAACGTCTTTTCAAACCGGTAAGAATGCTGCGGATGTTCTAGGTCAGAACTGGGTTACATGCGATGTAGGAACAAGTTGGCAAGAGTATGGAGACAAAGTATACAAAGGATGTCGACCGTTCGAACTTTGTGACGAATTCATTCGGATTCACTTTTTCCCGCCATGCAGGAAATCAGAGACGAAAATGTGGACCTCTGGCACCATTTTTCTTCTCCTTTTCACGTACGTGCGCATTTCCATAAGCTTGCAATAGGCAAACGCTAGCACTTGATAGATAAAAAAAATTTTGAAAAGAAAGTCTGAACCTAAGTCTGGAGCGGCGATCAATAAACACGGTTAGATAAATAATTCGTTTCACTTCGTTTGTCGGTTTTCTCTTTGAGGTAATGTTTGCGACTCTTTGAAGGCTGTAACGGTGTGCGTTTTACCTGAGTACGGGTCACATATAAAGTGTACCAGTTCTTTCCGATGGTGACGGTGTCACTGCACCTGCGCCACCACCTCCACCTGCTTCACGTAACCTTTGGAACATGCATGCTGGGCCAAACTGTGCCAGCCATGCGGTCCCCCTTCCAATCGCACTTCTACATCGACAAGGTGACATTTTTGCAGTAACACTTGTGGCGCGTCATTTGATAAACTCACCGCCAGATTAAAGGATCTGAAGTGAACAAGCTTCGACAAAAGGCACCGATCGGTAACAAAAGTCAGCGAGATTTTGATCGCGAATCATTTTACATTGGAAACTTATCACATGGTTTGATTCGAGGTCATTTTTCTGAGGATTTAGAATGGTTGAAACCTCTGTAATCTCGTGTTTTCTTAAAAAAGAGAGAGATTCGTCTTCCGCCAATTCGGAAACCAGAGAATGAAGTACATACCTAACGAGGAGTAAATAGCTCTATGAAGACTGCGCCGAATGAAAGGAGCACAAGAAACTAGTCATGGTAAGTACCTATTCGGGAACATTTTCAACCGAACATGACTGCAGAGGGTGGCTTGGATGCGGTTAGGCGACGCAGTTGAAGCGGTGGATTTTCTCGTTCGTCCTTGTTTGGTGTAGAGCGTATAATATGGGAAGAGAGCGGGTTTATGGGAAAACTTTCGGTCCCGTCATAAAGTTCATAAACAGAGTTACCTGGCGTTGGTTGTGGCCACCCCGACGTCGCTCTTACTCAGTTAAACAACTAACTGTGAAACTTGACTCGCTTGAGACTTGGGCTCTATTTACTTACGACGTCGCTTCTGCTGCTTATGGTGGTGGTGCTATGCCGTTGCAGGAACAATGCAGCCGCGTAAGATGCGCGTCTTTGATTATCTGCTTGGTGCAACAAATGTCATTCTCTTAGCCGAGATAACTCTGAGTAGTAATACAGGACCGGTCCTGCATACAGATTCTTATACCGACATTAAAAGTCTCGGTAACATGTCGGTAACATGTCGGTAAAGGGATCTGTTCCCAGAATCGGTCTTGTGTTGCTACTATTCTGCATCAAAAAATAACGATAACAACGGATCGAAAGTCACGGCTGTGATTTTATTATATGATGTATAATTACGGACCGAAGAAAAAGACGAAGAAGAAGGAGAAGCGGAGTCTGGCTTTATTCTGTAAAATTCTCAATCGGACTTGGCACACAAATCATTC
Source organism: Neodiprion lecontei (assembly GCF_021901455.1). Classification (NCBI taxonomy): domain Eukaryota; kingdom Metazoa; phylum Arthropoda; class Insecta; order Hymenoptera; family Diprionidae; genus Neodiprion; species Neodiprion lecontei. Next base: position 4,325,315 of record NC_060261.1, on the reverse strand, counting down.
ACTTTCCCCCTCTTTTACATAGGTATGTGTCTCCCTGTCTCAAACTTGGTAAAAGTTGGCTTCAACTACGCTGAGAATGGTATATACCTTTGTATAAAGAACGTGATCTTCGGCATTCGTTTGAGCGTAAAATTACAATGATAAAGGACTCCGCTACCCGGATACTTATACACTTCTTTCTCTTCTTTTTCTGGCATCTTTAGCTTCCTATTTTTCTTCGAGTTTCTAATCCCGTCCATACATATGATATGCTTGAAGTTAAAATCCAAAGATTTTCGGCTCCGAAAAGAGATCCGAATAAACTAGAATCCTTATAATCCTCTACGCTGTCGTTTTAAGACAAAATTGAACGACGCACCGATACAGATTTATTTTTTTTTCTTCTACTTTTACTTCTTCTATACCTTTTGTCTCTCATATAGGTTATTTATTGACCTCCATTTTACTAGAATGATCCCATTTCTCCGCTCCCCGTGTATATCTACCAAAGTTTTATAGGTGGATCGGGGGGAATACAAAACAGGCCTTGGATAGCTTTATGTTAGTAATTCTGTCACGAGCTCTGAACCAAGAAAATAAAAATATTAAGTTATGCAATATACCTACATGATTTCTAGACCATAGACTACCGTAACCGGCTCTCATTGTTTCGTCTAGATTTTGTTCGTGTTCAAAAACCTTGCATGATCCATCTAAATAGAAATGAAAAACGAGCTTCCACCATCCCAACTACAAATAAAATAAGGGGGGAAACTCGTTCCTCGGATTATTTCTAACAATTGAACTACACCGGTTTTGTTACTGTTGGAAAAATCGAACCAGCATCACATGGACGATATTATATACTGCAAAGTGTATCGACAAACAGGAAGGAAACCCGACCTCGGAATTGGGGAGGGTAGGAAAGAATTCGACGAGGTCAGTGCAGCGTAGAGAGACTGCAGGTCAGTTTCATTGAATGGTACGAGTTTCCGATTCGATTCGTTTCGACTTGTTCGATTTCGTTTAGTTCAGCAGAGATCTTTGAACTGGGTCTGAGGCGAAAACGGCAGTGCCGCATATAGGGGCCAAAAAACGAACCTCGGGATAGAAAAGGGGGGAAATGAAAAGAATTAGATTGGACTCGAATTCAGTTGATTGGATCGTAGGAATTAGTTCATTACCTCTCGACTTCCCGATCCCTCCTCCCCCCTCCACGCCTTCTCGATTTTAACCCAACTCTCGTAACACTCCTAGTCTAGCATCCAACTTTCCCTCATTCCGTCCATCCACCCTATCCGTTCCTGACTGCAGTCGAGACTCCGCAAACTCTGCTGGATGGAAAATTGCACCGTCTCGAACCGCGTTAAAATGCAGAAGGTCTGTTTAAAAATTCTTGCGTCATGCGCCATCCGCAATATTGTGCGGCAGTGAAAACGGAGAAATTTTATACAACGCTTCGGTTGAGGGTAGAAAAATAGCAAAATCAAAATAAATTCGTGTAAAGATTGAAAAGAAGTAAAAGAAAAAAAGAAAAATTTATAGAGCGTGACAGTTCGAACGATTCCGTAAATCTAATCAGCGAACTGATGCCGCGGATTTTTATTTTCGACAAAGAAAATAGGGGGCGAAAATTTTATGCCTACCCTGCGAACTTCCGCGCTCAGGACAATTACTTGCTATTGTCATCCTGCAGAGTTGACGTCAATATGAAGAGGGGAAAAAATTTATTCAAGTACTCTGGGTTTGGTATATGTACATATACGTATATACACACACGTGTAGGTACATATATCCCATATATATCCTCCATAACATGTACGGACAGAAAACGGGGGTAAAACGTATTGCCGATAATTCGAGTGAGGAAATTTTCAAGTAAACGCCTAGATTAAAGTGCCACGAGTGTATACCTATACGTGTAGTCTAGAACTTCAGGTGTCTTAAGTTTCGAGCTAAGTTTTCCACGCCACTTTCAAGGAGGTTCAACAGTGCAGAGAAAAGGGAACAAGAATTCAAGAACGTATCGCGCGCCGAAGTACAGTCTCAGCGAAAATTAGTTCCCGTGAGAACAAAACAAAGAAACAAACCAACAATTACGATAGAACGGAGATTGAAAACCTGTTTTATCCAAAGTCGATCACTGCTTTCGAAGCAACAATCATTTTCCTCAACATCGAGGGAGACGAATATCAATTAAAAAACATCGCGATTATTTATATAATTTTATAGAAATCAAATTTCATATCTGATTTTATCCTAAAGATAATAAAAAACAAAGAAGACGACGAAAGGGTAACAAAAAAATTCTTTCGTATAAATATTACACAATTATTGTATGAAAGAAAAGGCGTAACTAACAATATGCAGAATTGCGTAAGGGCAGGTTAATCGAATGGAAAACTTTTCGTCCCGAAGCCGAGGATGGAAACTAATTAATTGAACAAAGTAATTGGGATAATTATCGTGAGTTACGCCCAGCTATAGGACGTTTATTAGCGGCGTGGGGCTGCGTATCTGTATCTGCATAGCCACTCGGCCCGGTTTGTTAGTTTTCATTGATTCGTGGCTTAGGCTTCTGCAGCCGCATAAGCAGCATCAAATATCTGCAATTCCGCAGAAATGCCGATGATTATACGAGAGATTCCTCTCGATTCCCGGTCAGAGTTTCCACCCTCGGAAAATCCGCGGACCGTTTTCTTTGCGGTGAAATGTTACAAATTATATACTTACATGCATATACACAATACACATATTACATATATTGTATATAATTTAGGATAGTCGTTAATTTCCAAACACTTACCACCCCTGGAATCGATATTTCGATCGTATTATTTCAGATTTTTAACTCGACTGGAAAGGGTGCCGAAATCAATTTGAAATTGAGGAAAAAAAATGTCTCAATATTTGAGTAAAAAAATGAAAAACTATTATTTACATGATACGTCTAATTTGGTCACCAAAAAGTGGAAACAAGGGTAGAGTCCTCCAGTTTTTTTAACCAATTAAAATGAATTAAACCGCAGTCTCGAAATGAAACGATAGTTTGAGAAATTTTTTTCATCAATTTTAAATCAATTTCGGCATCCTTTCCAATCCAGCTAAAAATCTGAAATAATTCAGACACTGTTTTTTCATCGTTATCTATCGATTCCAGTGACGGTAAGTATACCTTGGAAATTAACGACGGCCCTAAATTATGATGACCCGTATCCTGCTTGAAGGTATATCGATCCCGCAACAAATTGCACTTGAAATCGCATTACGGAACGGCTTTTGGCGCACGTCGTTCGCTCGTCAGAAATGACGGTCAGGAATTTGGAACAGATTTCCATGCACGCCGCTTTCGTCGCCTGTCAGTCGTAATCACCGTTCCTCCGCCCCTCGAAAACGCGGGCATGACTGATTGTTCCGACTATGCAACGCTTCAACTGTCCGTACACGTGTCTTTGATTATTCAAAGCTATTTAAAGATAATGGTGACTAAAAGCCGAATCGAATTTCAATTATCCGTGTAACAATGGGTAGGTATCGTTATTGAAGAGAAAACGAGGTAAATTTTTTTAAACTCACCTATATGTACTTTCAAACTAAATACTAACACGAAGAAACGATATGTTATTAGAGAAAAAGGGGAGCGATGTATTCAGAAAAACCGGACAAGTGCGAGTTAGACTCGCGCCTTTAGGATTCCATACAAATTTAATTACTTTTTTTATGTTATATAACTAAACATTAACTATTTTCGGACTTTTTCTTTTACTTGTGTTGTGAGATTTGGCTACTCTCCAAATTTCATGATTCTAAGTCAACGGGAAGGTACCTTATAGGTTTCTATGAATGAGCTTACGAGTATAAAAATATGTGACATAAGTGCGCGTATCTTTTGATTGCGTTGACTTAAAGCCTTGAATTTTTTACACCTCCAAAGGTACATACACCTTAATGTTGGATATTAATTTCAACTTGATACCTCTACCCGTTCCTGAGAAAAAGGGCCTTGACGGACGGACAAACGGACGGACGAACAATGAAGAGATCCTATAAGGGTTCCATTTTTCTGAGGGGTTGGTCACTCATGGATTGCAATAATTTCAGAAGTTTTCAAAAGATTTCAAGATATTTCAAGAGATTTCAGATGATTTCAAATGTCTCGAAAATTTCAAGAATTTCAGAGGATTTAAAAAGATTTCAGAGATTTCAAAAGATTTCAAGAGATTACACATGATTTCAGACGATTTCAGGATCTCAAGTTTCTAACGATCTCAAAGGTTTTCAAGTGATTTCAAGAGATTTGAAAAGATTTCAGAAATTACAAAACATTTCATTAGATTTCGAAAGATTTCAGTGAATTTCCCAGAGATTTTAGCATATTTCAGACGATTTCAAAAGATTTCGTAGATCGCAACAAAAGATTTCAAAGATTTCAAGAGACTTCACATGATTCACGGAATGGCGTACATCGGATGTCAGGAATAATTAACCCCTTGGTCTTTTCTCTTTGATGTACGGAACCCTAAAAAATCTGATGTTTGATCAGTGCGTGAATCCGTTCCTTGTACACGCAACGGTATGACGGACTGCATCATGCGTACATTCGCATCTGGATTTGGAGTACACGGAGTAGAAATTTCGAACAGTGACACGCGGTTCCGTAACTGTTGTACATACCACTACTGGCACTGGTGTAGTAATACGAGAAGCTTTTTCCTGTGGCCTCTGCAGATAGTGTGGAGAGCGCGATCGTTTTGCCTGTTTAAACGACCAAACGGCCAAACGACCGTAAGGATGCAAACGCGATCAACCCATTGGTCGAATGGCCCAGACGAACCGCAACCGCAAAGATCCTGATAGCCGTAAAACAACTACGTATAGGTACCTACCCTGAACATTCGACGCCGCTACGCGACGTGGTTTCACGTATAATATACGTCTCTTGGATCAGGTTGAGAGACACGAACAGAATTGCGTTCTGAATGAAATTGAATCGACTGATATGGTTCCTTTTCCCGTATATTGGGATGTGAAGATTCAAGCGATTCGAGTGATTTGAGGTAACTCCTAATGACACTTGGAGTAACTTCGAAAGGTTTCGAAGCGGTTTAAATGACATCCAAAAAAAACTTCAACTCAATTTTAAGATCTTGAACCGACTTTGAGTCATTTCGATAAACTTCTCCAAACAGTTGAAGTTGAATTCGAAAGACTTGGAACCACTTTAAATGACATCAAAACAACTCGCGTACTTAAATTCGAAGGACTTAATTGGAAAAATGACTTTAAATATGACTGCTTGAACCAAACTGAGACAGATTCAAGTGGATTAAACTGACCGCACTTGACTTGTATGGAATTTCTATAATAATTATTCACGAAGTATTGATCTGCCTTGAAGCATGACGACCCGTTGTCAACCTGAGGGTAGTAAACTAAAGCACCCATAATTCGCGAAAAGAAAAGAAAAATAACGATCAGATCATAGAAACAGTGTGCTTTTTCACATTCGTATGGAAGACTGTATGTAAAAGTAGGGAAGAATTAGGCAAAGCTCACTGCGGATTAGAAAAATAGAATGAAAAAAGAAGAGTCAGATCTGGTTTGAGTATCATAAAACCTCTTGGCGTATCCACATATGGCGCCATATGCATATCGTTACATAGATGTATACACACGATATGTACATACATTATATACATACGTATACTTGTGTATGATATAATCCACCTATAAATGGACTCGGGGGAGATTTCTAAAGGCTGGTGTAGCTAGGAGCTTTACTTTAATATCACACAATTTATCCCCCGGCTTGTTGCTGGGTTATTCGTGTATAGTGTGTCCATAATTCATTCGCGAGCAAAGTATCTTCCCTGAGCATTGGACTCGAGAGTCATAGAAGGAGTCTAGGATGGAGTTCGAGTGTACTATATCACCGTGATGGCAAGGCTCCACAAACAGTACCAAACCAACCAACCAACCAACGGCAGAAGCAACGAGACGAACGAAGGCTAGGTTTAAACGTAAATTGTAAAGAGACAAGCTGAAACAATTTACGCGACTCGAGTGTTATATTAACAAGGCGACAAATGGATATCTTTTGACTCGTTTTTCAGAGCTCCTGTTTGGACAGGAGGCGTTTATATCTCCAGGGCATCTTACTATCGGGTGTACATATATATGTATAAATATACAAGGTATACGTAGCTATATTTCGTATACATATTTCGTGCGAGACGAAAGAGAGTAAACGGGTGAAGAAAAAGGGACGATAGAATTAGGAATAAATGAAGATCCAACGGTCGTTGGAATTTTCCCTTCTCGGATTTAGAGAAAGCGAAAGAAAGGAAAAGAGAGAGAGAGAGATTTGAGGGGGAGGATGAAAAGATGGCGGGCATTCGCCAAGTCTGGTTGGTACGTATATATATATATATGTATATATATATAAGAATAATGGAATGGGATAATCCGGTAGGAAGGAGCTCGAAAACTGCATAAGATAAATTCTGAGCTATTTATCCTTGAGGATGTGACATGTATATAGCTACGATTCTACATCTACCGGTAGAGTTTATATATTCCAACCGCAGATTCAATGGAAATTGCGGAATAATAGTGGTGGAGGAACCGTTAAGGAGCGAGGTGGATGTACGTCGAGGGCAGGTGAGGAGCCAAAGAGAAGAGAACAGAAGAAGATGAAGAATATATTGAAAAACGTGAAATAAAACTTGTTATCAACGCAGAGCCATTTTCCGATAATGAAAAATGCCTCGGGTAGCCAACGGTTAATGACATACTTGTTTACCGATATCTTCAGCCCCTTTCCTTCTCTCTCTCTCTCTCTCTCTCTCTCTCTCTCTCTCTCTTTCTCTCTTTCTCTCTTATTTCTTCACTTTATCGTCGACCCTGTACAGCTTATACTACACGCAGCCCGTAATACATACACCGGAATCGGGTATTAAAAATTTTAATAGCAGAAGGTAAACTCGATTTAACCCCCACCCTTCAAGGGAGCCGGTGTTGGATGGCAGCTTTTCATTCCATCTTCATACACCTCCGCAATACCTCTCAAAAGCACTTTTCTCTCGTAATTCTCGCCTCGTTCGATTGTCGATCTACATACAGAGTTGTAGAAAAAAAAATATATATATATATATATATATATATTCTTCGAAAGGTAGCGTAGAACAAAATTGACACGAATTAAAAACAAAAACATACTAAACGTCTTATTGGTAGTGAAACTTATTTCCGAACAAACTCGCGGGGTTCGGATATTATACATTGGCTCTAATAATGGCGGGTTGCTTACGATTTAGCGAAATAGGCAATGGCATAGTCTCTCGTAAACTCGTACAGAGAACTGCGTGGAATATATATATGATGCATTCCTCCACAAACCTCGGCGATTCATTTTCAAGTACGGTGTGGTGTTGGAAAAAAAAATCATCTTTCACTGAGTTTTAGATTTTTTGGATCACGGGTTTGATTTTTACTGCTCGCAAAATCCCAAAAACACAATTTACGAATGAATAGCCTTGATCCATTGGTTTTAAATTTTTCTCATTAATTCTTTATCCAAAAAAAGCGAAATTTCGAGACCAAGACGAAAATGAACAGGCTCTTGGTTTGTAAGCTAAAGGCGAATCAAGCAATTAAAAAATTAGAAAAACCTAATTAAATCTAAATTTCAAAAATACAAGTTTATATTTCATTCGTTTTTTCTTACTTTTTAATTACTCCTTTCGCGTCTGTAGCTTCTAAACCAAAAAACTTGCCCGCTTCAATCTTGGTATGAAAATTTTGATTCTTCAGCAAAGAATTCGTGAGAAAAATTTAAAGTCAATCGATTAGGGATATTAATTAGAAAATTTGGTTTTCATGTTTTTACTCTTTTCTTTTCTTTTGTACACTCTACACCGTGATTGACAATAAAAAAATACGTAGGTCGGTTTGGTGTGGAATGCCTCATATATATATATATATATAAATATGTATACCTGTATACCCGGTAGGGTATAGAATTACAGGCTCTACCAAGAATAACTTGGGCTGTTAGCACCCCTGTAGGATCAAGTAGTTATACGTATGTATATGTATAAACGAGACGCTGCAGCCTGTGCAAAGCGAATGTAGAAACATGCAGGCTCTGCAGAGGCGTGTGGTTTTAGCAGTAAATTGAAAATAGGTTCTACCCCCTCTTGTGTATTATACTATATAATATATACCCCGAGCTTGCGAACCTTAAGAGCTTATCGGCTTCCTCCTTGCTGTACGTATAATCAGCAAGACTATAATCACCGCCTACCTGTTTGGTTATAGTTTATAGTTAAGGGGACTGCTTATTTGACAATCTATACATTTTCTAGATTTTTATTTTACACGGTCATCGTTATTTAATTACTTTGTCAAGATTACGCCGATTGATATTCATTTTTTTGGGGGTAAAGCGGGAAAAAAACAACAAAGAAACAAAAAATAATCGCAACCGAATCGACTTGTGGGAGGTAAAAAAAAAAAAATTTTAAAAACGTCGGTTTCAGCGAATTTTCGAAGAACAGTTTAATTTCGAAAGAAAATTGAAATGTGAAGAATCGACCGGCATTTTTTTTGCACAAACAATCCATACCGAGCGAATCCCCCCCCCCCCCAATTTTTATTGGCACATACCTGTTGGACAATATTTTGCTATTCAGCATTCTTTGAAATTAAAATAATCACGTATGCAAGGTTCGACCAACGTACCGATTTGCAGAAAAACGAAGATTGGCACATTCTTCTTAATGAAGTTGAAAAAAAAGCTATCGATTTCCCCCTGAGTTTAACACGCCTCCGTGAGGCTAAAATATAAAATACACTACGAAGGGTGCGGAAAAAGCGTATTTCGTGCGTATATACGCGGTTGGATGAGAACGACCCCGTGCTCGGATCCGATGGACCAAAGCCACTCGACCTATCGAGTAAGATCCGTTGAACCAAGACTCGGAGGTTGGATGCCGAGGTCGAGTATCGTCGACGTTTCGCTTTCTGCAGGTTTTCTCAATCCCTCAATAACATGATCATCGATACATCTTTTTCTACATTTCCCCTTCATATCTTTTTCAATCACAATCAACAAGAGCAGCAGCAGCAGCAAACGCGATAATGTAATATTGTTACAAAGGGTGAATTCAATTTTTGAGCTTTCACATTGTTACGCGATGAATAAGGTTCCTGCGTCAACCTACTATTATTGTAAAAACAGTTTTGCTACCGACGTTAAACTGTAATCACGCATTTTCCCACTAAAGCATTTTTCCTCAATAATTCTCTGAAAAAGTTCACGAACCCAATTATATGTTCTGTAACGCCAACAATATAAAAATCGGTTAATATTGTAAGATCAGATACCATAAATACTTCGAAATTCGACGTCTTTTTTATTTTTTATTAAAAATTTTTTTTTTTAATTAGTTTTGTAAAAAAAAAAAAAAAAAAAAAAACTCCGCAGGTAGGAAAACGACGATGTTAGTAATATTTTATATAACACATGATACATTGTGGTGACGTTTTGTAGCGTGAAAATTGGGTATAAAAAAATTGGTGGGTAAAAGAAGGAAGGAAAAAAACAAAAAAAGGGGAAAAACGTAAAATAAAAAATGGATAGGTCGGTGGGAGGGGGTTGAGTTTTTTATCGTATGCGGGCGGTGTTAAGCTGTCCCCGTGCCTTCTTCCTAGCGACAGGTTAATCCTTAACCTCCTACCTGTACCTCTGGTTTCTTTGTACCGTATTCCGGCCCGGAATTCCCGCCCTTCGCGCATAAAAACCAGAGCGAAACCGGATCGGTATCGGTATTTGGATGTACACTTGGGGACAATGAATCTGAGACGGCTCATTTTTTACACTAGACAGTTAAGTTGGCAACACAGAGAAACCTACAGCGCCACAGTCGGCCGAGCGCGAAACGAACTCAATCTCAATAAACGTAACGTAACCCATGGCCGTCGAATCTAACCTTAGAATACCGCGGCGATAATGAATTGTTGGATCGACACGTATTCTAAGGTTAGATTCGACGGTCACGGGTTACGTTACGTTTATTGAGATTGAGTTTGTTTCGCGCTCGGCCGACTGTGGCGCTGTAGGTTTCTCCGTGTTGCCAACGTAACTGTCCAGTGTAAAAAATTAATCGTCTCAGATTCCTTGTCCCCAAGTGTACGTAGACATAATACATACGATATAACGCATACAATTTGTGTACATGGGTATGTGTACCCGGGGGACTGTCGCATTACCGCGTCTCAATATCTACACTCCCCGTGTTAAGATGGGGGCGGAAAACGAAAGAGAGCGTTGAAGGAAATGAGAGAAAAAATTTAGAGACGACGAGAAATGTCGAAGAGAAGAGGAAATTTCAAGAAATCTGGCTTTTCGGCGACGGGCTCGATTTCTTATTATATCCCTTAAATTATACGGGGCACTTGTGCGAGGTACTAAATTCCAGTAAAAATTGACAATGAACCAAATTCCCCAATTTCAAGGTCAACTGACTTCCCGTTGCCCTTCCACCACCTATTCCTTCTCCTTCTACCTCGTCGCATCTCATTGTCGAGTTATCCCTGACTGGGGACTGATTTGCATTCCACGGCGTAATTTCAACGCAACTCCCTCGAGTCAGCTCTGAAATTCTGTTTCCCTTATTATACACCCTGTATATACATATATCTACGATATAACTACAACACATCCGTCCTCGTCACTCTCAAATGAATTAAATCGTTGATCACTTTCCCTCCTCGTCGTGAGGTTTTACCAATCTTTTATTACATTTGCTTCGACGATATCTTACACAATTTCAGAAAAAGATCGAAATTGACGAGTCTCGGGTTTTTCTCACATTTTTTCACCACTTTTTACCTGAGAATCGTTTTGAAACCACTTTTGTTCGACTGAATTGCAAAATTTATTACCTTTTCGGTCATACTTGTCATTCCACAGATCACGCAATGAATCAAATTGTCTAAAATTTCAGTAATCAAACAAATTGATTCAGTTAAATATGTCATCATAATTTGATTATAATTACAAGAAAATATATCACGTATAACTGATAATAAAAAACGAAATGTAAGATACATTATATTTTCACATGTTTACAGCCGCAAAACTATGCGATTTCCGTTTGATTTTCAACCCATAATACGTTTCTTCCAACAAGTATATTTTTTGATTGGTAACAAAAAAGGAATTTTTTTCCCTGCATGAGAAACACTGGAAATTGTCTAAAAGTCTGAAGGAATAAAAAGAGGCGCGACACGTTTTCCGGTTTTATACGGCTTGCAGAGAACGATACGGGGTCAGGGTAACGGGGTAACAGGTAGCAGAAGGGCCGGATATACGTCATCCAGTAATGGTCCCAGTGCGGCGGGGCAACGCGACCTGGGGATTCCCGGAGGATCCTGGAGACGCGGAGCTCGGATCAGACGGCAAAGTAATAGCCGTTGAAAATTAAACTCCGCGTGCCGCGCGACTCGCCGGATCCGATTATGCACCGAGGGTTTAATCACTATGCAAAAGTGGCGTACACCGACTACGATTACGTGGGTTACAAGTGATTACAAATATTACAAGGATTACCGAAGGACTGAAAATATTATGCGAAAATTAGACGGACTGCGGGAGATTCCGGAGATAGCAAAGATTACACGACGATTACACGGTTTGCAGAGAGATTAAGAAGATTACAAAGAGATCGCAAGAATTACAAAGATTCCAGAGATAGCAAAGGTTACAAAGATTACGAAGGAACTGCAAAGAGCACACGAAGATTACACGGATTGCGAAGTGATTACATGAATTACAAAAAGATTACAAGAATTACAAAGATTCCAGAGATAGCAAATGTTACAAAGATTATGAAGGAACTGCAAAGATTACACGGATTGCGAAGTGATTACAAGAATTACAAAAAGATCACAAGAATTACAAAGATTCCAGAGATAGCAAATGTTACAAAGATTATGAAGGAACTGCAAAAATTACACGAAGATTACACGGATTGCGAAGTGATTACAAGAATTACAAAAAGATCACAAGAATTACAAAGATTCCAGAGATAGCAAAGGTTACAAAGATTATGAAGGAACTGCAAAAATTACACGAAGATTACACGGATTGCGAAGTGATTACAAGAATTACAAAAAGATCACAAGAAATACAAAGATTCCAGAGACAGCGAAGATTGCAAGGAATGACGAAGACTGGAAATATTACACGAAGATTGCACAGATTGCAAAATGATTACAAGCACTGCAAAGAGATTACGAGGATTACAAAGAGATTATAAGAATTACAAAAATTCCAGAGGCAGCAAAGATTACAAAGATTACCAAAACACTGCAAATAGTAAAATGTAGATAAGAAAAACACCAATAATTTAATAACGATTTTTAACCAATAATTGAATTGCACTTCATGTTTCGTTTGCAAAAAATTGCGTCGAAAAAAAGGGAAAGAAAATAATAAACTATAACCTAAGAATTTAATCATCCACGAATTTTCCCCGTTTCTGTCAATTAGCGATAATTAGTAATTCAATAATGAGGCGCGCAGTCTATGAAGGCAGCAATTAATCAACACTGAAACAAATCGGTAGTTATTACAAAAACAAAGTTATACAGGTGAAAAAAGAAATTTACGCGAACTGTATAATTCTCACAGTTCTATCGTTGTTGGCTGGATTTTTATTTTTCCTCTTTTCTTTTTTTGCAATTTATTTTCAACTTCCTGCATCTGGTTTTATTACACCTAAGATACGTACGATACGATTCGAAGCAGGAGACGACGATTCCGCGAAAATCTGCCAGTTTCGTTGTACGCAAATTTATCTGTTTTTCCTTCGCTCCTTTTTCTTCCAATCCCATGTATTTTTAAAATTGTTTAACCTTTATTTCTGCCTTTCTACGCATTTTGTCAGTGATCCAATGTGTGTAAACGGTGAGTTAAAAAACAAACACGAACCGTTTCGCTGCGGTACAATACTCAATCTCAGTTTTTACTTGTGTTCAAGTTCTTGTTTCTTCAATCGCACTCTTCGCAAATTTATTTATTAAAAATAAACCGTCATTCTCGCTGCTTATACGTTCAAGGTTTCTCTTACCGCAAAATAATAACCATCATCTGTAGAATGATTAGAATGTAAACAAATTGCAAATGGCCCGTGAGTTCGAGTGGCCTTCGGTATTAACCCGAATAAATTATGCATGCATGCTTGCTTGTTAAATAAAAATTGCATCACCGAAGACCGAAACGTCGTTCGAAGAGGCGTTAAAAGTGGTTAGGTGAGATCTGAGTGATCGTCATTCGAGTGTGTTCGATTTTTTTAATAAAACCATCATCATCATCATCATCGGTCGAAAACTTCCACGCTTCTCGACTGATATAGTTAGTATGATTACTTAGTTATACGTATTAATATTTAAGCAATGGCTACCTACCGCACATTTTCTGCGTTGTTATAATATTTTACATTTCGTTTTTATTACGTCCACGTTTTACGTAAAGAATTGTACTTTCGGACTCTCAAAAAAAAAAAAAAACTACAAAATAGAAAGAAAAAAAAAAAACAACCAATTGCAACACATGTTTCTTTTGTACAGAAAAAGATGAGAAAGAAACCGGTTACAAATCGATGTTGTTATTGCTATTATTATTTCTGTTCTCTTTTGTCGACCAATTTTTAACAAGGTAAAGATTAAGCTCGAAAATATACATTTCATAGGTGAGAGGACGAGTTAATGGATTAATTAGTTTCAGAGCTCGGCGAGATGCGCAGGACTAAGTTTAAATATTGTGTACAAGAAGCTTTAGTCGAGAAATTATTACATGCCGCATGAAGATGGGAAAAAGTGAGAGAGAAGAGAGAGATTTATGTAACGGTCATTGGAAATTGTAGGATGATCATATATTTTCAAGGTATGATATCAAAGAGCTCCGTTAAACGACAGGGAATTAGTTAAGTTATAATGAGAAATTATTTTATTCGACGTGCCCGTAAAAAAAGAAACCATATTTTATATACATATATATATTTATATATATCGATCATAATTTATTATTCGAGTCATTCGGTGTTCTATATACATATATATAATGGAAGTGAGTGACCGAAAAATTCTGGGGAACTTGGAATTAAGACACGTGCGTTTGGTACTAAAAAATACATAATTTTTCCATCGACATTTTTCACCTTTTAGCATCAATAATTCAAGTCTGTACGTATAAGCGTTACTTGACGAAGTGAAAGAAAGTTTTGTTTCGATCCCCTCCCTTTCATTCTTTTTCTACGTCGGACGGATTATGTTATTTTTACAGGCGATAAAACTCGAGGCGATATAAAACTGATAAGTAAAACTACAACGTTACTCGGCTCGAAGCAGTTGAATCCAGATTGCATGACTGGCAGAAATTAGTCGAGGCGAAATAGTGTAAATTATTCGTTGAAATTCGTTCGTTCCATGCTTGCTGCACAACGGCAACAACAGCATTGGGATTAATTTTTATTCCATCTAATTCCTTCAATTTTTTTTCCATTCCGAGAGAACATGCGATAGAATTTGAAAGAAATCGCAAATAAACGAGGACAAGGAAAGAAGGATTTTTATTGCACATTTATCACACATTGCACGCAAAACCCAGCGATATCATAAAATACGTATAGTTATGAAGAGAAGAAAAGACAAACGTATATAAATAAAAAAGTTCACCATTTTTACGAGTGCAATTTTAAATAACAGAATTTTGACCAACGACTTCTTCCTCGAATCATCTCTATTAATATTACCAAGAATAATTCAATTCGTGTAAAATTTATTTTCTTTTGTGTGTTTCTCGCCTCTTCCTTCCTTTCCGGATAAAAGCATAAAAATTCCAGACAACGCTTACACCGATTCCAAGACGGATAAAATGATGTACCAAGAAAAACGATTCGTTAAATGGTATACTACACGTGAAACAGAACTGAAAGGTAGCTATGGGCGAGGATACAGCTAGATTTCCATACACTATGACCGTCTCTACAAACAAACCTAGGGTACCGGTGAGATTTGACGTTCACGGAAAGAAGGTAAAAATAACCAGAAAAAATAAGAGAAAAGAAAAAAAAAAACATAGGAAAAGACATCACCCGGTGTAAAAAGTTCGAATGAAGCAGAAAAAGAAACTAAAAACTCTGTATATTTATTTGTCCGGAAAAATTTACCGTGTACACACAAGTGTTGAGCAGTGCGGGAGTTTATATAGCTGCCATGGTTGTGAGATGTTGGGTGTTGTAAATGTTATTAAATCGTGAAACTCTATAGAATCAAGAGATGAAGAGAGAGAGAAAGAGAGAGAGAGAGAGTAAAACCAGGCGCATACAAGAGGAGAAAAGACAAACAATCACCTTTCGAACACTTGACATGTACTTTTGGCTTTTCGAACAACGGTAGAGAAAAAAAATTTCTGAACAAAATTACATCTTCGATCCTGCTTACAATTCGGAAGATTGATTTTACCAACAATGTCAGAGAAGCGCAAGTGAGGAGAGTCCGAAGATTATCCCTCGGGAAACAATCGATTTCAAGCCCTGTAGGAATAAATTGACGAACTTTAACAAACCCTTGTCTGCGGTGCAGCAGCAGTCCTCGAATAAACCGCGGAGAACTGATGTGAGCTAAAAGCGGAACGGGTTTGTAATAAGACGACAAATCGTCACCCTCGTTAAATCCACAAGTACCTACATACGCTGCGATTCTCTCGTCTCTGCTTCCATTCAAGTATCTCCCTTATACGTATGGTACGCGCCTGTATTTAATTCAACGTAACATAACTTAATCTAACCTAACCTAACCTAACCTAAAACGGAACCTAACCTAACCTAACCTAACCTAACCTAACCTAACCTAAAACGAAACCTAACCTAACCTAAAACGGAACCTAACCTAACCTTAAACCGAACCTAACCTAAAACGGAACCTAACCTAACCTAACCTAACCTAACTTAAATCGGAAACTGACCTAGAATCGAACCTAACCTAAAAAGATACTTGACCCAAAACCGAACCTAACCTAAAAATACACCTAACTTAACCTCCACCGGAACTTGTCGCCATTGAACGAAGTATGGGAGCAAAGCTTTGTTACCAAGTTCGATGTACATATAATGTGTAATGTACGAATTGTTTTTATGAGGTAATCAGGTCAGAAAGAAGGAAAAAAAACGAAAGGAGGCCTCTTCAGAACCAGAACCATTTATCAGAGGAAGAGAAAAAACCAACATATTTTACAACGGAATGTAATGTTAGAAACCAAAATACTGAATAAATTCGAAGAGAAAAAGAAGGAAGAGGAAAAGAATGTAAAGATGTTTAACTTGTATTCATTATATACGTAAAACCGGTATCAGTGCCGAAAATGAAGAAAAAAATTACATCGAAGAACATAGAAAGGTTAAAATGAACGCCGGGTTTTTGTCTTGAAAAACAGGTGGAAATAACGCAATCACGTTAAAATCCATCAACGACGGGTAAAAATTAGCAAGAAACTTGCCAGGTTCTTTGGCGATAAGGATTTTTGTTTCTCTGATTCTTTAAGCACCGTTTTATTCGTTGTGATTCATCAAAAATTAGACTAATCGAGAGGAAAAAATCTGTTGACGAATTCTTACAACTCAAAGTGTCGAACAAAACGAAATAATGTATGATGACCGGAAACTGATGGACAAACTTTCCTTATTATTCGAAAGTAATCAGTTAATCGATAGTCTCGTTATTCCATGGAACTACCGATTGCTTTAGTTTTTTGTACAAGTAGAATAAGAATTTCTTTTTTGTTTTTCTGGGTTCATCCTAAAATTCGACGTGAAAGGCCTTTACGACATAAGTAAAAGAAAAAAGAAAATGACGTTACACGGTGTTAAGCTTTGGCAAAGTTTATATATACCCGTCTATTTTCGTAATTACCCATACATTACACGTCTCGTGGAAAATTGATGAAATTAGCAATAACCGTTCGTAGGAAGAAATGGTTATGTGGGTAGGTATAACTTTTGCAGTTGAGTTTAAGACTAGTTTATACGAGACACCGCGTGTCGCAGACGATGTCATTTTATTTATTATACCGCAGGAAAAATGGGGTGCAACGATCCTCTAAAAAATTCCGTTGATAGAGTATTTTCGCGGTACGAATTCGGGGGTCTTTGAAATGAACAAGAAAAAGAAAAAAACGGTGATGATAAAAACAGAAATTAGGGAGCGAGCAAGCGATATAAATATATATATATATATATATATATGTATGTATGTATGTGTGTATGTATCGTAAGTGGTAAAATGTCATTAACAGATCCGCAAGCATTGCTACGAGGCTGCCGTTGCGATATTGGAACCCCCTTTACAAGTTTCCAAGTTTTCAATTCCCCGGGTAAATTTATTCCCACAGTAGATCGCTTCTCGCCCTCTGAAAGTGGCGAAAACTTCCGGCGCACCCGCCTTGGAGGGCAGACTAAAGAAGAAATCGAGGTACGCACATATCTCATCCTCGTGTGAATCGCGCAGAGATCCCCAAACCTTGAACTCGACATCCTGACGCTAGTACAAATCTCCAGAGCTATCAACTCTCGAGTTTGTAAAAATTTTAAACAGATATCGGTGTCTCCTGGTTTGAAAAAAAGGTCAAACACAGTTTCGTTTTAAGGGACCATTCTAGTGTAACTGGTCGAAGAGTAGCTGATTTTCAACGTTCATTTTCATTTTATTTACATTCATTTCGTATAAGATTGATAATGACTTTGACGAAAAAGGAATCCTCACGGTGTACACGATTGTGACCGTATAAATATTATTCAAATGAAAATTTGTAAAAAGATTATTAATGAGTATGAAATCTGCTGACTTGCTATGGAGGTTTTTCGTTTTTTTGTTTTTTGGTTTTTTTTTTTTTATCAAAATTGACAAAATGTCGACGGTTTGAACAAAAAGTAACCAATTAGGACTATTTTTTCGATACTTTTTCGTTAAACAAAAAATTTGAATATTTCGAAGAGGAAAAGCTTCCGTAGCAAGATGAAGAATGGTGTGAGGAATGATGTGTTCAAATTTGAGACGGTTATCTTGAAAACCCGTTACGAGAAAAAGGTAAAAAAAAAAAAATTATAAACGCTTAATAATTTATTTCCGTTCTTCACGAGAGCCTTGACTCGGCATAACGAATCAGACCGATCAGCGTATTTTAACCATTGAGAAAAAAAAAATCCCAAAAATCAGCCATTTTTCGACCCGTTACACTAGCATGGCCCCTTAAACGCTGTGATAAATTGAATCCACGAATGCAGGCGGACAATTGGTTAAAGGGTATAAAATGGACATCGTCTGTTACAGATTGTCCAATTAGACGAAAATACCTGCCAATATTATGATTTCGTATGCGTATATAATTATTCCGGTATAATAATCGACCGTAATTCATTGCAGAGTAAAGCAACGACTAGACAGCGAATGTTGGTGGAATAATAATCGACGTGCATGCTTGTGTGGAAAATTTTCAGATGGTAGGAAAAAACCACCGACGACGTGCGTTCGATCGTTATTCAAATATCGAACAGCGTTCCTGTGATTTTACACTTCCCGTAGCTCACAACAATGGCGCACTTTGTGCGTGATAAAGCCCGTGACAAATAAAGGTTCGCGTCACTGGTTCTGCCACCCTTTGCTCTGAAGGCATTTCGCATCGCGTAGAAAACTAGAAAAACCTTGCAAAGCTTATTTGCCGATTTTACGACAAGAGATTGTCGACTGGAAACCGGTTGTGAAACGAGTAAAAACAAGTACTTGATGGAATATTTTTTTTTTTTTTTTTTTTTTTTATGCCAAAACTGAACGATTTCGTCAAAATGACTTTTCCTCTTGCGTGTTCCTAGTTTTTTGCGTCAACGTGAGATTCTCCGTCAAAATTTAAGCTCGCTAAAATCGGGGCTCGATTAATAAGACGAAGCGATAAGATCGTTGGATGCACATCGGGAGGATTTTGAAAATTTATCTTTCGTCAGATTTTTTGTGTATACCAACTTAATTTGCACAGCTGTGCGAATCGGAGAAAAATACATTGGGTGAGAGAGAGAGAGAGAGAGAGGGAAATAAACAAGAGGAGATATACTTGATTCGCGGGGGTGAGAAAGAAGTAAAGATCGATCTGATGTGTAGATGGAGGGAGGCGAGGTGATCAAGGAACACGATCGAGACTCGATTCTGTACTACGCGCGGTACTTTCCCAAACCGTAATCAACCTCAAAATTTCACAGATTACATCTTTACGAACTTAGCACTTATCGAAACTGCTCCATCTTCTGGCAATAAAGTGAGGGAAAGGAAAACGCGGAAGGGAAGGAAAAAAAAAAAAAAAAACACACAACCCGCAAGTCTCACGAGAAGCTTGCGGAATCTGAAAACTACGTCTTTAAAAATCTCTTTCCTGTTTTTATAAGCGAAACAGAAAATTTTAAGTTAAAAAAAATCAATGTACTCCTGATCATCTTTTCCCAATCAATCTAACAAATTTTTGCTAAACCTGAAAAAATCCGAACAATCGACAGGATTGTTGATAATATCTACGATAATTTTAAGGCATTTCTGAATCGAAATGCGAATTTTCTGAGATCAGTTTTATACCTTTTTTTTCTTCTTCTTTTATACCTCACAACCTTCGGTGTTATCGAAGATTAGAGGGTCGGAAACGTTGGTCTCCGATCGATCATCATTACCGCTTTAAGTAGCGATCACCGTTTGACTTATGCATTAGGTTTAAGTTTGATTAAAACCCGAGTCACGCGGTCGAAGAGTGTCTTAAAAGTT
The DNA here is from genome assembly GCF_021901455.1 of Neodiprion lecontei. NCBI lineage: Eukaryota > Metazoa > Arthropoda > Insecta > Hymenoptera > Diprionidae > Neodiprion > Neodiprion lecontei. The sequence continues at coordinate 4,305,473 of NC_060261.1, read as the reverse complement.
CTATTTGAACGTCGCGGCGGCGTTCGGACGAAGAAGGTGAAAGGAGGAAAGCAAAAAGGCCACGCGGCATCGTAATCGCGGTGGGTAGGCGGTTGCTTTGCTTTACAAGAACTTACTTCTTCTCTGTAGAGAAAATTCATACATATACATATATTTATATATACATATATGTACACGTGTGTGTGTTTTAAAGGCTGTAACGGGGTAGGTAAACAACCGAGCGTTGAGTGCTTTCCTCGTCACCCATACAGAATTATTTTTCATCCTCTTCTCACAACACTCACAGATTGTACACATCTGGAGTGAGAAGGAAAGTAGCCGAGGTGTGCCTCACCGATTTCCTTGGTTCCGTGATATGTTGCAGTACGTAAAAAGACGTCAGACAAGTATATTTTTTCACGTGCCAATTCCGCCGTTTAACCCTTTAAGCGTTCCACTTTTTTCTTTTGTTGAATTTTTGTAAATTCGTTCAACTGGTTTTTTGGTATCACATGGTCCCTTAACTATTTCCAAGTCTAAAGGAATATCAAATTTATTCATTTATTCGTTGCGAAAATAGCATGTGTAGAGAAATGAGTGTAAATTTTCTGCTAATCTGCCATGAAAATCCGAATGCCAATTTTTGCACACACTTAATACACGCAAAACAAAAATTTACAGAATTTTTTCACATTCTTCTTGTCGTTTTTGTTTGTCCGCCATATCGGATCCGCCGTTTCAAATTTTCAAATTTAGAATTCAGATTCGTACTCAGTAACCCCAAAAAAGCGCGTAACATTTAGTTTTATCAAAATCAAATAACTTTTTGAATCCACGTCCACCATATTCGATCAACCGTTTTGAATATGCGGATTTCGAGATCAGATTCGTAATCAGCAAGCCCAAATGCCGTTGTATGCAAAATTTCAAGTGAATCGCATGTAAGGAAAAAGGAAATAACGAAATGGTTAAGGAGCAAAAATTCAAAAAAGAAATAACCTCTAAATGACAAAGACGAACCTGCAACAAGTTTCGCCAAATAATTTATTCAGATTTCCAAATTTATCCGAGAAAATTCCCATCAGCACTGATTACATTATGTATAAACGTATAAATATCGGAGGATGGAAAATGATCGACGTTGTGAATTAATTAATGTTAGAGTAACACACGCAGGCGTGTAAACATCGGGGGCAATATTTGAACGTGCAAAGTGCGCCTGGAATAGCGGAATATTTGATTTCCATGGTACGAAATTACGTGCCTTGACCAAACGACGCGTGCGAGTCTGTTCCGCAGGATGTGGGCATCCTGCAGGTTGACGAGGTAAACACCAAGGACGAGGCTGTCCGTCGCTACAAGCGATGGGCCCCGGGCAACAGTGCAGATTCCGTGCAGGAACCGTCGACGTCTCGGTTAGGTACATAGATACGATATGTAAATTGAGTTCATCGGGAAAGCGGTCGCAGGGCATGACTGGTTGGTTTCCAACCTCCCCAGGGTGGAACAGCCACAAGCGGCGTAATCAGGCCGGGATTCCGGGCTCGTCAAAGTCGCGCGGAGACACCAGAGGACGAAATTCTTTAAACCCAATACCCGGCAACACCGAATTACACCCAAACGGAATTCCACTCGGTTCGGTTTCGTGCTAAGAATCCTAAAACCGATACCCACCAGCCCGCCTACCCATCTTCGCGTACTCCGTCGATTGAAATGATCGTCATCGAATTCGTGTTCAACCCAATCACCTCCGATTCGAGTGTATTTCGATAGGTCTCCACTAACCGCGGTACTCCGAGTGTTCTCATCTTCATCTCGACGACGGAGTTACAGGTTTGAAAGCGGATAGCGAGAGACCACGCTCTTCATGCTCTACCTTAAGTGCATTCCGAGGGATATCTCGCTTTCGGGTATCGACCATCCGGACGAAATGCTCCGGCTTTTTGTTGGTCTATATAAGTGATCGCGTCACGTCGGACGCAATTTTTGACACTCGAGGCGTTGTACGAATTCGAAAAGAACTCGAGGAGTCAAGTATGGTTCTCCTAGTGTTTTTCTTTTTATTCGTCGCACTTTTACAGCTTTTTCAAAATATTCTGAAAATTTTTCGCCCCCGTCTACACCTTGCGTGTGAGTTATACCCGTACGAGTAGATACGATAAGCTCAGGGATGAAGACGTCTAAGGTACGCGTGGAACCGACCGACTACGAAAATATCCCGAGAATATCCCACGCGTGAAAGTAGTTGTAGTATACGTACGACGAATATACACACCCATGTTATATGCATCATCAGAGCTTGACTGAGAAAATATGGGATAGGAATTTTTCACTATGCGTGATTTCGCGATAATATCGCATAGAGAACGAGTGGCTTTTCCACACTGATTAACGTTCTACCAAACCTCGAGGCAGAACCGAATGACGAAAAAAGCAAGAGACGTCGACGCGTTGAGAGAGGGAATTTCACTCAGACTATACGGTTTCAGCGTTCGAGTGCAGGGAACACAAACTATGTGACCGGAAGGATGAGAAACCGTGAGGGCATCGACTGTTCCACCGAATGACGTGGGAGTTTTTCAACTGGCCAGATGATTCGGAGCCTTGGAGATACATGGTTATTTGAGAAGAATATTGAATACATACACTTCCATCTCCGTCTGGACCTTTCTTTCCATAACCTTCACTCTCGTCCTCTCTGTATATTTCAACAAGAAATATCGGTTCAACAACGAGACACGTACTGTTGGTACTGGCTCTCTTTTCCTGCCTCCGTCAATCCATCCATCCATCCATCCATCCATCCATCCATCCATCCATCCATCCATCCATCCATCCATCCATCCATCCATCCATCCATCCATCCATCCATCCAACTCAGGTTCTCGGTTAAGTTTCTCCCTAGCACCCATCATCCGGCCGTAACCTCGTAATGATACATTAATATCCCTGGGGCGGTATATCGCTCACAAGCTAAACTTACTTCAAAATCCACGTGCAGCGTACATGCCCGCCCATATCGTACCTCACCACCGCGGTAGGTAAGGGAAGACACCGTTCATCGACCAGCGATGATGAGAGATATTATCGTCCCCTTGGATAATCACACGCGGTCGTATGCACGAGGGTAACGAAACACTTCGGTACAGATCTCATAGTCAAGCCAATCCTAGGAGTTTTGTAACTAACTAGTGAAAACGGAGTTGAAGCGATATCGAAACCTGGACTTTCAGTAAAGTAGAGCGGAAAAACTGACACGTATAATTACTTTGATGATAATGGAATATCACGTAGACAACTGGATCGATCGATCTATCGACCGACGTAATAAAAAGTACATCCATCTCTCCTCTTCTTTCCATTCTTATAGACGACAGGCCTGCAGCCCTGTGAATAAAGCTTTCAACCAATTACCGTTTCTCTTTTATACTGCATATAGCACCCGATCATCAGACGCTTTCAGACACGTCCCGATAAAGAATGAATAAAGCGAGGTAGGTATCAAACAGTGCCGGAGAGAAGTCGTCGATTAAGAGAAGGTATATTGGCTACCTCGAATAACCGATACAGATATTCGTGCGAATTGAATATTGAATATTGATAGGATGTGGATAAGGAAGAAGTTGGAAAGGTCCCCCCTTTGAAAAAAAGTACCTATTATTATACCATCGACCTGGAATTTTTCAATTTTCAGACGATACTCTCCCCGCACGGTTTTGCGGAATTCCTCCACCTGCTGCCTCGCTCGCAATCTAAAGCTCGCGAAAACTATGCTCTCTGGCTGATTTCATCCAATCTCATTATGTCCGCCCGGCGATTCAGGAGTGAACCAGCATATTTCACGCTACTCGAAAGACCAGTATCCGCGGCAAGGATAACCCGTGAGAAACGAGAAAATTATTTTCACATCAGGAGTGTGAGGTACACGTAGTACCACATGGTCGGGTCATGGGCAACCTCAAGTGCGATTCGACTCGAAGAATACCACGAAAACCTTGGCTATAATTTTTTCCACTCAACAAAACCCTACGAACCTGATGTTCCAAACTTTTACCATTGGAAGTTTGGTCCGTTGTTCCGAAAGGTACACAAGCTAGGTACGTAACGCATAACCAACGCATGCACGCCACTAGCGACAAGTAACGAAGAACAAAGTGCAACAAAACCATGCGGTAGACACAGGTTCGTACTACGGGGTATCGTTGTGACCATAACGAGATGGCGACGTGTGCCTCTTTGGCCAAGGCCAAGTCTCGTAAAGCTCTCGCACACGTGTAGGGAGAAGCTTTTCGCACGGGTGGCTCACTTGGGCTTTGCCATTAACCGCGCTTCCACCAATCCGCAACAATGTTGCGGGTTAACATGGGTATTTTGCATGTCTGTATCTCACTCTGTCTCTTTCTCTCCGTCTCTCTTTCTCTCGAACGCACACGTACGGGGATTGTTCTTACACGGTGAAAGCTAGTTAGACGGAACACGCCATCCCGAGCTGTCCCAACTCATAACTAGTTCATTACTCAGCACACAAAGTTAATTTTGTAATTCAGACACGAAGCATCCATTACAAGTACACATTCCGTATATTTTGTATGCAGGTATTCCTCGTCGCCCGTCGTGTCTTCGAGGTACGGAGTACACGTATAATCATCACACACCGGTATACACTACGTGTACAACACAAGCCACGTACAAGGTACCTTTCATATAGAAAATTGATACAAATGCTGTTACAGAAACTCGGGGAGAAGCTCGTTCGGTGCGTTCGGTGAGAGTATTACATACGTGAAAAAGTGCCAGAAACCATATTGGGCAAAGGAATCCTTGAATTTTGTAACCAACAATATCAAACGGAACATGTAAGAATGATCCGATCGGTTCTAACTGACAAGTATTCTTTAATGTAAGGAAATCATTCGTGAAAATTATCGATGGCTTTGAGAAATCTGTACAATTGTAACATCCGGGACAAAGTTTTCAATCGACCGATATAACCAGATCTATATGCAGTGCATAAAGCTTCGTCTTGAAAAGAGGCCAACAGTTCAGGGACACAAGTTTCAAGAGGTCAAATTCCCGTCTGCCTGCATTCCGACTAACCCGATATTGAAGTCCACCGAGTTTCCCGGGATGACGACACGGAGTATATCTACTATATTAGCTGAACCAAATCGGTTTCAACGCCCCGTCTGCGGTATGCAGATTTTCCGATGTCACAGCTGAGGTGCAGAGAATTAATGGAGATATGCATATGCCTATACGGTCGGGCTAAGAATGCTCAGACACAAACAAAACCATACGATCACATCACATAGGGAGGAAGGATTGAGCTTGGACGGTCTAAGATCTTAGACGAAGCTCTCAAACTCAAATTGATCAAAGTGTTTCCGTTTTCGTTACGAAATAAAAAAAAAAAAATAACTCCTTAAAACTAGCCATGGTTTTGAATCGTCCAAGCTTTAACCCCCCCCCCCCCAAACGTGTATGCGCAGAACACAACGTGCGTGTATCAACCCTGCTCATTGTGCGAGTGGAGAAGTGGCGCGCACACGAATGCCACGTTTAGTTAAACGCGTCGAGGCGCGAGTAGTCAGGCCAGGAGTCGTCGTAACATTTGGGAATACAGCTAGAATACTGAAATTCAGCACAATTCGACTGTATAACACAACAACGCGTCGAGGGGGCTAATTGGTGAAAGCTATAAGGGTGCGCCGCCTCCTTCACCCTCCTCCTCCTCCTCCTCCTCCACCCTCCGAAACCGCGCCCTGCAACGGGTTTTAATTGCATTAGCAAGTGCGTTGGGATGAATGCAAATTTCGCGTCATCCTTGACTCGCGGGCGATGAAACTTTTCGTATTATCTTGTAACTCGATTCGCCCGACACCGTTGTTTAATTATCTCTTACAAGGAAGGTATCCCAGGACGATCTCACCGATTTGATTTATTCTGTAACGTCTTACGGTAGACTAAAGACTAAGCGACGAGTATCTTCTTTTTCTTTTTTTTTTATCTGCCATTAAACGGTTTAAGGGGGTGAAACCACCCTTCAAAGTAAAGCATGTCAAGGGACGATTTTGCAGTTTCACCCACAAGAACATAATATTTTTTAACCAATCCAACTGGAAAGGTTTTCTCGTAACGAGAAATGAAGTATGTAATTTTTTCAATTAAAAAAATAACTGCCAAATCGGAGGATGGTTTCACCCCCTCAAAATGTTTAACGGCAGATGAAAAATAAAAAAAACGCGTCGCTTAGTTTTTAGCCTACTGTAACGTATTAAAGAAGGAATGAAATCCTGGTATACCTTCCTAGTTAGAACGATTCGATACCGCGTTCCAAGTTCGATATTATTTCCTCAACACAGCGAGGACATCTTTGGTCGATCATTCGTAGAACAGAGATAGACCCAACGGACGATTATCATCTTCACCGCTACGTGATGTCGTTAAAATTCCCCATTTTCCCCCAAGTCGTTAAGACGATAGCCTCTACCTGGCGAAACTTTGGCAAATTAGAGTTTAGAACATCTTATTCGCACAAAGCCGTCTGGCACGCAGCTTCGCCAACGGTCCATGAAACCTGTACTCCGGCTACTCGACGAGCTCAAAAAAACTCGTCAAGGATATTGCACTGAGAAATTTTTAGTTCCGGTTACCGTTCAGTCCTTAACTGATTCATTTTTTATCACAATCGAAAAATGTAGTTCTAGGTAGAAAATGAAAATTAGTTTTCTAGTATCCGTTACTATTCTTTCTCGTTACGATCGCTGTTGCTATATTTTCTTGCAACTGTTGCGAAAATTTAACGCTCGCGCAACGAAAAATTGACGTTGAAGCCTTGTTTAACTAAAAAATTATAGCAAACCTCAGAAACTGATTTTGGGTTGCAATAACCAAAAAAGGATCGACAATAGCGCAAAATGGTTAGGCGTACCTCGTTTTTCGTAATTCCAACAATATTCAAACAGTTTCTTTAACGATACCCGTTTTACTCAATTTTTCTAGTTACTGTAACAAATGAAATTTTTCTCAGTGTGCTGATGTAATCGTATAATATACACCAGGGTCGTCCTTATTTAGGATGTTGATGATGTTTTTCCGGGTCACCCCCCGAATCAACTGTAAATAATTCAAAAACGATTTCGAAATTTTTTCACATTTTTTTCTCAACTCTAACTCGTGCCCCTGTGAGAGGGTGGATTTTCCCATTTAAAATGCACGTGTTCCGGATACATTCTCAGCTTATATTTTATTGCAAGACTAATAATATAATAATGATATAAATGTTACACAGTCAGAGTGGCCACAAACTTTTGGGAAAATAATCTCATCCAGAATCTAAATCTCCTCGTTTTTTCTGAAATTTTCTCAATTCTAGTAAGTTACTAAAACTTGAATCGTTCAACTTGTTATCAACTCTAAATTCGGTTCAAATTCAGTTTGAATTAAAAAAAAAATATATATAACGTACAAAAAAAGTTATTATTCTTTTCTTGACAAAAAAAAAAAAAAAATAATGTGAATTGATCACCTCAAAAAATCAAATTCAATTCCCATGAAAGAAAATTGATATTTTCCAGTTTCTTCCTTCACAGATTTTCACGGTGTTCCAGGTATATGGCCACCATGCACATACGTTCCAAGGAATGTTTCTGACCAACGTATAAACATATTTATAATAAACCCGAAACCTACACTCGCACAGTTTGCCGTAACGTTCTGAAATAACACATTAACGAATAGCCGTTTTGCTCTGCTCTAACAATTAGATGAAATTCTACATCAATATATCACCTAGCAAGGTATTTGTCCGCAATTCGAACCCCATTGTTCAAGTTTACATAATGTTATACATAACCCACAAGACAAGTAGACAACCATAATGCGAAGTCACGAGATAGGTATAACTTGAAGCTGAAGTTTCTCCGCAGCAAACGTGGAAGTTCACCTATCTGTCTATTCCTAGGTAAACTTAAGGTCTGGTATAATATACACATATAACGTATACACTCAACCTCAAGTTTCGCGTACTACGTAATCCTCATAAAAAAAATAAAAAAATAATAATCAAACGAATCATCGAAACATTTAATATTGCAAGCAAGTACATATTTTTTAATTATTTTTTAAATTATTTTTCCTTTTAAGTGCCGCAATGTCATGTATATAAAAAAAAAACGTTAGGCAGGATGAAGCGGGAAATTTGAATGTTCTGGTATACAAAACGAGCACAAACAAAAGATAAAAAAAAAAAAAAGTAAAAGGAGGGGAAAGAAAAATATCCCGTACATCACGAGGGCTGTTATGGGATCACCAGTTTCTCTGCAGAGGCAGCAGTTCAAAGGGTTACTAAGTCTTCAGTCGATGCGAGAGAACCAGCTGCTGCCGCAGATAACGACGCGGCCATCGCTCTGCGGACGCATACGTATAATAATAATAACAATAACAATAATAATATGTATTACGTAAGCGGGCGAGTGTGATTTTTAGCCGAGATAAAAAAAAAAGACACAAAGATTGAGAAAAAAACCAGGATATACGAAAAATCAAGCCCTCTCTTATAAAATATTAATATCTCGACGAATGTTATAATATGAAGAATGTTACAGTATAAAGTTACAGGATTCCCTTTTTAATTAATTTATTTCTTTTTTTTTATTGCTTATTCTTGTTTGTACACTTATATAATTTTGTAAGTTAAAGACGAGAGTTCGTAGATGGAAAAAAAAAGCTCGCCTATTCAGCGCCGCGTGGGTATAAACGTTGAGCAAAAATTTTTGTTTAGTATCGCGATGATGAAGAAAAGTATTAAAAGAAAGAAAAACAAGAATCATCACGCAATCGCGGAAGCTTTCATGTCGACGGTTCGAAGCTTCAAAGGGGAGGGAAAAAAATATAGCGAGAGTGCAATGGAAAAAGTGAAGAAGACGAAGTAGTCGAGGATGAATGCAAGATCGTACTACGTGTATGAAAGTATAAGTGAAACAAGAAGAACGGCAAATGAGTGAGAAGGGGAAGAGAAATCTCACGAGTATAATACAAGCAACGACTGAAATAAAAGAAAAACGCAAAATAAGTAATATCGGAAAAAGCTGTGCGAAAATCACACTTTGTGCATCCGTTAGATGAATAAAATAATTACTCCTGACATAAAAAGAAACCTCGAAAAGACTGGACAATGTAGGTCAAGTGTAACGTCCAGCCGTTTTGATTTTTGTAATAAAAAAAAATAGAGAATTTGATTTTGGCACGCGTCTATTGTACCTGGAACAATATTTTTCGATTGTGATAAAAAATGATAATAGTCAAGGACCGAGCGGTAACCGGAACTAAAAATTTCTCTCGATATTCATCTGCTCATAGGAAAATGGAAAATTCTTTTTATTTTAAACACCGTAGTACACATGAAAATGTATATGTATACATATACAATATTATATTACGATACGTGGAAACGCAAAAAGAGAACCGCGTAGCAAAGAGTAAAAATCTCACAATCTCCAGTTATTTATAAAGTTACGTACACACCGGCTTTTCTTTGTACATGATCTGCTTATTTTACGTATGCATGTATGTATTTATAATTTACGTATTACATTTAAAAAAAAAAAAAAGAAAAAGATACGCAGTTTGTGAATTATGCCCAGAACTGCAGCCGTGCAGCGACTGACTTAGCTCTTCTACACTTTTAATTACTCTGAAGTTACCGAGAGCTTTTCTCTTCCCATCTCTCTCACTCCCTCTCTCTCTCTCTCTCTCTCTCACTCACGCTCGTTTTCTGTGAAACTGCACAGAACGCCGCCGCCTCTTCGCTCGTACCACACACGGTATGCAGGGATGTGTGCGTAAAGGTGAATATGCATGCCGGACAAGGTGTCCTAGGAAAGTACAGTAACACCGTAACACGCTGGATATACATATACAGATAAAACGGAAAGATATTTTTATTTTATACAGTGTGCGGGAGAAAGGGTGAGAAAAAAAAATGACAAACACCGCTAAGCTTTCCACATTTGCGATAAAGTAAGAGAATAGAAAAGAAAGAGGGAAAGAAACAATGAGGAGAGAAAGAAACAAATCGTATCACGTGAAATACGATGCCGAATTAGTGTGAAAAGCACTAGAGGCGTGTAACAAAGAAAAATACGTCATACTTTTGTCGGCGTACATTTTACGTACAATGAAACGCGAGGATAAAACGATTCTTCCCAATTCTCCGTTGTTCTTTCGTTACAAACGACACCTGGAGATTAACCTTCATTTTCCGACATTGCCCGTTTAAGGTAAAGGAAAAAGATAAATAGAATTGACAAGAACGAAGTTTCACTCTGACGAGATCCTCTTAACCCTTTTGTATCCTTTGTTTGTGTGTTTAGAGAACTTTGAAAACGTATTTCTTTACAATTTATCGCTATTTACGATTCGTAATCAGCAACGCAAAAAATCACAGAATAATGTGTGATTGAAAGGGTTAAATAATACCGAATTTCGTGGAAAACGTGTGTTATTGAAAGATTTCAATACTTCGTCCACGTTGTTTGAAAATTCGTTCAACTTGAGAAGATCAATAACCCGTCTGCTCCGAATAGACAAAGTTAAACGAAACTGATCGTAAAGCAGAATTGTCAGAATTATTACAAAGCTGTTTGCAATATTGCTCGGCATGTATTCAAAGTTCTTAATTTATTGCAATAATTTTCACCGGCTTTTCGAAAATGAAAAAAAAAAAAACAAATCTCAAAACCGTGTAACAATAAATTTTACGACTATTCTAACGATACAGCGACAAACAAGGCATAACAGGATCATTTTTCTATACTTAGTTTTCATCAGCTCAGTTTCCCATAATTTTTATCGACAACATTCGTCGTTCTCGAGTTTAACACGCCATCGTCGTCAGACTTGTCGTATATGATACGTAATATAACAGAGTATTGTAGACAATATCCGTGAAACGGTTCGCTGAATTTCACATAAAGAAGGAAAAGTGGAGTCTGAGAGTCTACGTGTAAACCTTTTTCATTCCCGAGTGTGGCAAAACGTGGATAGAGTCATATTTTACGCTACGTGTCGTACATGAGTTGCGCAGTGAGCGCGGTAAAAGTTTCTGAAAAGCTGGATGGAGCCGAGGAGCTTTGATTCGATTGAACCCGCACGAACGGTTGCCTAGTCAAAGAATCAACGCCAGAAGCTTTGTTACAACGTCTGACGCGAACGAAATTTAGCATCGATCTCTGCCGATTTATCGGCCGATTAAACGGATCGCGGTTCGACGAAAATCGATACTTTATTCTGGGTAATTTTATCACGAGATGGTGTAATTTTTTTTTCTTACACTTCTTTACAAAGATGCTAAAATATAAAACACTGGAGGTTTAAACAACAAGTTACAGATGCTATCGCATCGAATTGTTCAAAAATTGTTGTAAAGTTTGATAGAATCGTTCGATTTTACAACTCGTTTCGTTATGGAGAAACCGTTTTCTGATAAAAAAGTTAATGGAAAGGATTTTCTTTCTTTTTTTTTGTTTTTACTAGTCGATTCAATGTTGCTATTTCTTGATCGTAATCGATATCGATGTAACGTTCCAGTGAAATGAAATACTTGAAAAAAAAAACAAGCAGTGTTTCGGTGGAATTTTGGAATATAATGTAAAATCATCGGCGAATAAAATAAAACGAATCTACGTAATAGATTTTCATCAATTTTTAAGCGATTTGAAACAAATCATCTTATATCCAAGCTCTCGTTCGTCGTTTCAGTGTTTCTATATTTTTGCGTTATTGAAAAAGATCTTTGCGCATCTTACGAACATAATAATTCTACGAACAGTCACATATAAATCGTGTATAAATACTGTAATCAATCTCGTTGCGAAATTATCATACAGTATCGATTTCGGCGAGTTCAAAATAGGAACGAAACGATTTTCGATACCCAGTTTCTTCTCTCTCTCTCTCGCTCTCTTTCTTTTCTTCCCATCTCTATCATTGCCGTGATAGCCGATATTCTGACTTTCATTTTTCATTTCTAGCTTTTGGTTTTTCTCTCAATTTTAACTCTACCTCTTATCCCAAACTTTAATTTCATTTTATCTCATCCCTTGTCCCAACCTACCATTGCGTGCTCTGCGCTGGAAACAACTTTAACTTCTTCTCTTTATTTTTGTTTCTTTTCGATTTTACCTACTTCAATTTATCATTTCTTCCGTCTGTTTTACTTTCTTTCGTTTTTCTGTTTCTGCTGTATCGCAAATTAATTATTCTGTCATCACGTACTTGCGTACGCTTTGTCCAACACCTATCCATCCATCCATCTATCTCGGACATTACAGGCCCTCCCTAATTTCCTTGCCGAGCTTTCGAACTTTCCATCGATTTCCACAGAGCTGTGCACAGCCTTCCCAGTTTCGGTGGTTTGAGCGGAGGGCTGCTGGCTTAGAACCGGCTTTAATTTGCATCGGCCAATCGGGCGATCCGCGCGCTATTTAAGTCCGGTGAAAACCAGCTCTCAACGGCAGCTGTCCCGCGGTCAGGGTTTTAGGAGCCCGGATTTTAGCGGCGAGGAGCGCCGGTTAATTCGGCAAATCCTCAAGGGAGGATCAGGAAGGCGAGAGGGCGAGACGCCGAGACTGAGAGAGAGAGAGAGAGAGAGAGAGAGGAAGAGAGAGGCGAGTTAATCCGCGGCGACACCCTTGGTCCATGGACACCTACAAGGTATAATACAACTAGCCGAACAACGCGAGGAAACGAGGAAGAACGACGAGGAGAGCTCTTCGATTCTCATCTTTCCGCCTGCCATAAATCTCAACCTTTCGTCTCTGGTGTTTCACCCTTAATTCTTGGACAGAATCGCGAATCTGCGCATAAGTTCCGGCGTGAATGTAAGAATAAGGTGGATATAAAACCGAAGAATGACGAAAAATGACCGAGATGAAAAACATACCGTGAGAAAAGTTTACTTGGAAAGCCTGTTACTTTATTTTTTATTTACTTTGAGAACGGTACAAGTGATTCCTCGTTTTGATTCTCGTTATTTAACTTTCGGTTTCTTTCCTCGATTTTCACAGACATAACAAGGCCAAACGATTTATTCCAAAATCGAGTTTCGAGAACTTTTCTACGGAAGCTTTTAAAATAACTTCCAAGAGATGTTCATCGAATTAAGAGCCTTCGCTTCGCAAATCAAGCGCGATATTATTCAGCGAAAATATATGCAAATAACGGACCGAATCATTCGACACGTGCATACGTATGATACTTTTAATACATTATTTAACACACACGCGTATTCTCTTTAATTTTCGTGATATACGGATTTAGAAAATAGTCATTCGGTATTCCGATATTTGTATATTATTCAATGAATTTAGAGCGAATTTAGTGGTCTTCTATCTGGCGCCGGGATTTGCGCATTAATGCAACATCGTCGAATGATTAATTCAACAAATCACGAAGGCTAATATTTGACAGACGCGGTTCTGCAACCGCTTTCAGTGTTTTCGGCAATACACTCGTTTTGCAGTTCAATCAAGAAAGTAAATAAAAAAAATCAAAGATACGAGCGGCGGAAAATTGGATCGTGAATATCTCTTTGTCGTTTTCTTTTCTTTTCGGTATCAGCTTCTTTTTCACCAATCACGTCATCCCGTCGTCTTTCAATCGTTTCTACCGAGAAATTCGCAACGTCCGAATCATTTTCCCGTTAAACAACAATGATAACGATATAGCGATACATCGATAACGATAATAATTACTCTTCATTTCTTTTGGAAATTAGTTCACGTGTCGTAAATCGACGACCTCATCGATAACTGGCAACAAGTTTGTACAACATATGCATACGTGTGCGTATTTGACACACGCGCATTGCTTACGCTATATACAAAAAGAATAAGTTGGACGAGAAAGGATATCGCGTTCCTTCACGTACGACGATCCCATTAAACGTTTTCTCGCCTGATATATATTTTCTGAGAAGAGACGCCTCGTCTCTCTTTCACAGCCTAACATAACCTTCGTACCATATTGTACAGGTCGAAACTCATGGAAAATTTTTTAAAAACTTCACTAACGGTAAATCAGGGCAGCTACTAAATCTCCGTCACGAAATTCCCTGTCAAAAATTCTTATAATTTTCCCGGACCAATTCGGATAAATTGTTTACTACTATCGGTATCGATTTTGATAAAAACATACGTATTTTTCATACAATTGTTCTCATTTTTTTTTTTTTTTCGTTTCGTACAACGAAAACAGACAATCATTTGTAAGTTAACATTTAGGAACGTTCGAAAGTTTCAAGAGATGTATTAAAAAACGACTCTGTGGAATCTCAAAGCGCTTATTGCAAGGTTTAGGAACAAGGGAAATTATATACCTAACGGTGCAATCTGCATGAGAGAAGGCTGCGAGGGAATTCATTTTCTTTTGCCGGCGTGCGGTATTTGCGTACGCGTGTGTGTGTGTGTGTGTGTGTGTGTGCCCATCGCATATAGACCTCTGCAAACAATTATAACTTTCCGTAACGAGAAGGATGGGAAAGATCCTCTTCTCCTCTCCGTATCATATCGTATACGTGTGTATATATATATATATATGTGCATGTGTGTAAACATTCAAGTGTGGGACTCCTCTTCGGTTCTCATATTATACGCATAGGTGTAGATGTAGGTATGAATGTATGCACGTCTGCACCTTCAGCAGCAGCAGCAGCAGCAGTAACACGAAATAATTCTGTCTCAACTATATTCCGTAGCTTTGCAGGAGCTTTTCGCCCGGAGACCAACTAAAGTAGGATAGAGGTACCCGCTTCGTTATCTCTACTAGGGATCCTCGTTCTAGAAATATTTTACCGAAAACTTTCATTTGGCGACAGATTCTTTTCCGTCGTACGCTTTTCACCTCATTTCTTTTCTATTATTCTACAATTATCATTGTTATTACGTATCTCAGGGTTTCACTACGCGTGTGCGCATGCATTGAGAAAAATTACGAAAAACGAGGTACGCCTATGTATAACTATATTTTTCGATTGTGGTAAAAAATGAAAATAGTTAAGTTACCGAGCGGTAACCGTAACTAAAAATTTCTCTCAGTGCGAGTCTGTTTCAACATGTGCGATTAATAAAATTTTATCTATGAACACCAATGCGACATATATGCTTATCTTGTAATTCGAACTGCTCGTTGGAGCGATTTTTTCTTTTTTTTTTTCTATTTTCTTTTCTTTTTTTATACCGTACTTCCGTAGCGTACAAGCGTAAAGCTGATATCCGAGCTCGACGGGGCAAAAACATCGGGTATAACGTATCGAAGCTTGTCGGGGGTGGTGGTGGAGGGTTGCAGGTTGCGAGGGCGGCGCTGAGCGTCGCGACGCCGGCTTCATGCAGCATCGCCTGCGGCTGCGGTGGTGGTGGTTGGTGCTCTTCTGCCATGGTTTTAACTCAGATGAACGCGGACCACCGCGGCGCACGGTTGAAACTTGGTGTGTCGTATTTTCTTACTCTGCCACGAGTTGTACGAAAAGAGTCGGTACAGTAACGGGAGTTGAAATATTAATTATATATATAAAGAAAAAAAAAAAGAAAAAAGAAGAATAAAAGGATGTGATAAAACTGAAGAAAGAAAGAATAAGGACAAAAATTACAACGCGATAGGCGGAAACGAAATATTTAAAAGAAAAAAAACAGTAACATATCGATACGAGAATAAACCTAAAGTGTGTACTTGCTGTAAATAAGTAACAACGGACAATTTTGTTCGATTGTTTGTTGATTTTTTTTTTTTTTGTTTGTTTCATTTTTGTTCCACCTTTCTGCGAAGAAAGGACGGAAAAAAAATTGAATCGAGAAATTGACGACGGATATGGAGAGAGAGAGAGAAAAAAAAACTAAACAATCCTTTGCAATCTCTTTCTCTCTATCTGTCTCTCTCTCTCTGCAGGCGATCTCTTCAATCGTATAATCACAGATTGCAAAAAAAGGAGACAAAAATTAATCGAACGAATCAAAGAATTACAACTCAATGTTACGGATTGTAATCTTTTTTTTTTTTTATTCAATTCAATATTCCTCGACACGTGTTTCATCCATTTTCGTTCGTCTCTCTCATCCCTCTGTCTCGCCCTCTCATTCTTCCATTTTTTTTTTTTGTGTTTTTTATTTTTTATCACGAGCCAATTTCCGCACGATTGAAGCAAAACCTTTTATCACTCCGACGAAATTACTTACAGGTGATTACATGTACCAACAGGGATCAAAGTGTACAGGGTTGAATAATTTGAGGACTGTTTTATGCGATAATCGAAAAGCCTTGAAAGATTTTTCTGCCGAACACAACAGAATTCTCCGTACAATCAGGTATAACCGCGTACCGTATCAATCGGATAAACCGGAAGTACGTGATACCGTCGAAACACCGGAAACGTAGCGTCCAAATACTCGTTGAAGACTCATCAATACGCTCGTATCGTCGTCAAGACAATGAGGAGTAAAAGAAAAGGATGAATATTATAAATGTAATGAAAAAGTCCAAATAGATGTACGATCGAAAAATTTTCTTTTACCTTAAATTTTTGTTTCATCTTTCTTTCTTTCCTTTCATCTTTATTCTGCTTTTCTGCACAAGCACAAAAGCGACTCAGCGACTTTGACACTTCCTTGCCTTTTCCCACTTTCTTTCCCCCTCTCTCTCTCTCTCTCTCTCTTTATTTGGCTTTCGGCATCGCGACGAGGCTTTCGTTGTACACACGTATTCTCTACAGGCGACGACGAATGAAGAGAGAAACGACCGGAGGGAACGCTCGATTACCCTAATTTTCTAACCGTGCGAAACTAACGAGCCGAGTGAATTTTTTAACGTTTACTTTTTAACGCCAGCACTCATCCGTCACTCGAGTCCCCCACCCCCCACACCTTAACACCCCCCCCACACCCCGGCATTCCTTGCCAGATACGGTTTTTTAGCAATCTCTAAACCGCTGCTGTTTAACAAATTTCACTCGTACTCGTTGCACCGTTTACCAACTCGTTCATTCATTTTACCGTACAATTTTCAAGATTGAAAAGCTTTTTGACGGATTGAAAAAAAATTTCAACTACATCCGGAAACGCGTATATATTTTTATTACATTAATTGTCCCCCCGTTGTTTTTTTTTTCAAACTTGAAGAGGCTTGCGAGAAGTGAGAAACCGAATTGAGATTTGACGGGGGAAAGAAAAAAAAATTGTGCAATTACGCGCAAAAGTGAGGGAACAAAAGTATAAATTCGCTACTTCGGGATTGACGAGTTTTGATAATTGTTGAGGAAAATTGTTTTCTGGTTAACCGTACGTGGCTTATATACAGTGTATACATAATACTTGCGCGTATGTAACGTTACATGAATTTTAAATACTCGGCAGACGACGATACCGATCAACGTCAGCGTTATTATTTACACCGTAATTAATCACTTGCTAATTAATGCGCTCGCCGGCCTCTAGGCTGAGAGGATATCCGTGCCAAAAGAGAGAGATGGAGAGCGATAAAAAGAAAAAGAGGAGAGAGAGAGAGAGAGAGAGGGAGGGAGGGATAGGCAAAGCATTACACGGGAGAAAGGTCGCGAAAAGCGATCAAAACCGCGAAAATCAGGGAAAAGTTTTTAGCGAGGAGTAAGAGAGAGAGAGAGAGAGAAAGAGGTTTGTTTTTTTTTTTTTTCTTCTTCACCGCCTCTCCCCGAATTTTTTTTTTTTTTTTTGTTTCCACTTTCTTCGTCCTCCTTCTTTTCTCCTTGGAAACACAACGCGTGACTTGCACAAGAGTTGAAGGAAGAAAACGTCACTCAAAGGCGCGTCGGGGGTAGAAAAAAGGAGAGAAAAGAAAAAAAAAAAAAACTGAAAAGTGTTGTAATTAAAAAGGAAGAAAAGAAAGGTACGAGAGCTGCGTGCTGCAGGCGCCGGAGAGGAGAGAGAGAGAGAGAGAAAAAAAAAAGAGAATTATTATTATAAGAGGGTGAAACTTTATTAGAAGGAAAATTTTCCATTCCTTTCTTTTCCTTTTTCTCAGTTCATTTTGCCCCACCTTTTTCTCCACCTCCTTCTCATCCTCCTGCTTCGTCTCGTTTCAAGCTTCTTCGCATATATATTATTACCAAAGTGAAAAACTTAATTCGCATTTTACGCAAAAGAGCGAAAAATATCCCAGACGTGATGCCGACCCTCTCAGTCTCGAATTCGGGCGTGATAAAATTTTCATTACTTAGCCCGAGGACTCGTCGTTAAAATAATTATAGATTACGTTTACCCGTAATTCGGATCCAATTGAGAAACGTTGAAACATTGATATAGCGATCGCTGATAGATTTCTATTGCTTTATTAAATAAATAACAAAATAGAAAAATTTTATCGAACTAACGCGACGAAAAAAAAAAATCGAGAAAGAAAAAAAATCATACGTGCAACAAATTAAATTAAAATTAGTCGTAAATAACAGGTAAAGCCTCAGGAGCTTAAATTTCTACCACATCGGGGTGTAACATTGTATCAATTACTTACGAGATTTTGAACCAAAAATGTTTTTCTCGCTTGTTTTTTTTTTTTTTTTTGGTTTTTTTTAATCAAAAGGGTTAACGAGCACCGCTCGCCAGCCGAAAACACGTACGTTGGGATTAAGGGATTAAAGACTAGGTACAGCTTTCGGACTATTTCGATTTTAATCGTCGTTACAAAATCCGCACACGCGCAACGTACTTACGTACATACCGTGCGGAATAAAATCTCGTATAAAACGGCTAAATTACCTTGTTGAAAAACAAAACAAACGTTAAAAAAAAAAAAAAAAAAAAAAACGACACGGAGCAAAGAAAGAAGGACGGGATCGGTACTGAGGAACGGAAATTTAATAAATTTCACCCTAATTGACAGTTGTTTCCTCCGACAGCTTTCGCGGCAAGCTTATGATAATTGCTATGTAAACAAGACTTGACGTAATATGTTTAATAAAGCATACCAAGAGAACGATGCGAGCGAGACGCGATTTGCTCACATCACTCCCGAAATCTGGATCCCCCTTCAAAAACTTGCAATTTACGATTAGTAAATTTATCTGTTTTATCTTTCGCCCCTCTCCAAAGCAACGGAACAGCGACGAAGGGAAAGAGAACTCGGGCGATAAGAAGTGCTACAATTTGCGGAGGAGCTAAGGGAAGGGAGGGGGGCGAAAAATAGGTAAATGGGGGAGGAAGAGGGACAGGAGGGCTCGTCGAAAGCTCGGCTCGAGGGGCAAAAAGGGGGCGGAAGGGGGAGAGGGAGAGGGAGGAGGTCGAGATAGCCGACCCGAGTGGCCAAAGTGGACGAGTGTCGCGGATGAATCGGCGAGGAGGGGGGGAGGAGGAGGAGGAGGAGGAGGAGGAGGAGGAGAAAGAGTGGGGATCGTGTCGCGTGATAAACGCGGCAACGCGAGGCGAAACTAGTCCGCGAATATCGCGGGTGCCGAGCGGTCGAGTTTATCGCGTCTCGCGTTGGATTTATTTTTTTTTTCTTTTTTTTTTTTGTGATAAAACTGTTTTACGTGGTTTTTTTTTTTTTTTTTTTTTTTTTTTCGTACAACCCGTTGAACGAACAAACGTTGTTCTCCAATCGAACAACGAATTGCACGTTGCGTTGCGGCGGGAAAGTTTCTTGTGTGAAAATTTTTTTACACGAACTGTACAGGGCAAAAAAAAAAAAAAAAAAAAGTGAAAACAAGCGGTACGATCTGGTGCGTCGGTACGGTGTAACGATCAACGTACGCGGAGGGCGAACGGAGGATGAAGTAAGGTTGAAAAAAAAAAGAAAAAATTGGTAAAAATAATAACGCGCAAGTTTTTTTTTTTTTTTTTTGAATGTGATGTAACGTGTTTTGTTCGAATGATAAAAAAAAAATAAATAAATAAAAGAATAAACACAGTGATAACACGCAACGTCGCCGGAATACGGGATTTCTTTTCAGATATGATTTTCAGCGGACTTCAGGATGGAATCGGTTGATTTGAAACGTTGAATTTGAACGTTTTTAACGTACCGATTATCGAACTTTTCTTTTATATTCTTAAAAGAAAATAAATTTATCTATACATATATATATACACTTATATATATATATATATATATATATATAAATATATTTGTACAGATGTACACATAAATCGGATGAGACGAAAAAGACGGTTTATAATTGAGAAAGGCGGTGTTAAAACAAGGTGAAAGAAATATTTCAAGTCTTTTTTTTTTTTTTTTCTAGGGAGATTAAGAAATACCTACGTCATATAAATGTATTTTTTTTTTTTACACATACATTATAAATGTATAGTTAACTTTTGTACCGCAGCGTCGGATTTAATGAAGAATTATCCGGATGTGAGATTGAGTGCGAATTCACGAACAGAATCTCAATTCGATTCTGGATCAATATATCGGCGGCGGTTCCGCTTTTTGTGTGTGTGTGTGATACATACATGTATACATGTAGACATGTATAAATCGGTGTAATACGTGTGTTACATGTCCCTGGGGATGTTTAACAGGCACAAAACCGGGAAACCGGAAAGCCGGCAAAAGACTAGGATCAAACTCGTGTAATATATTTTTTTATCGATGCAGGTGTTAAAATTGAAAGTCAGATTTGAACTTGCGGAAAGCTGATCGCTGCAGCTTTTGCGATATCGTTGTAAACAACTGTAGTACTGGATATATTTCTTGCCAAACGATTCGACGAACCCTTTAAACACGTTGTTCGTTTAATTTCGTCTAAATTTAATTACGCAGAATCTCACGAAGCTGAAGTTAGAAACTATTTGTATTAAGCGATGATTAACGTTTCGTAAAATCGTTATCTCAGAATGGCAGAAATTTACTCTAAAATTCATTAAATCGTGTAATAGTAAGGCAAAACGTATTTCATGTATTGTAAATTTAACTACTTCAAAGTCACTACACTGTTAAAAGAACAGTAACGGATACTAGAAAACTAATGTTCATTTTCTACCTCTAAATATTATTTTTCGATTGTGTTAAAAAAGGAAAATAGTCGAGGACCGAGCGGCAACCGGAACTAAAGATTTCTCTTGATGCAGAAACTTGAAAAAGAAAAATAATAATTTTTCCTCCCCCTCCCTGAATGTTTTCGTTAAACTAACGTTACCAACTTCACCCTCTTTCTCCGATCATTTCTGATCCACGCTCTTGTACACATCGCATCACACATCCGCTTAAAGTCTAAAACTCTTAAATAAGCAGAAGCACAGCGACGAGAGACGCTCCTCGTATTTCGATACGAACGTATTCGCCGCGCGACCAACTAAAATAACTATGACGTTACCTTAAGTACTCCTCGCACAGTCCGCAAACACAGTTGTATTAGACGTGCAAAAAAACCAGTAGTTTTATCTATGCGAGTTTAGTTTTTACAGGTTTAAGTTTTTTTCTTTTTTTCTTTCTTACCAACTCATATCTAATACGCTTCTCAAATCTATTTTTATATTTATCTCTACATCCTAGCCTTCTTTTTCTATTCTTTCATTTCTTCGAAAATGTTTCCACGTGTCAGATACCGCTGTTCGGTTCTTTTTTTTTTTTTTTTTTTATTTATTTATTTTTTTTTTTCACTCCAACGAAGAAACGTTGCTGGCCTCTTGAAAAATACGATATCGTAACACTCGTATCGAATTATTAACGAGAACAACGATTCGATGTTATTGTATAGTAATCGCAACAAGAAGAAATGAACACTTCTCCTTTGGTAATAATATGTTGACAATTATAATTTTTTTAAGTTCTCGCCTTTCATAACGCCGTCACACCGCTTAGCTTCTGCGATTTACACTTTATTTTCAATATAGATAAAACTGTCACACTTTTCGTCATCGATTTTATCTTATCTTATTGTTAACCGAGAAACGCGCGGGTCTTTGATTATATGCGTGTATGTATATATATATGTATATATAAACGTCGTCACGTATAATAAGATAAATCACTGATATACGCGAACTGCGCACACAGATATTACACGCATACAAGATCATTAAAAAAAAAGAAAAGACGCAACGCGGCGATAAAGATAAAGATAAAGATAAAGAAAAAAAAAAGAAACATACATTCACAAAGCCAACGTATAATCGGTCAGTGAAAAGTTTTCTCCCCTATTTTTAATCCGCGATTAACCGATATTATTTGAACGGTAAATTTTTTTTTTTTCAACACGGTAAAATCGATTATGATTATTATTAATATCGTTCTAGTAACTAAATTTTTCTAGTAACCATAACGAATGAAATTTTTGCTCGGTGCGATATTAATTCCATGACCGCATAAAATTGGGACGAAAAAAATTTGAGTTCGAATCACCTGTTACGAGTGGAAAAACAAAAAATGATTAATAAAAAAAAAAATGCGAAAAGCGTTCGAATCTTTTCCCCTGTCGAATACTGACCGCAAAAATTTTTGTGAATATAACACGCACGCTAAGAAAGTTTGAGGATTAATTTCTACCCTTGCTTATAGAGAGGGTGTAAATCTCTGCCAACTCGACAAACTGTTTGAACGCGTAGGTATTATTATAAGTAATATGTACCCAACTACCTAACTACACACCGGGTACACAATTATTATATTGAAATTTCTCACAGCGTGCGGAAAGTTTTCTTATGCATACATACATATACATACATATACATATATATATAAGAAAACTTTCCGCACGTATGCTCTTTAGAAATTTTACATAACGTCATGTTTTACAAAAGTCAAAACATTTCACAATGAAAAACGTAGGAAAACGTGGAATGTAAATGTCACCTTACGTTGCGTAACGATGAAATGCCTGATGCAAAAAAAAAAATACGTGATTTTAATCGGACGACAATTTTTCCACTCGCAACAATTCGAGTAAAATGAGAGAAAAAAAAAAAAAAAAACAGAAGAAAGAAAACTGCCGTTACGCCTCTCGGGGTAAATATTTGATTGAAAAATTTGCCAAACGGCGAATAAGGGTGGAAATAGGGAGTGTGGGAGGGAAAAGAAAGAAGAACAAAATTACCCGAGACAGAGAGAGAGAGAGAGAGAGAATTCGCAAAGCTTACGCGTAAAGTTTATTCGGAAAATCGGGCGTAGCGATATACGTGAATTTGATTTGAATGTTCATTTAATACGTAAGAATGTATATAAAAAGTTTGATTAAAACTTGCGAAACGATATGTATTAGGTATACATTACATATACACATATACATATATATATATATATATATATATATATATATATAGGTAGGCACCATAAATTTACAGTCGAAACTTTACTTTCCTTACTTATTTATTTGATATTGCGAGGAGCGTTTTTCCCGTTTAAATTATTCATTGTTACTTCCCCCGAGAGGTTTATATATAATTTAAGGGGTTGAGGGGAAAAGCCGGGCATTTGTTTCTCGGCTTCCAAGGGTATAAAGACGCGTGCGAAGGTTCGCTCAATTGAAATAAATAGTATGAAAGTGTAATAATGAAAACATACGGAGTATGAAATTTTACAACTGCAAGATATACATATATACATATATATATATATAAATTTGAAAAGAAGAAAAGATTTTCCAAAACTAAATTTCTGATAATCTCTTCTTTCGAAACTTTCATCATTATTTTATTGACGTATAAAAAACTTTCAGCTGAGCTGCTGGCGTTGAGTGACAAGGACAAGTTTTTATCCCCGAACGAAGAAGATCGACTCGCCGAGAAGAATTTCGCGAAACAAGGAAAACAAAAAAAAAAAAATAATCTGGGATAAAGAAAAGAGAGAGAAGAAGAAGGAGAAAGAAAAAAATAAAAAATACCGAGAGAGAGAGAGAAAGAGTAAAAAGTACGCGAAAGAAAAAGTCCCCGAAAAAATCGAGTGTGCGAAATTTATTTCAACGGGGACGAAATGCAGTTATCGTCCAATTTTCAACGCTTGTACACGCATCGTGTTAATCGTCGCAGAGAAAAATTGCAACGATCGACGATATCGAGATAGGATAGAGAAAATTATCGATTCGTAAGAAATCTGAAAAAAGACGTACGTGTATATATATATATATAAATATCGCCTGCAAAAAAGGAAAGAGAAAAACGAAAGATGAAGATAAAAAGAAGAGATGAGAGAATTCATCGTTAACGGGTGAGAAAAGTTAGAAGAGGGGTGAAGAGAAGAAGCGATTTTCTATCTCGATCGGAAAATCGCAGGAGGGGGGCGAAAATGGATCCGATGAAATTTCTCCTGATGAGCGCTACGATTTTTGGACTATACTCGACGGACAACGGATGCGTGGCTATACTGACGAATTCCGTCAACAGATGCGACGCACCGCCTTGCAGATGCGACGTTTTCGCGAGGCTGACTTGCGACTGCGATAACGAACCAGAGGTAGGTTATTCGTACGAGTCCGAAAGTCGAAGAGAGAGAGAGAGAGAGAGAGAGAGAGAGAGAGAGAGAGAGAGAGAGAGAGAGAGAGAGAGAGAGAGAGAGAGAGAGAGAGAGAGAGAGAGAGAGAGAATTGAATATAATAGAACAGAATGAAATATATAACAATTTTTATTATACTAGGATAGTGAATCCAAAGGTATAAATAAACAATTGGGTTAGTAACGGAAAAAATAGAGAAGCTTAAGATCAGAAAAGGGAGAGAGAGAGAGAGAGAAAGATTGAATTTTATTCGTAAGACCAATTTTTTTTTTATAATCAAGACAATTTACAAATATAAAATATACATGCCCAAATGGTTTGATACTGAGACTGCCTCAATTGTAAAAAGTGAGTCGTGCGTTCGAACGTTGGTGAAATAAAAATTTTCTCATACAACGAGTCGTAGGTTCAAAAATACAATAAAATGAAAGTGAAATAAAATGAATAACAGTAATTTAAAGAAAATAAGAGGGAGAGAAATAGAGACGAGGAAAATTATTTCAGAAATTTCAATAGTCGAAGAAAAACATCATCGAATAACCGATCGGTTAAAAGATGAAAGAAAAAAGAGATTCAATCTTGAACAGTCGCGCAGCTCTTTCCCGCAATTTTATTTTTATTTCTACTTTTTTATTACACCTGTAGAATAAAGAAAAAACAAACAAAAAAAAAACAACAATCGAGCCGCTGTCGCGTTTCAGGATTGAAAAAGTTTCCGAGCTGTGGGGGGATGGGGGTGGGGGTGAAAAATAGAAAAGAAAAGAAGGAAAAAAAAAAAAAAAAATGGAAAGTTGCACGGCTGTCGGTTTGACCCTTAAATTCATCCCCTCCAAGCGTCTCTCGACACCTGAATTCTTTCGTGCAGGCCAGAGGGTGATTTTTTTTTTCTTCCTCTTTTCCTATAACCACAGTCGTCAGCTTGTTAAAATCCCTTTATTTTACTAACACGCGAGGGCGAGAAAACCTCTAAACCTCGATTCGTCTAATCGCGATCGGATTCTCACGTCACTGACTCCGAAATTGGAATGATGAAAAGAAGACGGTGGAAAAAAAGATCCAATTTTGTATACACGACGTACGCTTACATGTATAACATATGTAGATATCGAATTTCGATCATCGGGATTTCAATAATTTCACTCTCTGAATTTTGTTTTTTTCTTCTACTCCCTTATTCAATACTTCGAATCAGAAAATCATTCAATAGAAGTAGAAAAATATATATAAATATATTCTTCTTCAAACCCGTCAAATTTACATTGCACGCACGTTTGTTTCCCTCGTGACGATATAATAAACTTCTTGTTTATTTTTTTTTTTTTTTATCTCGCATCGTTTTCATCAATTATTCTTTACTTCTAGAACGAGACGAATGAAAGAAGAAAAAAAAAAATTCGTCACCTCGCGCTCGAACTTTTTACTTTGGTATGAAATATCGACACACATAGAAGTATATAAAAATTTATGTAATGGGTGTAGATTTGATTGAAGAGAAAAAAAAAATACATTTAAAAAATAAACAATCAACAAAGAAGGAACATTGCAGAATGTTTGCAATACGAAGTAAGCAGTTAAAAATGGGAGGAAAAAAAATCTACGCACAACAAAGTTTACGGCATTTATAACGCGTAAAATTTAAAGATATATATATATATATATAAATATACAGGTATTCTCTGACAGGCGTGTATGTGGGCAAAAAATTACACAAGCGTGAATAACAGGTGTAGCAAAACGGGGAATCTACCTTCTTATCAGTACAACGCACAGCAACAAAAAAAAGCAAAAGCAAAACGAGTATAAAGAGACGCGAGAGAATGAAACCGTGCTTTGGTATAATAATAAAAATAATAATAACAATAACCTTAATCGAATTATATATCATATAAATTTAACCAGGTATACAAACGTAACTGTTTTCTGTATCGCAGTGACTGCAGCAGCGCACCGAACATTTTCAGCTATGCAATTGTATCGGGTATGACCCGTATGTAGAGGAAAACTTCCACATATATGTATATATATATATATATGGATAGCGCGAAAAGAGAGGGGGAGGAAGAGAAACAGAGAGACAAAGAGACGAGGAAATGCTGTAAAACGAGATTATCCATAAACGTGCTTGCGGAATTAAATGAAAGACCGACCCACAATGCAGTTTCACGATTTCATGCGCTATAATAATTGGCGGCAGCGAAAATGCCGCGGTCGCTTATTTATCAAACGAAACGACGAAAAAAGCAAATTCTGGTCGCACCCAAACTTTACCGCGATAGTGGTGGTAAGAATTGGAGGGGGGTATAAAAAAAAAAAAAAAAAAAAAACATTTTATCGCATCGAATTTCTTTTTTCAATTTTTTGTTCCGCAATTTTTTTTTTTTTTTTTTTTTTAAACTCCATCGCAACAACATCACTCAATCCCCGGACATTTTTACAAACACGGATATACGTTTATATACATGTACTGTATACATATATACATACATATGTGTATATATATATATATATATATATATATATATATATATATATATATATATATATATATATATATATATATATGTAGTACACGCACAGTGTTGTTATTATTATATTACATTGCGCGCATGATTCTCTATACCTATGTTGTACGTGTTGTTACGAAAGGGAAGTGGACGGGGATATTATATCCAAGTTAGATAAAGTCGAGCATCAGATTACGCGGTTGCCTGTTTTTCGTGTGTTCCTGCATATTTTTTTACTTCTTTGTTTTCTTTTTTTAATTTTTTTTTTATTTTTTTTATATTTTTTTAGGAGGGGGAGGGAGGGATTTTTAATGCGGTAAGAACGAGCCGCCGCGCCGGCCCGACGATCTTGTTACACGATATTCCGTACTCCGTATATTTTACCGCGACGCAGTTGTACGGGCGTAGTGAAAAATTTATTATCAAGAAATTGCACGCGTGATACGGTTGTTTTTTTTTTTTTTTTTTTTTTTGTTGGTTCTACTTTTTTTCTTTTTTCTTTTTTTTTTTTGTTCCTTTCCCCACGAAATCACGAGCGACGAACCGAGGATTTGAACCTCATCCCCTTAACCTTAACCTCGAGCGTGCGTAATTTTTGATACAATGATTTCGCGACGTCTGCTCGTTACATGTTACACAACGTATAATATTATATGTTACATGATTTACAGTAGTCCCACTTTAATAATTGCGTTATTCATGTAACCACATCGTGCGTGCGAGATAGCCATGACAAGTTTCGTATCATTTCGCGTTCAACAACATTATTATCTGCGTGCAATTATAATGCATATTTGTGTCTGTGTCTATATACACATATATATACATATATATATATATAATATATATATTATATATGTATAATATCCCGTCGTGGCTTCGCCCGCATTCAAATTTAATTTGATGAAATGAAGATTCTGTTGATATGAAAAAATTTTTCTTACAGTTAAGAACAATTGAATGAAGACTGACAATATATGACCTAACTCAACCTAAAACCTAACCTAGAACTTTATCTAACCTAACCTCTATCAATAAGACTTTAGTCAGCGTTCGCATAAATGTGTGATCACGTTCCCATACTTGGCTTACAAAAATTTTTTACTTCTCCAAAACTATGAATCTGGTTGTAACGAAATGTAGCATAAATTGTGGGCGGACGTTGTGGCTATTCGTAGAGATTAAAAGGATGAAAATCGGTTCAGTCGTTCTCGAGTTATAAGCGAACACATATGACGGAAAAACTTTGAGTTTTATACATAATAATATGCATATAATACATACATATATATATATATATGTATGTAAGTATGCTAGAAGAAGAGAAAAATTATAGCTCTTCAATTTGAGCCGTGTAAATTTAATAAACTTTTTGCGAATTTCATACCGCCGAAAACCCGTTATGTTAAACACGCCTGAAAACAGTAAAATTGTAGAGGAAAAGAGATTGCCTCGTTAATTAATTCATTTTACATTCTTTTTTTTTTTTTCTTTTTCTGTTTGTTGTTTTTACTCAATATTCGTCGTCATTTTCCCAAATTTCTCTCTCTCCAATAAACGTAAGCGAAAAGTTTCACGGTTTTTCAAACACAATGTAGGATAAAAGTTGAGAAAATAATAAAATCGACAGTGTATTTTATATATATAAATATATATATATATATATACAGGATTTAAGCTCCACTCCTCGTTCATCATTCTCTTGTTATTATACAATATGTACAGGTGTGTATGTATAATATATACCCGGTATTTTGCTCTCGGCTAGCGATATTTTTACCGCTTCCTTATAAAAATTGCAAGATAAATAAAAGAGTAAATCATTATTACCTCGACACGTGCCGCGTACTAAGAGTTATACATACATATGTATACATATTGTATATACAGGTGTGTATTTATACATATACAGTCCAGGTATACGATATATAAAGTCGTTATGCCATAAAGTGAACGCGGCGTGCTCGCGAATCCTGAACGCGAAATAAAGAAGAAGAAGAAGAAGAAATATAACTCAGTTGCAGGGAAAACGGAAGGAGGACATTCCGAGTCGTGGAAATAAAGAAAAACGAGAGAAATTCTCTCGAAATACTTTTTATCTTTTCTTTTCATTTTTTATTCGTGTTTTTGTTTCTTTTTTTTTTTTATTCCAAAATGCACAGGGAGACAAGTAGACCATCCATGGGGAAGTAAAAATTTTCAGTTCAAGCATACGTCGGAAAATTTACGACGTCCCTGAAACTACGCGACGCGTACATAAATATTACATTCCGCATATGTAATACGTGCATATGTATAACCGTACTTAGTATTCAAGTCTGCAAATTTTTTCTCCTCGACACACATACGCATATATATACATATATATTATTGAGCTGGCATATAATGCTCGTGTAGAAAAAAAAAAAAATTCAACTCCTACGCTATTATAAAAATGTCGCAATAGTTACCAATAAATAAATAAATAAATATACATTTATTAAAGACAAATTCTCTCTAACTCGGTGGATATAAAAAGTTTTTCGGACAATAATAAATTTCATTTCGAATAATTCAAAACACCATTACTCTTTTTATTTATTCTTTTGTCATCTTTCTCTCTCGCTCTCTGTCTCTATAAGTAATAACGATGAAACCGCACGAAAATGGATCGGAAAAAATGTGAAAAATAATGAATCGAAAAACTTTCCCTCGCATCAAACTCGCATATATTACAACGAACGATATATTCGTATACGGTGAACCTATAATACACCCAAGGTGGTGAACACGTGAAATATTTACGGGAAAAAAATGACTACATATAATCGGGAGGTAAATTTTCGTACTTCATCGAAGTGAAAAAAAAAAAAAATAAATAAAAAATAAAAAATACTACGTGCGTATCAATCGCGCTATAAATATTTATTGTAATTCGAGTTGTTTTTACGGGGTTTTGTTTCAGGTGTAAAAAGAATCGAATTGAAAAGATAAATCCCTCTCTCTCTTAGGTTTTCCCCATACACGCGTACCCTGTTACACCATATATCGTCACGTATTACATACATAAATACCCATGTACCGTAACGGCGTCGAAAGTTTACGAAACGCAAGCTGCAGAGCAGCCTTTGTCGTTTAACTTTAAAAGTTTATATTCGTGTTGGACCTTCTCTCGTTTCGACGACGATTACCTATACATTTCCAGCATGTGGCAGCTCTGATAACGCGATATTCACCGAAACCCTGCGAGTCTACAATAAACTTCTCCGTACAGATAAGCGTGCGGGCAGGTAGAGAGAAGCGTGTAATAATAATACAAAGTCGCGTTACGTTGTTGGTGAATTTATCTCAGGATGATTCACATGTTTAAACCGTGTCCCACATCGATATCGCAACGCGTATCAGTGAATAGAATTTTTTTTACGGTAAAAAAAAATAAAAAAAAACAAAAAAGGGCGCGAGCGATCGACCAAAATTTCATTTATACATTTTCCTCGTCGTCGTTTTCATCCCCTCCCACCTCTTTCTTTTTCCGCCCGTCATGACACACAACACGGCGTGGAAATGAAAAAAGAAGAGGTAGTATTTGTTCGGTGTACCCCAGTTATATCGCAGAGATTGATCAACGGTATTACTTCCGGTTATATGGGCATTTACCGGACGAGAGGGATTAGAGAGAAGGAGAACGAGAGGGTGGGAAAAAAAAAAAAAAATTTTTCGACGCGACTATTGTACTGAAATAAAATCAAACGACATTATCTGCGGGGGTTTTCTTTCCTTTTTTTTTTTTTTTTTTTTTTTTATACTGCATGTACGCGTATGTTACGTAGCACAAAGGGATCGCGACATACGTTTTTTGTTTTCTCTTCGTATAATACTCTTCCTTCTCTAGTTTCGTTTCCATCCGGGAAAAACCGTCTCGCGTGTCCAACGATATCGTTTTCATCCCTCATTTGTCACTCTGATTGAAAATAAAAAAAAAATAAATAAAAAAAAAATAAAATTAGAAGGTGAAACGCAAACGCCCAAATATTGGGATTACGTTGTAATCAGCTTTAAAGATACGGAGCTTTTAAGAAAAATGAATCAACGAATGTGAATTAATCGCGTCGGGAATAAGAACATAATTCTAATTTCTTAGTATAGAAGAAGATCGAAGTTTTTTTTTTTTCATGTAAAGACGATATATGGTAGATTTAAATTCTTCCGTGTGTGTAACGAATATCCACGGAGTGAATTTTGTAAATGCACGACATATATCGACCATAATTGCCTGGTAGGTTTTACAACAAGGGTTTCAAGAACAATTATTAAGTATAATATCCTGCATGGTTACAAGAGATTAACCTCAACGATTTAGACCCTTATTAAGTGTTAATCTATTCGTTGTTATCGCGGTGTCGATTCTTTCGTGATAACACACGCGTGCTGATTTCCGTAAGCTTTGTGTGTAATACAAAGAATGAAAAAAAAAGTTGGTGCGGTTTGTCCTGAAAATATGGAGGCAAAAGAAAGTTAAAAAAAAAAGAAGATCGCGGGGTACATACATAAAACGCACAATCATGTTGAAGTTCGATTCATGCTGAGGGAAAACTGTCAGTTTCCGATTTTGTAACTATTTGAATATTTTGCAATCTTAGTTCGTTTAAAAATCATTGTAGAATTAAGAAAATAGAACGTTACTAACTTCAAGCTCAACTAACGCAGCAGACCCGATGTAAACGTTCGATTTTCGAATTTCAGGAGCTGGTCCTAACGACGGAAGGCGATCGAAGACTGAGTCCGCATACGACGCGAATAATGATATCAAACTGCCCGTCGGTGAGGCTGGTGAATTCAAGTCTTACCTCGATGGGAGGTCTGCGAGCGATAAGCTTCGAGAACATCGGCAACCTGACGTTGTACCCTCAGAGTTTCGAGCTTGCGACGCGCGATACGCCGGCGAAGATATCGATAACGAACAGCAGCATAGACCTTCTCCCTAGTTTCACGTTCAAGGGTGACGTGGAGGTGATCCACCTCCAAAACGTCAGGATCGGTCAGGTGAACGCTTTCGCCTTTTCGAACCTCGTGGGTACGGAAACAATGACACTTGATAACTGCGTTATAGATACAATGGAGGCGCAAGCTTTCAAGAAATTCGACGTCGGCTATCTTCACGTGATCGGCGGAACGTTCGGCGACGTTGTGCCGAGTAGAGCGATGAACGACATCGAGGTAACGAGCAAGTTCATGCTGGACGGCGTGCGAATGGGAACGGTGCGAAGTTCGGCGTTTATAATAAGAAGACCGAGAACCGTTGCGATACAAAACTGCGATTTCGGAACAATCGAGGGTCAGGCGTTCAGCGTAACGACGACAGGCGCTGTCATAATGAAGAACAACACGTTCGGCAACCTGAACGTAGGCGCGTTTCTCGACATAAAAACAGACCCGGAATACCAGTCGTACCACAACAACAACAACAACAACAACGGAAGGCTGAACGACCTGATATTCAAAAACAACAGCATCAAGACATTCGAGGAAGGCTCGGTTATGTTCGACAGAGGAAGTTTCCGTCCGGAATTGGACGGGATATTGGTAAACCATAATTGCGAGTGTTCAGCGATTCCGGTTTGGCGAGGAAACGTGTTAAACTACAGTAACGTATACGCGAAATTTTACTCAATGAGCGTACCGGATGAGCCGATAAACGTCGGTCCGGAAACGTTTCTCTGTCTAGATTTCGACGCTGACTTCACGCCGGTAACATTCAACGAATACGAGGCGAGATACTGCTCGATAAGCAATTCCACCCTCTTGTTCGTACTGGTTCTAGTTGGTTCTATCGTAGTTTTGCTAGTCGGCGGTTTTCTAATCGTTTGGTGCTGCCGCAGGCAGCGTGAAAATAACCAGAAACGCTGGATAAGCGTGCCGACGAACGCTCCTGACGTTGTTTCAAAGAAGAACGGCGTCATCGCCAGGGACGCTCCGGTTGACAGCAGGATAACGATGGTCGTGCCCGACGGACGCGTTTACAGAGAAACCGAGTTTCATGTGATTGTTGAAAAGGCTGAACCGTTGACCACAGAATTATAAAATACCTATCGATAATAACAACAACAACAACAACAACAACAACAGTAGTAATAATAATATCGATAACGACGATAATAATTATTTACATATACGGTTATATCACGATAAGGATTACATTATAATAAATAATATTACGTATAGATGCATAAATTATTACTCACATTGTAGAAAAAGTCTGTAAAATATTTAGTACGTATGTTATAAAATTATATTATTATTATTATTATTATTATTATTATTATTATTATTATTATTATTATCATCATCATAGTATACAAGTTTTATCATCAATACGAAATTCATTTATTTTTTCTAAATACGAAAACATATATGTATGCCTATATTATAGTCGTCGTTTTTATATTAGGAATGTAGTATGTATTATATTATTATAATTTCGGAGACATTATCTCGATATTTCGTCCGAAATCGTTAGAAAGTTTTATATTTCGCAACAGTAGAGTCGATCGCAAATCGTTCAAACAATTTACACCGCGTATCCATCTAATATCCTGCACATATCACTGACAGATTGATTGTGACAACTTCTCAAAAGATATATATACTTGTGTATAATTGTTGTTATATGATACGATTACCTCGCGGAAAAAATTAATAACAACGCATTTATATTCGCGCGCCCATTTGCAATTTAGCTAATCTATACGATATACGGACATGTGTATAGGTGTTATATAACAACTTTCTAAATTTGTTTTCGCAACGCGTCAAGTTTTTTACTCGACTATAGAGATGAAGATTGTGTAACGTACGAGGAAATTGGACTATTTTCGTAAAAGATTCTCCAACGACGACAGCAACAGCAACAAAAACTGATATCCGCGTTGTTCGCAAATATTAATATGTATATACTTTGAAGAGATTGCGTATATATAGATATATATATATAGAAGAAGAACAAGGAGACGAAGATGAAGCAGAAGAAGAGCCAGTCTTTGTGTGATTTAGATTATAAGGTTAGCGTTGGAAGAGGGGACGAGAAAAAGAATGAAAGAAAATAAGAGAAAAGAAGACAAATACAACAACAAAAGTGATGAGAAATGCACAAACTCGTCGATGTGTGAAATACATCTTCGAGATACTTTTCGTATTTTTGTATAGTTGAATGAAATATTCATTACAGGTATCGCTATCGTTGTGTTGTTGTTGTTGTTATTATTATTATTATTATTATCATTGTTAATGTTATCATTATATTATACGCTCGGACTTTGAGCGAATCTGGTGTATATAATATTTATTGTTTCAGTGCCACATATCTGTGTGTATAATTGTTACTGTATCGTGAGTATTTACGTAAACGTGTCATTCCTAAACGTATTCATTGTTTATACTTTACTATCGTCATGATACTGTATTAATTTCACCGTTTCGATTCAATTGAAACTGCCGAAGTTATACGCATGATGTGTAAATTCAGAGAGAGTTACGATATCTCTTTTTCGTTTGAAACTATATTTAGTTAGTTATAATCTGAAGATAGTTCAAAGCTCAATAATTTTTTAATTCTCGATTATCACAGAGACGGTACATATATGCACACGTTTTACCGCAATTTGGAAGAAGCGCGTCACGCGAGATTTATCTATAGTTTTATATCTGATCACGAATCGATAACTCTCGTCGAATTAGTAGAGATTATGAAACAAATAGCTGCCGAATAAGAAAACATCGCGCAACCGATTTTTAAAAGAACACGAGAAAAGGATTTGACTTGCGTTAAATTCTTTACGATATCGCTTCGAACTGATTATTTGCGCCATATTTCTAAGTGTACAAAGTTTTTCAAGTACCTATTTACCTATAACAATTAACGAAGTTGTATTTAAAGCACTTCAATTACTGTACCTCATGTCTCCCCTAGAGGAATAAAATAATTAGGTAGTTAATCGATCAAGTGCAGAAACGGGCTCGCGAGATACACGAAAGAGAATGCAAAATGCGAAATTACGCATCAACGCGCAACGGCTCGGAGTTGTAAGATTATTTTCAATTGCACGTGATATTCGTCGATTAGCCAAACAGCGAGACGCTACACGGGAATCATAAATGGTAACGATAACTGTCTAACGAACACCTTGAACGCAATCAAAGTGAGAATATCGTTAGCAGTGTGAATCTAATTTAAGAGAACACGAATAATAACAATAATAATAATAATGATAACGCAAGAAAAATAAATTGTGTCGTTTAGTAGTGATTAAGATTTTTGTAATAATCATTTAGCCGTAATTATCATGACTGTGATATAACGACAGCCAACTTGTACAACATATAATTGTTTTACATACTGAATTCACGCATTATTAATAAATAAATCTTCAAAATTAACGGCGAAAGTCAGAACAAACAACCAAGAACCTGATACCCGTCCCATTCCTATCAGGAGAATAAATTCATGGAGAGAATTGCGCATAGCACCTGTTACTCAAATTATCCAACGTTAGATAAGAACTTCGTGCTAATTTCTGTAATTGCAGAACAGCGTGAAAGAGATTAAAATCGATCAGCACCACCTTCCCTTTTCACTGTGTCAAGGAGTCTGAGCAATTTTGTCACGATCGAGCAATGATCCTGAAGTTCTGGTTAATTTCTTTGCACATATCGCAACATAATACACCGAGTTATAATAACGATTTTGTCATTGAATATAAAAGTCCCGACTAGCGGTATCGTCACCATTCCATTTCGCTTCGCACATCATAATTACGAAAAACTTCGATTTAAGTCGCTACGCATATCGCGGTCCATAGTGAAGATGAGCGTTCAATGAAACATCAGCATATCAAACCTAATTCATTTGCAAATTGTAAATCACAAGATAGGCGGAACCACTGCATGCTCAAGTGATTCCGGCGGTGTAAGAAAAGTTGTAAAAACTCACCTAAACGGAAGCACGCCGTCGAGGGCCTGGGACACCGTAGGCGGAGATGTGAGGGCGAATCCTCTTCCGAGAAGCACTGAATATCCGGAAAAAAGCCGCTTAGCTGTGTCCTGGGCGAGCTCAAGATCCTCTTCGATTTCTTCGACTGAAAATTGAGGGGTAGTTAAACATAAATCGTCGATACATATCCTCGGCACTTCCAACTTCTAACTCATTTTTTACAGTTCACACACGTTTGTACAGAGTAAGTGCGTAATGGGCTTCAACGGTTTTTAACTTACGATACAAATATTAAACTCGTACCTGACACAGGCGGTAACGTCATGTGCTTCTTCATCAAACTCGCTGCACAGGCACCGCCGAGAAACGCCAATTCGGTTTCCAGATGCTTCAATCCACCCACACTACCGGCCCATTCGTATCCAATGACCAAACACTTGAAACCGTAAGTGTTGGAGCGATCGTCCTTGACGTAATCGGACGCGGTTTCCAAGGAAAATATCACTTCGTTTCCTGAAATTCAACAGCATTTCGATATTTTGAGTATGATTGAAAGGATATGGCAGTATTAATCTAGACCCTTAATTTTGAAGAATGAAGTATGCTATTGACCTGGTAAAACGACAGCATTCTGCGGCCATTGACTCGGTATACTGCTCAACTTGTGAAGAACCGGCCAGTGTGGTAGATTATCTTCCGACGATGTGGTTGCAGCACTGAAATTACAATGTAAAATATCATGAGTACAAATACAAACGCGAACTTCAAATTGTGAATACTATTATTATTGCACTTATCCATCCATGCATTTTTTTCAAAAAAACTGACCCAATAGTTATGGATGGACTGGCTACGCTGCTGGGTATATAGAGCTGAAGGTAATCCTCAGGCTGTGCAGTTCCACAGTCAGGAGTAAACTCGACGCTGAGCCATCTCACTGTTTCGGCAAATGCAACTTTGTAGTGGGAAACTGTGGCCGCCTTGTAAGGATGATCGCTTTCCAACCACGTGTAATGCTGGCTCGTCGTAATCGGTGGAACGCTGTGCGACTGAATCTCACTGTCTTGTGATATTTGCGACGATCCCATTCCCGAAATCTGGTTAAGCGCCGAAATATGTGGAAGCATTTCTTGGATAAGGGTCAAAACCTGCACCCCACTCTGAAAAAAAAATTAAACTTGCGTAAAATATTGAAATTGGAAATTTTATCTTCTTGTTAGTCAGTCATCTGATTACCCGCGGGTCTGAAGTCGCTAGCGGGCTAATGTGAGCCATAAGCAAAGGCAGAAGAGTCGTGACAAAAGCTGCGTTCCCAAGAATTTCATTGGAGGAAAAATCTTCGGCCCTTTCTCTTGCCAGAGACAAAATTTCATTAGCACGTTGCACTATCGTCGCCGTCATTGCCAGTGTGCATTTCCGGGCCTGCAATTCTGCCATCGCTTTTGTTGATTGTTGTGTTTCCGAATCTTGCGGATTCGAGTAGTAAAGAATGTGCGGAATTTGTCCTCGGGTTTGAGTTGTGCCTGATGACATGAGAAAGAAAATAATAAATGTGACAAATCAATGACACTGTAAATAAGCCAATGAGCGTCCAACTTTACAAATGAAGTCGTACCATTGAAACTCAGCGAGCACGCGGTAAATGTAAATGTGGTCCCATCTGGTCCTTTCACAACGCTCAAACCACCGTCACCGTTGCTAGTTCTTCCTCCTCGATTGCGTAAGCGTATAGCATACTTCACATTTTCTTTTATAGATACCGGCTTATCGAACTTCAACTCCACTACGTCATTGACGCAATCTTCCGGGCCAAAAGATCCCCTTGAAAAGTCCAGACTGCTCCAACGCTGAGTGTGAGAAGGATCGTTGCCAGTATTATTTTGCTAAGTGTAATAAAAGATGGGATCAAATGAGAGATGCTTGTTGTCAGTAATTCCTATCACGATTTTCTCTCAACTTACGTCATCCAACAACTCCAATTCGTATTCATAGACACCGACACCTCCGTAAACCCCAACGCCAGCAACAACGATACCAGGTCTATCAACCGAAAAGCAAATGGCATCTGGTGACCCATTCCCAGTGTTCCAAGATCTGCTCTGATTCGTTCTTGTGAATCTGGACGGTGTGGTGTACATCAGTCGACCACAGGCTCCTTGTACTTCGTTGTCGTTTCCACTCGACTGAGAAGCTAACTCAGCTATAACTCTTGCCAACAAATGACAACAGTGTAGAACCAAATCCGGCAAGGACTGGGATTTCTCTCTGCAAAGACTTTTTCGTACTGGTATAAGCACCAGGTCCAACAGTCTGTCTAACACCTCGCGAAAGGACCAATTTAACGATCCTCTATTCGAACTTTCGATCTGAGACTTGTAGCTTATTTGCTCTACAAGGATAGGATAGTGGTGTGCTTCCGTCGAGTTCATCATTGGCAAACCAGCGTTATCAGACGGACTCAATTGCCGCTTGATACTGTCTGTGCTGTCCATTACATTGTTTAATATTGGAAAAGTACAGCGAAGTCTAACAGATGGGTGGCAGAGGGATGCCAAAACTGCCGACAGTAGTCGATCCTTCGAAGAAGTGCCCTGATCCTAGAAAAATATTGACAGTTTAAAATGGCAATTTTAAACCATGTGTGAAATTTTACGCTCATCGTTATTAGAAGAATCATGTTTACCTTCTCAATTTCAGATAACAGGTCGCAAAGTGAAGTCCACTTCAGGTAAGCTGTGGGATAAAATGCGTGATAGCAGGAAACGAAAGTTTTGTGGCACTCGTCAAAAATGGTTCCTGTCATCTTATAACTCAAACTCGTGGAACCTGTGGCAAGATAAAAAAATTTTGTGTAGACACAACGAACATTTGTCTACAGCTCAATATAAGGAACATGTATCATTGAGTTACTTACTTTTGGTAGACCGTGTTTTGCCTTTATTCTTTACAGTGATTGGAATAACATCGGAAAGTATTTGACGAAGAAGTCCTCTAACTTCTCCGATACATTCTGCCAATCTTACGGATTCAGGTGGGGTTTTTTTCACAACTGTAAAGTGAGGACAAGTTTAATCGAAACTTCCAGTAAAATAATATATCAACATATTGTATCAAAAAAATTTTGATAACAAATATAGCCCAACATTAAAGATATATGAATAGTTGACATGTACAAGTTTTGATTCTTTTGTGAAGACACAATTCTCATACCTTGATTTGGGTAAATCTCGTTAGTATACGTTCGCAGTAATCTGAGACTGGCTTTACTGATGTAGACGAGCCTGTCCATTTCCAGCATTGCATGCGATGACGAGGATACATGAACTGCCACATCAGACAAGCCAGCTTTCAGAGTATTCCAACTCCATTGCAGCAAGGATATCAAAGATTGAAAGCACTCCTGTAAAAATTTCAAAATTTTATCAATTCGCTGACCATTTTCGATCTTCTCTCATTCTGGCAACTTAATAAATAACTCTGTCAATCACATTTTTTATCTCCTAAAAAGAAAACGTACCTTGGTTACAGTTCTGCTAAACTCTCTACTCAATATGTATATGGGTTCTCCCTGATCACTTTGTCTGTTTGGAGTTTGATTTTCCGGTGTAATAACACAGTATAACAGTTGCGGTATTTGTCCAGCATTAACGTCCGTTCCATTGTTGGATTTCTTTGAAGATTTAAAATAAAATAGTACCCTGAAATTTGTGTGATTAAATTAAATTTCTATTTTTGTCAATGACGGATGTTACATAATTCAAATGGAATCTTTTATCATCAACTTACTGGTCTTCCGTTGTAACCATTGCCTGTCCGCTTGACCCACAATCGCTAGAGGGGCCACTGACTCTAGCCCATGCAACATACCATCTGTTAGCCTGCAACTGTATCACCTCGTCAAATAACATCGGGTATTTTTGTCTGGGTCCACATTCATAAGGAATCTCTTCAGTTTCCGCTATTAATTCACCATCTGTCTCCTGATCGCCACCATCGATACCAATGTCAAAGAGCTGTGCAAAAGATTGTCACATTTAAATGGGAGTTGATTAATGAATCTTGTAAATCAACAAATAGGATAGCTATTAATTCTTTACAGATAATACAACTTGCATCCAGCTTACTTTTATTTTGCCAGTATATTCCCCGCGACCACCAAATAAACCAAAACCTCCCAATAAGATGTCCGTATCAGCCATAAAACGAATAGCTTCGATCGAGTGACCAGAGTATCCCCAACCGCCGCCATGACCTGATATAAAGAGTCGTAAATTTGTATGAAATTGAATATAAATTCGTCCTGCCCAACAAGCAGTTATACTTTAATGCAGAAGTAAAATTTTGTAAACTGTACTCACTTTCGAATCTGCTAACCGTGACAAAATCTTCTCTGCTATAAACTTTTCCCTGAGAAGTTTGAGTGCATTCGTGTTCCTCTACGACGACCAACTTCTCGTCTTGAGCCTGTGTCAGACTATCAAGACATCCCAGAAGGTGCATCGCAGCTTGAGATCTTGTCACAAAGCAATTTGAAACGACCGGTAATGCCAACGCAGGACTGAGTATAGACGTATCAAGTCCAGCAATTGAACGGGCTTCCGTCGATATAACGTTGTAGCAATTTATCTCATTATTAGCAGGATTGAAACTCCAGATTACATTGTAGAGAGGATCTAGGCAGCTCGCTGTGTGACTGAAGTCAACTTGATCGGCACCGCTGTAGCTGTTGCAGTTTCCATCTCGTTTATTGATAACAAGACATTTGAAAGAGTTTGCATGATCGTTCTGATTCGGAAGTAAGACTGAAAAATCGGACAGAGAAAATTGTGTCAGCAATCTATCTCAGGGGCAGCATTTTTTTTTTTTTATCTGAAAGAATAATATCATACTCACTGATACTGTTTTTATTCGCCATAACTGTGCTTCTTGTGAGGCTGATTGAATTAATTTCATCAATTTTAATGTACGTCTGGTCCCCGGATGCTCCGACCCAAGTTGCACGTCGTCCCCATCTTGGTCCGATGTTTGGAACTATGTTAGGAAAGCTATGCCATGGCTGAGATCTTTCAGATCTACGATTTGTTTGAGAGCTAACATTGGTGGCGTCATTCTGTCCGCTCCACCAGTTCATACCCAATTGTCCTTTCTGTAATTCGACATTACCAAAATATTCACAATTCTTACGCTGAGAAGATTTTGGAATCCAATAAATCATTTAAAGAAGACATTTTCTTCACCTGATACGATCCAAAAGTGTAAACTTCTCCCTTCGATGTTAAAATGACAGAATGATTACTGCCAGCTGCAATCTGGGATGCGATACTGGGCAGTTTTACTTGAACTGGACCAGCGTGAGCTATCAAATCTCCAGCTCCTAATTGTCCATATATATTACTGCCAAATGTATAAACTTGACCATTTTGTAAGAGAAGAACTGGAGAAATAAAATGTTGTTTTAGAATTATGATACAAACATTATATTCGAACAAATTGTATTATTCGTTCACTTACCAGTATGATGGAGACCGCATGCAATTTGTACAACAGGACTATCGGCTGGTATCGACAGTTTAGCTGCTGGAAGGCTGGATACTCGAGCGGCATCTCCTCTCTCCAAATCGCTTCCACCAATACCTTCTTCTGCTTGAACATTAGTGGGTACCGCTATGGCACCCTTTCCTCCAGATCCCTTCAGAGGAATGACGCTTGGCCCTGCTACAGAAACAAGTTTTCGACACAGTGTGAATATTTGAATCATATTCAAAATGTCGATAGAATCACTCCAAAAAAAAACATTAATAAATTACCGGATCTTTGGTTGTTGCCACCCTTAATTTTCATAGCGTATTTCGTCACACTTGGACCTGGTTTACCTCTCTGTCTCTGCCGTCTCTCCTCGAATCTTTTTTGTAAATGATCTTGCAGCTTAACCCCATGTCGCGCTGAAGTGAGAATTATTTTAATTTCACGTTTTTATAGCCAAATGACGTAAGTATAATTACTTACGTATCTCAGTTACATATAGGATTAATAATGAGCGTAAGAATTACCTCCAAACATCACGTCTAGTCTCATCATATCAGTTATATCGCCAACTCCGGAAGGTCCCAATACTGCTAGTTCGCCACCGTTATCGACGCTCTCTCTTGCACAAATACGACAACAGCCACACTCTGCACAGCCACTATCACCTTCTCCACAACCGCATTCTCTGCGAGATAAAAGAACATTCAAAACTTGCGAACTTTGTATGTCGTAAACATGGTTCAACAGGGGTATTGTAAAAATTTGCGGCAACTTCCTGAAAAAATAAACAACACGTAACATTCAGTTTCGTTAAATTACTTACTGGCCAGGATTTCGATCTGGACGAATACTGCTCAGACAACTTATACTGTATCCGGTACACTCTCGACACACAGTGCACACCATGCAAACTCTACGTCTCCACTGATGCTGCCCTGCTGGGCACATCCCAGCTGCTTCTTCCCATTCATCGCTTGGACCTCTACCATCTACAATTGATTTGATAAACGTGAATTGTATGCCCTTGTAGCATTGACAATGTTTAAAAGTAACGATTTATTCAATTTAAGGCATTTTTTGACAAGCTATTGGTATTGCAACCAAGGTGTACAAAGCAATATTGTGTATCAAGTAATTTATACTTTTGTTCATTTTGCTACCTATTCCAGCAGCTTGCCAAAAAATGCCTTTACTTACCCTCTTCAGCAACAATCAGTTCGTCTTCCCCGATACCGGTTTCCATTGCCACAACAGTAACTTCCTTGTTTGTAATATGAGTAGTTGTGAAGTCTCTTCCACATTGTCCTTTATTGTTTATTCCGAAAGTGTAAACCTGTCCCTTGTTGGTCAAAACGACGGCGTGAGCTTTTCCAAGTGAAACATGTGCCACGTGAACGTCACTCAAATCGGTAACAACACCGGAAACATTGTCGCAGTGC
The DNA here is from genome assembly GCF_021901455.1 of Neodiprion lecontei. Lineage (NCBI taxonomy): Eukaryota > Metazoa > Arthropoda > Insecta > Hymenoptera > Diprionidae > Neodiprion > Neodiprion lecontei. Next base: position 4,262,610 of record NC_060261.1, on the reverse strand, counting down.
GTTGCATCTTTCCCAAACATCAACAGAGAGCCGTCTTTCGTTACTAATGCTGTTGATCCATTATTGCATGCTGCATCTACTATAAATTGTCCCTCAACTTTGAGCATTTTCTTTGGTTTAACTGGTTTTGGCTGCCGTCTAGCCTTATCTGAAAATTTTATCGACAGACTATGACAAAGAATCGCAGCTGGATGTACAGAAAATGGAATTGATTTGCTTGAAAAACTGCAGTGAGATGAATGGAGAAACACAAAAAATAAAACCCACTATTATCGCCATCTTCCCCACGCCTTGCAGTTCCAACAAATAATACAGATCCATCTTCCAGCAGTATAATGGCATGCTGACCATCGTGGCCTGCAGCAATGTGAGTTACTCGTGGTCCTTTTCCCAGAGTTAACTCTGACCACCTGTTAGGCCTTCCGTTACCCTTGATCCCTAAAGAGCTTCCTTTCCCACTGTATAATACCTGTTGCAAAACAGCGGAAATGAGCATAACTTCGTTATTTGCTGCATGCGAGCGAATATTCTTCAAATCATTATGAATATTGGAATCAATTGCAGTCTATGGTGTTTCAAAATTACCTTTCCAGTAACAGTTCTCAGCAGGGCAAATTCTTTGCCTGCTGTAACAAACGAGACTTCATCGTCGCATCCAATACTCAGTGTATGTACATTTTGTTCTTCATCGAACGATGCTGAACCAATGACATCGACACATTTTCTCGCCAATTTCAGTGGTAGCTCGGATGTGACTGTCACAGGATTACTCAATGTATTGATTGTACGAACGACGAAGCCCTCCTGTAGAAAAAGCCGGCGGGATTCAATTTTTATTTAATTACAAGTGCCTAGCATATTCAAAAATCGAGTATTCTCATTTTCTGCTTACATATTCCAGTGAACTCACATCTTTGGCTGCAGTAATCATGCCCAAATTTTCTCCATCAGAGAACATAACGGAGGCAGGCCAGTCACGTCCTTCTAATACCGCCACGCCTCTTACCATCAGAGTTTCCGTATCTAATATCAATAATTCGCATTGTTTCCTAGGCGTGCACTTAAAATATAACAGTCCCTGGAATAGAAATATATAGATAAATGTAAATAAATACAGAGTGCCAAATCATTGTGTAAATAATATGTATATGATTGAACTAACGTTTGCAAATCCAAGCCATCCGGTCTCTGTTGGGTAAAAGTCAGCTTTGTGAGCATATAGATGCCCCCAAATTGTTCCACCATGTCCACTGCCAATCTTCAACAACCCACGACAGGTGTGTAAATACAGGTACTTTCCATCACTTACAAAACTTCTCCCATTGAGCACAACATTACTCATTTCATTTGGTAATTTAAGCGTAGATGTATTAATCTTAGAACTTTTAGGAACTCCATGTGTTATCCAATCAGGCCTTGCTAGCTTACCAAGCAAAACGCTATGGACACTTCTTTGTAATGCAGTCAACACGCATGGCATCTGTAGTGAGAGAATTTTGTAATTGAAGAATTTTAATAGACGAAATTCAAAAGGCAAACACATTGTCTGAACCTACAGACATACACCAGGGTCACTTAATAAGAATATGTATTTCACCTGAATATTTTGAGCAGCCAGTGCTCGTGGGCACATGAGTAGCGCAGCAGTAGCTGCTAGAATTTGACCAGTATCGCCTCTAACTACAACCAAACTCAGCAAACATGCACAAGCAACTGCGGTCAGGTGACTGCCATCGTTAGCCGTCGCCGACTCAGGTCCATGAGACGTTGCAAGATCCAATAAAAGATCGAAAAGTGGATCTGAAAGAAATAAATTACATTTTACAAAAATCTGAGGACATGCGTTTTCTCATTGTACCCTCAGCAGCTCTGTCACTTACCAACAACATCATCAGGCTCAGATCCGAGACCTTCAGGAAGTTGGCCTTGCAATACGTCCAGTAATGCACATAATGCTTTTGTGCATAATTGAGGCTCGACGGTTCTACTTTCACGCATCAATGTAAATACACTACGTAATCCAATGCCGACAATCTATGAAAAAACACATTATACCGTTGGATATTTTTTGAAATCAGATACGATTAACGGTTAAATGATTGTACCTTATTCTCAAAGATTTAAAATGGTCTATTCGATATGTACGATATCTTTCATTATCCAAGGACCTTGGTACTAGTATTATGTCATTCTGTGCCTCTGGCTATTACCGACACCAATAACCTTACATGGCAATAGCCATAGGCAGGATAAATAAATTTTCTGTACAAACTCACAAATGGTTTTTATCAATCATATCATGTATCAGCTGCAAATTGATCGTAAGAAGCTCCTAAAGTTATGAAAGGATTTTGAACAAAGCAAATTGGGGATTAGCTTCCATCGGACGAACAGTTCATTTTTACCTTTGGTAAATTATGTGGGGCTGAAATCCTAACTTCCTCATCACTGTCACTGTCAATGGTATCGCTGAGCTCGGGCAAAGGCGGTGAACTGCAGCTCGAAGCTCTAAATACCTCGGTTGTAGCTCTGGCATGTTTCTCCAACACGGCAGCTCTTACACTGGCAAAAACAGCAAAGGCCGATGCATTGCTGGGTAGCTCTACTTCTGGAGGACCGTTATAGCTTACGTCGCCATTCACATCCAACTGGAATTCATGTATCTGAACATAGTTATTTTCTTCCATTCTGTTTTAAAAGTTTTTTGTTTCTATTTTGGAATTATATTTTCCGCTACTGTTATTGTGTAAACGACATATGCTTTGAACAAATATAATCAATTTAATTTGAGGCTCTATTAAACGTGGAAATGTAAGTATTTGTTAAAATTATTAAGATAACCTTGTTTTTCTTGTCTTTTTTTTTGGCGGTCTTAGACTTCTTAGATTTTTTCCAATCTCCCTTTCCCCTGCGAATAAAAATACACGATGAGTACTATCGTCAAGTTTTAGATTGAGTTTTTTCGTGACAGATGAAGTCACCGCTGTAAATGTTGGGTAAACAAACGTAACGGTTTGAGAGGTTATACCTTTGAATGTCCGCTATATTCCTGAACAGCTCGTGAAAGTATTTGGCATAGTTGTCAGGCTCGGGTAAGAATTTGTCGACATCACCAGACACCATGGTTTAGTAATGATAAATCCGATTAAATAAACTACCGCAAAAATCACTTGGTCACTTCATTTTGGTTATGTTATTGATCGTTGACACTTTTCCCATGTGATCACACTTATTTATAAATTTCTCTAATTATCCAGATAGGAGAAAACATTTTCACAATTTGAACAAACTTGATTAATGTTATCAGATTACGAAAAATTAAAAACTAACGATTACTTAATATCAATTTATCAATTATATCATTAAATTACAGTTCTCATTCCCCCAATTCGCTTAACCGTACAGCTGCAACGTTTATCGTGCTTGAAAGTTGAAAACACAGATATGAGATTTCCGTACATCGATATCTCGAATTGCGATTGAAGTTGACTGCAATGCAGATCGATTCCACTGCCTATCGAATTTTTACCGTCGCGAAACACCGCATTTGAATGGTTCGACGCCAGAATTACATCGCAAAGTGTGGATATGTACTGCAAAAGAAATTGTTCATAGTAGAATGACAATGAAAATACCAAATCCTGTCACAAAACAAGTCTTTCGATGCACCAACGGTTTGAAAATGATTTTCAGACTCAATAAAACTCATTTTTCCAGTCAACGTTTATATTCTCAACTGCAATTAAGTTTGCTGCTAATCAGAATGCAAATTACTTATCTCAAGCATATATTTCAGCTTGAAAACAAAGGTGGCGTTGAAACATCTAATTCAAAATTTCATCAAATATCACATTGATCAGAATAATTTCTTGAAATAATCTTTTTTCTACCGATGGTTAATGGTATAATTGTCCCAAATTACCTTCACAGTTAACTTTTGCACATTACTCAATATTTTTCAATTAATATGCCATCTTTCCTCTGTTTTTATGAAAATTCGCTAAACAATGCACTGCGATAACAGCATGAGATCGTTAATTAATAACTTCTTTCAGCTACACTCGAACCGTTCCTAGACATGTTACAATTAGATAAGAAATCTCACTGGCTCGCTCGCTCGAACTCGAAGCCGCAAAAACCACGTCGAAAGCGGAAACATCGGGAAATAAAACTACGCGAGGCGAAGCAATTTTTATAGACAGCAGTAAATTAGATCCAATCGCTGCAATTCTCGGACGATAATGCCGCTGGAGTTCCCCGAGTTAGCGCCACTCGCGTGGTTTCCCGGCTCTCCCCTCCTTCCAGTGCCTCCTTCAGTCAGTTTTCACTCGTATTTGCCCCAGACTTTTATCCCCACCTCGACCATACTGCACCACACCTCATTAAACTGCTGAATGAAGCCGTAGAATAATCTGTTTACACCGTACGAGGTTAGGTCGATGATTTTTTTTTTTTAACAAGTTTGTTTTGCATCCGACGCATGCATATATCTAAGTGATTTGACAGAGAGATTTGACGTAGAACAGCGACTTGTAAATATTCGCTATTTAAAAATGAGTAACGAGGCGCAAATATCGAACATCGTCAATGACATTCTTGTAAGTGAATTTTTAGGTTTGACATTACTTCAATAGTTTTCCCACATTTTCAATAAGTTTTATCTCCTTACTCGCGATATTCTCACTCAGCACTGCACTTCTGCATTTTGCACTATTTGTCGAAGGTACGACTTGTTTTTCCATCAAACAATTAATTGCTATGCATTTTTATTACACGCAGAGAGTGGAACCTATCGAAGAAGCATTCAGCTGTTTTCTCGTTCACCATCTGGATAATGAAATTGAAAAAATAGCAGGATTGCAGTCAGAATTAACATCTGCTATGACAGGTCTCAATACTGAACAACAAGAGAATGGCGTTAGACAATTTCTTAACATGGCTGCTGCGCTGACGAATCATAGTCGCTTACAACTTCTTCTGTCGTTACTGGAGAACTTGGTCATGAGTAACGTATTACCTGCAAGGTACGAAGCTACGGGAGACGCAAGAAAATTAACAATTAATAAATTCATTATCATCATTTAACGACTTTCCAGATTGGTTTGCGAATGTATCCTCAGCTGTGATAAGCTGCAGTATCAGCAAGAGGATTTTTGGGTCGAGTCTTTTAACCTCATCAGACGGATCATTGGAGGAGTGGATTACAAAGGTGTCAGAGAAATAATGAAGGCGGGTGGTCATTTCTATGCTATCATATATCGTGGAATAAATATTACACGATTGAAATCATAGCTGAAAAATGACTATACTCATAAATTTTTCCATGATCTTTCACAGGGCTGCAGAGAAAAGGCACAAACGATACCAGCAAGACTTAACGCATCTGTACAGCCGCAATTAAAGGCGCTGGAAAATGTTATCGAATATATATTTGACAGAAATGCATGTCTATTGCCTGGCTATTTTATTGTTAATGAAATACAGAAGGCCTATCCCGATAATAAGAATTGGCCGCATTGGGTGAGTTCAAAAAATCTCAAGCTAATGCTTGACAATGTTCACGATTTAGAATCGCAAGTGCTTTTCTATTTTGCTTACCAAATGAAAATAATGTATTATTTCTTAAATAGAAATTAGCAAAACTGCTCTCTGGGTTTGTCGAGAGTTTCAGAGCCACTGCGCAAATGGTGTCTATAATCGGGCACTCAAAAATGCTACCCGTAGTAGAGCACTCTGGATATGCGGACCATGTCATCAACCCATGGAGGCTCGATCCTACGACCCTTAAATTCTCCCTCAAAGGCAATTTACCCTACGATCAAGATTTGCTAAAACCTCAAACCGAACTTTTAAGATATGTCTTGGAACAACCGTACAGCAGAGATATGGTTTGCTCCATGCTAGGCCTCCAGAAACAGGTTCGATGAATGAATTAATCAATTCATTATCAGGTGTAATATATTCAAATTCAGTCAGGCGAAGAATATTTTTGATTGAATAAAAACGTAATATACGTCACACGATCAATGGCATTGGTAACTAATTTCGGTAAAAATTTATGTAAATCTAGCACAAACAGAGGTGCGTAGCATTGGAGGAACAACTGGTTGAATTGGTACTTCTGGCTATGGAGCGATCCGAAAATGATCCACCACCCACTGAGGGAACAGATATTACTGTTGCGAATCATTGGCTGTGGCTACACCTTTCTTCTCAACTTATATACTTCGTACTTTTTCAATTTGCTTGTTTTCCCAACATTGTGATGGCCATACATGACAAGGTAAAACAGAAGCTATGTTACTTGTTATATTTCTCCTTACTGTGACTCTCATTTGACCACCTTTTCAGCTAGCTGGTCGAGAATTGCGAAAGGGGCGTGATCATCTGATGTGGGTCCTATTGCAGTTTATATCTGGGAGTATTCAGCGTAATCCGGTAAGGATTAAAATAATTTTCTCAAATCTGCGCATCTGAAAAAACAAAATTACTTCATTGTAGCTTTGGAATATTTGCATACGATACATCACTTTCTTTTTCTATTCCAGCTGTCTAACTTTCTGCCAGTACTTAAACTGTATGACCTATTATACCCCGAAAAGGAACCACTACCTGTTCCTGATTTCAGTCAGGCATTGTGCACACATCAAATGGCCATCACGTGTATATGGATTCATTTACTTAAAAAAGCGCAATCCGAGCACTTGAACATTCACAGGCCGATCCCACACACGCTAAAAGTTCATCATGAGTATGTGACGTTTTTGGTGCAATTCATCGTATCGTTAATTATTGTATATGTATTCATAAATTCGACAAGTACCTATTTACTGAAATTTTATTTTTCCTTACAGCGGCCATTTCGTATTTATTGAATTAAATTTTTACACTCTCTTTATAGATTTCTACAACATTTAGTTATGCCAAATACATCATTGTGTATGGGATCTGATTATCGCATCGCTTTACTGTGCAATGCTTATTCAACGAATCAAGAATACTTCAGTAGACCTATGGCTGCACTTGTCGATACAATTCTTGGCACACAGAAGGTGATTTTTGAGCAAATAGGACATTAAACTGAAAAAAATTTATAACTATGTGTACTTGTGAAATGAAAATTTATTATTATAATTTTCAGGGACAACAGCAGCAACCCTTACAGCCACTACAGAGCAATGCTGCTCTTGCAAATGGACCAACAACGCCATTGTCTATGTCCATTCTTGATTCTCTTACTGTACATTCTAAAATGAGTCTGATTCACAGTATTGTTACACACGTTATCAAACTAGCTCAATCTAAAAGCAACATGGCTCTTGCTCCTGCCCTTGTCGAGACCTACAGCAGATTGCTGGTGTACACTGAAATAGAAAGCCTCGGAATCAAAGGCTTCATAAGTGAGTAACACTGGGTTATTTTTTAATTTCAAACACCTCTTCGACACATAATCACTATTTCGAATTCTATTCCAGGTCAACTGCTTCCCACAGTATTCAAATCTCATGCTTGGGGAACACTGTATACTTTGCTCGAGATGTTTAGCTACAGAATGCATCATATTCAACCACATTACAGAGTTCAGCTGTTGTCTCATCTTCACAGTCTCGCCGCAGTACCACAAACAAATCAAACCCAACTCCATCTCTGGCAAGTACCCAACTGTTCAATGTTATTATAGGTACCATGTTCTACTATAATCGATGACGTTACTCACAATATTTTTGCAGCGTTGAAAGTACAGCTCTTAGGCTAATAACTGGTTTAGGATCTGCCGAAGTGCAACCTCAATTATCCCGGTTTTTATCAGAGCCTAAAACGCTGGTGTCTGCTGAATCTGAAGAGTTGAATCGAGCTTTAGTTCTCACACTCGCAAGATCAATGCATGTCACAGGTGACTATAATAAATTTGTCTAAACAATAAATACACGTTATGTATAATCGTACATATCGCAAAGGTTGAGGTATCAGTTTATCTGCACTATTTAAACTGCAAGTGAAAAATGGTTGAGCCATTGTTTCAGGGACAGGAGCAGATTCATTGAGTGGTACATGGTGCAAGGAACTGCTGAATACAATCATGCAAAATACCCCTCACTCGTGGGCCAATCATACTCTCCAATGTTTTCCTCCAGTATTGAATGAATTTTTCCAACAAAATAGTGTTCCTAAGGAAAACAAACAACAGATCAAGGTGAGGAATCACCTATTATTTGGTCATTGCAGTACGTAGAATCTTGAAAGCATTAATGAGTTTAGAAAGTTGGTCATTTTAAAATGAGATTACTGTGCTCCTCACATTGTAACTGATCGATTTCCTTATGTTGGTACAGAAAGCAGTCGAAGAGGAATATAGAAATTGGGCATCGATGAGCAATGAAAATGATATAATAGCACATTTCTCTGTGCCCGGAACACCACCCTTGTTTCTATGTCTCTTATGGAAAATGATATTTGAAACAGATCGTATAAGTCCAATTGCGTATAAGTAAGTATGAGACAGAGAATATTCAATGGAACAGAAAAAAGTTGCTCAACCATTGACGTGCGTAAAACTAATATCCATAATTTCAGAATATTGGAAAGAATTGGCGCAAGAGCTCTTTCAGCGCATCTTCGAAAATTTTGCGACTACTTAGTTTTTGAATTTGCTAACAGCGTCGGAGGTCAGCATGTGAACAAATGCGTTGATACCATTAATGACATGATCTGGAAATACAACATTGTGACAATTGATAGGCTGGTGCTCTGTTTGGTAAAAAATTAACAATTAATAATTTTCTTTGGAAACAATTTCAACACCATTTTGAATTCATGAAATCATATTTTGAAAAATTATTTTTCAGGCACTACGAACACAAGAAGGCAGCGAAGCTCAAGTTTGCTTTTTCATTATCCAATTGCTTTTATTGAAAGCTGTTGAATTTCGGAACCGCGTTCAAGAATTTGCAAAAGAAAATTCTCCAGAGCACTGGAAGCAATCAAATTGGCATGAAAAGCATCTCGCATTTCATCGAAAATACCCAGAGAAATTTGCTCCTGAAGGAATAATGGAACAAACCACCGGAGGCCCCAGTCAGTACCAAAGTCTGCCTGTATACTTTGGAAATGTGTGCCTACGATTCTTACCAGTATTCGACATTGTGATACACAGATATCTCGAGATACCCCCAGTTACTAAGAGTTTAGAAATATTACTAGAACACTTGGGATGTCTCTATAAATTTCACGGTTGGTATATAACAGGGCTTTGTCTAACTGAAGACATGAATACTCTTCCAAACAGTCAACAAACAAATATCTTTCACAGATCGACCTGTCACATACCTTTATAACACGCTGCATTACTACGAAAGAAAACTTAGGGAAAGGCCAGCACTGAAGCGACGCCTAGTCTCTGCTGTGCTTGGCTCATTGTGTGATATTCGGGCTCCCAATTGGGCACTATCCGAAGCTTATCAGCTATACATGACGCGATCTCCTGACGACGCAGTCAACTGGGTGCCAGAATTAGATTATTATGTTCGACTTGTGCGTCGTATTGTTGAGAGTGAGTAGCATTCCTTCGACAGACGTAATTTTATCCCGGAAAGAAGGCTAAAAGATCTTCGATTAATCTCACGTTTTTTCGCATTATTCATTCTAATTTTTACTTCACAATTTTTTTCAACTATCACTTCACAGCCATGTCAGGGATCGCACATTTCCCAACAACTGACTGGAGGTTCAATGAATTTCCAAATCCTGCTGCGCATGCTCTTTATGTTACCTGCGTGGAGCTCATGGCTGTACCTGTTGCTCCAAATTTAATAGCCAATTCTTTGCTTGATGTTGTCGCCAAAGGGTAAGTAACAAGTATCAAAAAACGAAGATGATATTCAGGCTGCGGTAATTGGTATGAACAAAGGTTGCTTCTTAATTCAATTGCAAATAATGCTAATCATTTTTTGAACAGATATACAGTTGTACCATCAGAACAGATACACATGTGGATCAACTGCGTAGGATTATTGTTGGCTGCTTTACCTGAGTGTTACTGGTCAGCCCTCCACGAGCGCCTTGTGGAAACAGTGACGAGTCGTGGACTGGCAAACTGGCAATATAGCAACTTAACTCCATTTCAAATATTCAATTTTAATATTACTCACAATGGGTTATTGGAAAACAAATATAGTTACATGATAGCTCTGGCACATTCCATTTGGCACCATGCAGGAGTTGGTCAAATCACAACTATGCCACAGTAAGAAAAAAACAAGTTATTTGTTAGTTATATTTGTTCTTAGAGTATTATCAAACCGATTATGACTTCAGATTCATCAAAGAAAAATTGCAACCAGTCGTCAACAGCGAAGAGCAATTGATATTTGCTTGCCACTTGATAGGACCGACTTTGGCACGATTTAATGCAGAGAGACCTCGATGCGTCGTTGAGCTCGCTGTTAGTCTGTATGAAATGCTTGAACAAGCGGACCGTTCTCAAGCTCATCTCAAATATATGGATCCGATTTGCGACTTGCTGTATCCTTTAAATAATACTTTTTACAGAGTTATCAGGAGAATTAATCAGTACAAATATTTTTCAAAGAACCAAACAACCTATCATTTTTCTTGACTATAAAAATTTTAACAGATACCATATCAAATACATGTTTGTGGGTGATATGATGAAAAACGAGGTTGAATGCATAATTCGCAGACTAAGGCCTGCGCTGCAAATGCGCCTTCGTTTCATTGCCCACCTCAACATTGAGGAAATAAACTCATCCTGAGGAATCGCCCCCTCGGCTAGTCAAGCACCGCCTTGTACAGTCGTGGAGCAAACAGAACCAAATGTACCTTCACAGCCGGTGGTGCAAGTACCGACATCCAGCCAAGCAGAGGCAAACGTTTCTGGTCCGTCAAAACAATAAGAGGTAACCACATAATAGGTACGATTGAGCATCCATTTGTGTACATGAAATCGAAGATAACAGGGCGTTATCAAGTATTGAATTCATACACATGGTACAACTTGTAATTAGACTGTCTTCCAGTCGTTGTAAATTATTAAAATTTTAAAGGAATCATATGTCATTCCTTGACAATATAAGTTATTAATTGACGTGGATGTTATAAGTGTACATCTATGCATAAGTATTATTTTGCATAAAATTTTATACTCTGGCAAGGATAGTATTAAAAAAATGAGAGATCGTGTTATTCCTTATAGGAATAATTTATCTATATTTAAACCTGAAAATCATGGAATGATAACAAAGTTATTAGATCGTAAAATAAAAATATCGTCCGATAGTTGAGATACACAATCTAGAATAAGCTGTTCCATAATCAAACGGGATCACTTTTGCTACCAATAAATTTTGTATATAATAAATATTAATGCCAATTTAGTTCTATTGATATTTTATTGTCACGAGTATCGGGTTAGTTTGATCAATCGAATACAGTTACGAATATCACATGCTTTATAGAAAATTAACGGAATCTTGTAATTGAGGAATTAATTTAAATGCTGTCATAGTCAACGTCATCCTGAGCTTTGATAACTTTGGCAAAAGCTTCAAAAGGGCCAAAATTTTTTTGTACAAACTTTTGGCCTTTCATACCGTTTATCCATTTCATCTACAACATAAAATGCTGTGATTAGCTATACTGTAATTTTTTTTCACTGACCATTAGATAGATCAAAGTCATATTTAGCAAACTTACGAGGTGTGGGAACTTTTCTTTGTCGAAATTCAATGGCTGGTCGAAAGCCAGTGGAAGTGCTTTAGCCCGCTCTACCCATGGCCACATCAAAACGTCCAGCATCCCTGGTTCAGTTCCTAAAATTCGTTTATTATAGAAATACGGATTATGAAATTCTATATTACAATTGTACAAACCTCCAAAGAAAATCGTCCCCCGTTTTCCCAATTCTTCTTCGTACGCTACGAAGTGTCCTATTATTTCCCCAACTATTTCTTGTAGTGGTCTAGTATCCCTTTTGTGAATACAGGCACCAAAAAGGCTAGTTATCTATAACATCAGAACTACCTTAGCGATAGTAATAATCGGTCACGTTAAAAGATACGTTTGTGGTTGATTATTGATTTTTGAGAAACTGATGACTAATATCATACCACTCCATATTTATCAATTAGCTCTATATCACGAGCCTTGGTTTCCTCGCGATATAAAGGTGGCTCAGGATAACGTTCATTCAAATAATTGGCAATAGCCAAAGAATCGTCGACCACTTTTCCGTCAACATCTACGAAAGTGGGAACTTTTCCATTAGGATTAATCTGCAGAGAAGAATTATTCAAATCAGTGTACAAAACTTGTCTTTGTGTTACGTGTTATGTAAACAGGCGAAATTATACCGATTCGAACATTGGAAAAAAAAAATATATACGTACCTCAAAATACCATTCAGGCTTTGATTTCAAGTTTATGTTTACTATGTCATGAGGTACGTTCTTCAGCGTAAGTATAAGCCTTGCTCTATGAGAATAGGGGCAAAATTTCATACTGTATAAACGTGCCTTCCCATCCACTGGAGCAGGCCGGTTAGATCCTTAAATATAAAACAATTTCCCGTATTGTGAGAGGGGCCCATTGAATAGAGAAAAGAAATTACAATATCTCTTTTCTGGGAGAAGAAGTTTAAATTGATTTCGATTATTTAAAAATTTTACTCAAATTTTCTTTCCTTGAGCGATAATAGTTCCGTTTCTAATGAGTTTACGACTCTGACGTTTGAAATGAAACGTATGCAAAATCTGAAACCTTGATTATATCATGCGTTTTTTCAAAAATTGCTAATTTGATCTGTGTTGTATTGACCGAATAATTGTTACAGCAAATTGTTGATGATCAATAAACCCAAATGGGTTTTAGAAAGATGAAAACCAAAGCCAATTACCCCGTGTTAACAGATGTTTTCCGTTGTTCTCGGCATTTAATTTTTTTCCCGAAAACTATCATAACGCAAGCCTTGACACTACATCAGCTGAATAGACTATAATACGATAAAAGTTAGCAATATTTGTCCTTAGTCTGCGCTAAAAATAAACCTGACTAAGCATAAGATGAATTGAATATTAAACAACATTCTTCGTCTTATAAGCGTTAATTGATTAATAAGCTGAGAATGTTCTCCGGAATACCATTCGCATTATTCACCTATACTCGAGACAATCAGTTAGTTAGTCCTTGAAGTATAGTTGAAAAATTTTCAATTTTATCAGAAAAAGATTACATGCTTGAGGTATAATTGCTATAAATTAAGATAGGCAAGAATTTGTAGAACGAGAACATGCCGATAAGTATACGCGGTGATGAATCACCCTAAATTACGAAAGATTCGAAAGGAGCAGAGAACAGCGTGTCAGTGCCGACGCAGCGTGGCATTGACTGCTGATAATTGAAGCAATAAAATCGAACACCGGTATTCTTGCGACATTGGGTGTTTAATTATTTTGAATGCGGCTTACCAGCGCTCAGATGCAACGCGCTCATGGTTTTCTCGGCTGATCAGTGCTGGAAGGAAGTATCAACGGGCACTGATTCCTCGATGGTACTAATATTCTATACGACAGCGACGAATTCGGTGCCGACACAACGGTAAAAATGCCAACAACAATGGCCCTTCAATTGATTAAGCGGCTAACGAATTGCGCATGCGCAAGAGCGACCGTGTATCGTTGGTTGCCGCTTGCGCGGTGAAAAATTGACTAATCCCGCGATATTTTACAGGCATTTGACAATAGTCGATAAGTGGGACAAGCTATTTATCGTCGATCTGCCGTTTAACTGAAATCGAAAAATTCGGCTAATGAGACTAATAATATAAGGTTTCCGTGTCAAACAAGATATGCTAAACGATTCTGATTTAGGTGGATCTGAGACTCAATTTGACCACGTAATAGGCGTTCTTAATAAAATATCTTATGTGCGTTTAATTACAAAAAATACATTCGACCCCCGTGGTATTTCATTTCCATTTTTTTTCCCTAAGCTTTCCTCCTCAGTGGTAAACCACTACGATCGAGAAGATGGTCGGCCGCTTCACGCAATATTTTCGGCCCATCACCGACACACGTATGAATGATATATTTCAGTTTTCCCGGACTTTGTCGCTCAGCGTTAATCCGACGTAATAAATCCTGAAATGAATGAAAAGCGATTTAAAAATCGACTTTGTGTTTAGGATGCAAGACTTAGGTAATCGAAAAGAAAATAAAAAGAACCTCCGAAACGGCTGCAGGCTGCACAGGAATGCCTTTAAGATACTCGACGCCGATATCGCCTAGACTAATTGTGGGAAAATAATGGTTTAGAATACTGATAACTTCCGGAACGTCTTTTTCCAAGAGATACAGAGTAGCGTTGGGACCTGCGTCAAAGGTGTAGGCCGCCTGAGAAAATGAAAAAATGAATAAATTCAGGATGAATCCTTCTTTCTCGATATTATTTTCAGAGATCTTGGATGTTTCACCTTCATTTCTCCAGCGGCGGCATTGTACGCGTGAATAAGTTCAACAATAGCGTGAGAAGTGTCGTTCATGTAGACGCAAGGAGGAAAGGTATCGAGGCAAGTGGCGTGAAACTGATTGGAGTCTTTCATCGTGAGTTCCGCAAATTTCGTAAAATCCCTATCAAGTATAGCTTTAGTCATTTCTTCCACTCTCCACGGCACCGAATGTTCAGCCCGGTATTTCAGCAGCTCAGATGTCGCAACGCTCCGCTTCATTCCAATAGCACTGGAAACTTTTTTGGAAGTGTCGTTCACCTGCAGAGCAAAAAGCAATAATTGCACTCAATTCGCACAACAATATCGCAAATATTGTTCATCACTCGCCGCTGACTGTAACCGTGGAGACTTACAACCAAAACAAGGATTCTCATTTCTGGCCAGTGTTCTGGGGCAGCGATCTGCTTAGCTATACTGTCGCTGCCATCCGGTTTAGAGCCCGAATACCAACGTACGAATCCTCCGAAGACGCTGCGGCAAGCGGATCCGGAACCAGAACGTGCAGCCGCGCTGATATCGCCCTGAAATTAGCGATTGATCATATTTATCAAGTTCGGAATTGCCCCGAGGAAAGTTGAGAGGTTTGGAGAGGTTTCCATCCTCGAGACTTACCTCGACATTGTAAAGCCCTGCCAAAGCAGCGACTAAACAGGCGTAACCTGCGGCGCTGGAAGCAAGACCGGCGGCAGTTGGAAAATTATTTTCCGAGCAGATATGAACTTTCCAAGATCCAACGTCACTTCCCAGTTTGGCACGCTTCCTTACTGCGAATGTCATAGTGTTTCGTTTAGTTCCAATATTCGAATATGCATTTTTAGCATGGTTCAGCAGTTACAAATGTGATACTTACTTTCTTTCAAACAGTTTTGCAGTCTCTTATTATCGATGGACTCTTCACTGAAAAATGAAATCCAACATATCGGGGTATGAGTTTGAAATTTTTAGCTGGATTTATAAAAGTCGAATTAAGAATTGATTCAGTTGCAGGGACTAGCTACTTGAAAAATAAACGGTAAATAAGGGTTCACCTTTACCTTCCGTTTAGCCAGATGCGATCTTCCTTGAAATCTGCGCTCGTCATTACTGTGGTTTTTGCGCAGAGCTAAAAAATAGTTTATTCGCAAGTATTATTTATGCGCATAATCTGAGTATCAAAAATCATAATATTCGAATCGGAAAATAGATTTACGTGATCGGTGTGTAGCGTTGCGCTGAGAGAATCATTGATTGGCAAAATTAAATCCTCGTCTCGTTTTCCCCCTGAAAATAAATTCATTCGATAAATAATTATCAACATTACAATGGAATTACATTTACTGCATTAAAAATACCTATATGTACAACGGATAATTGAAAACTGTTTTCGAGATTCTGTGACAAATTTCTAGAGAATTTTAAATACAACAACGGCAGGTATTTTTGTTCAGTTTAATCTATTCTTTACTAGTTTAAGCCACCTTTTAGGTCACTCACGATACTGTTATTCTAATTTCACACATCGCAAGTTTCAGTTCGCTCTATCTTCACATAACTGTTTATGCAAGTGAACGCTTATCTATACCTATAGCTGATAATAACGGGCCGATGTAATTTTTCTAGCCCCGACTACATATGTCCTGGAATCTCACAGTCTAAACCTCATCGCTAATAATTTAAACCGACTAATTTTCGTACTTACAATACTTAATTACGGCAATATTTACAGGTGCTATGCAAGTCACGACATTCATTGTTAAAAAGAGGGTGAAATTTTGCCGCCGCGTCGCAAGAATTAAAATACAACAATAGGCGTTAACCTTATCCACTCAAATGCCAAAACTGCGGCGCACCATGAACAACGTAAAATAAACTAACCGCAAGATGGGTAAGTCGATGGCATATTAATCAAGTATAGGCATAGCGCCCTCTGATAGAACATTTTCGAAATACGACAAGTATCGTCATCTCTCATCGTCGAAAGAAACTACGAAAATTTCCGCGCCCTCGATTCAACTTATTTAAATAGAAAACTATCTGTAAATTTTGGTTTATATCAACCTGTTTTAGATTTTCGTTGATGAGCTGATTTTTCCCATTATTTAAAATACTATTCTTGAAAAAACATAAAATGAAAAGAATAATGTGCAGAGATACAATAATTTTTTAAACACGAATAACATACTAGCGAAACTCATAAAATTCTATCCATGCATATTTGATCGTTGATTTCACTGTTCCTGAAATGTAACTGTTCGAAAAAACTGAAAAATAGCGGAAATTCAGACTGACCGTCGAACTTGGAGTTCGGAAATCGTTAAACAAAAAATGAAACGCGCTGTAGGAGCTAGACTGGTCCTGGAATATTGACCGCGGGAGAGTTTGTCAGTTCGAATCACAGATGGAGCTTTAAAGAGAAAGATGCACGCTCAGGGTTCCCGCTTTGTGATTACAGCCGGTTTTCAGTGCGATGCCGGTTCCGCTCAGGACGGGGATGTATCTTCGAGGTGCGTTCCCGTAGAAGCGTGCATTTAGAATCTCGCGTGGCCAAGCTGTCGATCCGTATAATTAAAAACAATTTCAAGTATGTCATTGACGAGATTAAAGTTCACCTGGACATCCGCACGTTATTATAAATAAATCAAGAGTACAGTGTATGCATAAATAAATCTTCAAACGGCAAAATTCCCGCAACAATTTCCATCGCGTTGGAGATTTCGGTACAGTATGATATAAAACATTTGAAATCCATCATTTTGTGAAAAATAGAAATTTGCGGCGGCTGAATGTGCGGTGTCGACGATATTAAAAAATTCAAAGAATGTAGTTTTCACCATAATATCGAACAATCGTAAAGGACGGTAGTAGAAAAAAAAAAGAAGAAAAGAAAAAAAAAGTGTACGATCCTTGACATTCCTTTCTAAACCTGTATAACGTACAAGGTATAATATATGCCTGTATAACATATTAGTGGAAATTAACAGCACGTGTATTATAAAAAACGCAAATAATTGACGCACGTGTGGTGCCCGCGAAGCTCGATAAAATCGCGTAAACTGGTATCGTAAATTCATTGACACAGTCGGTTTCGGATACATTACAAGTTCGAAGCGTGCGACACGAAACGCGGCGAGGAAAACCTGATTTCGAAGCTGGGGCTTCGGCGAGTAAAAAGCGCTCCAGCATCACCATCGCCGTCATCGTCGTCATCGTCATCGTCGTATCTGGCGAGGTGCATTATCCTCGACCGTGTGTGTATCGTGCGGTGTGCGGTCGTTACGGCCGACCTACGGCACCGCGGCACTGTCATCTGCTTTCGGAGAAGGGTGCGGATACCGACGTGTAAAAGTTGTGTGATGGGATCTTGGTGTGCGCTCAGCGCCAGGATACGTGGATGTGTAGGTATACCTCCGACACGATTTAACGCTGATCCTGTCCCACTCACTCTCCTCCTACCTTCGTATTCCTACGTGGTTCGACTCGCTTTCGCATGAAACGCGTTTTACGGAATCGAGACGATCGGACCACGCGCCCGCCACGCGAGCTTCGCGTTTTGAATACAAGATTGAAGTTCGCAACGTTACGAGAATGAAGTTGGTAACCTTACCGTAACGATCCGCGTTTAGGAAGGATCGTTAATCGATTCGCATCTTCGCGACTTTTCGAAATTTAGTAAAACATTGCAATGAAGAAAGTATCCGACAATTCTGAAGAGCCGATTTCTTGAAAGTCGTCCTAAAATTGGATAATAATCGTTCTTTCTTCTCACGGAACGTTACGTTAACGCTGCTAACTTCAGCCTCGTGAAACTTTAGCAGCGAAATGTGTCAAACTTTTTGAAAATAGATAAATGCAGTTCAGTATTATCCTCGTGATTCCATAAAAGTGTGGAAAGTTAAAGATTACATCTGTAATCACATTGAAGTTAGTAACGTTATCGCAACGATTCATGCTGAGGAAAAACCGTTACTTCGTTATTTTCGAACTGTTTGAAATTCAGTAAACATTAATAAAACGAAATATAATCATATTTTCCAATCCTGGTTCCTTAAAAATCGTTGTAAAAAAATAAGAAAAGTGACTTCTTCTCCACGTTTCGTTACGATAACGTTACGATAATCTGTTACCAACTTCGGAACACTCGTTTCAAACATAATTCGATTATTCTTTCACTGACAAAATGCACACGCGATATATTCGTACCCTACTAAGCACGTGTGTGCATGTGTGTGTATAACTTTTTGTTTACTTCTAACTTGTAGAATTTATTATTTCAGTGTTCATATAATACGAAAGGTATTACAAAAGTCTATACGTACAGTTGAGAAATTTTCGATACAGGTAATACATGAAAAAAGTCTGACAATGAGTCAGCTGTATAAAACTGAAAGAAAAAACCGCGGGAAGATACATATTCACAAATATATACAACGATATACATATATATGCGTGTAGATATTTATATGCATATTATATACATCTAATATTTGGCTTGTTTCTCAAAATCATCAATCACTCGGTGATCTCGTCATGTGAAGCGTTCTTGGCGTCTATAAGCTCGTTAAAAATCGCAGCAACTATCTCGCATTTAAGCAAAAGCTCCATAGCCCGGTGCGTATAAGCATCGATATACGAATATATATGCGTGTGTACATATATATAGATAGATACATATGTCCGTTTGATTTTAATTTTAATTTTCCCCTCGCGTCGTTCGGGTTTGTTTTCAGTTTTACACGGGGTCACCGTCGTCGTCGCAGGTCCAAAGGCTTACGTAACTGACTATTATACCAACCGGGTGGATGGACGTATAGACTGCATATATATATATATATAATACGAGAAGATAAAATAAAACGCTTTCAAATGTCAGGAGCAAACGTTACAGATATAGAGGAGAATCGATCAGGTGATCGCGGTTCACCTATAAACATCAGGCTGAAGTTAGTAACGTTAAAACGCGACGAAACATTGAAAGAAAATATTACTATTTTGTAAGTTTATGGTGACTTTGAAGTAGTCAAGTTTTCAAAATACGAAATGCATTATCCCTTATTACGATAACGATTAACGAATAACGATTTCGATTCGCGGAGAGGAAAAACCGTTACTTGTCAATTTTCGTACAGTTTGAAGTTCGGTAAATCGTTTCTAAAAGGAAATTTACTGATATTTAAGAAAACAGTGATTGTTTCTCAACGTTTCGAAATGGATTCCAAATCGAAGCTCGTTAATAATTGCAATAAAGTTAGCAACTTCAGCCTGATCTATAAACGCGTCCGACGCGTTTTCGGGCCAAACAATTAATGATCAGCGGTGTATCCGTTATTACAGGGATGCCCGAAATAAGCGAATCTCATTACGTACAACGCACACCTACACGCTATTCGATATATTTTTCAAATCGCGCGTCACGCGGCCTCAAGGTTCGCGGCTTATAGCCGCGCGTTTCGAGTGCGGGGGCGGGTTCGGTTTGAATCTCCGGCAAACTAGGCGCGGGATCGCGATTCTGCGAATTCCCGGTGATCGCATTAGCTGATCGCCTCTCAGTCGTCCGGCAACGGCGATTTTCCACTTTCACCGCCACCTCGCCGCTACGCGTCGAACTGTGCAGCTGCGGAATAGCTAGGCAAGCTTTATTCGCTGCACCCAACTCGATCCGCTCGTTTTAGCGAATCTTTTACAGGGTTTCAACCGTGACTCACGAGCTCCGACAAAACCGTTACGCTCTCATGCGAGTCGAGAGTATTAATCGCGGGCTGAAGTTTGTTACGTTATTGTAATGATGCATCTCCAGGGAAAAACTTTTGGATTACCGGAAATTCGGCAAACCGTTGATACAGTATCGATAATCTCAGTAATTTTGTATCTTCAACGTCTTCGGTTATTCTACAGAAGCCTACCACGCTGGACTTTTTTCTTTCTTTTTTTTTTTTTTGTACCGCGACTATTTTCAAACATATCAATCACGTGTGATATCTTTCAACGTTTATATCATGTAATGTTGCAATGCGATATTAAGAACACCAACAAATATATAATATTTATCTGCCGAAATTATATCGTTTCTTTGTTTTTTGTTTTTTTTTTTCTTCTTTTGTCATTCTCGATTTATTCCCTCTTTTCGGACCAAACAAAACGAATTGAACAACAGCTTACTTTTTTTTTCTTTTTTTTTTTAACGATTTCAAATAGATTTCGGCACCGATCAAGCTAAAAATTTGAAATAATTCACACGCTGTTTTTTTTTCGTCATTATCTATTGATTCCAGGGGTGAGAAGCATATGTTGGAAATAATTGACGATCGCCCGAACGTATGTAATTATAAAATATCGAATTATGCGGCGTTGAATTCGTTCTTTAAGAATAATTCTCCAAGCTCCTCATGGTGCGGCTGTGATATCGTGACGCTCTCGGTCTTTGGGAATTCTTCCTATACCTAAGTATATGCAACCATAACTGATACTGGTTTGTCTACACAAGGATGAATCAGGCACGTAGCAGGGAGCGAGGATCGAGCCGAGTTGACCGCATATGGAAATCTCGAGTACAATGGTCTCTAAGGTATTCTACTCGGCACCTCGGAAGTCGATGGAAATACCTTAAAATATATCCCGAGTTCAGTTCTCCTTCAACGTTTTCATTCGAGTAATTATTCGCAGATTACTCGACCGATTTCGCTCGAATTTTAACCTGCAGTCCTGAATCGAAAGAAGCCAAACTAATTGACGCAAGTTTCTTCATCTTAAGGGTATGCGGTACTCCTACCCTTGCCGACCGAGCATACTCACCCCTTTTCTTCCCATTTTAAATAAACAAATGAACGGAACTTTCTTCAATTCGGCTACGAAAGAGCGATGTACCGTCGAAATTTCAACTCTTTATGTTCACTTGCTTGTTTAATACAGGAAGTAAAATGGTGAGTTTGCTCGGTCGGTAAGGGTAGGAGTACCGCATACCCTTAAAAGGTTCATTAGTTTCGAAGATCTATCGCCGACGGAGAAAAATATGCATTTTTCCAAATATTCGCACGTTCGAAGGACAGCTCAACCGTTTTCGCTCAAAATTTATTTAGTTCCAAATTTACAATTCAAAAAATCCGTTAACCTAACGTCGGGATCGTATTACGATAACGACTACACAGGGAAAAAAAAGAAACAAATTTGAATACCCTGCGAGCGGAAGTCTGAAAACGATCGTAGGTGAAAACCGAGCTTTTTTCAAGTCAATAATGATCATGCCGGAAGTTAGTAAAGTTATCGTAACGATTTATGCCGAGAAAAAACTGTTATCTCGCGACTTTGGAATTGTTTGAAAAATTGTAAATTTCAATAAAAACAAGACACAGGCTAATATATCCTGAAATCTTAGTTCCTTTAACGTAATTGCAAAAATATAAGAAACTCATCATATTTTTCCTCGTGAAAAATGCACTGAGAAAAATTTCATTTAACCGGTATTAAAAATTTCTCTCAAGAGGGTTATAATCCGAAAGTGTACCCAAAGAAAAGTGCAGGGGCAGCAAGGCGATGTTTTCTACGAGCACCGGGCCTGTCGGTAGAATCGAGGCATTAAAAAAAGAAAGGGATAGGAAGAGGGCCCGACGCGCGTTGTTTTACCTTTTCCCTGCTGGGTCCGGGGACCGGGTACCGGCAGGGGAGAGGAGGGAGGAAAGCAGCCGTGAAGCTCCCTCCACACCGAGCCGGCTTGACCGCCGCGGCGAGGTCATCGTGCACCGTAGAGATCAACAAACGACCGGGTCTCTTTGTCTGTGTCTGATGCAGTTGGTGCACTCGGTGCGCGGCCGACTTCGGGCGAAGCGAAGTCGAAGCGAAGGCGAAGCGAGGGCGAAGCGAGGGCGAAGCGAGGGCGAAGCGAGGGCGAAGCTCCGACAAGCGGACACGTCGTCGGTTGATGCACCTTGCAGCACGCGATAGATATCCGTCCATTCCGTCCATCCATCCACTCCCGAAGGGTCTCGACGCCTCTGCGTACGATTTGTACGTGACCCGAGGATTCGAGCTCGAGGATGGGATGAATTAGCGGAAACGCGGTGAAACATGCAGATCACGTTCCGGGGTGTCGACCTGCCGAGATGCGGGAAAACGCGGCGTTTTCTTTCAATCGCATACGTAACGCAAGGTTCGTAATTCGAATCAACGTGACTGCTTTTTCATTGCTGCAGAAAATTGAAATTTGCTCGGATTCGAACTGCGATCGTTTTCCAGGGTGGCGACATACCGGGAAAAGTCGGGGAATTATGACGGATCGTAAGGAAAAAGTTTTTAATTTTTTTTATAAATCCTTTTCGAACTTCGGCTATGCGTCGCAAATTCAGTTAGGCTAACTTTCGGTAATCGTATCGTTCGATTTCTAATTTTTTGTACGAAACGATGCGATACTTGGTGCTTTTTTAAATCCACATTTATATATTTAAGGCGCACAACTTCTCGAGCTTTTGGTCGTAAAGGCTGACCAACATTACCTAAGTTTCGTGGGAAAACTTCAGGGAATTCTGAAATTACGAGCAAAATTGACGCCACGCTGTTTTTCTTCAGTATTTTGTCATGCCGTAAACGCTGTAATATACGAACTGCAATTCCGGACAATTGTATACGTTCTTGAACGAGAATCGCAACTGATTGTAAATTTAAATTCGTATATATCGAGCTATAAAATTATTCGTTGGAAAACGCTTAACAATATTAGTACCTACGGTTAAATGGATGTAACCGTTTGAATGTTCGTCACATATACGTTTACAATACATACGAAAATACACGCGAAGGGTCAATAAAGTGTGGAGAAAATTTTGTAATGCATGGAACTACGGGGAGAAAAAAAGAATTCATTCAGAATGAAATTATATTATACAGTCGTTATTGTAACTTGTAAACGTTTCGATTCGACTGGCACCAAGTGCCATTGTTTTCCTGAAAGTTTAAAAATTAAAAGATTCAACGCTGGCTCGTATTATCTATTTGTTAGACAGAGTGTAATTTAGCGACCAGCTGTTTAATGAAACCGAATAGAAAAGAAGTTGGAAAATTTGACGCAAGATATGGGATAAGTATAATGAACCCGGAAATGGATAGTAAAACACCCGTGCAAGTGTATTTGTACAAGTGTATACTGAGAGAAATTTTTATCTTCGCTTACCGCTCAGTCCTCAATTATTTTCATTTTTTACCACAATCGAAAAATATAGCTCCAGGTAGAAAAAGAAAATTAGTTCTCTAGCCGTTACCGGAAAGTCTAGTATCCGTTGCTATTCTTTATCATTACGATCACCGTTGCTATATTTTCTTGCAACTGTTGCGAAAATTTAACGCTCGCGCAACGACAAACTGACGTTAAAGCCTTGTTTAACTAAAAAAGTAGAGTAAACATCAGAAACCGATTTCGCGTTGCAATAACCAAAAAAGGATCGACGATAGCGCAAAATGGTTAGGCGTACCTCGTTTTTCGTAATCCCAACAATAATCAAACAATTTTTTTAACGATGCCTGTCTTACTAAATTTTTTTAGCAACTGTAACAAATGAAATTTTTTTCAGTTTATGTACTACGCGATAAGAAATGAGGGGAAAAAAAGAGAGAGACAAAATTTACCCCGATCACCTAACGGCTTCCTCCCCCGCAGCCAGTGTCGTCTTTTCTTACCTAACCGATGCCGTAGAAAGTCGCCGAGTGTGTGTGTTTCCGTAATCAACGAATAACGGTAATCGAAATAACGACGAAGGATGTAGACAGAAATACAAAGAGATAGATGGTCGCAGTATAACTTCGGAAAAACCACGAGGTTGAAGTCAGTGATGTTAATCATAACGCAGCGATGCATGTTCAAGGAAAATGCTTCAGAGTTGTCCGTGAAATTAAAATAGTAAACCATGAAAATCCAAATTCCTATCCCTCGAAATAATTCCAAGATAGCTGAGTATAAAGAAACGATTTTTTCCAAAATCCTTCGTTACGTTTCAAAAAAACGTTTCTTAACGTGAAATATCTGGATTTTCATTCGTACTCGTCGGTCATACGATCGATATTATCGTCATTAATAATTGTAAGTGTTTGAAATTAAGCTTTGAAAAATTTTCAAAACGAACGGAACGACTTCGACGGTGAAAATAACGAAGCTAAAAATCGTGAGCCAAATTAGTTACTTCGAGGGTCGAACCTAGGCTGAGTCGGCACGGAATGCCCCATATATGTACATATATATATATACATATTTAAGGCGCGCTGCAGACTCGCAATCAACAGAAAGGGTAGAGTTTCCGTATACCTGGAATTCGGAGTGGTGATGCAGGTGGTCCAACTAGCGGCACGGATTCGGAACTTGCTTGAGAGAGGAGAGGAGAGGAGAGGAGAGGAGAGAGCAGGTGGCCGTATCTGGATCGGGAATCAAAGGTCCCGACATGCTCCGAATTTTTTTTTTTTTTTTTTTTTTTTTGTAACAAGTACCGAAAGAAAAATTGTCGTATAACCTGGAGGAAGTAGGAAAATGTTTAGAGATCGCTACCCATCATTTTTTTATTTTTTGTTTACTTTTATGTGGACACCTTACGGATTTATACATATAATATATTGGTTTATTTTTTTTTCGAATCGTGGTCCAATTAATCATTGATGATAATTAACGTAAGTCTGCATCGGTCGAGCAATTATCCCTGCAGCTGTTGGCGAACGAACGAATAAAGAACGTATCGTGCCTCGTTGTTCCTTGTTGTTATACCTACGTTATATGTCCGATGTACGTATTACCTGTGCGCGAAAATGAGAAACCTTGAGAAACTCGGCTGCACTGACCATTACAGAAAAACTACGATTTATATTTTACGAGATGTGAAAACCGTTACAGGAATCGACGTTATGTACATTGTACATACATCGATTCGTGGGAAATGACGCAATAAAATCATCATCGTTAAATCAGTCAATCAGTAGTGTACAATTAAGATATCGCATCAAAACGCGATAAAAATACGTACCACGATGTATAATTACATGTACAGAAATTTCACGTTCTTTTCTTTTCGCTTCGTAATCTCGCTTCAGGTTTCGAAACAATTTGATATGAAATATTGACGTGCGATCTTCAAAAGCACGGTTAACCGACGTAATAATATCGCCTCGGCGTAAAATTTTTCTACGATCACGTATTTCTTTCTCCTCAAACTCCGATATGTATTTTACCTTCACGAAACATCTCTCTTATACCTTGTGCACGAATTATACCACGTCTACATCCTTTCCATCCTTTACATCCTAATCTAATCGGCTCCCATAAGCTTCCAGTCGAGTTCTCAGCCACGTGCGTTCAACGTACGTACATTTACGTACTCTTATATGCATATATATATACATATATATATATCTATTATTATACCCTCTTTGTTTATTGTCAGAGCGCACGTGTCGGCGAATGCATGCATGCGGATTTATTCTGAAACCCCTTTGCTTGTAATACCGTATACAGCATACATATGTATATATATATATATATATCTTTGTATGTGCTCTATATATTTCAGCGGAGTTAAGCGTTGAAAATCGGATGCATCAGCGGGGCCAAGGATGCCCTCGAAGAAGCAGTATAACCTCGTTCACAATGACGATTACGACACGAGAATCCCGCTTCACAGCGAAGAGGCTTTTCACCGCGGTATCGTCTTTCACGCAAAGGTAAATGATACAGGGATAATGTATATATATATATCTATATAAGAGGAATAATCTTGCGGGCAACAAGAATAATCACGTGGATGATAATGATAATAATAATAATAATATTAATAATAATATCAGAGCCCCGCAGCGACGGATTCAAAGGGACCGGTTCTTTTCTTCCGAATAAAGTCATCCAGCAGCTCCCCTTATTCATTCAATTCGCGGTTCACCGGAAAGTATTCGTATCGTACATGACGTTCGCTCAAGATCGGTAAGACGCTTTTTAAACCGCGGCGCAGCTCGCTCAACTTTGTGCGAAATACGTTACCTGGTGTAAATGATTGACCGTTAGTCGATTTTTCAATTTCAAATAAAGAGCTTACCGACTGAAACCGGTTGCAACACCGTGCGAGGTAGTGAAAGAAGAAAAAAATTCAAAAGATATCGGTGTGTACGTAAGTAATGTATTCGGTTCATCGAATTTTCTGAAATAAGAAAGTTTCACGGAACGAACAATTTCTGATTTTCATCTATACGTGTATCCGTATAAAGCATTGCTGTTCGATTAATCGTTTTTCGAATTAATCGATCGACCAACGGTTTCGATTCACGCAACGATTGACCCGCGGAATTGTTATACTAGACAAGTTCGATTAATCGAAACCGTCGATCAATCGTTCAATTTATTGAAAATCGATTGATCGCACAGCGCTAGTATCTAACTATATGCTACGAATTGTATAAGACACAGATGGACGTATATTTACGCGTAAAAGTCGTTAACAATCTTCTAACCGAAAGAATTGTCGAACGAGATGCTGCAGCATCCTTATTATTACGTCTGTAGCGAGAAATACGTTTCGTCTTAAGCCGCGAGAGAAATTCTACGACGTCTAAAGAATTTCGTGCATCTTTCGACCTACCGACAGACTTGCGTCTAACATGTTATACGCAAGAAACTCGAAGTCTGTCGACGAAGACTAAACAATCGTTGCACGTACTCGTCGCGTGTATAGATTATACTTTTGTGCGTGTGTGTGTGCGCGTTAGTTGGACGTTAGTTCGTTGTGCGGTATATTGATTTAGGAAGGAGAGAAAGACCGGAAGAGATAGGCAGTTGTTCTTTACGCTTCCTTTTTTCCATCTCATTTGTTTCTCTCGTCTCGTCTTGTTTTCAGCTCTTTTCTTCTTTCTACGCGGCAACGGTTTCGAGATGATAGGTATATACCTACTAGCCCGTTGACGAAGCGACGTTATTCACACCTCTCGACGCAAGCTGCGGTTTTTTTTTTTTTTCTCCAAATGAATTATATAAATTTCTAAATCACAATTGCGATTTTTTCCCGATCTTTGGTACGTCTTCTTTTTGTTCTAATTCTTCTTCTTCTTCTTCTTCTTCTTCTTCTTCTTCTCCTCCTTCTCCTTCTTCGGTGAAAATCGAAACTGCTGTTCATAGGCGCGTAGTTGAGCTTGGATGTTGAGTTTTTCTTTTTAATTTTATAAAGAGACTTTGCCATACGCGGATCGGTGAGAAACCACGCGACGAATAAGAAGAAGTAGACGAACAAGAAGAAGAGGAAAAGATATTTTTGGATACCGTAGAGGCAGCGACGCTGTGACGTCACACTGCACGTGTTTATTTCAGTAGCTCTCATTCTGGGGTGGAAAAAAGAGGGAAATTGGTAAGAGAAAGTTTTCAGGCTTTGTCTTTCCCGCGTCATTGCATGTAATAAATTCATACACGTGTAACAATCGCAATAAACAGTTAAAATATATGTATTAGGGCGGTCCAAAAAAATCAATTGTTCGTTGTTTTTTTTTTTTTCCTTGTCTATCAAAGTCACACGTTTAATACTCGTAAGAATAGGAAATAAGACGCGCCTGTTATAAGCTCTTGACGTTAGTATTCAGTGATTCCGGAACGCAATCTTCTATTTTCCATTAAATTAATAAACAAACACGCGAAAATAATTTTAGTTTTATCTGAATTTTGTAACTCAGTAACGAGGCAACGTACACAAATGTCCGATACATATTATTTTGCAGGGAATTCAATGCTGTGCAAAAAAAAACGGTCTCTTATAATTTTTCGAATTTGATTTTTTTTTTTTTTTTCGTTCCCTTAGCAAAAAACGATAGCGCAAAATTACGCGTACCTCATTTTTCGTAATTCCAACAACATTCAAACGGTTTTTTTAACCATGCCTGTTTCACCGAATTCTTCCAGTTGCTGTAACAAATGAAATTTTTCTCAGTGCGATTTTTTTGGACCACTTGAAGTTTGATTATTGCGATTACTCGTGTCGTGCAGCAAGTTGCAATATACCTGTTATGCATTAGAGAAATTCATTGTACCGTGTATCCTCACCCTCGGGACAGCGTGGGCGTTTATTCGCGTTTTATTTGACTCGCGCTTTTTAGCATATAGACGGGTTTTACGATCGCATCAAAGTGCAGTAACCCTCTCGAAAGCAGAGATCATCCGTCCGCTTGTAACACGTCCCGCAAGCGTGCGGAGAGCGACTACATTTTTTCCAAGGAAACGATCAATTTTTTTTTTTATTTATTTATTTATTTATTTCCCTTCTCATCCTCGCCGCGATATTTACAGAACAATTACTACCGCACGGCATTATATACATATTTATATGCGCGGGTATTGTACGGTTGGAAATATAATGGCTCTTTGTTTATTTATTATTATTTCTCTCTCTCTCTTTCTCTTTCTCTCGGCGAGTTACAAGCTGGACGAAATTATTCTACCTTGTATTATACGCCGTGTCACGCAAAGCACAAAATTCAATGGAGAAATTATTTTTGGCGATAGATTGCTTTTTTAAAATTTTTATGCTAGATTTATGTACTATACAGGTATTATACTTATAGATACGATATTATATGTATAATGATAATAATACCGTTTAATTAGTAGTGAATATGTAAAATTGAGTGTATGTAAATTTGTTGATTGACGAAATTTTCATATATTTACATATACGAATAGGCTGATCATGTAATTCAATTTTTTGACAGAAAAAATGAAAAGGGAGAGAAGAAACGCGATTGTAATT
Source organism: Neodiprion lecontei (assembly GCF_021901455.1). Classification (NCBI taxonomy): domain Eukaryota; kingdom Metazoa; phylum Arthropoda; class Insecta; order Hymenoptera; family Diprionidae; genus Neodiprion; species Neodiprion lecontei. The sequence continues at coordinate 4,233,372 of NC_060261.1, read as the reverse complement.
TGGCAAATTCAATAAGTACGCGAGGGCTGCGAAGAATGAATATTTATAAAACAACTTCTGTATAAAATTAGGGCGTTAATAAATAGCCGTGCCAATTAAAACGGTATTGAGTTAAATAAACTTTTTCGTTTATAGGTACATATGTATAAATCGAATTGAAGAGCGTATTCCAGCGATGGCAAAAAGCTAAAAATAATCGAACACGACTCGATTGAATCGGTAAAAATTAATCGCTTATTCGATTATTTCGTATATTTTTTTTTTTTTTATTTTAACCGTGCATTTGAAACCAAAATTTCGTAAATTTCATTACGTAGTCTTGATAACGGAAAAGTTTTTTGATACTTTGTACTTTCTTTCAAAATGTTTTTCAATTTCAGGTGAAAACATTCGTTTATCTTTCACTTGTTGTATCAAATAGGTGTAATTATTAAGTGAGACAATGATAATAATCGACACTCTAATCGCATAAAATTGATATTGTATCGCGTTGTTAACGGGAGTAAAAAACCAAAAACCGATCGCGAGGTAAAATAATCGATTATACTCGATTAATCGGGAATAAGTAATCGAATTCGTGAAATTGTACGACCGATCATTGATCGACTCGTAACACCGACACTTTTCGATCATTTCCCACACCTTTATACAATACGTGTACGCGTGTACGATACACGTGAATGAAACGACGATGCGACGGATGAGATCGCGGCTCGGAAATAAACTTTTAATTCTCTCCTCCTCGTCTTCCGTGAAACGGAGCGATAAATTATTATACCCACGCGGTATTGAAAATCCGTTCCCTCCTTCGTCGTATATTCGTTTACATTGAGAAAAATTTCATTTCTTACAGCGACTAGAAAAATTGAGTGAAACAGGTATCGTTAAAAAAAAAATTTCTCTCATTGCCAGTGCATGCAGCAAGTAATCAGCGATAAATACAATCATCAATTCCCGTGCGAATTCAACGCGCACAAAGGCGATTCAAAAAACCTGCCTGAAAACCGATTCGAGAGATTGTTTTTTTTTTTTTTTTTCCTTCATTCTCACGGATTTATTTATCGTCACGTACATCGTTGGACGGATCATCGGGTCTTCCTTACACATTGACCAGGGCACTAAATATGAATTTTGCAAACTGTGTAGGAGGCATCGCGTCACTTGTTTCATAGTTCGCGGTTAAACTAGCGACTCGCCTATTTCCATCGGCTACGGAACGGTGGATTACATTATACATGTATCATACACGCGTATATATGTATACACACCCAGAAAACTACGTGCACCTGCAAATCTGGGACAAGAGTATCGCTATTATGTCGCATGCAAGCATTATTATTATATATGTATATATTATCTAAACGCGGATCGAGACAAAAGTTCGTAAACTTGAATTCTGTGCCGGGTGTAAAATTAGTGTCTAATGCGTTGTAAATTGTTCGCGAAATATTTCGCGGAGAGAAAGAAGGAAGGAAAAAAAAAAACAGAAATAAAAGTTACACCGCGAGGTAAATCTTTCGAGTTTACTTTTCGCGAGTTTTATTCCACGATCCAGGGCAGGTTTTAATATTATTTAAATTATTCTCGGAACAATAATTACAAAGACTTATTCTTGTCGTCTCCCTTCTTGTTTATTGTGATAAATATTTCTTGCACGAATAACGGAATAACTGACACGCGGAAATTATTACAGCGTTTAATAACGCGCAACCTCGTTGGTCCGATTCGCGATATAAACGATTATCTGCGAATATATCCTAGCTGTAAAATTATAAAAAAAACAGTTTTTTGATCAACGATCTGCGCTTCGTTTCTCACGTTACAGTTCATCGGGTCCCTCGAAGTACCGAGGCCAACGAGCAGAGTGGAGATCGTGGCGGCGATGCGCAGGATCCGGGTAAGCCGCTCGATTTTTCTTTTCCAATTAACAAACTCAATACCGAGGTAATTAAACTTCGAATAATACCTTGGCAGGTACCTGCAGTCGGCTGTAATATTCCACCTTTGTACGGAGACGATTATCTCTTAGCTTTTCCTCATTTTCTTCAGGCAATTTAAACTTATCGCTGTCATTCTTGTCCTAAAGAATTTTATTCACGACTCGATCGTAATTCATTATTATTTTTTTCTTTTCTTTCTTTTTTTTACCCCTGAAAAGTGGGACGAAAGTAGCATATTATTCCCTTTTTACTTTATTCCCTCGTCTATGGGGGAGAAAAAAAAAACCAACACTTTTCTCCCGCATTTATGAGGGAAATATGACCTCATATTTCCCGCAAATTAATTTTTCAGTTTGAACGTTTCTCTCTATTTCTTTTTCATTTTGAATCACATTTCTCTGTGCTTTGTTATAAACTTTCAATGATATTACAGCTTTCAGACTGATAGATCATAGTTACACGTAAAAGGAAGGCACTTTTAAGGTCGTATCGGACGGATATTCCCAATCAAAAGTGTGTCTCGGTGAGAGTATTGAACACTTCGCGATGAAATAAAAATCTGAAAAACAAATTTCACTAGAGATTTGTTGAAGAATCCTTTGTTTCAGCAATTTATTAACAATCTTGTGGCATTATAATTATTCGAAACAAATTATTTTATCAACTTGGTTATGACTGATTTATTTCAGATTTATATCTCATCGCGAATCGTTCAATATTCTCACCGAGACTCACTTTTGGTCGAGAATATACATCCCATAAGACTTCAAGTCAACAATGTGGCCATTGTCGAGTCGGGAATAAAGTCGATTATTCCCTTGTTACGTAATGTATTATTCTATTACAAACCAATGTTTCTTGGTTCTAACGCAGTACGAGTTCAAAGCTAAAGGAATCAAGAAGAAAAAAGTGACACTTGAGGTCTCCGTCGACGGTCTGAAAGTTACCCTCAGAAAGAAGAAGGTTCGTTTTAATTGCGGTTAATTTTATTGTAAAAATCGTCGTGACATTCGGGCGACAGTGATAAATAATAACGAAATCGACCTAAGAAATGAATTTACGAAACAGCGTCTGCGGTGCGTTTGATAATTTATCGAATCTGTCAATTTTCGCAGAAGAAACAGCAATGGATGGACGAGAACAAAATTTTCCTCATGAATCATCCGATTTACAGGTGAGTTGAAGAATATCTCGGATCCTTGCTCCAGTTTCTACCAAATAATTTTTCACCTCCACTAATCCTCGCTTTCCTTTCAATCGTGCAAATCGTTTAAATTTTTTTTTTCAGGATATTTTACGTATCTCACGATAGTCACGATTTGAAAATATTCAGCTACATTGCCCGGGATGGAAACAGCAACTCTTTCAAATGCAACGTCTTCAAGTCGAGCAAAAAGGTGAGCGAAATATATTCTTCCGTTCGTACGTATGCAATATTATATTATCACAAAATCGCGAGAAACAGTGAATTACGAAAAAGTGAACGATCGATCGATCGGCGATCATCTGCAGTTTTGCAAAAATTTTCAACGACTTCAAACGACGTTATCCGGACAAGAAAAATGATTTCGCATCCTTTAATATTCCCCGCGTTACGGTTAAGCGAATTTTTCCGCATCTGATCCGCAGCAGACGAATTTCAATTTATATACGACGTTACCCGGACGTACGTAAAGAAACTTAAAAAAAATAAATAAAAAAAAAAAACAAAAAACAGCAACCAGCTACGTTATTCTTTTACCCGGACACGCCGCGGTGAATATTTTCGCCTGCGCGTCGCTGATCGTAAAATTATTTGATATTTAAAAACTTGAGCGACGCAAGACGGAGTAATTGCGTGTCAATTAATTAATACATCGTTAAATTACGCACGAGCGATTCGCAAAGTATAATAATACGTAATTGTACGCATTTATTGGAAAGTACAACGACTTGAGACGAACTTCGGCTTTCTATCGTGCGAATAAATTCGCAAAACTAACGTATAACGCGACATATTTCTATGATATACAACGGTTATAAATAACGACGTGTATTTCCGTCATACTCGTGAGATTAGCGTGGATACACGCACGAAGTATACATCTATCTGTACGCATATAGGTGTATATTACTTTGAAACGACGAGTCTCGGTGCGTTGCAGCGCCTATTTACGCGCCGGATTAGTGACGTAGTTTAACACGTGCAGCTGCAGCAGAAAATGCAACCTTGCCAAAATAAAGTGAAAAAATACAAGTAAAACGCTCCCCTCGTCACGTTCCGCAGCGTCGGACGAACTTTGAGGTATTATTTTACCGTTTGTACAAATATACCTGCGCTGGGAAAAATTTCATTTTTTACAGCGACTAGAAAAATTTAGTGAAACAGGTATCGTTGAAAAAAAAGTTTGTATTAAACGTGTAAATAATATAAAAGTAAAATTTTTATTTTACTGACGACTATTTTTTTTTATTTATTTTTTTTTTTTCTCACTCCTTTTCCACGCCGTAAATCAAACGACTGTAGCTGCGAAACGGAGTTTGAACAAAACATTTCCCGTGTATGTAACACGATGCATAATCTGGTATATTGTAACAACATTAACATCGCGTGGGTGTAATTTCTCCAGCATGAATGTGAAAACGAAGTGGGTACGTAATTTGTACATGTTTTATAGGCTTGAATTTATACTCTATGGGCTGTAATAGATTATATTATCGGTATATATCAACAGTTATATAAACACGTGCCAAGTCTATAAGATGAGTAAATATTTACTCACGCAAATCGATAAATATATCGGCAGTTAATAACAATGTTATATCGACTTGGCAAAATTTTTTGCAAATCGCTTTATGTTTTATCCAACAACTTTGTAATATCTTGACCGTTTGAGTTAAACATTATCGCGCTGAGTCCATTTTTATAACAAGGTAGTATCGTATGAGTTTTGAGGTCGTTGATTACGAATCCGAAATCAGATTTCAAAAATTCAAAATGGCGGATCCAATATGGCGGACGAAAATTTCAAATTTCATCGAATATGGTCAATAAGCTCTATGCAGGGATTTTCGGTCTCGCTGATTGGATTCGCCGTACTGAATTTTCAAAATCTGATTTCAAATTCGTAATCAGCGACCCCAAAAACTCCTGGACAGAATTTTTTCCCCGGGTTCGATCGAGTTAGAAATTTTCGTCCGCCATATTGGATCTGCCATCTTGAGTTTTGAAAACCGGATTTCAGGTTCGTAATCAGTGATCCCAAAAGCTTACAATTTATGTAAAACATGTATACCTGTAGAAGAATAACACTAACTTTATCGAAAATGAATCGTTCCTTTAATTTTCAAAGAAACATGTTTTCAAAGTTCTTTAAATCTACAAAAATAGGATATAAAATACGTCGTGAGAATACTTGCCAACATGACGCAAAGGGTTAAATCATACATCCGAACGGGTGCTTGGTAATACAAGAAAATATTGATATTACGGACAAATGTCGATTCGTATAACTTAAACACCCTAGAGTGAACCAAATTTGTGTATACATATTTTTCATCGTTCGTTTCGCGAATCATTCTGACTTCCGACTGCGTGAAATTTTTCTGTTACGCGTATAAAGTATAAACAATATGTTTGAGAAAAATTTCCGCATCCAAAGTTGTAAGGCAAGAATATCGCGGAAGAAAAAATAATCATAAAGTTTATTATACTCAAGTTAGTCTGATACATATATATACATACATATCACAGATCCGGAAGAGGATTGTGTAATATATATATATATATATAAAAAAAATAAAAATATTGATTATCCGGACGATTCGTACAATGTATTATACACACGACGTGCAATAAAGTCGGGAATGAATCCCATCACTCGCTGTTATAGACCTCTCCGTGGTCCATTAGAACGACGATCACGGCTTCCGCAAAATAAAAAAAAATAAAAAAATGATGTTCGCAGGCAGATATTATATCGGCCAGAAACGAGAGGCTGATCCCAGTTTCAGTGTAAATAAATTCTGACGAACTACGAAACAAGAGGCTTGGTTACTGCGGTGGCGGAGGGCCGAGTATAGTTATTAAAATAGATCGTATAGTCTGGCGGAATGGATGCGGGAGAGAGAGAAAAAGAGAAAGAGAGAGAGAGAAACGGGCGGTTTAGTTTTTCGACGATCCGAGAAGAAGAAGAAGAAGAAGAAGAAGGGGAGGCGCGGGGAGTATCGTTGGAAAATTTGTCGAAACGATATACGTTCTGCGGCTCTGCTGCATGGCAGCTCCTAAGGAGATCAGCCAGATATTCATATAAGAAGGAGAACAGAGGCGAGCTGTCGAGTCGCGGCTCGGACTCAGTTGCGATTCGCCGATCCGTCCGCCGAGCAACGCGGGCTCCGCTAAAGATCCCCGAATTCGCAATTTTGCAATTTTGAAAATTTCGCAGTAAAAGTAATCTGTACAGTGTCTCGTCGTCAAACACGGAGGATAATAATTGTACCTATATTTTAACAAAGGTTTCCCACCCACGTTCACTTTAGTGTTCTGACAGAGACGGATCGTGAATTTTGAAAAAAATTTCGCAAGTGCGGTTCGTTTTTGTCAAAATTTTTTTCTTTTTCGTACCCGAAAATTTTCTTCTGTCACATGCACGAATAATGTTTTTTTCTTTTTTTTTTTTTCCTTCATATCGTTGTACAATTGCACCGATAATAATTTACAACCGGTGACGATGAGTTACAATTTGTTTATTTGCCCGAAAAAGGTGAAAGTTTAATTTACACGCATGCGGTTTTCTGTTAATAATGCAGTGGGTATCGCTTAGATACTACATGTACGTTATATGCTAGAAAAAATTCTGCGGCGTGTGTAATGTAGGTATAAGATGTGTCGATTGATTGATCGACGACGACGACGATGATGACGATGATGATGATGATGATGATGATGATGATGATGATGATGCGTGATTTTGATCGGATTCTTAACTCGCCAGGAGTATCGCGCTTCTTGTCAAAACAACATCCGCCAGTATATACAACCTGTACCAACGCTAAAAACACCACCGCCACCTCTTATCTTCGACATAATTATCATTATTGTTAATATTGTTGTTACTATTATACCGTATACGAGTGTTTTCCGGTTGTACAGTGAAAGAGACACTCCGAGAGTTCGTACCTATCTCGATTCTACGTATAATAAACAATCATGTACATTATGCAACGATACGTTCTGTACGTGGCGAATAATGACAGGTGGTTAAAACGTGCGTATAATTAAAGTGCCGAATTTGAATCGTACAACATGCGTGAGGAAGAGTCGTAGTTTCAAATTAAACATCATTCTGTACAATAGAAGGTGGAAAAATTGGGATAGGAAATTTGTTTACCGGACGATAATTTTCGCGCTTTTATAATCGACGCTTCGAATTTCGGGGGTGGGATAATAAAGCGGTTAAAAACGATGCTGAAGGGATACGGTAATAAGGCGAGCACGGCCTCGGGTGCTGGGGATTTACCCTCGCCGGGAAGCGCGAGTTCCGGTGGCAGTCCGAGCCCCGGAAGTCCTGGATACGAGACGGTTAGACCGCGGAAGAAATTATCCTTCAAGGAGCCAGAGATATTTGGATATTGTATGAAACTGAGAAAGCACGGATTCAGACCGAAATCCGTACGGCAGTTCAGCGTTGACGAACAACCGTTCGAGGAGGAAAACGACGACGTCGAAGAGCTCGAGGTGAATTATTTACCCGGGCGACATGATCGATCGCCGATCGACGATTATCATTTTTATCATTTTCACGTTACGGTAATAAATTTGCGTTATCTCGTCGATCTCGCCTTGCGGAAAATTCGAGTCGTTTAAAGTGCAGTTTTCTTTCTTTTTTTTTTCTCTCTCTTTCGGAAGAAGAATAATAATTTACGTCACTCCGTAGCATTTTCTTCTTTTCTCGACAGCTCTGCATCTGTCTTTCTTCTCCGTCGACGTTTTTTTTTTTTTTTTTTTTTTTTCCCTGAAAATACTTTCCGTTCTTATACTTTTAACGATACAGCGATTGTCGAATTTATTTTTAGGAGCACTTGCATAAACCGCGTGTGTACATCATTGCGTGTATATATTAAACCCGTGTATTATACACGATCAGGCTTAAACGCGTTAGTCGTTGTGTGTTTTTCTTTTTCTTCTTCTTCTTCTTCTTCTTTCTTTCTCTCTCTCTCTCTCTCTCTCTCTCTCTCTCTCTCTCTCTCTCTCTCTCTCTCCTTCTCACTTTCTTTTCATCCCTACAAACACGAGTTGGCAAATTTGAGTTTATTTTTAATCGAGACAAACATTCGACATTCTGCCCAACGAACTAACAAGTATAAATAAAGCTAAGAATAAGCGATTCATTTATAATACCTATGTTTATCCGATCGCGATGTTAAAAAGTTATTCCAGAATGTTGAATAATTACAATTCTTTATAAATCATCGTAGACGAAAATATAGTAGATTTGTAATTCGAAAGAGGAAACAAGAAAGAAAGAAAAAAAAATAGAAACAAAAATTCGACGTCGCGTTTCAGTTTTTTTTTTTTTTTAAATTCTCCGTCCGTTGCAATATTTGCCTGCAGAAAAGAAAACCCGCGATAATAAGAAAAAAACAAAGAAAAAAAAGGCCCGTTAAAGTATTCCGAATTCGTTATATTTCCGGAGTAAATAACGCAGGTTAAAATTCCCGTTTTAAATTCCGAATTAAACTTCAGAGCCAGGCGATGAGGGTGGTTAGAACTGTCGGTCAGGCTTTCGAGGTTTGCCACAAACTCAGTCTCAACTCGGCCCCGGAGGATCGTGACAGGGGAAGGGATCCTCTTCACCAGGACGACGATTACGATCAGGATCAGGACGAAACAGCGAGCGATCGACCGCCGCCGACTCCTCCGCCGCTTCACAAAGGTAAGTCGTCCTTTCCCGGATAAAAATACCATTATTAACCCTTTCGGTCACAGAAGCCACCATAGTGCCATCCTTTGTTTTTTTCTTACATTTTATATTCCAAGCAAAATCCTGAATTTTTATTTCCATTTTCAGGTGAAAAAAAAAATATATATATATATTTAAACTTTGAGTGAATCCGCAATTGTTTACAATTTTTTATAAATAATTATATGGAAATAGAATGTAATAAATGTGTGTAGGAATGTATACTAAAAACGCTTGGAATTCATTGGTCGCCAAACAGTGATCTCGAAAACGGCCATTAGAGTTACAAAATTCAATGCTTGGGGGTAGTTTTCACCCCCCATGGGGGTGCGTATAGATAGTATCGGACTTTGCACCTATTCTCGGCCTAAAATCGTACCGTCTAAAAATAAATATCCATATATATCTCCTTCAGGAAGACTGTCTAAAACAACGTTGATAATTAACCCCGTTTTCGCCCCATTTTAGGGGTTAATTTTAGTGTTATTAAATTTTTCACATTAGACTCGCGTTCGGCGTCGAAAACAAAACACACAAGAAACGTATAATCGCTCTTCCGGGCTCAAAAAAAAAAAACCTCAATTGCGTGACTGAAAGGGTTAAACTGACACATAATTAAACCTTGTTATAATTTCACCGGGCAGAACAAAGTCCCGACAAGAATCGTGGCACGTGGATTCGTTTAGCAAGTGGGTAAATCATCGGGAAATTTTTATCACACACCATAATCCCTGCGCCCTCGTAATTTTCGTGACGAGCATAAAACTGCAGAAGGAAACGGGGCAAGGCTTTAAGGGTTGGTTAAATTTGAGCCGACGACTCGCGAGGCTGAAAAGCCGAGCGGATCTTTTAGTCCCTTTAAACTCTGACACGACCTTGCTCCCTTGGCTTCCGATCAGACTTTGAAGGGGTCGGAAGCTCAGGGATCAGAGATTATCGAGGTCACGTTAACCCCGATAAGCTTTAAGAGGATGCGATGCGGTAGGTTTCCCTAAAAAGTCTGACGTTCTGCGCGGATTCGCATCCGATCAGCGGGGATGTCATTTTTTTTTTTTTTTTTCCTCTTTCATCAAACGTGTAGCATAAACGCGTGCAGACTGATTTCACGAAGAAATCGAGTTCAAAGAGTTGACTAGTTGTATACATAGTTTACATAGAAGTAAATCAATCGCTCTTGTAGAATATTGAAAGAAAATAATAATAATAATAATAACAACAACAAAAATAATGATAATAATAATGAAATACACGAAGAGACGCGATGAAACTTTTCCCTCGCTCTCTCTCTCGTTCTTATAAAATATCTTTTCTAAATCTATCGCACGCCTTCAATCTGATACAGATCGATTTGGACCCGGATTACACGTTTGAAGAAGAAAAAAAAACTAAAAAAAAAAAACAACGATTCAATTTCCACTAAAAGAAACTAGCGAAAAGAGGAATCGTTTCACGTATTTATATATGTGTATATAAACGCGCGCGTGGCACTCGGAAGCAATCAGCTGCCTAGATAGGGAGGGACGCGGAAATGAGTTCCGCCCTTCGAAATAGGGGGCAATTCAATAGAGTCGGTATAGCTGTATGTATACACCTGTATATATATATATATGTGTGTGTGTGTGTATCGTATATATCGTGGTCCATCTCGAGGCACGTAATCGGACTGTCATCTCGTCTGCGAGTTGAAAATAGACCGGCGCATGCATTATGATATGCAGCGTCACGATTGATCTCGTCTTGTGTCGGTAAATACGCATGCGAATATGTATTATACGTTATTGTTGTTGTTGTTATTACAAATTTTGTATACACATGTACGTATGATATTATATTACATAATTGCCGTGGGATTTCAAAGCCTTCGGTAGAGACGCGTAAGCGGTGTAAAAAAGACGCGTGATATCCTAAAGTTCAAACGGGAGAGGCTGCTAAAATCCAATAGATCTTAGCGACCGGCTGCCGCGCCGGGTTTACGTTGAGCTATTATAGACTGTCGACAACGGCTTTTTGTGTAGCCTGAATATTTTTATATTTAAACCGGTTGAACGTTGTCGCAATTCGTGTAAATTACATCAGTTATTTACTTATAGTATATATGCGTATATATGTATATGTATATATATACTTTTTGAAGAAAATTTGATAGATTGACATTTATGTAGAATACATATACCGGGACAATCTCTTGAAACTTGAAAATCAACCGCGCATGCGTCAAACAATTCAATCTCATTGGTCGGCAAAATCTTCCCGCAACGATATTCTTGTCCGCGACGCAGGCGGGCCAACCTACGCAAAATGTGTACGTTTGAATTTTCAAAGAGCATAAGCATTAAATTCCGACCGTTCTTTGAAGAATCAACTTTCCGATCCGATAAAAAATGCTTCCCAAACCTTTCCGAGTCACTGCCTCAATTATTCGAGATTCTAACCTCGGAAATTCGTATCAACCACATCTCCGGCGGAAAGAGTTTGACAGCTGAAACTCGGGTTGGCCAGCCTGCACGAACAGCCGATAAAATTCGCGCATGCGCGGTTGATTTTCAAGTTTCAAAAGATTGTCCCGGTATGTGTATCAAGGATTTGAAAAATCTAGAGAAAATGCGAAGTGAACGTTTTCTTTTCTTTTATTTTCTTTTTGATCTGTTTTCGTACATGTGGTGTAGTTAACGACGGAGATGATTCGTGTTGGAGGAAATTTATAGCCAGTCTTTTTAATCAATCTCAAGTTTAGACTAGCTATATTACATGATATAACTACGTTAATCCCATGGTTTTCGCCAAAATTTCGCAATGCGTACCTTTACATCAGTGATAATCGAGATAAACGAGGGAACATAATTGTCCCGGGGTTTAATCCGCGACCTACCATAAATCATGCAGTCGTCCCAAAACCGTGTTAATGACGGTAGAGAATTTTCGGTGCTTGTCTGATAACTAATAACCGCCTTAACGCCGGGCTATCCGTGAATTAAACCCTGCATACCTGCGAAGTGGGCGTAATTGTTACAACGACGAAGCTTCCACTATTCGCGTATCTAAAAGGGGTATGAATTTGGTATAACAAGCTCATCGTGAAAGCGTAAGACGGAGTTAACAAGTTCCCCGAAAATATAGAGAAATATTTTCTGGTTTTGATCGGATGCAGGCACTTGTAACAGAGCTTTATTTAATGGGTCGAAAATAGCTGATTTTTTCGACAGTTTTTCGTTTAAAAATATGAAGATTTCATAAAAAAAAAACCAAAGCTTTCACAGATATTGTGTCCAAATTTGAGATGGATAGCTTGAAAACTCTTCCTTTGAGTGTTTACATCGTTTTGAAAAATCACGTTTCGAGAAAACCGTTAGAAAAAAATGTAAAAAAATTGAAATAAACCTTTAGGAATTTATTTTCTGTACCGCGTGAGTGCTTTGATTTGAGAAAAAAAAAATTAGACTGTTCACCGTGTTTTAACTATTGAGAAAAAAATTGCGAAAATCAGCTATTTTTCGACTTTTGACACTAGCATGATCCCTTCAACAGTAACTTGCACCACATTTTCTTTTGTAACCATTTCACTCTAATGTTCTGGTGACTATGTAATATATTGAATAATGAAATTTCTCTCAGTATTGCTGGTAATTTTAATCCGGTTATTTCAGAAATTTCGTTACTCGCCCCGCCGATAGACGCCGAGGATTCTGCGCCCGATATTACAACCTCTTGCCTGTCGAGATCCCAGGATGCACCCGTCGTCACAGCTTCAACAACACCCGTCAGACAATCGCCGTCGGCAAGTTGACTAAAACTATGTTTCATTGTGCACTTACGCCGAGTGTTAATCGCTAACGGATTATTGCTCAGTGTCAAGTAATACAAAAATCTAGGAAACAAACGCAGAAAATTGATCAAGTCATTATTTTTTCACCGAATTTGAGTATGCGAAAAGCGTTCACAGTTTTATAGCAATCAATATTTTGGAATTTCAACGTAAAGTTAAAAAACATTTGTCAATCAATGTAACAATTAAGTTTCAAGTTTGTAACGTAAACGTGACGATGAATTTCGATCTACACGATCGTTTGATATTCAGTAATGCTTGATAAATGAAAAAATGATCACATTGTACAGAAGTGAACGATTTTAAAAGTCGGTCTAAAGTCAATATATGTAAACATGAACCTCGTGAGTATAAAAAATTTTGGGTAATCACATTTTCGTCCGATTAATCGGTAGATAATTTGCGCAACAAGACTTGTCCGAAACTCGGTTACCCGGTAACTCCGCTTCACGAATTAAAAATGAAAACCTGGTGTCCTTCCTCAGCAAGCGACGATGGTATCCGATTGCGGGTTGCTTGTCGGAGGAGAGCTGACCGCCTTGAAGCACGAGATCCAACTCCTCAGGGAGCGTCTGGAGCAACAGAGCCAGCAAACACGAGCGGCGGTTTCCCACGCCCGACTCCTTCAGGATCAGCTAGCAGCCGAAACGGCAGCTCGAGTGGAAGCCCAGGTAAAGATCCGAGCTTATAAAAAGCGCAGTCGGTATTGTAGGTGTTGATTTATCGATCGCGGGTAATGAATTCGAGTAATCGGCTCGCTCCTCGCAGACGCGGACGCACCAGCTCCTCGTTCAGAACAAGGAACTCCTCGAGCACATCGGCGCCCTGGTTGGACACCTTCGGGAGCAGGAACGCGGGGGTGGCCACGGGACTGCCGGGCCCCAAGCGGTCCCCGGGGCCCCGATGTCGGCGACGACGACCGTCCCTGACCTCTCGACCCTCGGCCAGGTAACGCTCTACCCATTTCCATGACACCCGTCTGCCTGACTCTGTCTGTCTGCCTGCCTGTCTGCCTGCCTGCCTGCCTGCCTGCCTGCCCATGTCGGAGTTGCGTTTTACATCCACCGATAATAATTCATTCATTAATCAACCCCAATAATTAATATTACATGTGTAACATGACGTAGTGATAGTTTTGTTGTACGCATTTTTATACTTTTATATCATACTAATTGTAAGTACTATTACTGCTACCAGTACGGTACGTCTAAGCATACTGTACAGGTATGCATACCATACGAGTAACTATAATAGTAATAATAGTAATAATAATAATAATAATAATAATAATAATTAAAAATTTTTGTACCGATTTTTAATCTGTGTTTTCATTGTTCATCGATAACCGTTCTGCTCCTCATTTTTACGCGATTTAGTTTTTTCGTCAAAGAGACGAAATCATCTTTGTCGGTATATTCATCGTCATTCAGGATATGAAGAAGGGTTTCAAAGAGAAAGAAATTTTTTTTAATTTAACAAACTCGCATGGCATCTTTTGTGGAAAGCGTTTCGTGGAGCTACGTTATTTCCGTTATTATTCCTGGCTATTATTCTCGCTGCTAACGAGTTGCCGGTATTATATATTTACAAGTTCCATTTCAGCTGCTCGAACTTTGTTCTAACAAACTCTGGAGAGCGAGCAAGGTGAACTTTTATCGCGGGAAAAGAAAAGGAAAAAAGCTCGAGGCCCTGATTTCTCAGACAGTACTTTTTTTTTATTCTCCACTTTCTTCTTTGCTTTTCTCCGATAGAGAAAGACACTTGTGGGACGCCGTATACTTGACGAAGAGTTCGACGGTTTTCTTTAGGTAAACTGTAAGTTTTTATAAACGACGACCCGAGAAGACTGTTAACAAAAGCGCTCCCGTGACGTTGGAAAGATATTGGAATTTTAAATTTCCAGGTAGAATTGAGGCCACAGTGCTCAATCTTATACATAAATATACCTCAACCCACTCTCGACGTTTCTAGAATAACGTTTTTGCAAGAATAAGAACCCACGAACTTCAGCCAACAAGTGCGCAACGGATTTTTAAGGACCGGGAATTGAAACGTTCCGCGAAAAGAAATTAGTGACAGGAAAAGAAAGGGTTCCAGCGGAAAATAGAAGGCAACGAATCGCTGGAATGGTGTAGTTGCGTAGTGTCCGAACTTTTCACGATTTCCATTGCTGTTGTTTCGCTTGAATGTTACTCCTCTCTCTTCTAACGCTCCAAGTAATTGATAATGCATACCCATGTAATCGTTCCTACGTGATGTTGAAACACTAAATTGCTGATCCGCAACAATAATACTGAGTGGCAGTGTGTTCGTCTCTTACTCGGCAGGTCTTCTCCAGGGATTTTGGATTCTGTGCAACCAACAGATGCTAGGTAACGCCAAATATCTTTTAATGAAGTTTTTATAGTAGAAAAATTAAGAGCAATGGTTCCCATAGTTGTGACTAAAATCACCAGAATTAAATCCACCCGCGGAATTGAGGCGAGTATTGAACCCCGTATTTTGTCAAGCAGTCTCATCGAGCCGGGGCTCCGAGTTCACCCTGGGAGTTGGACCCACCTTCGTTCGCTTTCTACTCTTACCCAACGGAGGCAATTTACTCACCAAACGCGACCGCCGTCCTCGGTAGCCAGGGGTTCAACTCCTCCAACGAACAGCTCCACTTCCAAACACAGCTCCTCGAACGCCTCCACAACATTAGTCCCTATCAACCTCAGCCACAACGATCGCCCTACGCTACGCCTTCACCTTATCCCATGGGAACCGGTCTGCTTCTACCGCCAAACAACACGAGACAGACGGTGAGTTACTATACCTAAAGAACAAAAAGAAAATGAAAAAATGTTAACTCAGCAACCAGAAAATGTAGTTTCGAAAATTAAAATTATACACTACAAGATGCTTACAATTGTTAATAACATCTGTTCTCGTGACGCCAAGAATATTTGAACCATTATTGTAACCATGATCATTTTTTACTAAAATCTTCCGTCAACCGTGACAATGCATGGAATTTCTCTGCAAAAAACGATTCAACCTCATAAGTAAATAAGCAATAATAATTCTGGATACAGGTTCCGTTACCGACACTCAGCCAAGACACAAACCTTTTTTCAGAATATTCGAGGATGGGAAATATCCCGCTCTATCTGACTTTGTCGATCATCGGATCATTCCGAGGACTTTTACCTGAAGACGGTTTAAACTTTGTTAAGACGGAGCAAATTGTCAGTAAGGTACAGCCTCGAAGTGATCCCCGATTATCGGTAAAATTAACCGGAATAGGGATGTCCCCCAGCCTAAAACACTCTAAAAGGTTTGTGTCTTGGCTAAGTGTCGGTAACAGAATCTGCATCGAGAACTCTCATTGCGTATTTACTCCCGTATCGTGACGTTTTTTCAGAGCTCAACTCAGGTGTCCCCAAACTCGACATCGCTGAGGGTCTCGCAGGCGAACAGCTTCTCACCGTCTCCAGTGATGCTGCACAGGGGTGAAAACTACGCGTCGTCGAGTTTGGAGAGCAACATCGAAGACCAGCAGCAGCAGGCCGCGGCGTTCATCAAGCCACTTCCCCACGGTTTACAGCCACAATCTGAGCTGCATCTCGACTCTCCGCGGCTAAGAATTCCCCCAACGGACTCGCAGGAGCCTCCACCAATAATCCTGGATCCTCCACCGCCGGGGAGACGTTCGATATCGAAGAGCAACGGGCGTGGAAACGGCCTCGTGAGGATCACCGAAGGTGTGAAAACCGGGACTGAGGTGCAGGCGAAAAACGAGCAACTCGAATCAGCCGCCGGAAAGCCTCACGAGGGTCAAAAACACCTGGTGCATTTTTTGCGGACACCCGGACCGCCGCCCTCCAGGACTACAAGCGCCAAACTTCCGTCTCGCAGCGAGCCGATGAGTCAGGTGCAAAGGTCAGCCTGGGCTCGACACACGACTAAATAATAAGGACCACTAACAATAAGCTCGCAGGGTGGCGTTTCAGCCGAAAAAACGTTGTTCCGTGATTTTTTCGATCGTCTGAAATTCACGGAGAAGACACAGCAATAAAGAAAAACGTATTATGCACATAATTTTGAAATTCGAATCCTTCAGTCATTCTGAGTGTTACTAACTTCACTCTCGAACAGGGTTCAAATATATTTTGCGTATCAGGCTATACAGTTACGTGCGAGTGATAATCCGGTTAAATAGACCCGGATCATGCGTCAATAGCGAATATGCGTTTACACACCGCACGTAAAGATTTTCCGAAGCTTGTCCGTAAGCTTCTACTTTTACACGGAAAAACTGTAAAGCGATCATATCATAATCTAGAAAATTTAGCGTGTACATATTATATCATAGTATAGGATATATAAATCGAAAGACATATATTTTTCGTTTGAATTCATCCGCAACTTTATATATTATACCTATATATATATATATATATATATATATATAACCTGCACACAATACGCACTCTATAAAATAAGTATTCTTATATCCCGCGCGAATCATAGATCAGATGCAATAAATTGAGCAGCCTTGGTAATCGTATGAGGCGGCGAAATCACATATCAAAAATTGAAGAATCAACTCATCCATCCGTACGATGCACGTGCGTAAATCGACAAACTATCCCCCGGGACAGCAGAGCGGACGATTTATCGTCTAGATCTAATCGTTACGAAGTTAATAAATCACCGTTACAACTCCCCGAGGATTTTCCATCATGGTTGGAAGAATTCCCCGATGGGTAGTTTATGCGTTGTCAGCCGCAGAGCTTTTGTACCTTTACGTATTACAGGATATGTTTCAGGGATTTCTGTCGCAGCTAACGGCTGCACGAAATTTACTCATGTTTGGGGAAAGTTTGTTTCAACCGGCAGCTAATTTCAGGGTTCGATGGATCAAATCTTCGCGAGGTCTTGATCCAGAGTTTTTTAGATTAAGGTGTAAATAAAAATATAGTATATCGTCTCGACAATGATCGTAACGATCATAGGTGCAATAATCAGTCGTAAATACTATATAAAATTTTAGTAAGAAGCAATGGAAGAAGAATAGTAAAGCAGGACCCAACTAATCGCAGTTGTTGTACACCCTTCATATCTTAAAGCGCGATTCATGCAAAAAAAAAACTGATATAAGTGAACAGCGTGCGATAAAAAAAGAAAAATGTGGATTGATGCATGAAAAATTATTGATTTGACAATATAACATATAAATACGACGTGCGAAATAATGATTATCGTTATTGAAAAATAAAACAGTGTAGTATTACTCAGGCTTATCATTATTATTATTATATATATATATGTAATAAAACACACATCCACAACAATATGGAATCTACAATACACAACATAATAAATGTAAATGTATAATATTTTGAATATCAGTATGATAAATAAAGAGAAGAAAAGAAAGTTTACCCCAAAGTATGTTGCATCCTGATGTGTGAAAAGTAATCTTTGTGAATTCATTACTTCATCAGACACTCGTGCGTATGCTGATTTTCATCCCGCCATTAGCCCGTCTAGACAACCCGACCGTTTGATTACGGCAATTTTATTATACACGTATGGGCAGCGTTTGATTCACAACTGACATATTTGCGAACACATTAGGGTGGCTTTTTAGAGGCACAAAGCAACGGGCCGGATGTGACATGAGGCCTGCAGGCGTGGCAGCTGGTTTCGCGTGTCTCGCCCCCGCATGTAACACATGAGGCGGATAATGTTCACACCGTCAGACGGAATGCTGCATAACAGGGCATGAGGAGGAATCGACGCGTACATACACAGCCAACGCATACGCGTGTGTTTATCACCTGCGAAAAGCTGTGAGGTGGCGAAGGCACCCCGCAGGCTATTAATCCTGATTATTAACGCGTTAATAGATCGTGTACAGGCGGCGGAAGAGGGAGAAAATGTCCATCAACGATGATAACGGCAACAGTCGACGGTCGGACATTGAGCTACTGAACACTAACCGAACTTGCTTCCTACCGGTAAAATTACCCCGCACATTGCGGAGCAGCAATTTCTTTCTCCGCGAAAATCAACCGTTGTCGTCTCGTCCTTTTTCTCACACCCTCTGAAATTCACCCCGATTAGGCGAAAAATCGCACCGATTATCCGATCGTTGTTATACAAATAATCGACCGGAAGGATCGTATCACGTTCAAGGATACATCGAGAATTTTTCGACGTCAGCGTCTCTCGAGGATATCCTCACGATGCAGGCTCAATCGGAGAAAAAAATTAACAACGAACAGGATTCCAGGGAAAATTCTTCCGGAGATCCTTCACCGCAGAAAGGATCTTCCATTACCGATCGCGCGAGGAGTCGCGGAAGGCGTAAGGAACCCCCGGGAATCCTTCGCCTCGACAGCACATCGCGTTCGCCACGATACAACATCGCCGCTCCTCTTCTTGCGCCACAGGTTGGTAATCTGCTCGTTCTCTTTGTCGTGTATTTCTGTGCAAGTTTCAAAATTTTTCAAAATTTCAAAAATGATCAAAAGAAAAAACTACGCGAATGAAGCCTTACAGACGTTTTCAAACTCGTTTCAATTTTTCGATTATCCCCAATTTAAGAGAATTTCATAGAAACGAGAGGCAAATAACAATTTTGTTGGTAATACCGTCCGGTTTTCGTTTGGTTCAGATTTGGTTTTTGAACAAGGTCAAAAGCTTCTGTTGTAGGAATAGAGGATATTTAAACCGCGTTGTTTGCGAATATCAAGAGAAATCTTGCATTTTATTGATAACTCTGACAATGAATAATAAACGCATAACTAAACCTACATTCTTTCTATTAGTCGGTCATAACTCATACCGATCTCTTTGATCGAAAAAAATTAGACAAGCTTTTACGGTGTGCTATATATACATAAGGAATGAGTGAGAAAATTCAGGTTCGAATAACTCATCGGAATGAGTTAATGTTATTCTTGGTATAATTTGCGATAATGATGGGGGAAAAAACTCGTTATAATACGGAGCTGAAGTGTATATTAATGGGCAGATGTTTGAGGGTGAGGGAAGGAATGTCTTTTTCATACATCCATTAATTAAGCTCATCATATTAGGTGTGCGTGTATATATGTATACCTATACACGGAGATTCGATTACTCATCATTCCGGGCACAGGCGCGGCCAAAGTACCAGGCAGCTAACCGTCAAAGGATAATTCCCAGGGCCGCGTGGGGAGTATTCCAAGTAAAGCTCTGATTGTGAGTCGAATTGTAACCCTGGCGGGTTCGGAGGGATTGGAGGGCGAAAAGGAGTGTATAAGAGTGATTAGCTGAAAGTGAGGGTGGTTCGCGTGACTCCGGAGGGCCTTATGCATGCCAGCCTGCCGACTGACTGTCTGTCCGTCTGCTCGAGGGGAAGAACTAGATGATGGCAGGTCGGGCCGAAAGAGGGGACGTTAAGGCGCGGCGCTTCGCACGCGAACTTCGAGTGTTTTCATCCCCTGGTTTTCACCCTTCTAACGCCGCCCCCGAACCCCCGCCTCCCGCTTGTTGACACCGCCAAACAGCGGCTCTCACATCTGGCGAACCACTCCAAGTCAATACCGATCGCATCCTCGTCCCATCGAGAAAAGAAGACTCGCGATCACCGGTCAATTAACGCCGATCCGAGACTGCTTAGGAAACTCGTTAAGGACCAGCGAAACAATGAGGTGAAACAAAACCGAAAGAACGGGAAGGGAAAAAAGTACAAAAAAGTAAGCGACTGATTAAGCGATGGAGGAGAAAATTTGAAGTTTCTTTTTAACCACAGACTGGGCTTCAACTCTCTAAAAAGTTCTCCTTTACGGCGAGACGGTTGAAAGACTAAACTTCGATTAGTCTTCGTTACGGTTTTTAATTAACCGTGTTAATATCGCCGCTTTCGCCGACTGTTTGCTTCGTTAAGAAACGAGCATTGTCTGCACCCTTTGAGAACTTTTACATCATTTCCTTTGAACGTAGGTGCTAATTGACACGTTGTTACCGAGGAGAACGGTGACGAACGTCGTTGTCTGAGAAACCGGGATTTCGAGAACGAAAAAAACTCGGGGATGGTTCAAGTTGGGATCCTCTGCATCGGCGATAGCAGATATTAGTCTTAACTTACAGCCCGAGTGTAGAGGCGTGAATGTGTTGGGTAGGAAGAGGAGGGCGAAGGGGAAGTCGGGCCAGAGGGCTGCTTTACACCACGATGGAACAAGTGGCAGTCAGTCGGTATCGATACAACTTCAATGGCGACTTAGGTCGCTGGTACCAAGAATTTTTCAAACATTTCGCAAATTCTTTCACGCCTCCTGGTTCCGTCGTGTCATCACAGTTTTCGCGAATGAGACAGTCACACACGACCTGCCGCTGTACGAGGTCCGATAAAACCAGTAAACGGCAACCAGAGAATGTGTTTCGCCGATTATCATCACTTGCTCAAACCCGCCGACTGAATTTAATGCGATTGCGATTATTCGGCCGTCGAGACGACTTGCCAAATTGGTGATCATTGACATCGTGAAGTTACCACCGATAGTTTATCACCTTTCGCTTTGTGCCAGGTGGTTCCGTCCTCTCCGCAACCCTCCGTAGATCGGCTTTCCGTAACATTCGCCATCACCGACGAACCGAGCAACCCCGCTTCTCGAGAAGTCGTTTTCAGGGACCAGAAGTCTCAGCTGCAATTCATCATCGAGCCTCTACCTTCTCTGGTGAACAACAGGGAAGTTGAAATGCGCCGCGTACCCGCAGTCGCAGGTCAGTTCACATGTGAGACTGGTCTCAATCGCTACTCTGGAATATTTCCTTTTCCTCTTCGTGGTGTGGAAAATTAATCAAGCCTGTTGTCGCGTTTCTTGTAACAGTTTTGTAAATTTACTTCCAAGCCATTGCAGACTGCACGGAGGAAATCGGGGAAGAAGACGACTACTCGGCATCAGCCAGCGCGATTATCCAACGCCGAGCATCTCTGCGACGTCCCAGTAGGCGAAAGAGACGATCATCGTCGCCGTTCAACGCGGAAGCCGAGGGTGGAGTGAGGCGTCGGTCTTCTGCGTTCACGACCAGCTCTGGAGAGTAAGATTATTTTCCCCCTGGAGAACCAATTGTGCCATTTTCCATTCGCTCATCGACGATTCTTCTATAAAGATTTGTGACAATCAGGTAGTATTTTTGCTAAGTTGAAACTTGAGGGTTGAGGAAAGTGTCTTGAAATCGCAGAACGGCCATCTCCGTCGATGAGGGTGGTACGCAGGAACAGATATTCGAGAATCTCAAACTGCACAAGGAGGTCTTGAGCGGGGTCAAGCAGCAGCCTTGGCCACTCAGACGCAAAATAAAGCTGGTGCAGCAGGCCAAGTCCTACGTGAGGCGACACGAAGGCGTTCTTCAGGAAAGGCTGGCGCAGAACCGAAGTACCCGCGACGTGATTGCCCGGGCTTCAATCCTGTTCAACAAGGTTTATTTCTCACGTTCCTAGAAAACCAGGGCAAAACAATTACGGAGTCAAGCGGCGGCGAGTGCATTTACAAAAAAATTTTTCAGTACTGGCAATATTTTCGTCGAGAATTCGTGAACCTTCAGACATGGCTGATACCGTGGGAACTGCGCATCAAAGAAATAGAATCCCACTTTGGATCAGCCGTTGCTTCGTACTTTATATTTCTTCGTTGGCTCTTCTGGATCAATCTGGTCATCGCGGCAACGTTAGCAGCGTTTGTAGCTGTGCCGCAGGTGATTTGTTGACATCGCTGGGGATTCTTTCAATGATTTCTGTCTTGTTTACATAATTCATTCCAGATGGTGACTGCCGATAAGGAACACGATGGCGAAAGGAAAATGCTCGACGAGGAAATTGAGGACTCCAAAAACTTGCTTACCCTGTGGGAATTCGAGGGCGTGTTGAAGTACTCTGCCTTTTTTTACGGCTGGTACACAAACCGGAACTCCGGAAGTAGTTATAATATTCCTCTGGCCTACTTCTTGGTCAATCTGGTCGTCTACATTTACAGCTTCGTCGCGATACTTCGAAAGTATGGATTAATCACTCCCTCGCAACTGGTGTTCAGTTTTCAATGATCGTTGCATTCCCACAGGATGGCGGAAAATTCCCGAATGAGCAAGCTCTCCGAGAAGGAAGACGAGTGTGGTTTCACGTGGAAGCTTTTCACCGGGTGGGATTTCATGATTGGGAATCCAGAGACCGCGCACAACCGAATCGCCAGTATAGTCCTTGGCTTCAAAGAGGCGCTCCTGGAAGAGGCCGAGAAGCAGAAGGTTGAACGGAAGTCAGTGTCTTCTGCAAAAGCGATTGACGTTGAATCACATATCCTATTCTCTTCTCTCATCTGGTTTTCGCACATCTTATTCTCTTCTCTCACTTTATTTTCCAGTTGGAAAACCGTGATCGTAAGGACTTTCGTCAATCTTGCCGTGGCGTTCTTACTCGCTTTGTCTGCCTGGGCAGTGGTTCTAGTTGTGGCGCGTTCCGAGGAGCCGGAGGCAGAATCAAGCTGGTGGAGACAGAATGAAATCACGGTTGTAATAGCACTGATATCATTCGTATTTCCAATGTTTTTCGAAATACTTGGCATCTTCGAGAACTACCATCCCCGAAAACAGCTTCGCTTCCAACTTGCACGGTGAGACTCGATGTTCTTGATCAATACTTCAATCATTGCTCGTAAATACTGTATAATCTTGTTATTCAAGAAATATTCTGTCGTCTTTGACTAAATCGATTTATCTAATCTCAGCGCTTCGTCAACAGGATAATGGTGCTGAATCTACTCAATTTATACTCTCTAATATTCGCCCTCTTCGGAAAGATAAACAGCATGGTGGGTAGTCCATTCGGTTTGATGAAAAGCCCTTCGGTTTACGCACGCGATATCTGTAAGTGGATTAACAATTTCCGCTTTATATTTCAGACCAAACAGCTCACAGCCCTGCGTCATAACGTGACCAAAACCTTGACGGATCCGAGGAACTCTACAAGTCGACGATGCTGTCGAGTATTCTGCACAAACTTCACGATGCCTGTGACTACAGCTGCCTCTTTAAGTCTCGGCCTCTTGACAACTATAACATCTCAAAACACCACCGCTGGGTTAATTACTAGCGATGGAACCCCCATAGTTGCCCAAGCCTTGACGAATAACGTTAGTCCGCTGACAAATGACATCAGTTTGACAGTCCCGGAATCGATAACTACATCGAGTACCCCGACAACGACAGATTATTACGACTACTCCGATTACGAAACCAACGACACGGACTTTGTAGAAAATGATGAGGTAGGAACCGAGCTCAACTCGACGGAGGAAGAACCGCCGGTCACGGTTACGATAGACAACAACGAAGTAAACACTTCAACTTCAACGAATCAAGAATCCATTGACGAAATACTAAATTTCACTGACTCATCGACAACGGACTCAACGTCAGCTACTTATTCAAGCTCTACGGTAGACCAGAATTTCACCGGCATTTTGGTCGACTTTACTGGAACCACAACGTCGAGTACTACCAACAGTTTACCTTCCACCGAAACTTCCCCTGTCTCTACTACTAGTAATGTAATCGACAGGAAATGTACCGTTGACGAGATGACTGTAGATCATTTGGGAAGCGACAAACCGACACATAAGGAAACCAAAGATTGCTGGTATCAGTGCTGCGAACCAGAGAAAAAAGCAGAAGAAACAGGTGAAGGAGAATCGAGACCATTTCAATGTATGAATTCTCCACAATCTTAAGAGTATAGGAAAAAAATTCTTCGTTATTATATGTCTCCAGATTCACCTGTACCAAATACAACACAGATGGATATTAATGAGCGCAAAAAGCTGCGCCGTTTGTGTTGGGAAACGATGTTCGGTCAGGAACTGACTAAGCTAACGGTCATGGATTTGGTAGGTGTAATCAGTGAATTCGTTCAGCACGCGAGAAATCTGACGCGAGGTTATCTAGTCGTTAAACTGAGCTGAGCCCAGGTTGTTATCCAGTATTTCACCCTTCCGAATATTACCGATACGGGCTGAATTCGTTAATTGAAAGAAACGCGTGCGAGTTAACTGGAGGGCGGAAAGCACTTGGTTGATTAATTATCGATTTTTCACAGCTACATGCTCCTCGATCATTTACAGGTACTCACCGTACTATCCACCCTGGGTATGGACTTTTTTCGGGCAGTTTTCGTACGGCACATGAACAACATATGGTGCTGGGACCTCGAAAAGCAGTTCCCGCAATACGGCGACTTTAAAATAGCCGAAAATATTTTACACCTTGTTAACAACCAGGGAATGGTGTGGATGGGGATGTTCTTCAGCCCAGGATTACCGACCCTGAACGTAATCAAGATCGGAATATTGATGTACCTCCGGTCCTGGGCGGTTCTGACCTGCAACGTGCCACACGAAATCGTCTTCAGAGCTTCGAGGTGAATCTCTCAACGATCCATCTGGCAACCGTTGCAAATTGCAATTTTTCATTGATGCGACCGTTCGATCTCTTTCAGATCCAACAACTTTTATCTGGCTCTACTCCTGACGATGCTTTTCCTATGCGTCTTACCAGTAGGCTATGCAGTCGTTCGGGTTGAACCGTCCTGGCACTGCGGACCATTCTCTGACCAGCCGATAATGTACAGCTTGATCACAAATAGTCTCAAGTCGGCATTACCCAAAGATTTTGCCATGTAAGTAGCAATAGATAAATTTATATGCGCGACTTTGACGAGCTTGGATTTCACCACGTTTTTATAGAATCCTGGACTATATAGCATCACCGGGAATTGTCATTCCGTTGATAGTGCTCATGGCGTTGATCATATACTACATGGTCTCCTTGACGGGATCTCTGCGGGAGGCAAACAACGATTTGAAGGTATGCGGAGAAGATTTTGTAAACGAAATAATATTCTACACAATGCGGATAGCGGCGTTATCATTTTGTTCACAGATTCAGCTACGTCAAGAACGCACCGAGGAAAGACGAAAAATGTTTCAAATTGTGGAGAAGAGGCAAGAAATTCAGGATGCCCCGTTTGTTAGGTGGAAAAAAATTCTTCCAGTCCTACCGACGAACAAGACGGCAGGGGTCGTTGTGATCGAAGAGGGTTTGTTGTCTGTCGAAGACACTTGACGAATCCTATTTCAATGCACATTAAAGAACTTATTGGATCTTTCCCGTTCAGGAACTGCTGCAAATGTCACCCTACAACGTAAAGAATTAAGAAAACAATCCGCAGCCTCCGAAGCTGGGGAAGCGACTGACGTTGAACAGGACTCATTGCCGCACGATCCTGGTATGGTGATGCCAGAAGTAGTCGTCGACGTCGATCCGAACAACAAAAAACACGTCAAACAGATTAAAAACCGGTAAATTTCGTTAGCATTTATTCTCCTTCAACTTTCGTCAACTAATATCGTCACACGAATACAGGAGTTGTTCGAGTGGCTCGGTGAGGGAAGGAGATTCCATGGGGTCACAGGGTAGCGATTATGGGGTGATACCGAAAATTCGTATCAGCGGAACCGGGAGCGCGACAGAAATTGAACATCACTCAAGTCCTGGTAGAACTTCCGTCACTTCTGTAGAGTCTCAGAGTCGAGCAGGGCCTTCGAAAACTTCGTCTTCTGAAGCGAAGCCTGAAGCGGAATGAGGAGTTTTTCAAGGTACAATTAATTCGACCAACAACTTTCCATAGAAGGTTAAAATGAGTTCGATCCTATTCGAACGCTTGAATATTTAGAATGTGTTTAGGAATACCCAACTACAGTAGGTAAAGCCGAGCGTCAAGCCGTAACCAAAATATTGACGTTTCGAGGTCAGTAAAGTTCGAAACTTCGATGAAATCGAACATCAACTGTCACGCAGCGAAGCGTGACAGCGAATCTTAGTCTGTTTTTCGTACCCGCCGGTAATAGATAAAGTAAAGTAAAATTTTCCATTAGCCTAATTTCTCCCCAACAACATTATTCTTCTGATATGATTTCAACGACGATTGATACGTACTTGGAGACATTGACTGGATACATATTTGACGACGACAAATTGGTAAGCGCGTGTATAATATGTATATAAATGGAAAGACAGAAGCTCTGTAAGCCTTTTTGAAGAAAGTTGTGAAAAAAATCGAGACTATCAAACCGTTCAATAGCGCCAATAAGACTTTCACTGGTTTTTAATTTTACACAGGTAACGTACAAATGGTTGAGCAAGGAGCTGGGACTCCACGTCAACTTGGCAAAACAAATATTATGGCAATTTTGGAAGGAGCACGAAGAGCGAGAAAGAGTCCTGGCCACCTTTACTCTGATCGGTTACCTGGTCGACGGTGTTCTACGAGTGGAGGTAGTCAAGGAAGAAGATCTGGCATCCGCGAAGCGAAAGTTTAAAAAGCTGACGGCGGAGCATCTGTACAGTTTGCAAAGAGCGCTACCAGATGTGGAGTTTCTGGCTTTAACTGGGGACGGGGATCATCGACAGGGTGCAATTGTTTGCAAAGAAATAATCGCCCGCAGCGGAGAAGAACTGAACGAGCTAAGATGGGGCTGCAAATTGTCGGGCAAAGTGTCTGATGAAAAATCGGCAAAGTTAGCTTCAACCAAGCCGGATTCGAAGAAGGAGAAAAATTTCTTCGGCAAAGTAACAAAAACACCACAGGCTTTTGACGCCTCGAAGAAAGAGGCGGCCAAAGACGTTGACAATGTTGTCGCCGGTCGTGGCCGGAAACGTCAAGGTTCCGAAGAGCCCGAGATGGGTGGTAAAAGACAGAGGCGGAAATGTGATCCAACTTCTAATCCCAGCGGAGAGTCGAGCGTTAACGAGGACGAGGGTGAGGGTGAGGACGAAACGATGCGTAATTGTATTCTGGAGGGTGAAACTCCCTCGGTAAATGTCGGGAATAAAGTATCCCCGCCAATGTATAAGGTGGAAAATGGTAAAACGAAGGTACGGAAGGTAGTTGACAAAACTTTTACCGACGAAAACGGCTATTTTGTTACGAAAAAGGAATACGTCTACGAAAGTTCTTCGGACAAAGAAGAAGACCCCTCAAAAGTCGAAGCGCCGCAACCCAGATCCGCAGCTCCGAAAGACAATAATCGTAAGCAAGCCAGCCTGTTGAATTTCTTTAAAAAGCCTTAAAGCGCAATCCCGACACCTCCCGATATGTAAAATCTGAATGCGGGAACGTTTCGAACTACATTCCTCCTAGCAATTTGTAGATACTAATTACTGTAGCCCTGTTAACTTGTACAATGTACATATTTAGGCGTGAAAATTATTACGATAAAGACATCAATTTTAATTAACATACTGTATACGTTATATATACATACAACATATGTTATAGATATTTATGTACTGTTAATGTGAATGTTATCGGATTTTAAAGCAAAGTTACAGTGCTACTGAAATTTTATTACCGTATCAAGATATAGTATGTATAGAAAATACTGCGATCAATAACTATTATCGTCTTTATGTACAAGATATAAACCTTGTTGGTCTGTTATAAGATTGTAATAATACTTGAAATATGGATTAATCACGTGCAATATAGAATTTGGTACATCACGTTACCCCGCTGAATTCGATTTTTTATTTATAAACTTGAACCATTGCTAAGTAACAATGATAAATTGAGTGTTATACACGCGAAATCGCAATTTAAACATCTTCGGGTATAAGTAAGTACAAATGAATAGCACGCTTAAATTTACGTAGGTAGTCACGAATCGTGATAGAATGCCAAACGAATGTTACGGAAGACTAAAGCGCTTTGTGTTATCAAGCCCTAAAAACTAGCGTGTGCAAACAACGATAAACCGAGATCCCGTTGGTTATTGGTATATTTATTATCAGTACATATGTGGAAGCAAACGGCGTGATTTTCGGTTTGGTGCAATAAAGGCGACATGGGACAAAGAAAATTCACGCTCACGTGCAATGTAACGTAATTGAACGATTCATTTTCAACTATCGGCTCATACGCAGGCATAGAACACTATAGATACATCATCGTGAGTTTAATTACGCCGCGTTTCTATTATATTCTACTACCTGCACTCGTCGCAATAATGCCACGTCACTTGACCACGTCGAATTCTTAGTAAATTCATCATGCATCATGATCATTCGCATATAATTCGTAAACATAAAACACAGATAAAACGTTTATCGCAGTTAAAGAAACGGTTTCCGGATATCGTCGAGGAGAGGAATTGTAAGAAGTAGACGCGATTCGTTATCGTTTCAATATTCTCGATTACGATCTGAGTGTATCAAAGGATGGACGTAGTGGAAATTCATTCAACTACTTTTCCGTGAATCATAATCGCACGAAAAATGAAGTAAAAAAATACGAGTCAAGAATTTGCCAGTGAAACTTGGTGACTTCTAAAATTTTTCTTTTATTTCTCTTCATCCAACAGTCGTGCGATCGTTTCGCAAAACACTGAGGCATGTTCGTAGTCATTCGCAAATGTCCAAATCTAGTTTATCGTTTATTTTCCGTATGCGAAAACCCGCAGAATGAGTGACTCATTCCGGTAATGTACGCTGAAACATCGTGTTGTCTTTTCCATTGAACCTTCGAGTAATGACGAATGAAATTTTAGCAAAAGGGTCAAAACATGTATAATCGGGAAGACAACAGCGGTAACGGTACACCTAAATTCACGATCATCACAATTGCATGACGCAAACAACTGATAAGCTATCTGGAGGTACGACACTGGGATTCGTATTATCTATCGGCTTTGAAAGTCAGTCTCATTCTGCACAGTCGAGAGTTAAGTTTACCATTCGTTGGGGCTGACAAATTAAATTTTTCCTGCTTCTCAAAAGCTTGTGCGTAGTGTGCGTTGTAAGTTAAACGTACAAAGTTATACCGCCACCAAGTGCGGTAAATCCGATATCGGTAACTTGACTCAACTATACCTACTTTCACCGTAACATCATGAAAGGGCATCGCTACTGGAATTTCGTTGGATTGTTGCTTGTTATATGCAACTTGCACGGATCGGCGGAATGCAGTATGTGCGAAACGTGCATTTGCTCTAGCACAGGTATTGCGTACAAGTATTTGGTCATTTTTAATTATGTGTATATACATTATTTTTTTTTTTACATCCTATCTGTCGGGTACGCAGGATTCGGTTTCAAAAATTCATCGTCACGGGTGTGACAAAAACACGATAGTCTTGGAAAAAATAACGCATAACTCCAATTCTTATCGTGACGAAATTCTCACGAGGCATCATCAGCCAATCCCACTGATATGCACTCGGCACTCGATTTTTTTCAAGTCTGCTCTATCAGTCGCGCCTCGCATATAATTTTTTTATCTTAACTGGATGTTTACACACGGATTTACAAGTTGGCAATGGTGTCAATTTTTTTTTTTTCTTTTTTTTATCCTGAACATAACGATCGCACAGTTTGAGGAAAATCTAACAAGGGGAGTGTCAAACTTGGGAATCACAGATTTCCATCACTTTTATATATATTGTAGGGCAGGGTCCCCTCAATAAATATATAAAGCAGCAAGACGCCATTCGTTTTTATTATTGAGAAATTTCAACTCAAAGTTCTATATGTAACTTAAGTAGAAGGAACCTTTTTACCGGTTGCAGCAATAGTTCCGTGGCGTGGCGGTAACGCTCTTGCTTACTGAGCGACTTTATTTTTGATAATATTGATTACTTTGTTATTATAATTATTACAAATCCTATGTTTATCATTTTTTGTATTTTTTCCTAACTTAAAAATAAAAAAATAATTTATAGAAATATTAATTATTAATTATTTACTTTTGTATTAAATAATTTATAAAAAAAAAAAAAAAAGTACCTCTAACGGAACTTGAACAGCCGTTCGGTCCCTCAGTAAGCAAGAGCGTTACCGCTACGCCACGGAACTATTGCTGCAACTGGTAAAAAGGTTCCTTCTACTTAAGTTACATATAGAACTTTGAGTTGAAATTTCTCAATAATAAAAACGAATGGCGTCTTGCCGCTTTATATATTTATTGAGGGGACCCTGCCCTACAATATATATAAAAGTGATGGAAATCTGTGATTCCCAAGTTTGACACTCCCCTTGTAAGTATGTATAAAATAGAGACGAACCTCGATTTACTTTACTTGGAAATTTATCTTTAACGAATTTTGAAAGAAACGCAATATTTTTATTTATGTTTAATGATCGTTTCTCTTTGTTCTTTAACTTCCAAGTCATAAAATTGCATTTACTTAATTGGCAATTTACTACTTCGAGTTATAAAATGTAAAGAATCTGACGAGGAATTAACTCGATATAATAATTTCTTGGAATTTTTGCAAAATTTCTTGCAAAAATCTTTCATTGAAAACTAATCTCAACAAGAATCAGAAATGTTAGAAAAGAAATGAAAATTGTAAATTAGTACAACAGAATCGAAGACACATCGCCTCAATAAATTAGAAAATATAAGAAAGAGAAAAATTTCAATCTTGTGAACAGTGAAAAGTCTCATAAAGAATGAAAAATTACCAATCAGGTTCCATGAAATGTCAATTAGAATATTCAAAGCGTATCGGTAAGAAATGATTTCCAATTGTATTTTAGATTCTGCTTGGATCGTAAATTGCCAAGGTAAACGACTGGAGGATAATAACCATCATCGCTTCGACTTATTAATGTTCGACGAACAGCCTCATCTCAGTGTTTTGAACCTGGCTGAAAATGGAATGAACTTTCTGCCAACGGACATGTTTACAAATTTGGTAAATTTAAAAACTCTAAACCTGTCAGGAAATCACCTCCAAGAAATACCAGAGAATGCTTTTGACCAGCTTTGGTCTCTCGTCGATCTAGACTTGTCGCGCAATAACCTGACTGCTCTACCGGAGAGAATGATCACCAAAATAACAAATTTGCAACGACTGAATTTGAGCCAGAATCAATTAAGCGTTCTAGATCCAGACCTGAAATTACTGACCAATCTAACATGGCTGGACGTCTCTCATAACAATATACAGAGCTTGGAAAATGGCTCGCTTCAATCTTTAACGCAGTTAGAACATCTGGATCTATCGTTCAATCGGATCGATTCGCTTGGAGAGAACAATGTGATACACTTGACGCAGCTTGCAACTTTGATTCTGAACAACAATCGTTTGGTCTATCTTTCTCCTCACGAGCTTCCAGTTTCCATAACTAATCTGAACGCCGGCTACAACATGATTACAAATGTAC
This sequence comes from Neodiprion lecontei, assembly GCF_021901455.1. Lineage (NCBI taxonomy): Eukaryota > Metazoa > Arthropoda > Insecta > Hymenoptera > Diprionidae > Neodiprion > Neodiprion lecontei. The sequence goes on along the minus strand of NC_060261.1, from coordinate 4,201,420 downwards.
CTGAAACATTGAATAATCTGCAAAAACTCGATATGGAATACAATGAAATAGTTGAGCTTAATGATAATTTGTCCTTGCTGAATCGAGCGAAGAGCCTTAATTTCAGCGGCAACAAGCTAACTGACTTTCCAAATGTCAAATTTGAGAAGCTGGAGACGCTAGACTTGTCATTCAACAAATTATCCGTGGTTCCAGAAACACTAACGAGTGAAAATATACCAGAGCTAAGCACTCTAGTGATCAGTGGAAATCCTATAAGAGAATTGAAATTCAACGCTAAACTGAACCTCGAATGGTTGATCGCCCAATCGTTAGAGCTGGTCGAAAGCATCGAGGAAGATGCTTTTTCAAATCTTGATAACGAAAGATCGGAGGGTTGTTTGAACTTGATAATATCTCAAAACAAACGACTAACAAAAATAGACGCGAATGCTTTCAGAGACGTGAATCTTTGCTCGGTGAGTTAAGTTACAAAAAGAACAGTCAATGACAAACATACGTACTTCATGCATCTAAATGAAATCCTTCGATTGATTTTCAATTACAGTTAGATCTGAGCAGCAACAATCTGAGCAGCATTTCGCCAGGATTGATAAAAATGCAGAACAATACGGGCTTGTTAAAGTACGGTGTCAACTTACAGAGCAATCCGTTTCACTGCGATTGTACCCTGCAATGGATGCTGGTAGATCTGGTCCCAAAGCTCTACGACGCGTACCCCCAGCTTCTGGATGATCTGAAGTAAGAAACAGAGAAATATATCAATTAATTTGGAGCCAAAGATTTGCTCGTCGGTTTCGCAATTTAATTCGCTGCTAAATTTAAAACGAATATTATTTCAGATGTGCTTCGCCGCCGGACAAGAAATACATGAGAATGCTACATTGGTACAAGTGGAAGGATCAAGTATTTTGCGAAGACTCACAAATCCTTGTGTCTAAGGTTGTCGTTGAAGCAGCCGGAGTTATGAGTCAAAGTAGCGAAACAATTAAAATAGAATCCAGCACGGGAATGTTAGCTGCATTGATTGGTGCCGTTGTTGTTTTATCAATGTTGGTTACAGTTGGTATTGTTTTAGCTCGACGAATAGCGATAAAAAGATCGCGAAAAAATCGAAGATTTTAATCTACCATTTGGAATTTGGATTGTGGATTGACTTCATAAGGTCAATAACAGTAAGGTCAATTATTACAGAGATTGGTAGTACGTAAGCTTAAAGTAATGCCATTGTGTTCACTCAACTGTGATCGACTCTAAGAACCTCGGAAAATGTTACTTTAGCATCGAAAAACGTTGATTTTAATTTATGAGCAAAAGGGGAAAAACTAAACTCCATGCTTATAGCGTAGGATCAAAGATTGTAGCGTACGGATAATATGTCACATATTTTACTCGACGATCGAAGTGCAGATGTGAGGTAAAAAAATGTAGATATAGCAAACGACTGTATAAATTCAAAATGAGATGATATTTTTCAAATTCGACCGTATTATACAATAACGTTAAATACATTCAATCTGTATACACTGTATTTATTACAGTTTAACATTTTTATTTACAACATACTTATATTCGTTTTCAGATCACTTGTGTACAAAATCGAGACACGCATTATAGGTAATTAGAAAAGAAATGGTCAAAGATATTTAACAACTTGTATAGCAATTGCATAATATGTGTATAGTTAATATACTCGAAAAATCTTTCGAGTAAAAACATCGGTATGAATTTATTTATTGTTGTTGGTGAGATAAAATCATTGTATCGTCATATTAACTAATCGATTAATAAGATTCGAATTTGGCAAAGTCCGAAAACAAACAGGAGGGTCAACCAAATCTGCGTATTATTACTGTTCTAAAATTGAAATTATTTCTAAGTATACATATACTTGCGTGAAAAGGATACGTAATTTGCGTTCATAGCATCATGACAATGTGCCTTACGACATTTTATTTTAACTACAATACTTTTGATATTACATACCTACACAAAATATATTTAGGACGTTAAAAAAATTCGCAAACCTGATCTGTGGACTTGACGACAGTTACGCTGCGCAATTACGTAGTATTATTATTATTATTATTATTATTATTATTATTATTATCATCATCATCAAAGAATAATTATATTGACTGCTTTTATATTATTAATCACGATTCCATAAGGGCTCAAATTGTGCCCTGCCTATTTAGTAATGCAACAATTTACAATATTTCGTATATGACTTACAGAATGACTTTACCACTTTTACAAGGTGGAATTGAAAGTAGCGCTAGAGTGAAAAAAAAATTAATTGCAACGACAATGGTAACTAATGCATTAAGCAGTTTTCAAAATACCTTTACTTTGAAAGTGGCAAAAATAATTTTATCCACACCGCCGCAAGGTGTTGTTTTGTAAGTAATAAGACTGGCGATCGAATAGAAGTGATAATCGTACAATGTAACAATGGAAGACCTATTGAATTTCATTGGATAGGTTATTAAACTTCACTGCTCACGTACAATAAAAAAAATTTTCATATCTCATGATATCTAAGATGTGGCAAAATTTTTTTGATGAAGGTGCTTATAAATTCAATGAGATTTACCACCTTGTACTAACTTTGTAAACTAAAGTGTGTATATATGCGTGTGTCCGTGTGTGTACGTATATGTGTGTATATAACTCTATATATATATTTCTATGTCTCACTCTCTCTCTCTATATATATATATACAGAGATATTTTAATTTCATTATACTATTTCCAAGCTTTGGCTATTGAAGACTTTTGATCAGCTCATCATCATCTACGTTGGACGATTTGATCCCTTCAAATTATTATTGACTATATTACATATTTGTAGCTATATTAAAATTCATAAGGAAATATATCATCTTTCTCTATTTATGAAAAAAGAAACAAAAATCAAATGAAAATAAACGAGAAAAGATAAAGGAAATCTTGTACTATGAAACATAAACTACAATAATTTTGGACGCAATATTGAGCCGTGTAAACCATTATCATTACACGTGGTCTATCTGCCAATGGTTCGTTGCTACTCTGGGTGGAGGATTTTCTCTTAGTTGATTGAGAAACGTGGATATACTGGTATAGTACCCAGACTGATTCCACGTTTCATTGTGAGTCCCGCTAGGCACTCTGAGCATCCCTTTGTACGAGCTTCCGCAACGTTCGTATAATTCAGTCATCATTTTGGGCGGTACCAGAGTGTCCGCTAGGCCGGAGATAAATAACGTAGGTACCGTGACAGAGCCAATTTTTTGTAGTGACATATACTAGAGAAGAAATAAGAAATATGTCATTGAAAGGGAGCAGATATTTTGTATCTCCATTGAGCATTACAATTAATATTTGTACACGTACCTTATTTTTATAGATAAATAACGGAAGGTACTGAAGGATCTTAGAGCCAATGAGCAGTGATGCCATGTCCGGTATACTGGTAAAAGTATTTTCTAAAATGAGGCACCAAATTTTTTTTGCATAATCTGGCCTCATCGCCAAATCAATAGCCACGCCACCGCCTAGCGAGTAACGAATACATTAAATAATCACCTATTGCTACACTACATTGTTATCTTGTTTTCTTATTCTTAAACGCAGATCTGAGCCACAATGTAATCTACACATCTGTACTCATAATCGCCACTTTCTTTGCTACAAAAATACAAAACTAAAATAAAAATTACCCAAAGATCTTCCAAAAACTATAATTTCATCGTTATTGATGTCAGTTCGAGTGGACAAATAATCTAGTCCAGCTCTGGCGTCCATGTAAAGGCCTTCTTCGGATGGAGAGCCTTGAGATAATCCGTATCCTCTATACTCTAACATAAGTATATTACATCCCAATTTACGGTATAACCTTGCGACATTTTGAAGTCTAAATGAAAACACAGAAAGCGCAAGTAGCAAGTAAAAATCAAAGTACATACAGTACGCTGAAAAAAATTATACAACTTGTATCGCGTCAGACAGACCTGTGTCCCATGTTGCCGGCGTTTCCGTGAAAAAATAAAAGCGTAGGCACCTTCTTGGCCTTTTCTTCTGTCTGCGATATAAAAAACATGTGCAACATTGTCCCATCTCCCGATCTGGTATACACACTTTGGTAAGGCAAGCTAAACATGGACGGAGCAGGAACGTAGACTCGTGAATGTGGAGGTAATTCGGGATGATAGAGAAGCTTGTCCTCCGTGTGATACAAGATACCTGAATGAAAATACGCACGTTTTACTCGCTGGTTACGATTCAAAATATAAGATCGTTCAAGTAATTACAATAACAAGCAGATGTTGAAAATTGGCATTCAAACTTATTTGTTTAGGAAATGATCTTAGCAACAAACCTGTGATAGCAAAGCACAGAAGAAAAAATGCAAAGATTCCACCGTAAAGCCAATAGAGGAGGAAACAGGCCAGTACATAAGCCCCAGAAAATGCCCAACACTTCTTAGCTATACCGCCAAGTAGTCTGATGGGTCGACTACGAGCTAATCTGATGCGAAGGGACATTTTTCTGTCTTGAAATTCTTTGGCTTTCAATCGAATATTATGTGGGCAGTTTTACAGCTGATTAAGCTCGAGAACGTCGGTTACCTGTATAACCTATCGCGCTTTATGAGAGTCCTCATTTGCAGCTCAAATCTTATCATAACAAATATTATATTACCGGATCTATACGGTTTTAGCTAATTCGCTAACAGCGACTGTTAAATAAACATTTACAAAAGGTCCTTTAGTTTGCATTTCTAACACTGATTTCTAATTAACAATATAACCGTAAACAATATCTAGGCGTGCATTGTGCGTTCGCATGAACACCAAGAAATGTAGGTGGCCAACACGGTTGTTATTTTCTGAGAGTCATCTTTTCGGCCACAAGGTGTCACTTATTTTCTTACATCACAGTAACCGGGAAATACAAATATTTTAAATGGAAATTTCAAGGTTAATATTTAATGTACGCTAATGACATAAAGTACATATCAAAATCAAAATTGGATGATACTTACCTGATGGTCCCGCTTCTGAATAAAAGTCGCAGACTGTTTCACTACGTATAAATTCTACACATGCGAACGAATTATCACAAACGGCGGAAATGCCCCTGTCTTCGAATGCCTCGATTCTTGTCTGATTCTGCCTCTTTTTAGCTGTGTTTTCAGTACTAGTGCTGACTAATTGTTAATAACGGAATACTATGTGTAACTTCAGGACAGTGAAGTATCGAATAGGCAACTGTCATCAAAATCCAAACAATGGTCCGATCGCTGACAATGAAATAATTATTTGTTTCTGCGGAAAATACTGGATAATTTCACATTTCTTACGGAATCACTAAATGAATTAAATATTTGAGGATATTGATGAAATATGATACTGATTCATCGAAACGAACGATAGTCTTATGTTCCGACGCGATTGTCTCATGCCACGAAAGTAAAGGAAACCGCTTTATTTAAAATACGACGCATTTCCTAATAGAGTTCAATGGAATTTCGCTCGCAATTTCGTGGGGATAGTTCAGATCTCTGTACAATATATTCATATATACCGTGGGACAAACAAATTCCAGATAAAACTTTGCATCTTCCCTTATTACCCAGACATCAGTGCCCATGGTCTTCGTTTTTTAACCGGCTTTTACATCAAATTCGTGAATATTTACACTCACAGTTATTTTCCTGGCGATGGAGAATTACTTAGACCAGCAATACTCGGCATGTGATGACACCGTAGATGTGTAGTTGTGCATGGTTTTTATATAAGATTAACCGTCATGGGGTTGTGAAACGTACACACCACTTCCAAAAAATAGCCAAGTTTCAATTGGTGCTCACATGACACCGATCGTGTATTGTTTTTCCGTTATAAATTACGTATAAAAAAGTAGATAATTTCTATCGAGACAATATTGCTTTTTTAAATATATCTCAAGTAAGCCCTTGAACGTGGACTTGGTTCATACGAGATAGATCAGAAGCGGGGGGGATTTATTATTACAGGATATATGGTCCGAATAGTGCCTAAGAAAGGTTTGAATATTAACCTAGTACCATATGCTAGCATATAGTTGACAAGAACGTGCTCTGTAGTGCCAACACGGTTGGCCGACAGGCTGACATGGGTGTTATATCCTGTTGTATTTTATGTATTAAAACGAGATAGTGGCTCTCCAATTATACAAATAAAAAAACACTTGTCCTCGTTTACCAACAAACACAGAAAATTCATCGGTATATTGTGTATGAATGAAGTAAATACAACTCTTAAATTATTATACGTATAGTCTACTTAGCCCCCTGAAAGAAATTAGATATTTACCTCGAAGAAGCATTTCGATGATTTTAGACAAGTCGATGTTAATTAACATCTGTACAAATGCATGTACATTGTACAAAAATTGAATATTTTATTCGCTATTTCATTACACCACGGATTTACCAAGTACCGGTGCGCCACTAACGAGAATAACGGGCAGTTTTCTTTCTAACTTTGTTGTTTTGTTGCACGTTATAATCTATGTTGTATAACAACTGACGTGTTCCCCACCCTACTAGTTACCAGACCTGTATGTAAGCCGTGCAACTGACTGACCATATGGATTATGGACGAACGTGTGCACGTCATTGAAATTTTTTGCTAGAGGTCGTTCGCCGAAATCCGCCGATGATATCCAAGCATTGAGGTTATACTTTCAGCTGGTTACACCAACTGACAAGCTCGTGGAAGAAGAAAAATGGCTAAAGTACTCGTCGAAAAAGACGTTCCCAGTGCTATTAAACGACTGGTTAACATCATTCAAGATAGTGCCAACGATGCGATATCGAGTGACGATGTCTTCAAAATCGGTCTATCAGGTCTCTCATCTCTGAATTTTTTTATTTATTTTTTTTCTTCATATTAGTCTAATACCAGCGTACCATTCCTCTTACCCAACATTCCATTTTATATGTAATGATGTCTTGACGCTGTTCACTTTTACAATGTGAATTTCACTTTTCGAACGTTAATCAATTTTTCGCACCCATACCGGCTGGTGACTAACACGTGACTAATAACGATGTAAAAAATTCGTTCAAATCTGAATTCTTATTTTCAGCTGTTTTCTTATTAGCAAAAGTGTCTGATAAAATCCAAGTTTTGACCCAGGCCTTTGGTTAGAAATTAATTGTAGCCGATTTTTACTTTTTCAGGAGTTGAAAAATTTAATCAAGATTCGTAACGAATAAGTAACTTTTGTTTTTAAATCTTTCACAGGTGGTTCACTCATCAATTATTTAGCAGAAGGTTTGCCCACCATAACAACAGACTGGACTAAATGGCGGTTTTTTTTCTGTGACGAGAGAGTAGTACCTTTCAATAATGAGGAATCGACGTATGGGGTCTACAAGATGCACTTGATGGGAAAGATTCCCATAACAGAAGAGCAATTCATCAAAATTAATCCCGATCTCTCAGGTATGGAAAACATGGAATACTCTGGATGTCAATCGAATCAGATAAACAAAGCGACCCTGTCAATGAAGATATGGGATTTTGCAGAATAATAATTACAATAAATTTTTAACTTCGACAGCCGAAGCAGCAGCCAAAGATTACATCAAACAAATGTCCGTTTACTTTCCACCGGACAGTATACCAAAGTTCGATGTACTACTCCTGGGACTGGGACCCGACGGTCACACTTGTTCCCTCTTTCCCAATCACCGATTGCTCGAAGAAACTAGCGTCTGGGTAAGCTCGCTGAATGACTCACCGAAGATACCACCATCTCGAATAACGCTAACATTCCCAGTTATAAATAGTGCAAAAGTATGCATTTTTACCATTACCGGCGAGGCTAAAGCAGACATCATAAAGGTAGGGTTGCCAATTACCTCAAGTGCGAGTTTTTTTCATTCTACCGTACCCAGAAGTGATAATATGCATTTAATTTCACAGCGTATTTTAAAAGACAAAGAAAACTTGCCAGCTGCCAGAGTACAACTGAGCAACGGAGAGTTGTATTGGATTCTCGACGAAGCGGCAGCGAAACATGTTAAACCAACGTAAAGAATATGCTATTTGGCACAAACTGTAACACGGGTCTGTGTAAAAAAATTTACAACATTCCACGACTTTTTGTATCTTTAAAGTGAGCTTATCATTGCGATACTTATGGTAAATACTATTGTTTTATACAATACATGAGTAGATACGATATATATGTATACACATTGTATTTGAATATCAACTTTATTATTCCATGCAATCTGTTAATTGGGTATAGGGAAGTAACACATATTTTCAAGTTTGATCAAAGATTGAAGTGCTTCGATCAAAGTATCAAAACTTAAAATTTGTGCCTAACTTTCAGTGATCATTTTTTTAATATAATATACGGTATTAAATTTCAAAACTGCCCTACAGCCTTGTGGACTCACTTTTTCTTAAAATCTTACAAACATACTGAATTATGTAAATCTTGTAATATGAGTAAATCATTTTTTGCTGTTGTGATATTGAAATCACAATTTATTAAAAAAATAAGAATGATTATTATTTTTTTGTCTTGCTTCCGATCATATTTCCACAATACCGCAGGATTATCAAGCTATGTCGAAGGAAAAGTGTTCCAAAGACGTAGAAATTAGAAGTACAGAAATGAAAAGACTGTGAACTTTGATTCTATTATGTAACGACTGTAGAGGTGGCTGTGATTGATTGGTTGATGGAACGTTTTTTTTTTTTATTTTACAAGCAAGTAATGTAATTTTCATATGTATTATGTATAAGAAAAAAATAAAGCGTATGGTAATAAAAAAATTGATACACGAGTCGGCATTACAGAATTCTATACATATACGCGGTGTTGTTTTTCAGATTATGCGTACAGATTCAAACCTGAAACTTGATTTTTTCGGTCCGAACACTGTTTTATGATAAGTGAAGGAATAAAATGTTGAGATTACAATAATATCACAAGACACATAATCAGTAATTTTGTTTTTATTTTTTCACTCTTTTACTTCAATTCTATAATGTAACGGGAAATCCGAAGCATGCTAGCGTCGAAGACGGAAAGTAAACGAAAGAAAAAAAAAATTACAGCTTAATACTTATTGTTAGTGTAGGTAATACTGCGTCACAGTTGACCATTGAAATACAGAATATAACTGAAATTATTGTGGTAAGTAATTGATTAGACACTGCACTTAGTTAATGAATCACGAAAGACATTATTGTGTGATTTCAATGCAAGGAATAGTAACAGTGGCGATAGCAGTATTAACAATGTTAGAAGGCAATAGTAATGGTGTAAGAGTAGTAATAGTAGTACTGGTTGTAGTAGTAGTAGTTATAGAATTAATAGTTTATAGCAGTAATCATAATAATAGAGCGAAAAAATGTATAACAACAATAATTTGAATGAAGAATTAGTTATTCAGCAAAGTACAATTCTCCTGCTTGTCAGAGGAAATCACATTTATAATATTTAAGATATAAGAGATATCATAAAGTATTTATTATAATTACAAGTGAAAACTGGTGCCTGCAGCCTCCAAGGAACTGAGTCTATTATAAACAATAATAATCAAAAACATAAAAACCAATAAATTACATTTGCTCATCGTAGAAAAAGACGTCACGCAGATTGTATGTAATATATACTCTACACGGTACACCTACATGCTTCGTGCGAAGCTGCTAATAATAATAATAATAATAATATACATACATACATATAAATAGAAAGAAAAATTACTGGAAGTATTCAATCGATTCACAACGTTCCTTGCTTAAAGTCGTGTATCATCAGTCCCATATACAGCTAAAATATCTGTACATATATTCCGTACTAAAAGCATCTATACTTTCACAGTTCATACTGCCAGAAAATCGTATATATAAAATACCTAATCAACTGTTGGTACTTGCCCAACAATAATAGGTGGCCAAATCGGCCTGCAGTATGTAATACGAAAATCTGTCCCATATATATATATATATATATATATAATCACACACACATATATATATATATATTATCACATCATACAAACATTCCACTACAATCGTAACGATAGCAATATACAGAAGAACTTTGTTAACGCAACATTCGTTATTATAACCAGGGTATGAATGGTATCGAGTAATATTGATATTTATACATTTATGTGGAATTCGAAAAATCCCTAATCAGTCGATCTCTTTTGCAGGCACGCAGTGGGATGTCATTTTGTAAATAATCATTAGGCTACTAATTCGTTATTTCTAGTGGCTGTACGATAGCGTTAGGTCACCAAAATTTTGTTGAATCGGAAGGAGCAAAAAAATCTGAGTATATCACAACATCAAGTGTCCATATACATATAATTAAAATCCTGAACTGATTTTTTTTTTCGAATGGTTTTTAAGTAGCATATTCGCCCTATTCTTTTGCTGGTTTAATTAACGCCCGTATCTCCATTTAACCGAATCATTGAATTTTTGATCCAACAATCAATTTACCGATTAATCCACTTTTTGTTATTCTCAATTTTTAAGATAACTCCACTCTACACTGGAAGAGCACCATCCGCCTGGACTGTCTTGATAACGTTGGAATATCTTTCCTCTCCCTCTGGCAACTCTTGTAGCATCGATATCAATTGTTTTGATTGTATTTTATTATATTTAAATTTCTTTGTTTCTTCCAAACTTTTAAATAGCAAATAATTTATAACATTTATGACGAGTTCAGTAAGAAATAAGCTGCTTTAGTCAAAGGAAGGAAAGGCGAAGTAGCGTGCAGGCCTGCCTGCGCAGCTTGCTTCATGCTAACTTGCAGATTCAGCATAACTTTTATCATATAATTACAGAATAATTTAATAGAATTAATGTCCCCTAATAAATATATTCATCACGTCATGTTAACACCCAGAGCTTGTCTGAAGTGTTCGTATACAACATAGCTAATGGATACTGCAGGAGCAACCTGTAAATAAAGAAAAAAATTATCCGTGTAGTCGATATTCGAGAAAAGAAAAATGTCATCGTTAAAATTGAATTGACTCAAATTTTGGTCAATGTACCTTTAAAAAGTTAGGCGTCAAGCCTCGATAAAGCCCACGAAAACCTTCTCGGTGAAGTATATCTTGAAATACAGCAACCATCGTATTCGGAGTTCTGTATGGTGTTACTTGAGCTTGTAACCTAGTTCTGACTAGAGCTAGAGGATACGAACAGACTTGACCAGCCGTACTTGAAGCCGTTCCGCAAAGCAGCAGAAGCCAGAATGCCGGATGTTCGTCTTTCTGATGCGTACGTAAGTAACTGTTCTTCAGAGTCTGTAAAATTATATGTTTGTTTTTCCATACTATATCAAGACAAGCTTTATATATCTAATACGCGCAACGTTGTGAAATTAAGAAGAAGGAAATAGTTCATTACGTAACAAAGATTATCTATCTTCTTACCTCGTAAACAGCCAGATCAATTCCGGCATACGGCAGTATTCCAATGAGATTGGGAACGTATCCTCGATAGAAACATTTGAGACCACCGGAACTATAAATTTTCTGCATCGCGTCTATGACGCTGGTGAATTCCCCTGTTTTTCGAAGAGCCAACCGCGTTTTTAGTACCTTCAATTATTTTTTCTTAGTTAATATTAATTGTCTTTTACTGGTTGGAAGCTGAGGAAAATAGTTCAATATTTCGATGTACCTCGAGTGGATATATGGCTGATTGACTGACCCCACCGGCAATGGATCCGGCCATGAATCTTTCGTAAATGCTAAGTTCTCGAAAATCGTCTCCCTTTATCATTCTCTTAATTTGTTCATAGGCCATGAACTTAAGTGCAGTTTCAGGACCGATCTTAAGTACATTTATACCATTTCCTCTCCAGAGACTTAGCGCACCACCTTCTCTCAGCATGTGTTTGAAACAGGATGATATGTTACACTGTCTCGTTCCATGTACCTGTAAAGAAACATCTATGCCACTCATTGCCTGTTATATTTGAATAATAATACTGACTATAAAAAAAAAAAACAGCGATCAATGTATTATATTCATTCAATAATTGAGACAGAGGTTTTGAAAAGAAGAAGATTTCGCTACACGATTTTGTAATTTATCATTGCTCGCATTTGAATATAATCTGTATTTCCAATCCATTATAGCTTTGCGCTTGAAGGAGGAATTAATTAAAGTCACTACCAAATACTGTCCAAAAATCAAGATTGAATGAAATTGGATAATTGATTTTAAATCTGGTCTACTGATCCTCAGATTTAGAACTGATTAATTCGACTTTGTAAGAGATTGCACAGCTCCGAATGTTTATCAACAAACGGTAGTGTAAAACATATATTTATTATAAACCAGTATCAAAAGTTTGCAACGAAAAAATTACCATGTTTTCAGCTTCAGCCATAACAAAATATCAGCAATTAAGAGCAAAGAATATAAGAATGAACGATCGTCGATCACCGTTTAATTACCTGTAGGTATACTTTAATACGGTCGAGGGGTGCCGTACAGGTTCGTGAAACAGCGCCAGCGATTCCACCAGCCAATAGATGCCTCCACCACATACCCGAGACCATTTCGCTTTTGGTAAAGTCATCGGGTACGCCCATATCCTCACCGATGTCGAGGTACTGTAACGATAACCACGAAAGAAAAATTAATTCAATTTCATATGAATTATCGACAATACACCAGGATATTTATATATACTAACATAGGGCGTGACCATACTTTACTATCTGCGATATCCATTTGATAACGTAGGCAAAGTAAATGCCAAAATTCCGATACACTCAAATACTCATTCATTATTAATAGTTTATCTACGATGAAACGGCGGCGTTTCACCCAAAGCATGCTGTCAAAATTCAAAGCAGACAGCTTTGTCGAACAATCATTTGTTTCTCTCTTTAAAATCGCTGAGGTCATCATCGGATCGAGCTCTGTGTTCATATGCAAAGCGAATTTCCAGAATGAGATAATTACATCAATTCGAGACAAGAATCAGTGAGTATCGTTAACGCGAGTCTAAAATACTTGGTACAATGTCAAGATAACCGTTCATCTGACTCAATCGTGACTGCATTGGACATATTGAGAGATTTCATGGAACTTGAAACGGAAAAAAAACACACTTTACAATGTAATCCGTTACGAGTAATATAACTGAAATATCGTTAACACAGAATTGGAACTATATCTGTTATTATTTTTTTAAAACTTTTTTCAATGAAAAACCCGCATATTCAAGCGTATATTCTCCTCGTTCTCATCGTCAGAGACATAGATATATTACAATAATCACGAGTTTCCAACTATGCGAGAAACAGCCGCCCGACATGTGAATCACATTCTGGAAATATACACGCGTGTACAGTTACGCGTGTATTTCGTAAAGACGAAATGCGTCATATTACGCGATAAGCATCGTTCCCAAGCTCACACAGACTCCGGGTTGTCCCAGAATATTGTCTCACAATCAGGCTTCCTTTTTCACGTAAATACTTAGCAGAGACATTGATATTGAGAGAGAGAATAAAGTCTCGCCGTTTTTTTTCCACTTCCAAGCGGATTAAACCATAGTACATATAACAGAAACCGTTAAATAAATCGAATGAAAATCAAACTTCAACCGTTTGATATATATAATACAAACGGTGACGCGGTTAAAGCGACGAGGCAACATTTTCCGCTTCCGCTATCTGTCCTATAAGTATACATCTATCTGTCCGTCTCTGTCGTCGTCCCGAGTTTGAGCTAGACGAAACTAGATTTGAAGCCAACGCGTCCCTGAAGCGGATTACTCAACATTCTGAACCACGTGGCAGCCGAGCTGTCGCGAAGCTATTTCGCGAATTAGCACACCCTGTGCCTCTTTTCTAATCCTCGCATACCTACAGCCAGATATGTATAAGAATTCTCTTTTTCAAACTTTCGACAAATTCGTGGGATCGTACAACGCCGTAGTAGAGCTCGTATCCTATCGTATCGTATTAAATATAAGAGAATGAGAAAGGAGATAAGATCGAGGAACAGAGAAAGATATATTCATCTCGGGGATGAGGTGAGAGGGAATTTTCAATATGGGAATTAGAGATATCGCGAGAGTCGTTGCACGCATTGAGTACAGAGTGCACGACTTGATAAGAGAGCAACAGCTCGTTGCTCCCCCCCCCCCTCACTCTCTCTCTCTCACTCTCTCGTCAACGTTCTCAATCGCAGCCTCGTGACTTTGATAGAGCTGAAATTTTTATATATTATACCATGTCCGCATTTTGCTATTTTTTCATTATACCCACTGACGATATGAATCACAGCTGATCAAATTTCTGTACATGTATCGTATGCATCTGACCTGCATTCCTGGATCGTTAAATCAGTGTTCGTATCATGGAATCGTTTGTTAAATTGTTATTGAAAAATAAGCAAGATAAATTTTGAAATCGAATATTAAAAACCTTTAAAGAAAGAATCGCGTGACTGCGATAATTTGCGGATGGTCAAACCGCTGAATTTAACATTCCTTTTAAAATCCGTTGAAGGTTCGGCATAATTTTAATGTCAAAATTGAAACAAAAAAAAAATTCAAGGACCGTATTGAATAATGAACGACATAATCGCGAAGGGCATTCCGTTGAATTATCGTTACGGAACACCGCAGAGAACTCTAGGTCGATTTCGAATTGAGAAAGTAGTCTTTACCGGACATATACGTTGTTATACTAGATTCCACACGACGACCTCGAGCATAATTTTGGCCTCCTCCTCGATTTCATAAGATTTGAAAGGAAAAAAGTGGAGAATAAAAAAAAAAAAAAAAAGAAGAAAAAGAAAAAAACAACTTGTACAGCGATAGCGCGATTTTGACCGCACATATTTGCACTTGAAAAAATCTGAAATATAAAACATGACGAAACGAATTTCTTTTCAACTTGTTCGTAAATAGATCCAGGCAGTGCCCCAGGGTCATGGCAAAATGAGGAGCCGAGCCACGAAGCCAAGAATCAAAATTATTTTTAACGTTGGTGGAAGGGAAGGAATAAATGAAAAAAAGAAAGGAAAGCAGCCGTGTAACCAAAGATGTAACGTATCGTTACGCTCTGGCTAGACTCGAGTATTCCGTACATATTTTAATGTCACGAATGGAATTGGTAAAGAAATCGCGAGATTCGTAGACAGAAAATAAAACCTGTGCAACCTCCTCCTTTGTCCTCTTTAATTTAAATCGCTAGAAAGCCTTTGAGAAATGCCTCATACTCGGTAAAATGTACATATTCGTATAATTATTATTATTTATTATATTACAATACAAACAGTGAAACGTGTGCGCAGCAAGTAGTAGAAAAGAATTCGTTGATGCGTCATCAACAGCAGACGAACTTTGATAAAATTTCCAGTGTCGTGATTATTGTACGTGTGTACGTATAAGGAGTATAATCTGACAATCGTCAGTCAATTATATCAATTATCTACATTCTACATATATATATGTATACGCGTATCCATCTTATATAACTCAAATAAATTACTGCTGCGTACGTCAAACTATTTTTTATACAACAATCAGACGCAGACGATATTATTTTTCAAAGATTCGCGCGATAAGTACAACTGTCCAATTACGGATTATTTGATTTTTACTCCCATACATTTCTATTTCATTTGTTATTGCGCGCATGAGGAAATAACATAACTTATGATTTAATTGTACTATTATCAAAACCACAATCGTCTTGTAATCGTACCCAAGATTTTAATGTTAGTATAACTAAGCTTTATATATTTCGATTTGAAATTGCACGGCATTTTAGAACAACGAGAATCAATTATACACACCGATATTTTTCTACATTACTGCGATTCAATCCTGCACCCGATACCAATTGTAACAAGATATATAGGTATATATAATATATAGGTATACCTTATACGTATATAATACGATCACCGCTTATGCAATTGTCAATCGAGAGTTGTGTTTGTTTTTCCGATTTTTTTCTTATCGGGTACTTGAAAACAAAACCGGCAAAAATAAATAAACGCGCGCGCGTGTGTGTGTATGTGTAAAGCGAGATTGAAATACAACCGATTTGCAAACCGATAACAAAGCGGCAAAAGTCAAGAACAAATTTGATGATTTTCAAAACACGTTGTTTTGGTTACCGTAGTAAAAGGCTCGTCTTGTCTGAGAGCTGTCTGTCTTGAGGTGGTTAAAAAAATCTCCCACCGCCTGCACGACGAGACATTTGTATACATAAGTAATAATATCAGCAGGTATTGTAGACTGATACCGGACCGAGTCGTCGTCGCGAAACGCGCGTGTAAAATGATAAAGACGATCCGTACAACGATAAGCGTTCGTCGTCATCGTCGACGACACGTGTTCGTATAAAAGTAAATCATTTTTCACGGCTGCTTCATTTTAACCATATCAATTTACATGTGAAATAAGAAGAAAAAGAGGAGTATATAAAGTATGCGCGAGTGCAAATTACCGTCCCCGTTTCAAAAGAGGATGACGTTAGATGTATATTTGTGTATTGTAATAATGCTAATAAGAACCAGTTCAAACTCGGAGTCGTTGACATGGTCAGAGTTATGTATATATTTATATATATATATGTTATATATATATATGTATACATAAGTGATGCAGGTATATGCAGGCATTTGTGTATAACTGGTGTTAGAACCGAATGTATGTGTAGGTTTATACAGAGCTTAGAATGAGAAGGTAAGAGGATGTCACGTGCCTTGGATTCACGTGCCGTGTTAAGTTCCGAATTTGTAAAGTTCCGAAAGCGCCTGATTCCGAATTATTTGGTGGCGAAACTTGAAGTGAAGAATCAAACTTTGAAGAAACAACAAAGATTCGAATGGTCGGAATACCGACGGCTCAAAGTTCCGAAAATTCAAGTTGCGATGGAGCAAAGTTGAGAAAAGTAACGTTCCGATAGCGCCAAATCAGAATGACCAGGATTCCGAATGTAAAAATATTGAAATTCCAAAACAAAGGAGGATCAGAGTGGTGAAATTTCAACAAGTCAGAAATTCATGAAACTGAAAATCTTCGTTCATTCGGAATTTCGATGTTTCAGCTTTTAAAATTTTCTCATTTTCGCATTTTCGGAACTTTGACCCGTCGGGTTATGCCCTTTCGCTATTTTTTCGTTTCGAAACTTGAGCGTGGTGTTTCGGACCATTGGAAAGTTTGATGTTTCTACAAAGTTTCATTTATTTACTCCAAGTTTCACAGCCGAAAAATTCGGCATTTGACGCTTTCGGAACTTTTTGGAAATTCGGAATTTCGACCCCATCCCACCAGCAGATGTTTACATATTCTTTTTTCCATACGAAGATGAAAAAAGAGCGTACTTCCTTGCAAGTTTTCTAATTAATTATAACACGATGTAAATGACTAAGATACAATCACAGGTATAAAAGAACGTCGACATATTTCCATTTACCTCGAAACAATTTTATCCCCGTGTGCGGTGTCTTTGCACTGCATATTGTGCAAATTGCTTCCAGAGCACCAAGTTAAATAATCCCTATTATACTCTGAATGCCGAGTTTGTTTATTCCATAGTCGTAAAACGCGCGCATGACAAACCTCGAGGCATAACTCGATATCTTTTATAATAACAAACGTTAGATCCAACGAGTCAGAACTCTGTCTAGACGCCGAAACGAACCGTTTGCGCAGTCGTCGTTTGTCAAGGTCCCTTTAATTGGATCTAATTCGGTACAAACGGCAATAAGTAGTTATCGATCGGTTATTTGCAAGAGAGATTACCTTTGTGTACACACACCGTCTTCTTTAAATATAGATTCGCATTGCCCGTTTAAGATTCATTTGTGTCCCACGTAACCGGATAAATAAATATACTCAAATGTATATGATAGCAAAACGCGACGAATATTTGCCAAAACTTTCGACCACAACGATGATCCTGTACATGCTCAGCAATTTTTTCGTACCTGAACCATCGGTACACCGAAATGAAAGCTCGTATGTATAATATCAAGTTTGTCGAAATGTTGAAAGTCCGTGTAATAACTTTCACCCAACAAATGTACCGGACGTGGATTACACATAAGTTTAACCGTTATACGAGGCATAGTCAGCTTCTGATTTTCCGTCCATTCGGTATAAAAACGAGGCACGGTGGAAGAAACCTCTACAAAGTTCATATTGATGTAATATACAGAAAATCGTACAACTTGACCGTAGATCGTACATTATAGCATTAGTAACGTACACGCGATCATTATACAGATAGAAAGACTCGACTGGCGATAAAAATAATCGCTTTTTAACGCCGAAATCAGAGAATAAAGTACACACGTATTTATAAGAGTTCTAAAATTCTTGCAGTCTTTCTATAGAGATCATATTCAAGTTGGTAACGATTCACGCTGAGGAAAAACCGTTATTTCGCGATTTTGGAATTGTCTGAAGTTCGGTAAACCGTAGTAAAACAAGACATATCCATGTTTCGAAATCTTACGTTCCTTAAAAATGATTGTAAAATTAATAAAACACTGATTTTCCCCCTCACAATGTATCGTTACGATAACGTTAATAACTTCAACCTCGTTTCTACAATCGTCGACATTCTCCCAACTGCTACATAAATATACGTAATGATCACAATTATTCAAATACCGTACAACAGCAATCAGAAGCTAATCAGCCTATGTTTTGTTTTGCCTAAACCGTCAACGATACATTGAAGCGTTATTAATTATTCATTGCTACACCAGAGTCGCTACAAGAAGTGGCACTAAACACGATTGGGAAAAATATGAACAGACGGAAGTAAGTAACGTTATCGTGACGATAAACGTTCCGGAAAAACCAATATTTCGCAATTGCAGCGATGTCTAAAATAGTCTAAATCATAACAAGGCAGAACGTATTCATATTTCGAAAACTTAACGACTTGAAATTGACTGTAATCTCGAAGAATAGTAATTTTTCGTTACGTTGACGTTACCAACTTCAGTCTCATAAAACATCGAACAGTGACTTGAAACGTGGAACACCGAAGTTAATCAACCTGCATGCACACGTGTCGGATGTACTTAACTTGACATATAGTTCAATTAATAGGTCACTGTCGATATTGTCGAGGGTATCCATGACGGCGATAACTTTTTTCGCGACACCAGACGAAGATACAAAAAGTAGGAAAAACGTGGACCGAACACGATTCGTCTTCCCTTCTCAGCGAGACGCGCTACTCGATGCTTCTAATTAGATCGCGAAAGAATAAAGCGGTCTCGAAGGAGCCAAAAGCGTCGCAGCGATCCGTCGGTGGCCTTTAGCCAGCAGTTCTGATGCATCGAGGCGCAGCAGAGATATGACCCAAGGGTCTCCAATGTCGACTACCGATTACGATCATTAGCGTCTAATGGTAATTCGACTTTCAGAAATTCTGTGTGACGAAGCGCTTCGGCCTTTGAACGAGAAAAGAGAACACACGGCGCGAGGCCGAATCGGGAGCCAGTCACTTCCGGTCTCTACTCGTGTGTAACATTGTATGTATACCTCGCTCCACGCTGTTTGCTCTTGAGAGAATTTCTGACAGCGCGTGGCCGAAGTACGTATAACCAAGATTTTATCGTGCACACAACGATAAGCTGATATCACCGATATATGTATAGACATACATATACATCGATAGGAATCCAGAGGAATTTCCAACTTTGGAATCATTATTCCAGATAGACGGTTGTGTTTGTACAACGGTGTTGTATATATAATACCTTAATGTTATCTAAATTTTCGCGAATGTTCGTCCGAGGCTCGGATTGTAAATCCAGAATGAAATTCATGCTGTGTACAACGATCGCTGTTCTAAATTTCTTCAGGTTTTCAAAATTGAACGGAAATCCACGAAACCGATGAAAAAGAACGTAAAATAAAATACAGTAGACGCGAGAGGGACAACTTGAGGATATAATTTTTCCCGGTACAGTTATTCGTCGAGTTATTTCCGGTAATCGACCGAGGCTGCACAACGAGGAAAAAATCATCACTCTCACTTTTCGTTTTGCAGTCTTTCCTTTCATCGAGATGGAGACACACACACATGTGTAGGTGTAACGTACGTACAGTGACACTCTGAATTATTGCGGCAACATTTCTTTCGCAAGCGTGTACCCGATAGGTGTGTACAACCACGATGTTGTAAGAAGCGACGATACTGTGCTGTATAAAAATTAAACCTCCCGCCAAGCCCGACAGTTTCTTCATAATTCCTCGAACGATAAAATTACGTGCTCTGTATATTAAATCGTAAAAATTCCCGATCATTTTTCAATTTTTTTAAATTCTGGCGGGAAGACTTACTTTTTGTATAAGCTCGCGATAAACTATCACAAATTCACCGCAGACATCGCAACCGGATCCAACGACGTTCTCCTGTTCCAACATGACGATGATAACAGGTGCTCGCGAAGGCACTGATTCTTTACAACGCGACAACGACGACGAAACGAACGTTACGTTCCGAACGTGCACGTGGAGGATGACGAACGCGACCCGAGCCGGCTACAAGGGAGTCGAATACCAGACTGAGGAGGACGCAGACTGGGGATTCGTTACGTTGCGTTCCGTTCCGTTCAAAAGGCAGCGAGCGAACGTTCGAAAGGCTCAAGGAGGGGGAGGAGGGCAGCAGCCAATCGCGTCACTGCACCGCCACTTTAATCCAGCGATAACTCGACGTACCCGGCCTTCTCTGCCTCCGCTGCTTGTTCAGTTCCAGTTCGAAGTGTGAGTTTTGAAATTGCAATTTTTCTAACCGAGGTTTTCTTCTTCCAACCGTCGGTACTTGGTTTAAACCCAGAATTTCCATCACATTTCCCGTTAGCTTTGGTCGCCATTTTGAATTTTGGAGGGAATTCGTTTCCGGTCAAATAACTCGGTCATTTTTAACGTTTTACTAAAAATGGCGGGGGACTAAACTTGTGGGAAATTAATGTCTCTACAACTTTGGGAATGATAGTTTTTTGTCTACGATCGATACTTTGCGATTTAAACTATAAATTCAACACGGCGGACGAAGCTAATGTAGTCTCTGTGAGAAATTCGGGATTTAGACTAACCCCCCACCCCAAAGATTAGGAAAAGAAAATTTTGGTATCTAGAAATTGCAGTTTCTGGTTTATTTTTATTTTTATGCTGTACATTCTGACTGGGCTATATATGCAGGGAAGGGATAACCGTGACGCGTTCCGCGTAGAGCCGCGAGCCGTCTGGAAATTCCCGGTATGTATACCGCATACTTTATACATGATACATGTGTGCAAACGGTATACGCGATACGTGATAAGGAGAAGGGGGGTAAACGAGTGTGAGATCCTCCGGATGTACGATGCGTATAGTGGTTGGATGACTCGACGTTGATCAGTTCTTGGTAATTTGAGTTGAGCACTCGTTGTTATTCCATCCAAGCTTCGATCTCACCGATGGTTTTGGGTCTCGGCGTCAGTTGACGTCACGAATACTAATATAAAAAAAAACTGCAGCGTCACGGAGTATAAAAATATGTAGATAGTCTTTAATTTTCCACTGCAGCATCTACCGATGTACGATTTTCCTGTTGTGATGCCGCAACATCATCGAATAGTCTTCCATTTTTTTTTTTTCGTATTTCATTTACTTAGACTCTTTAACGAGTTTATAATTCGGATGTTATTATGGATTCGGAAAAACTTGATTACGTCACTTATGATAACATGTAACCTGTTATTGTGGTTTCCTACTCAACTCAGCGACGATAACCTAAATTGGTTCAGATTTACGGTTGGTTCGGACCGGATAAGTCGGGATAAGTATACCAGCTCTAGCGGGGCTAATGATTCAATTAAGATTGCAAATTGCGGATTAGGGGATGACAACGACAGGTCACGAGGAGAATTTATAATGTACTTGATACACATATTTGTGAAGTATGTAAAATCACATACAGGAGATAGGCGGACAAAACGGGCCCACTAATGGAAGAATAACGTTAGACCGATTTCAACGACGCGTTTGTTTTTATCTTTGGCCTGGAAATACACTTCAAGTGGCATTTTTTTAAATCCCATTTTATTGTATAAAGGGCCCATTTTGCCCGTCTCTCGTCTACATCTGATGCGTAAGTCAGGAACGTGTGGTGTTGTTTTTACGAACAGACAGTATTTTCGATCTGTGGTTTGTTTATTTTTTGTGTTACTCAACTTCTTGCTCCAGAGTTTTTTTTTTTTTTCTTACTGTAGTTAGATAAACCGAACGTAAGAATTACGGTACGTAGAGTCCCGAATATGTATGTAACTTTTACTTGGAACAAAATCTAGCCTCCGACCGCAGAGGAAGACCGTTTATACAAAAGAAAACTCTTTTTTTTCTTTGAAAATCAGTTACTATTCGAGTTGAAAAATGCATTGTACTTTCGCAGGACGGTCGAAAAATTCCCGGAAGACAAAATAAGTTAGGTAGGTATTACAAGAGTACACAAGTTCGGCGGCAAGCCTTCTGAACGAGTGTTTTCCATTCCCCTTGATTGCAGGCAACGTAAACCAGGAAATGTACCGAAGAAACTGTAAACGCGTAGATGACGTGACCGCTGAAAGCGTCGACAAAGTCCAGGCCAAAGGTATTATCGCAAGCCGTCGAGGTCAAGTAACAAGTTCACGAACGATATCAAAAGCCGATTTCATACATCCATATGGTAAATATTTACACGTTGTTGGCAAAATATGAAAAGTAGGTTTAAGAATAATAAAAAAAAAAAAAAAAACCATAAGAAAAAATAAAGTACATAGATGTAAAAACACGCAGGCGTAAGTTAATTGCTCATGTTCAACGATCGATCTCATTACACACCGCACGTGTCGCACTCGGTGCTGAACATTTTTGAAAATACGAGCATTGCGACAAACGGCGGTTTACAAAACAATTATGAAACTTCTTGCGCTATCTGATTTGGAGATTCATCCGCGTCATCGTCACCGTGTGTGTATGCATCATCGTTGTTTATTTGGCTGGATCGTGATTTGAATATGCCTGCAATTTTTCCGTGCATCGGACTGCCGAACTCGACAAACTGTACGCAACTTCAGGGTCAAGTTAGTTGGGGTACCGAATTTCTTCGAACCATTGGCACTTGTACACACGACTCAATGTTCGCTTCGGGTTACCGACCAGCCGACACTACGAGTACCCGTTTTCTTGGGACTGAATTCAAGACGGGTACAAGCATGCTCATTGTTTGTGGGTTCCTTGAAACTGAATTTTGGGAGAAATAAGTGAAAGCTGCGTAAAATTGGGGGGGTATTAGAGTTCCAATATTTTTCCATAGTGCTAACCAAATAGAGAAAAGTTAGATGTTGTTTTGATGGTTTTGAAATTTTTTCGATTGCACTCCAAAAGTATGTTGAAATTAGAGAAAAAAAATTCTCTTGAAAGCATACAAATTTTCGAATAATATTAGACGCGCCCGGAAAGCCATTGAATGTTTTGATGTAACATACATTGTAATTTTCGATGTTGTTCAATTATTATTATTGTTATTTTTTTCATAAACTCAAATTTACTGAAAAAATCAATTTCATGCTTGAAAACAATATTCGTATTTCCAACTAAATGTAGGAACAAAATAATTTGAGATTAAGATTAATTAAGTATAAGTAAAGTTTTCCGATTCAATGTATATTATTTTATTCCTATGTTAAGTTGGATGTGTAAACATTTTCCTCAAGCATCAAATTGATTTATTCAGTCCGTTTTAGTTTATGGAAAAAAAAGTAACTGACTAGCAAAAATACGATGGTTTTAGGAGAAAAACTGACTGCTTGAGGGTAAATTTAGAGGAAACCTTCAGTTTTGGAGCGATTCTTGTGTGATTCTTTTTCTTCAAATTCTGTTTGGCAGTGAATGAACGTCCGTGTCTTAACTCTTAACAGGGCCTTTTGTTCTGAGAACTGATTTTATTTTCTTTTGTTTACTAATCGCGGTCGACCTACTAGCCGACAATCGCAACCATTATACCAGTCATCCGATCTAGTTTCAGAAACGATACGTAAAAAGCTTGCGTTTCCCATTCGGTAACTCGAGATATGCGGCACATTATAAAATCGTTTACAACATAAGCTGTCTCTGCGCGGTCTGGTTTGGCCTTTAGTGCAATTCGCCAATATGCAGCCTTATCGCTTACGCTGCACTCTGACAATAACAATACAACACTATGGATGGTTGCATATGTGCACTGTCGGAGGATACCAGCTTGCTGCAACTACCGTACATAGCTGAATGCTTTAGAGCGTTCGCAGTGAAAGTGACGTCAAGTCTGATCGTGAGGAGTCCAATGCGCGGCTGACGAAACACTTCCAAGAATTTCGACATCATTCGAATTCAATCGTATTCTTTACCGCACACATTTAAACTCAAGCTCGCTTCCGATTAACGCAAGTACGTTATATAAATAAATAAATGTCAGGATCGTATCGTTGAATGCCGAATTAAGCCTTTTGCATCATAGTGGTAAAGTAAGTCTGATAGAATGCTATTAGGTTTTCAATACACGAGAGTAATTCTTGCGATGTAATGTAAATTATTATTGTTAAAATTAAAAGAATAATTCATCTCCGAGAAAGTTACATCTCTACACGTGTACATGTTTACATAAATTGTAAGTTTTTGGGATCGCTGATTACGAATCTGATATCGGATTTTCAAAATTCAAGATGGCGAATCCAATATGGCCGACGAAAATTTCGATTTCAATCGAATCCGATGGAAATACTCTATCCAACGGTTTTTGGGGTCCCTGATTACGAATCTGAAATAGGATTTTGAAAATTCAATGTGGCGAATCCAATCAGCGGCCTCGAAAACCCCTGCATAGAGTTTTGTGACCGTATTCGATCAAGTTTGAAATTTTCGTCCACCATATTGAATGAGCCATCTTGAATTGTTGAAATTTGATTTCAGATTCATAATCAGCGACTCCAAAAACCGTAGAACACTATGTTATTATAAACGTTGACTCAGAAAAATAGCGTGTGACTCACAAGGGTTAATACCTTAGTTGTAACGCAACGAATTTATCATGAATCGGGATGAAAGTTGCGTCGGTGCGATAAATGAAAGTCGCTTGTTTTCGCAAAATTCGTGCCGCAAAAACGTGAATGAATATCTCGACTGCACAGAGATGAAGATATTATAAAAACGTAACCACATATACGATAACAGGATAAGTAAATTGTTTGCGAGTGGATTTAGTCTGCAACCGTGTGTATTTCGAATAGTGTCTTAGACACCGAATCGGCGATCGTTTGTGTAAACACATAGTTACTTGTATCGCAGAGCTAAATTTGACGCGAATTTGCAGCCTGATCTATTCTCGGCGACACTCTCTAAACGTTTTTCGTCAGACGCAACTGTCGCAGATGCAGTGTGTACATTTAACCAGCCAGTAAAGTCTCATGGCGACCTATAAAATACCATAATCAATTACATTACTAATTTTCCTCCCCTTTTTGTGATTCTAGATATGCGTGTACACGTCGTTGAACTCGCTCTTTAATCGCCCTACGCGAATTTTTTTATCTGTCGTAGTTGACGGGGTGGTGTTTTTATTACATACAGCGTAATTATTGCAAAATACCCGGAGATCAAAGTCTTCAAGAAAGCTAATGCCGTATACGGAGAACAAAGTGAGTCGAATCTTATCAGTGCAGACTGTTGGCTTTCAGAGGGGGGTGAAGGATAAAAAAAAAACTAATAAAATTTAAAAAATACATGTATCCCGAGTCAGCGTTTAATCAGCGTTATCACAATCGGATCGTGTGTATGTGTGTACAGTAAACATAAAACGAATGAATTGAAATTTATTGCTAGAGAATCTACGGCGGAAATGAATTGCAATGTAATACAATGAATGAAGGATTAAATTATGCAATAAGATTTTAAATCATGGCAGGTAAAGAGAAACAGTGGAAAATCTCTGAGATCCGATTCACCGGTTGGGTTTGGAAATAAGGACGATGACGAAGACTCGAGAGTTCCTCAAGGCGGAACTCGCATTCCAGAGAGCCAGTTCGACACCTGCAGTGCACCCTATGTATGCACATGCATGCACATGTACAATGTGCATATATGTACAAGGGTGGGTGCAATGTGGAACGAGTAGAGCGGCGAACGGCGTGGCCTTCGCTATGTCTTGCAATGGCCATGCACACCATGCAGCGACAGCAATCGATCGTTGGAACACATTTCAGGTACGTTATACATATGTGAACGGGTGCAGAATTGTGCAGCTATCGCATGCAGCAGGATAGGTTGTCGCATGATGCGTACGAAGCTTCAAGCCGTGGGTGTTTTGAGCGTTAAACTGTCGCCAAGCAGTCATCCAGCTCTAACTGGATTCATGAATGTGTTGTTTATAATAATGTAGTGTATATTATGTACCCATAGTTGTATGCGCACAGTGTGTGATATAGACATTGTACAATATAGATGTAAACGTACAAGCCGATATGTATTGCGCATCGTGGTCGTTAAATTTGGTTATTACAACGTAACCGGGAGTTTTATCAGCCGCGTGAATTTCACAACCCGTATGATTTCTCAAACCGTCGACTCTCGATTTCATGTGTAACACGAACCGAATCGGAACGATCAAGGTCCATCGCAAACGCACTAACACGAACGTCATTACATTCGAGGATTAATTAAAAAGCTGTAACGAAGAGAAAATGGTGAACGTACCGCAGAAGAATGTTTAGAAAGTTAAGCCGTATAACAGGTACGTGTATTTCTGAATTATTATACTCTGGTAACTGATAACACGATCTATTAGCGCCGATATACGTATTGTTACACGGAGTATACTTATAAAAGTGTTTGAAATTTTTGCAGACTGCAGATAAGCATTACTTCCTCGTGATATCTTATCGTTGGGATCAGATCGTGAAAAAAAATTGTCCGATAAGCTGATTCTTAAATATCGGAGTACAGGATATGACGAATTTCGAATAGCTATACACATACGTATGTATAATATGTATAGAGTGATAATTAAGAAAACAGACATGAATCCAGCAGTTGAAAATTTGCATAAGTGTATACGATAATTATAAAATAGAAAGAAAATTGTGTTTCTCTTGATTTTTCTGTTCCCAAAGCAAAAGAATAAAAAGAACAGCAAAAATACGTTTACAGACAGCTGGACAGAAAAAATAAGTCTACAACGAAAGAAAAACAAAACGTAACAAAAGACATACCGCAACTCGCGCGGATAATATTTATAATTTACCGTCGACGAGCCATTAGAATCGTCGGTTATTTTCATAATATAAATTATGATAATAGGCAGCGGTAATGGGGAATATCGTCGGAGTTAATGCAGCAGCGGAGAGCTTCAAGTATATCGCGATTTATTGCGAAACTGCAACAAGCACTTAGTGCCGTGCAATTGAGTCCATAGTGTGCGAATAAGAAGGCCGAATTAACACGTATTGACGAATTTATACTATAGGTAGATTTAAGCCTGCACCGCGAGTTCGAAGCGATAACTGAGCCGCGAGAAGCGAGATGGAAGATTCTCGAAAGCGTTATAAGGAAGTTCCAGCGGCTCCAGCAGGGGGCTTCCCGAGTCAACCTTGCGCAGGCTCAACGCCGACGCCGCGACGTCGACGTCGAGGCGCCTCGCCCACTCCAGCTATCAACGCTATCATCGCCTGGCGTCCCTCCTCCACCTCCACCTCCACCAAGCCGAGACTCCGGCGGCAGCGCCAACAGCTGATTGTGACACTATCAAGGTCGCTTTCTGACACACGCTTCCATCTACGTCACACCGTCGAGCCTTTCTCGCCGACCAATCGGAGACCCTCGATGAACGACTTGACCTGCGCGGTTGGACTTTCGCTCTGCCTCTCTGTGTTACGTATCGACGCATATGGATGGCTTCGAGCGCGTGTGCTTGCACAGTATAGGTATTGTATGCGAACCAGTCGATGTCCGACCAGTTTTACGGTTATACTTTCTTCGGAAGTAAAACAATTAGGAAATTAAATATACGGACAAGAAGTTTTTTAACGTATGTAGGTACGTATGTAACGTAAGATTACGAACTGTCGAGCATTTTCGACTTATTTTTTTCATACATGCGGAATTCGATGTGTCATCGTGTGCTTTTGTATGATTAGTTGTAATAACGTTTGATCCTGAGCGATGCGTACATGTTGTTATTTGCGAGGAAGTATTGCATAGGAAAAATAACTCACGGTCGAGTGTCGCCAGTAGCGGATCAATTCGTGAATGTCGTTAGTCGGTGCGTAAAGGAGAAAATCACGCCATTCGTCGAAACTGATATTTAAGCTTCCATCCTGGTCCATCCTGCAGGGTATCAAAAAAAAAAGAAGAACGTTACACTTTCTTTTTGATAAAAACTGTATTAGGTGTAAGCATAAGTATACTATAATATTTGAAGAAAAGATAATAATTTTACACATTCCAAGTTTGCTCAAGTTGCCCCCGCAGGAGTTTTACCTCCTGCAGAAATGTAACTGATAATATTTTTTTCCGCTTGCCGGTATTTATAGTTTTCAAACAATTATCGCACCGACATGTAAAATAATAATGTATGCACGTCGAATAAGTATATGTATACTTCATCAACAAAATTAATGTGCGCGAGTGAAAAATTGTGTTTTTGTGACAACGAGACATAAAAATGTACGGAATAAAGATAAGTAGACGATTAAAAGAAACCTGACAAATGCTGTACGTCGATAATTCGAAGAAATAAATTCGTAATAATTTACATAGACGTATTATGCAAAAGATAAAGGATTAATGACGTTGCCCGAATTGTTCCTGTTCAAACGTTGTTTGAAATTATTATCGTGCAAAAGAATTATGTTTAAAATTAAATTTATAATAAAGAAAAAAAAAATCTCACAACTTACCTCTGCAATAATTTAGTCGCTTCTGTTCGATCCATATCAACGCCCAAGTCTTTAAAAGCTCTGATCAGTTCCTCCAGATCAATTTTTCCTGTAAATAGGCAAACAAAATGTTCTTCATGATATTATTGTTGCATAAACGATACGAAAACTCAATATCAGTAGGTACTTAAACTTGAATCACGCGCTGTTGCACAATAAAAACTGAATATAACTAAACGCATTGAAATAAATTGCATTCAAACGCTACAGCTTGTGTGAGTGTGTGCGCGTGTGTGTGTGAAAATACAAAACATACATATAGGATAAAAATAAATGCCGTGCAGCTGCTAGCGAGTTTAGACAAAAAGGATGGGAAAAAAAAAACTGTTCAACGTTTTGCTTTCGAGATCTCACACACATAACAGCTCTCTGCATTTTTCTCTTCTGCGAACAGTAATACAAGCTCTAACATACGCACGACATATAGGACACGTTACGTAAAACGAGTTGCGTGTTCGATATAACTTACAACATATGATATAGATAGATATACCTATATGCCTTATTATACTACAGTTAGCAAAAAATTCACGTGAGGTGAAGAATTCTTTATAGATAGATGAATTACAGTGGCTTGATAGCCTGCCCAATTTTTCTTTCGCGCCTCATTAGTTACGACCGTAGGTACAGAAATAAATTGGCTTCCAACTCACGTTCAGCGTCAGTTATGATGAACTATTTAATCATTATTATAGACTATATGTAACACATGTGCGCAGTGTAACTAGGTATATACCTATACATGGTACGTAAATACGGATGTACGCGAAGTGCCGGATGAACGAGCGACTTGATTGGAGGCTATAGAAAATCGCCTCGAAAGTATACAGCAAAGCCTTTCTATACTGTAAAATTAGAAAGCTCGATCAACCGTGAATGATTCTGATTACAGATTGCTAGATATACATATATGTATACACACACGTATAAGTTATACGTATACATAAAGTAAGACCCGGATAAATATGTAAGTGTAATATAAACTTAAAAAGCTAAAATATGGAAAGAAATATAAAAAATAGAAACTGCATTTTTTGGCTTAAACGATCATAATTTATGTAGAAAAATAAATAAAAAATATGTATATACATATTAATCAAGGACGTACGCGTAACAAAATTTGTGTCATTTATGAATCGCCACAAAGCAATGAAATTTATTCAATGCAATTTTTGATGGTATGGAGAAAGATGCACAGTCCAAAAGTTTCATACGCAGAATCGTATCCAGGAAATTGTTGGCTCATAAGTTATAAATGATATTAAATTATCCGGGACTGCACGTTGACGGAACGAACGAGAAGCCTCATTGCGGAATTTGGAATTTGCCTGTAAGCCACTTTACTCGGGCTTCGGTAGCGCGATCGGTACAAAAAAAGTCGACGGGTGAATAATTCAAGGGCTGCAGAAATTCCTGACAAGGTCAGAGATTGTGCCGCAGTTAACGAAGTCTCGTAATCTTGTTGGTCGGGTACATAAACCGAGCCGCGAGGTATGCATGTGATGTCCGTAGATCCAATCAGCGATAATCTTGAGTGAATTGATGCGATTCAGCGGCGAGTAAAGAGTAAGTAAAGGTCGTTTGAAAGACGATTCTATTCGATTATACTGGAGTAATTTACGAGGAAACAAAGGCAAAGCGAATAAACAACGCTTTTTCAACAATTGTACGCAACCGACAGTGAGTGATCTAAAAAAAAAAAATCTCAACCGTCGCTGAGAAATCACAGATCAGATGTTTGGCAACGATCAACGATGCGGCAGGGGCTCAATTCTGGTTTTACATTATACCTACACACAGTCGTGAATCCTCTTGTCAGGCTTTGCCAAACGCCGCTACGGCACGTTTGATTGATCGCTTATGTTTGTTGCCAAACAATCCGCGCGTGACAAAGTCTTCTAGAGAAGTTTTTCGACATACTTACAGTCCCATTTTTCATATACAGATCGACTTTTCCGCAAGTTTCGGCTACTCGCGGAAGAGCGAGAGGATTTACGGTAACAACAAAAATTTATAAACGGTTCCGAATTACACTGAGTCATCAATGAATTACTTCTCAGTTCGCTCAGTGAAGTTAGCAACGTCAGCATAACGAAACATGATGGAAAAAATGGTTGTTGTACAATTTTACAACGACTTGCAAGAAGTTGGTTTTTATATGAACATTTCTTCTTTGTTACGATTTACTAGCTGAATTTCAGACAATCCTAAGGATCAGAGTAAAGATTTTTTCTAAACTGGTATCGCTAAAATAATTTTACTAACTTCAACCTCGTCAAATATCGGAGTCAACGAATCTTAAACGTGAAAATTGGCTCAACGGTCCCATTCTATACGCAATTCTGAACAAAAAAATTCCTAAACATTTTCATTTTACGCAGAAATATGGAACACATTCTACTAAATTCAGATAATTTCTGCCATTTCTTTATTTCTGCGGCAAATGAAAATGAATTGGAATATTTTTGTTCAGAATTGTGTATAGAATGGGCCTGTCAAGCCATTTCTCATGTTTCGGATACGTGGACTTCGATATTTTCGACGTCAACGTCGAAATCGACCAGAGCACTCCCTTAACTCGCTCGGTTTTTACTTTCACAAGTTGGAAATTTTGGGCCACGGAATTGTTGATGTAACCGCGATGCGTAAAAACGGATACAAGTTCAACGGAGAACCTTGTCCAACTATAATCGAATTCTGTAAACAAATTACATACTTCGAAATGAAAGTCACTATGGATAATTGAAGAATCCTTAAATTTCAAGAACATCTCAAGGTAAGTTTCCAATTGCGTAACGGATTAATGGACGTATGTATACATGTACATTGTTATTCCGTTTACGTGTTTTTGTACTTCCGTGGTTGCGTAACGCGTCAATTCAGAGCAATGCGGGTACAGTAAAGTTGTTTAAAACATACGTTTAAACGGTTTGCACGTTTTATACACGTGTATGGGTATAACAGAAGTTTCAGCTCGGGTTTCGGTGAACGAGACGGATGGTCAACGTCCTAAAAAATAATACAAAATAGTAATAATAGCAGTAAGAACATTTTTAGGACGCGTATACTTTACCGTCTCGATTTTTGTCCAAGTTCGAAAATTGCAGGCGTAGACTCTTCTCGTGTTCTCGTACGTAATGAATAAATTCTGCCAAACTGATGTCGCCGCTCTGGTTTCGGTCGGATTCCGCCAAAAATTTCTGCGCAAAATGAAGGAAAAATTTAGCGCAAGTAAATTGTTGGCCGTTTGTTTAGGTTAATTGCTTAACGAACAAATGTGGCAATTATTTTAACGATAGGATTGAATGGAATGTCTCTTTTTTCCTCAAAAGAATGAAGAGATCTTCGTTATTTCTGCACACACGTCTAACTTAATTAAGTTAAGAAGTATGAAAGGCCTGAGTTGAGGAATGTGGCAAATTATGTTCAATTACTGTCAGTATTTCAAAATTGAAGGTAAAAGTTAGGGGATTGGAAAAACCGCTTAGGGTCGTTGCAATTGCTGGAAACGAACGAGGTTGAAGTTAATAACGTTATCGTGACCAAACGTTGAAAAAAAGCCAGTATTTTCTTCTTTTGACAATGATTTCGAAGGAAATAGGATTGAAAAATATGAGTATGTTTTGTTTTATTACGGTTCACTGAATTTCGAGTAGTTCCAAAATTGCGAAATAACGGTTTTTATCACAGCATGAATCGTTACGATAACGTTAATAACTTCAACGTGATGGAAAAGATGAGAACAACGGATAAACCTAACGTTTGATTATTGTTTGATCGTAAGAGTTTTCGACTCTGCGCTATGTAACATTAAAAACGATGGGTATTTTTAAACTGCGCAAATCACAAGGTCCGGAATCTGTATAATACAACACATTTTCTGTTTCCTGTGAATACCGTAAAATGAATCGTAAAACGACGTAGCTAGGATAAATTTATCATACTAATTTTAGATCATTTCGTTTCCACGGGAAACATTGTTCTCATACGGTTCTACGGTGTCAATTTACCGTTAAATTAGAAGACGCTGTCTAAAAAGTTGACGTTCACGCCGAATGAAGTAGAGATTTTGAATTTTGAACGCTTTGAAGATGGTTTGCATAGAATGTGCGCATGGCGCAAAACAAAAGAAGCACGCAGGTCGCGTAACGTTATCCATAATGAGGAAACAAAAGAAGGCCGATAAAGAGAGTACGAATGGGATTAGCAAGGTGGATAGTTTCGTCTGGCAGTAGGCATGCACGTCGTTCGAATTATTCGAGTATCGTCGGTTCATCACCTCGGCGTATCGCTTATGCACCCCGACATCGTGGAGGGCCTTTGACAAATCGTGTACGTCGATCCTCCCGTTGCCGTCCAGGTCGAGTTTGTTGAATATCTTCTCGAGTCGCTCCTCATCCTCAGCCGGCAACTCGTGAAGATAATGGGGCGGCATGACGCCGTGCACGACGTTACGCCCCGGCATATTTACCACGTACTTATCTCGAGTTTATCCCGTCTGGGTGAAAACAACGCACGACTAGACGGCCGCGCTCGATTAGGTCACAATTTTCACGAACGACGACGCACCTTAGTTTCCACCACCTCGTTGTGTTGTAAACCGCATAATTTCACGCCTCCCGTTTTACCTTATCGGCTACGTTTACCACTTCGTTGTTTACCACTGCTAACGGGATCCAAATTAACGTTCACTGTTATTTTCCTTTTCACGCTTCACTTACGAAAATCGGAAATCAGCCGCACTGCGACTTCACACGGTAGGTATATATGAGCACAGACCGCGGCGTGTACGCAATATAGCTTTAAACAGCAGTGTGGCCTCGATCCTGCGGTTCCAGCTTTGTCATATTAGAAAAATATCCGCTAGATGCCGCCATACGACGATACTCTGGAAGCGCTGGAGCAGATGCCGGATGCTGGCTGTCTGTCCGTTTTTTCCTCTTCCATTTTTGAACTCAATCGGTAACGGTCCGGGGTAGAAAAATTTCGCGAATGTTTCGCGCTTTTTTCAAAATCATGGACAACTTTTTTTTTTCATGTATAAAGTAATTAAAACGGTCAATCGTTCATTTCTTCCAGTTTAAACCAAATTGTAAGGATATCCGCTTTTCTTTATACAATTTCTTCAATTCATAACATAATTATCGAAATGGGGAACGACCGAAGTATACATCTTGAGTCAACGTCTTAGGGAGGATCGTGGTTTGATATTGTGGTAGACGTTGAAGATGCTGAATAAAAATTTATGTGTGGAATGAAGAATATTAAAGACCGTTACCCGAATGGGGTTTTCCGATTCTTATGTGATTGCCTGTTAAATGGCTCCAACCGATAAAGAAGCCACTGGATCGCTAACACGGCTTCATATGGGGCAGGTTCCTTTCACATTAATTTTCCGACACAACATGACACTAAGTGATTTGTGTCAGGAAATCCATGTAAAAAGAAAGCATCCATGGCCCCATGCTCACCTACACACCGAGTACTGGTAACAAAAATTTCTCTAGGGGTAACAGTCTTTACATTCTCTCATCAACGAAGGAGCATTTGAACTACAAAATGAGAAAAGCGCTGCACAAAATCTGAAAACTTGACGTTTACAAATTTGTTTTGCGGTGCAAAATTCGTATACATAACTTCTTGTTTAAGAATTGAAAACTCATAACAAGAAGTAATACTATGAAGATTTTCTGACCATCGTCAAGTGTGCTGATTATATGCATTATATGTAAACCGATATGTGTATAATAATATTTAATTTATTACTTTATTATTGTATGTTCAAACAAAGAACTTTTACTGTAGATTGTATGTGGTTTCTCATACCGTTAACAATAGGTACGCTCGTATCATCATACATATTATAGTGACATGTTTAACATGTAATTAATCCGAAGCTTGCACAAACAGTCCTGTTGCACTTATTACTTCCCATTGTACACAGCCCTTCTCCTTATTCACGTCTTCAACTCCACTCTATGCTAAACGATCAAAAGGGAAAATAGATGTGTTTCTACTTTCTTTTTTCGTTTGCTTGTTCTTTGCAGATTAAACAGAATATTACGCTGACTATCAAATCTGAGTTTGGTTTACAGAGGTGTAAAATTGCATCTTTATTGGAATGGCTAATCTTTTCGTATTTGATTTCATTTTCAATACAGATTACTGATATTTCCTGGATTATAATTTAGCAACGAGTTTCGTTGAATTGAGCGGAGAAAATCATTTACAAGAGTAGCAAACGAATCGGATATTTTTGCCAACAAAGATGATTGATAACTCACGTCTGATTACCAATATCAGAGTTAAAATCAAACATAAATAGAATAGGTATATCATTATATATTAAGTTATAACGAAAGTGTGCGAGCTCAGTTTAAAAATATAACGATAGGATATAAATGTAGAATATAACTTATAAAATCATGAACATAACATTTAGAACTTAGCAAAAAGAAGTGGTAAGTATTAGATGCACGGAAACTTACATTTCCTAACACAAGTGTTTATAGTAATAAAAAGGAGAATCGATAACGCGAACGAGAATCCCAGTGTTTCACTAATTCGGAATTATGCTGAATTTCTTATAAATTATATAAAAATAATGACAACCGATTGAAGACGAGACAGTCGTCACGAAATTGCACATATAACATAAACTAAGCTCTTACAGTTTCGTATAAATAACTCAGCGACATTAACGAATCTCTGTTATAAATTGCGTGACTGGTGATCAAAATCAATTTCAAGTATGGTTTATACAAATTTTCAACAAAATTTAAGCATATCTAGAAGTTTGGTAGGACACTTTATGGACCTTCACTTGTCAATTAAATTGTCATATTAGGCTCATACAAGACGTTTGACATTATATTCTCAACGAAAGTTAAGGAAGTATTTGTAGAATAGTTCATTTAGGCTGTGTTATATTCATAAAACATATTTATATGTTGCACTGTCAGAGGGGATACATTCTTGCAAATTTTTATTAACTGAGCAACAGAGAAATGTGAGAATTCGAATAATATGAAAGGTAAAAATATATCCTTTCATACATATCTCTAAGTTTTCACGTTTCAATGTTTCTAGACGAAACAATTTAGCGATTTTTTGTATGTTTACCACTATGGAATTATAGAATTACATTAGGCACGTGTATGCATTTGATTGACCGATTTGAAAACGTACCCAACCACACCGTCAAAGTTTTTACGTGAATTAGATATTTGAAATAAATGCATTACTGTACTCCGTGAATACAACAAATTTAATACTTGTAACTTAGTTTGTTTTCATGTTGTTCTAAAAATGAAATGTACTAGGCTTTTGAACGTGACTTCATAAATCTAAAGCTAGATTTAATTTTCAATTGATCCATTTTTTCTTCTGTCTTGTATTGAGTAATAAAATATGCCTTGTGATTGGATACCAGTCTGAGAAAAGCTCATGGGCTTTGTCCACCCACAATTTATGCTTTTAAAGTTGACGAGTTAACGTCGCGTGTAACAATTTCTTACATTCACAGTGCAAGTATCATTTTCAACAGCTTAACGCTTATAAGAAATAAAAGTATCGTTCACCCGTTGAATCAATTATTTGCGATTCACTGTACTATATTATTTTTCTCTTTTTTTTTTTGTTGCTTTTTTCTCTTTTCTTTAGTAGTAGACTACAGCTATGTTCAGGCTCACTGCTTAATATTTTTAACCATACAAATGACAAATTCGTGATTCAGGGTTTTCGTAATCCTACACTCGAAACTATAAGCTTGAACAGAGCCGCTTTCTTACAAATGTATAAAAAATAACATATAGTAATTCAAGGCTAGAAAGACCACCTCCAAGAACCATACTTTTTTTTAGTTTTTTTTCGATTTTTTTTTCTTCGTAAAATTCTCTATTGTTACTTCCAATAAAACTGGAACATTAATCTTTAGGTTATATATATTATTTCATAAAAATAGAAGCAACCCAATCGCAATAGATACATACCATGGTTTATCATTTCTCAGATATACAAGCAAGCCTATCCAATAACACAATATTGTTCCACGAAATACATTCGTCGCTTCCACAACCATGTTTTTAGCGAAAAACATCTTTATATCCTTTTCACCCTTCTACACCAACTTTACGATTTTATTTTTGATATGAAAATAAAAACTCTGGAGCTCAATATTGCATGTGCTTTTTTTCAACAAATAGAATCGGGCGCAAGATGGTATTCTCAAAGGATAATATTGATTTTTTTGCTAAACTTTTGTTGAAGATAATTAATTGAATTAGCGAAAGGCACCATGAAAAGTGAAAAACCATTTATCAAGGTGTGGAAATTCGACTACATGCTTTTCGTAACGAGAGTTAACGCTCGCTCGATGGGTTATATAACTAGAATAATTTATAATGACACCAACTATCCAAATTCCCTCATAAAATGTGTTATTTCCCATTATGTATAACATTTATATGTACCTATAGGCATTTTTTTTCCAATCACCTATCATCAGGTTGATTATTATTCGTCCCGAATATTATGGTAGCGATATATAATATTATATATAGATATAATATTTTGCCACGTTGTGCAAATATATAAATAAATATGCTATATAGTTTGTCATGTTTATAAAACACTGACGCTAACTTCTGTTAAATTTTAACAAATCCATTTTCATCTCCTCAGTTGTTTTTGAAACAATCTTTCTTTTACTTGCTATATGCACTATTCATGACTATTTGGCAATCTATAATGCGCCTACGAGTTGGAACTCAAATACCAGGTAGCCAATTCCTCAAGTTTTAAAAAATCGTTTTATCATTATAAATTATATATTACTTTTTATGATTATAAAAATACGTCATGTTTCTTTTTCAAAATATACCGTTAACGTAACTTTAATCTTTCGTGAAACTTCCAACTGCTTTTACATTGTTAGTTTCCTTGGTGGCTAGAATACTACTGAAAAGATGAAATACTATTGATTTCACGCTCATTTCAAAGTACAAAACGACAATGCAACTTGAAGAATTGGGTAATAAATATTTGTAGGGATTCTGTTTACTTCTTGATATTATCTTCTTCGCTTGACCAACGTTTCTCTTGCTCTTCCAACTCAAACTCCCAACGTAATTCCAACTCCCGCATGTCATTAGCTATTCCAGCTTCGTACGTATCCTCCTGTAACGCGTCATTTTTCTCATAATATTAAACCGTAATCTAGGTACGAGTATAAGTAAATTCTAGCACATTCAAAACTTACTTCATCGGGTCGGTATTCCCTGTTCAAGTTGTGATTCTGCACTAAGTTACTTGATGGCTGAATCCACGACATACCATACGGACTCCAATTCCGTACATCCCTTTCTTTTTCCCTAATGCCCGCCTCAATCATCTGCAACTCCTGAGCCAATCTTTCTCCTTCACTGAAAGCAGCTCCCTGGGTGGCTAGCTATTTTAAGTAAATTTCATTAGTGGTAATTTGACTGGATTTATTGCTATGTTACTGGGAATGTTGTCCATTTAACGATTTCATTTAATTGTTGATGCTAAGTATACAATTTGTAGCTTTATAGTTACCTTTAAATCGTTAATCTTTTTTTCCAGATGCTTTAATTGCTGCTGCACTTTTTGCGACTCCAACAGCAAACTAAAACTTTGCAATGGTCAGAGCATCAGACGATTATTCTTTGCTTTTTGACAAATTACGAATGAGAATAATTTTGCTCTTTTCAAACTACCCGCTTCAAGAATAATATCAATTTACGAGATTCGTTAGTTTTCCAAAACTTCCCACTGGTGTTAATAAAAATAGATTCTTACTACTACATATCCCTTAACGAATCATCTAAAGCATATAAAAATATTGGTAATCTCATCATACTCTTTTGACATAGACTCCTGACGTGCTAGTTGTACTTGAGATGTTGTTTCAGACATGCCTCGACCGATTGTGATGTACCCATCTCCAAGAGCAGAACTTGGCACAGGCTGACCTCCAGTATTTGTACCCATTGCATACGCTGGATCAAGATCATATATGTAATAAATGTGACAAATTTTCTCATTGCAAGTTAAGTCCACACCACAGAAATTTTGTAAAATTCATTGAATACTTACGCTGGTGTCCATAGTACCAAGATGTCACAGGACTCACTGGAGGCATTGGTCGTCTTGGTACAGATGGAGTTCCTTCTCCAAATAAAGCCGTAGCTTGTACTGGATTCGGTGATCTGTGGTGACGTTGACTATTAGTACAGAAGAGCGACAAACATTTCAATAAATTATTGACACATCATAATCAGTATGCGATAGTGTGTCATATTTTTTACCTAATTAGTGGCTTTGAGACTCGAGAAATTGGGCCATACTTGCTGGCTGGGGGGGCATCGAATGGTACGAATTCATCATCCAACAATATAGAATCGGAGTGATGAAAATTATTTCCATGATTTATATTGGACGATGAAGATATTTGCGATCCAGAAATGTTTGTCCATATGGAAAAATTAGATGTCAACGGATCTCCCTGAGTGGTGTTATTCTGTAAAATGATTGATATTAATATATTAAACAGGTTTAAATATTAAAAGTATATTACGTACAGTTTTCGTCTGCGTCGTACTCTGTTTTCCAACAATATTTTCCAGTTGTTTTTTTATTTCATTACGACGGTGGAGCAGCATCGCCAAAGTTTTTGCCACGGATCGCTGCTACAGGAAATATACAGTGAGAATTTTTTTTAATACAAAGTATGTCTTGTTATGAAGTAAAATGAACTTATTCACCTTCTTATTGTTATTAGGCACGTTGTTGTGTACAGTGGATGTTATTTGCGAGGGGTCCCAAATAGGTAGGTTTGGAGAATTGTATTCAACAGGTGGCCCAGGCATAACGTAATGCGAATACTGCATTTCGACAGTTTTACCACATGCCAGCTGTGGCAAAGCCTGCGTTGGAGGTGATATATAACTTGGCAGAGACCCGACAAAGTTGTTGTCATTCGAAACTGCAGGATGTTGTGCAGGGCTAACCTTAGTACCTGAATTAAAATTTAAAAATTCAATGCATGGATGTGAAAACCGTTTAAAAAATTACTCACATTGTTTCACATTGAAACATGAATATGCAAATGAGAACTCACTTTCACGAAGACCATTATCGTGAGGTTTGCCGGAATGGTAAACTATATCATCGCACTGTTTGAATCCTTTGTTGTTGGATATTACTGCCAGTTTTTCTATCTTTGTTTCGGAATTATTTGACAGTGAAAGGCTTGATCTCACGGTTAACTTTCGATTCTTTGATCTGTATCTGAAACGAGTTGAGTAATTATTACGCATTCGTTACAAGAAGTTCAAAATTTGTAACCATTATAATTATTGCTCACTTATCAAGTTCCTGGTCGCTATGAGCAAAAGTGCAACTTGTAGTCCTAGGACAGGAACCTCTCAAAGCCAGGTCACGACACATACTGACTTTGTACTTGGGTTGACCAGGACCTGCGGTGTGAGTACTATCCTGTGGTTTTCGATTCCCGTGCTGCTGGATAAATTCTACTAGTGCAGCAACAACCGTCTTTACAGCTTCCAATGATGCACGACATTCAATCCATGTCGGAGGCTCTGTTTCTGTTGAATAAGTATTCAAAATATTTAGAACCCCTTTTTTCTTTTCAGCAAATAATTGTTAATCATAGATGTGGAACAGTTATTACCTGGGCTGGGATCGATAGAAGCGAGCAATTCTAACTGCGGTCTAAGACTGCTTAACTGACCCGGGTCTGGTGTGCGTTGAAGTGCGATCACAAGTTCTTGTACACTTTGAGCAAATGATTGCGGAGTTTGAAGCTTGTCAATGATACTTTGCATGTGAGATTTGTGCCCCGTGTCCCCGTACAATAAGGCGGACCACTGGTCAGGTGCAATTCTCAGGCCTGCCTCCGTGGCTATTTGAACTATTTGAGCGTCATGTTCTCTTCTCAAAGCTTCGTATGTTCTGAACTCCTCCTTCAGTTGCATTAACGAGGAATCACCTTCACGTTTTGATACCTGAATTGAAGTGGATTTACAAAAATAGTCACCTATTGCGTCGAAATTTACAGTGTCTACCTATGTGGGTTGTTGTTCTAGGTAATATAAATTGCCTATGACTCAATCACAAATACATTAAAGTATACTATACCTTGAAGCAACTCGCTCTATAAAGGAGTTGTACGACATGTCCGATACTGGTTTTTGAAGCCTGGGGAAAATGTGGTTCCAGACGCTGGACTACGAACATGACTAAGACTTTCCTAGAAAGAGCAGAACCGTCTTCCAGTGCCAAAAGAACTAGTTTCAGTACCTCCTCTTGCATGGCTACATTGAGTAAAGAATAATAATAATGATCACTTTCCTTGTAAGTATGGAATTCTTCACTTATAATCTATTACTTGTTTTTTAATAAATCATGAAAATTCACCTGGACCAAGAAATTGACAACCCCGAGCACGCACAGCGGCCCACAAATTTGCGCTTAACTGCTGCGGGTTTTGATGCTGAAGAATCAATTCCGTTACAGAACGTTCTCCCAAGCTTCGTGCTGCTCTCACTGCTCGAGCACGTCCTTCTGGCTCCACTAATTGACATCCGACCAATGTAACCAACTTTCTTTGCATGGGTCGAGAAACAAGGCCCATTCCTGTTGAATCAATAAACAATTTTTATACTTCAATGATCATTCTTTGATAAAAATCATTTTAGAATTAGAATAACTCTTTTACCACCTGTGGCTGGTGTAGCCTGACATGGTTTAAGGTAGAGCGCCAATTCTTCGATGCAACATTTGGCGGCTAGATAATGGGCGTGATCTTCAATAGGCACAAGTTTTAGATGGGCTCCGCCAGAATTAGGAGAAACCGGGCTGCCGACAAGCTGGAGTAGCGCATCATTCACAGGCAGTCTTTCTACTTCGGTGTTTATAACGCTCTGCGAAATATAGCGAGGTAAGTTTGAATTTCATTGGAATTTGGTAAATTTTATGCATTCCGGGTGCAATACGACAAAGCAATGCCTACCTGGTCAAATGGGCATTGCTTTCGTTGAAGGTTCGCGAGGCAAGTGCGACAGACTGTGTGGCCACATCCCAATGATATTGGCCCACGTTGGGTGGCATCGAAGTCATGACGGCAAACTGGACAGGAGAGAAATTCCGTCCACTGAGGTGCCTGTATTGGCATTCTGAAATATAACGCAAGTTTCAAATATAATAAATCACCTGGCTTACAGATACCTTCAGTTTTGATCTGGCGAAATGTAACAGATAGCATTGCATCATGTTATACAGTTATTGCTGTCGTCTTTGTACATCAATTTAAGCAGTCAAAGATAGACTAATCCAATTTTCTCCTTTCTCTTGTTCACGAAAATTGGACAGATTTCTCAATACTGTTAAGTATTCAACTACTGGTTACGAAAAATTAGAACGGTGAAACTGTTCAAAGGATAGCCTTTGTGATTACAACGCAGACTAATCATTTTGTTTTAATAACGAAATATACAAATTTTATATACATAATTAGACATACTATAAGACCAGTATTACATAGGTGTACTTTAAATAAAGACAATGTGTTGTATCGTTCGTTGAAAATATTTTTTGACGGCGAAGTCCAAAGTTGAGAATTCATTGATTTGGAACATACTGCATGCAGATGTGAAAAATTTCTGGATAATCACCAAAACTAGGTAAATGAAATGAACTTTGTTGGGGTATGAAAAGTACAAGGCTGTAGGATATGTGAAATGTGTATACAAGGTATGTATATGAGTCTAGTTGGATCAAAGTAATCACCTTGGAATATTTGAATAAGTGACACTTAATCCACCTTCTTTTCCAGCTACAAAATACGGGAATTAGAACGGAAATACAATCTAGATACGTCGCCAATTGTTTTTGGAAAATTAAGAGGCTATGCAGGGTATTGATGAAGAAAAGTAGGAAAAAGAAGAGAGAGAAGAAAGAAAAAGGAGTCGTTCTCATTCCGTGATAACAGAGAAATTATTTGTTTTATTAACAACACGTCGAAAGTGTCATTGTCGACGAAACGCGTAGATTTACGTAGAAGCAAATTTACAAAGCTGTTGAAAATAAACGAACAACTTACTTGCCTTGTTATTACCTTTACAAAACATCACATTAACCAATAAATTACTTCAAACTCGCTATTCTGCCATTGCAGCACGAACAGATGAAAACTTGACATGTAGTACTCTCGTTTCTTTTATTTTTTTTCCACTTCTTCTTGTTCCATCAATCACAATTTTTGACGTAGTACATAAACGTACCGAGAGATGACGTCACTCCTTCATTTCCTCTTATCGTGATGATGCACTTTGCCTCGATCGGTAAAGTACTTCCTGTTGCACAGCCAAGTCGAGAGGAGGTCAACAATACCGACTGCGTGTAGCTTAGGTTCTTCTGGTGACCATCCAATTAATTGGCGCCAACGAAATTTTCAAGAATTTGAAAGAGTGCGGCAGTCCGATAAAAGCGAATTGTGATCTAGATTGATTTTCATCCAAATAATCAACCCTCATTATATTCTTTTCAAGCTGAGAAAGGTTTAGTTGCACTGTGAAAAGTACAGCCATCACGTAAATAAGAAAAAGTATGTGACAAGGTGTTAAAGAAACTTTTTTCAAATCAATCAAACCTTGCAGAAGCTTTTAGGGATCGTATCCAGGTGTAATAATTATATTTCACGTTGAATAAGAAACGTGGATTACTCAAAGTGCACAAAATATAACTGAGCATCAATCAGTAAATGCAAATTAATATAACCAAAGATCCAATTCGATAGCAAGTCTAATTCGAGGACGTTGTACGCTAATTGAAAGCTCGCCGGGTGAACGATACACTAAAGTCATACGACACAGTACGAAAAGTGTTAGAATCAACATATCGGCTAGGCATGTGCGCAATTACAGAGCGCCGGACAATCCTACCTAATGTTACTGCAAGGTAAATAAGAATTCGAGATGTCGTACGAGAATTCTTCGAAGGTCCATATCGAGGACAAGATAATTTAATAAACTGCGTGCAAACTAGGTGTCCATACAACTCAAGCGTCACGCTAGTCTCAGACTTTTTCTATTTTATAGGCAGAAATTTGAACGGGGACCGATATGTTTATGTGACGGTAACGTTTGTCATTGTACAACCAATCGCTACACCTATACTCGTGCATCCGTACACTTATCAATCGAGTTGGTTCCACACTTTACATAATTCGTTAGTTTATATAGATCATTTACAGTGATCTGTGAGCCAAGCACTCATAAAACATACGCCACGAGGATTTACTTGACAAGCAAATCTAATATACTTGTATAATATCGGTTTTCCACATCTTGGATTCTCGTTTTCAGCCGTGCGGTACGTCTGTGGTGACAGTCGTCAACTAATATCTTATCTCAAGTACTGGAGAAAAAAAAAAAAGGAAGAACAAACTCTTTGACGGTAAATTGTGGCGATCGCATGCTGTGTATATATACATATACATCGGCACACAATGCCAAAACGCTGCCGATATCTGCGAATGAATCTATGATGCAACCAAGAATCAGCAAATCGCAATTTCGAACAATCGGGGAAGGCTAGCTGAAACATACTTCGCGAACGAAATAAGAAACGTCATTTTCCGTAAAATTACACTCGAAAAACTATCACTTTTTATACAACTTGAAAACCGCATTCTTACATATGCGTCTAACATTAAAGATATATAGCTCGGTGTTCTTTATTTTTTCCCCTAAATGTAGCGAACAAAGTAAAAAATATACGATGTAATTTAACCTAATAAAATATTACAAATTCTATTGATTCCCCGGCAGGAAATCAAC
Source organism: Neodiprion lecontei (assembly GCF_021901455.1). Taxonomy (NCBI): domain Eukaryota; kingdom Metazoa; phylum Arthropoda; class Insecta; order Hymenoptera; family Diprionidae; genus Neodiprion; species Neodiprion lecontei. The sequence goes on along the minus strand of NC_060261.1, from coordinate 4,156,518 downwards.
AAAAAAGGAGAAGAAATGCTGAAATGATTTGATTGTTGAGTTCAAAGGAACTACTAGTGATAATTAATAGTTCAATACCAGACACCACATGGTACAACAGTCAGTGTCAGCCCAGTTATGATCCGACGTAATTCAACTACTATTGGCTCATGACTGAATGTAACAGCCCCCTTATGATAACGAGTAAATACACAAGCTGAGCAAAGTGGTTCCGCGTTTTGCGAATTATAGTTCAAAGCTTGAGCTAGCAGAGCAAGTTTGTGCAAATTTTTACTCGTTCTTGTCACATTAGTTTTGTGTCTTAGTTATTTATACGTATATAATATATATCGTGTTTTTTTTTGTGTGGTTATATTTAAATTGAAAATAATTTAACGCCAAAATGACGCATGCTATCGTACAGGATAAAGAGAAGGTGGAGTTAAAACGAGAATTGGGACTATTCAGCGCCATTAATATGATCATCGCTGTTATGATTGGTACGAAAATCAAATTCTTGTTTTTTTCAAAATGAATATTTTATCGTATTCCTTTTCATTTTTATTAAGATTATAAATTGTTCATTCGATCATGAATCACGTGTATGAAGTCTCTTCAATGATAATCGTTCTTCAAACTGGAGGCGCGAAACCACTGAATTGTATAATGAATCGTTACATTGTGACTATAATAATATATTATTGTTTACATTTCAAACATTCGTTTGCTTATCAAGTTCCGTTTTATAGTACGTTTAATGACCGAAATGTGAGTTTAGATATGATTATAAATAAATTAGAAATCTACTAACATTAAATTGATAAAAATAAAATACTGTTGTGTAACGGCTTTGTTCACACAACCAAGTCGAGATTGAAATTCGGAGGGAATGTTTTTACGTAAATAAAATTCAATTGATCTAGTATGTTTAGATTCGCTCTATCTTTGTTCCTTCGATTTTTATGTAGAAATATTTACCTCCAGTCTATTAAAAAAATGTTAATTTCTTGAAAGTCTTTTACATATATTACGACACGGAAAGATAAGTCGAGATATCGCGCGTGTTAAACGCCAGGTACAGATATTATCAATTGGAAGTGAATCAGGTTGTGTAAAAAGGCTTCACAATCATTAGAATCGCTCGTAATATCAACGAAATGTTACAAATTTATATAGTAGGTACTAATCGCAAGTCAAGGTCTACTGACATCTGCCACCTTGTGTACAAAGCCGCAGCGATTTATCCACATCCTGTTATAATTAATTAATACACAGCAACATATGCAACATTGTTAAATCATGATATACATTTTTTTTTCAACACCCGTTGATAATTTTTTTCTATTTCGATATCAATTGCATAATGAAATAAATATGGTCATTGGACAAAAGTGCTATTGACACTAATCATCATAGTTGTAACCCTGCGATTATATTCACAAGTGCAAGACGTGATACGTTGCAAAATACTTGAACGAATCGTCGGTGAAATTATATCTAGGAATCAATTGCGAATATTTTGTACCAGACAGATCTCGAAATATAAAGCTAATCGTTATCACAGTGCCATATATTTCAAACGACTAATTTATCTGTGCGCAACTCTTTGGATCTCCGTACATTTGAACTGTTAATTCATGGTAGCATATATCTACAATTTGTCTAATCCAGACCCCACGTGAAGCGATATACAGTATTATTCCCAGTATGCGTATTAGTATAGCAAGGCCGATTCTTGACATAGATTCCTAATACCGACACTTACCGATACCTTCCCTAGACTCAAACTCTTTTCTGCGATGACATCACAACGATCGACACCTGCAGTACTGCCCCGAAGGTCAAAATCACGCTGCCTTACCAATAATTTTATTTACCAGAGGTCAAATCGCGCTGCTTGACCAACAATTTGTATCGATCGAAAGATCAATTACAGGTTTGTCATACTTATTCTGACTCAAGTGAATCGGTACTATTCCACTTTTTTTTCTATCATCTTGGTCAATACCATGAACATTGACGGACAATCCGTTGAGTTTTTCAAATTTCGAAATGCTGTTGTTATCTAGAGATATTGGAAACTTTATGTCGTCAGACCGTAGCACTGAGTTGTAATGTGGGTATAAGGTGGTTTCTGTAGAATGCTTGTTGGTTGGGGACAAAGGTACGGTGACCGACCAAAGCAAGCAGTGGGAATCGTTGTTGCAGATGCTTACCACAGCCATCTTATCTCTAATACACTTTGGTACCGCGGTATAGGTATGCAAACTACCTCATAGTGGCATCTACTTGTCAATGTTGACGGTGAGATTGATAATTTCAACCAACGATCAGTCTGAAACCTTTTCCTTAAAATCTTCCACGTTTGTTAACAATCGGTATGTCGCATTTTCGACGAACCATTCGTTAAATATTCGTTGAATATAGGATGATTTCGTTTCTTGTGTTAAAAAACTTGATTTCTTCAACCATGTACTCATTTTTTTTTACTTCAAATTTACAAGCTAGGATAACGTATACTTTTAAACTCTTCGCTTTCTGTAAAGCGTTGTTCAGTCTTTTAACCGCAAGTTCCTTTACGTTTTCTAAAAAATTCTCCACGTCTTTATGTTTCAAATTGACGATGAATCCGGTTCTAATTCTTCCCTCAAAAGCAGACTCCAATTCGTCCTAGTGTACTCAATCGCTTCTTTTTTGTTTGTGCGTACCTTCGCCCGTTTTCTGAGAACGTTTGAATTTTTCCGCCAGAGATTTCAAGAGTCCGATCGTTGTGATAATTCTCGTTTTTTCTCCAACCGTTGATACCTTTTGAAAAATTTTGTTCAAAAGCCTCAAAATTTAATTCATTTTTGAATTTCTGCTATTGAAGATGATTTGTTGGAGATTTTGTACGCAGATGCCATGATATTGATCGAATTCAAACATTTTGCGGATTCCATCTTTAGCTGAAACTTGAATGATCGCTTCCCGTGATGAGAACTCTTTTTTTTATAGAGTGAGCTGTACGTATGTGGGTTAGTGTGGTACAGGACTGGCATATCATGTTTTGCATTTCAGAGCGATAGTAACCCAATTCCGCAGGTCTTGAGGTTTTAACTTTGTCCTTGACTAGTCGATATCACACCAGCATCCAGGTTGACGAAAACAATTCTCGGAACCATTAATTATGGAATGTAGAGTGGTTGATATTCCACCGGAAGCTGTTCAAGGTTAACCAGAATATTCCTGAGATTGGCAGGCTGATTGTACGAAGAACAAAAGGGTTTGCGTCGCGGATTTACCTCGACCTTCAGTAGGGGGGGATGACAGTGAGATTGTTGGTAAGGTAGCGTGATTTTGACTTTTGAGTCGGTACCGCAGATCTCGATCGCTGTTATGTCATCGCAGAAAACGGTTTGAGTCTGGGGAAAATGTCGATAAGTGTCGGTAGTAGAAATCTATACCCAGAATCGACCTTACTATACTACTGACGTGACCGAATTAATTGATTCAATCAGTTTCGAGGTTAACGAAGAAGTCAGAACCACATTATCATGTTGTCCCTTCGTTAATTAAGGGGTTATACATAGTTAGGAGGCCGAAAAAACCGATTTTCCCAAGATTTTTTATAAAGACACATTTCAATTTATTAAAATAAAAATTTATATGTATACACATTAGAGCAACATTGAACTTCATTCTGATATTTTTGATTTGTAAAAATAATGATTAACAAAGCTACAATCTTCGGGAGCAAGATACCTATACTGTATCATACAAAATGATAAAACCTAACATATTTAGTTAATATAAGGTTATCTAGTCTTTGAGCAAAGGAATAAGCAAAATATTAATTTTTAACGAAGCGGTCACTTCTCAAGAAAAAAATTTCGATTATCCCAAATAATTTTCGCCACGATTTGTTTATAAAATGGTAAATATTTATCGGTGACAAAAAACCTTCGATCAAGAACTGAAACACATATTCATACAGCTTGTGTAAAAATTTGAGACACATATATGAGTTCAACCGTTTCCGAGAAATCCTGCTCATCGACTTTGAAAACATAGTTTCGAGAAAAATACGTTCAAAGTTTCACAAGCACGTTCAAACGCTCCGGGGCGTCTTTGCAAATGTGCGCGTAACTTCCACAATATTATTTTGTTGGATCGACATGAAATTTTCTGTGCGTAAAAAAAAAATCGATTTTTGAAAAATCCAGAGTAATTGTAAGCACTTAAATCCTTCCACAGGGTCGGGAATATTCGTCTCGCCAACAAGCGCCCTGGAGAGATCAGGATCGGTAGGATTCTGCCTGATAATCTGGGCCCTAAGTGGAATGGTATCGTTGCTGGCGGCCCTCGGTTACGCAGAACTTGGTACAGTGGTGCCTCGATCCGGAGCAGAGTACATTTATTTCGTCGAGGCGTTTGCCCCGCTGCATCGATACTTGGGTGAAATTCCAGCGTTCCTCTGCTCCTGGGTGTTCGTCTTCGCGCTTCGTCCCGTAGAAGTGGCGGTGGTAGCTCTGACCTTTGCGGAGTACATAGTGCAGCCGTTTTCCAGCTACATTAAAAATGTCCCCGAAGAATCTATGCACAAGGTGATACTGCTGCTGAGCATCGCTGCCCTCGGACTGATGACCTTCATAAATTTGACTAGCGTCAAGCTCTATGTGAAGGTCCAAAACGTCTTCACGATGTGCAAGGTCGGCGTTTGCATCCTCATCATCGGCGGTGGGCTCGTTTGGCTCGCGTCAGGTCGGACTGAGCTCCTCACCGAGCCCTTCAAGGGCACAACCCGTTCCCCGGGCAACATAGCCCTCGCCTTCTACAGCGGCCTCTGGGCCTATGACGGGTGGACAGCAGCCTCGATAGTCACCGAGGAGGTGAAACGGCCTGAGGTCAACATCCTCAGAAGCATCTTGATATCTGTTCCCGTGGTGACGCTGCTCTACGTCGCCGTCAACCTCATGTACATGTCAGTACTGACGGTACCCGAAATGTCCTCCGCCCCAGCAGTAGCTGTTCTATGGGCTGAAAGGGCGCTCCCATCCTGGTTGGGCTTTGCGATACCCTTGGGGGTTGCCGTCGCCACCTTCGGCTGCGGCCTCAGCATGCAGTTCGGAGTTTCGAGGCTCTGTTACGTCGCCGGGCAGCAGGGACACGTTCCGGAAGTCTTCAGCTTCATCCACATACAGAAGATGACCCCAGCAGCAGCGGTGGCGCTCCAAGGGCTGATCACCCTCGTGTTCATCGTCTCCGGGGATGTAATCGCCCTCATAGAATTTGCCAGCTTTCTTACATGGTTCTTCTATGGACTCGCCATGATCGCCCTAATCGTACTACGTCGCACCAAACCCGATGCACCAAGACCCTACAAGGTTCCGATCGTCATACCCTGGCTCGTCTTTTGCGTTTCGCTGTTCCTATCGATCATGCCAATCGTCAAGGATCCCTCCCCCAAGTACGCTTTTGCTGGGATTTTCATGCTCATCGGTATCGCGGTTCATTACCCTTACGTCTACAAGAAGAGACATGACAAGTTTTTGGGTAAGTATTTCGGCGGTTTTCTCAAGGGAATATATTTTGGGAATTTATATCCTGGTAACCAATTATATTTAGATTTGTTTTATCCAAAGGTATGCACGTCAAGCTTCGTTTGCGTGTAATTTTTTTATGTATTCTTATTATTTATTTTTATCAGGATCAATCAACGGAAACTATGATATTGTTATTGACAATTTAACGTCAACCATATCGCCCGGATATGGTTCTTGATTTCCACGATATTTCAAAAACGGCTCAACCGATTTACTACCTCGAATTTGGAGACATCAGCATTTTTGAACATCGAGATTATCCTCTTTTCCACGATGCCACTTTTTCATCGAACGTCATATTTTTTTATAACAAAATAAAAAAGTCGGAAACTTAGGACAAAATATCTAATTTTATATTCAAACTGTCATCATTCTCTCTTTACGGAGAACAAAAAAATTTGCTTTGTCACGCTAAAGATAGAAAATGTGAACACGAAGTTCGATGTAACATACTTTCGAATAAAGTAAACCCGAGTTGAATTGAATAATTGGTTTTCGAGGTATAAATTCTGAAGATATATCCTCTTTTTCAGACTAACTGCCGCATTGGTATTCGTTCTGTAAAATAAAATTGATACCATTTTTCTGCTTTCAGATAAATTCACCTATGCAGTGCAAGTATTGTGCCTAGTCGCTTCTCCGGATAGAAAAGACTGATTAAAATATTTCTGGTTGAATTTATCATGGTACAAAAATCTGTATTATTCGACAACCGATTCGTGTGGATGAAAATGACTGTAGTGAAAGATGGAAAACAAAGGCGATTAACTATAGTGTTGGAGTGACCAGATTGTATGTAACCTCCTGAACTTGTTGATTTGCTGTGCTGCCACACAATAATAGTCATCAGCTTGAACAAATAAGAAATTTATCAAGTTATAGTAAATTATGTTTAATTTTAAGGCAATCATTTCATTGATACACGTCTGTGATGTAAGAACACTGCTATTTAAACACTTACTCAAATTGAAGGAAAATTTATTTGTGTGCTGATGTAAGATGAACGGGTAAAAATATCATGACCAAAAATTAATATTGAATCTTTTTTTTTCTTTTTATTGACAATTCAATTATGCTTGAGCATGGAAATCGTACATTATAGATAATGATACTCGATTTTTCTCGTGATTTTATTTTTCTATTTTTTCTATTTAAAGGCTGGTTGTTAGAAAACGAAGGCAAAACATTGTAGTACAAAACCATCTTAATTTTTATACCGATTGTATTGGGATAAAAATTAGAATTTTTGATGGTCCTATTTTTTTCATCCAAACAGGTAGCATTAGAATATATTTCATAAGGCACGAAAACATTGCATTATAACACCTTATATCAAACTTCCATTATGAAATGTATAAAAATAAATCTTATACGTCTATTTATTCTTATTCAGCTTAGAAATATTACCACTTGCCAGATAGTTTTTACTCAATTCACTAATCACTGGGTATTGTTTCCATGATTCTAATTCAATTATAAAGGTGTTTTCGTAAAATCTATGAACTGTGTAAAGCTCACTCACGCTGACATCGTGATAATAATACGTTAGGCGTACAACCCATACAAATTGTTGATTACAGTTTGTAAAGTACAAATTTCATTTATGGTCCCGTATCGGGTAACTCCTACGAAAGAATAATCAGTTGTACAAAATTGATAATACTAGAAAATTATTTGACAGTTTATCCTGATGATGTATCATCAAATGCGATTTTTTTAAATCAAAGTAACGCCTGCGTGGAATTTGATATTTGTCTATGCAAATGTGATTTTTTTTCAATCCATTGACGCAACTTTATTCCTAAAATAACTAGGTGAGAAAATATATCTACTATCTTTGGAATTATAAGGAAAATTGAATAAGCTGCATATGTCAAGCATTACGAAAGAGTGTGATTTATGACGAATAGATAATGATTTTGACCAGCGATGATTATTTGAAGCCATAAAAGTCGTTACTGCAATTTGTATGCCACAAATTTTTCAGTAAAACTTATATTAATTAGACATCCGACCGTTGCTACCCATCAACGAATAATTGATATTTTGTTGAATTATTCAAACGACAATAAAGAACAATTCATTAAGGTATACTAAAACTAGTGTGATTTTTTTGTTTACCTTTTATAAAAATTCAATGTAGTCAACTTATATAAAATTTCAATAAATAAAATAATTCCTATCCTAAATGGGAAGTTAGTACGGTCGTGGGTTAAGTCAGCTAAAAAACAAGACAAAATATTCAAATGCCTCAAAAAATCATACAAATCCTCATAGCCTGTTATCAGAGCTACCTATCACCGCTATATTACGTGTAATAACTTCCCATGTCAAGTTGCTGGTTTTTATTTATAACGATAATATTGCCTCGAAAATTTCCGTTGCAGATATGTTATAATATAATATAGTTATTCTATAAATTCTATAGTAACGTTACGGAAAAATAGGGTTTTGCATTTATTTTCTTTATTATTGAGCGTATTATGCCGTCACCTTTATCTTTGTTTCACCAAGTTGTAAAACATTCAAAAGCGAGTTTGCAAATTTTATACGATCTGTAAAATTCGATGAACCTGCTGCGGCTGGTAAGTTATTTTTTCACTGACAAATTTATGGTGATGCAATGTATAGGAAGTAAGCCTTCGTAGCGCATATCAGTCTTCTCAATAAAAATTTCAAGTGCGAATACGTATTAGATTTGTATTCTTGGAGCAACATAAATTGGAAAACCCTATCAATAATAATAACATACCTATACACGTGTAAATTTATATAACAACGTTTCCTGTATAGGTGGACTCTGATATAAAGTTTTCGTAAAGATTCAAGTACCTTTAGCTACTAGATACGTATAATAATAATAATAATATAAAAACTAGATATTATTTTTAATCATCCATAACGTGAAGAACAGTAACATAACACTTACTTACTAAAATATCACGGTAATTGGTAATAGAATTAACATCAATCAATTGATGCTAATGGTTGTGAGGTCCCACACTTTGAACATGTTTGTGTTACGCTGTAATAAAAATTAACTTGTGTCCAAAGTGTCTGAAGTATGTTGGATATTTGTAAGACTATGTCATATATTTGCAATTTTTTGGGGCATGCATTTTTGTCCCATCAACCGAAGTTTTCAACGTAACAAATTTAATGATTCTCACATATTTAACTACTTACCTTATGATATGTTGTAGTTTTTGTCGCAGTTCATTAGTTCTAACTGATTCCATAGCTAGAGCAGCGTCTCGCTCTCTAAGTTGCTGGCGTAGATGATAAATTGTGTCTTCCAGGGCCTCGAAAATTGCCTAAAAATTATCAGATAGTTCAGTTTGAGTCTATCGTCAAAATTTGTTTAAAAATAAAACACAAACCAGAACACTTATTAACAGCTACAATATTCTTAAGGAGATAGTGGCCGAATAATCCGATAAGTGCTTACTCGAGATTCCTCGACAGTGTCTGAAAGTGCAGGTGGCTCATCCAGACAAAAAAATTCTCTCACACATGGTATTTGTATGAGAATGGTGTTGTTTAAAATACCATTTACAAAATTTTGTAGCCCTCTTATTCTGTCTTCGAGAAAGCTAGGTGCAAAATTATCTCCCAGCCATTTTTTTCGTGGTAAAGATAAATGGGAGGTCGAAGCTTTCTGTCTTCTCAACTGCGTCAAAAGTCGAACAAAATCTGTGTATCTTCTGAAAATGAACCAGCATTCTCCAAGTCTCGGTTCAACACGCAATTTGTACACCTGTAAGTGTAACACAGGTCAAACAACACATAAGGAAACAGGATTGAATGATAAATTTCTAGAACGTTTTTCATCAGTTTCGTAATAATTTTTGCAGCAACGATTCAGGACTTCTATTGTACTTAACCAAGCAGGTTACGGATAAGATTTCATTTCTCACCGTGAACCTCGCTCGTTCCTCCATAACTTCGTAGCCAACAATTGGTATTCGCAAGTCGCTATTAGACGACGGTTGATAACGAGCTTCGGTGTTCCTGTTAGGACTGGTCTGATTAGGATAATTGAATCTCTGTACGGTAAAAGAGTTGGAATGACCAGATCCATCAGAGTCTGGACTGTCAATCGTTCGCAAGACATCAGGCTGCGAGTTCCTCTCTTTACTAATAGCTAGAGTGACCTCACTCACGCAACCTACGCTGTTACCTGAACTGGACATTCTAAGAGTCGTAAGCTGTGGATGTTAAAGACAATAAGCAAAAGGTTTCGTTTGAACATTCAAAATCTGCTTGTGAGATGTGAACAGTGTTGCACACTGACCAGTTCCGGCACTTTATTCATTTCCACTGATTACTCGAAACAATTTACATCGGGGCAAAGATTAGCTGGGACAAAACAGTCTGGATGAATTAGTCAGAACAATACCGAGACATACGTACCTATTAGGGCGGAGTGTTATTCACAACGAAAACTAACCTCGCAACAAGTCATTAGTGCTAATTAACGGAGCGATTGGATTGAGTAACCAGCAACACAATGGGGAAGCTTGTAAACTGTAATTTCGTCACAACTCTAGACAGTTATTGAGTGAATTTCAATAATCGTGTAGCGTACGAAACATCGAACAATGTTTGTAGAATTGCATCGCGTACATCTGGATTGAGCTTTAAGTTTTGACGTATGCGGTCAGCGGTGTGTCAGAAAAGATAGTGGGATGAGAATACACGCAACAACAATCATAATAATAGTGCGATGACTCATACTCTGGAGTAAATTGCGCGCGTAAGTTAGAACGTGGATTTCCTTCTGCTATTTAAAATAGCTCTCAAATTTCTCGGGATTAGAAATTGTCGAAGAAAAAAGGAGAAAAATTGGTAAATTCAGTAATTGCAAAAGATAAAATTTCAGTACTTCGTACTCTTAATACTAGTGTACAATTATTGTGGCGTTTCGTAGCTTTGACTAGAGTTCTAGTCGCTGACTAATGGTTAACTAGAGTTTCTGTTTTATCAATGTTTTGCAGAGACTGCTGATAAAACAGGGACTCTGGATTTTCCAAGCTTGTCAAATGTCCATAGTTGTGTGTCAACAAAAACCCTAACCTAACTCAAACTAACCTCTAATCTGAACATAAACGTAATCCTTGAAAATGAATAAAGACTTACTGAATATCGGAACAAATGTGAAAAAATGTCAAAAAGAAACTCTGACCCCGTACAAAATAGCAGTCGTAATGCTGATCAGAGAGTACTGCAACGAACCGACAAAAGGTGAAAATTATCCGTATTCCGCTAATTTAATCTTTGCTGGATTTTAGTGTACTCAATAACTCTTGTTTTATGCTTTTAGCGATAATAGAAAGACGCGATTTTTGCGTCCTGGCGTTGAAACTGATTCAGGTATGTACTGCCCTATTCTTTCTCCAATTTTTCTTTTACTACAAGCACATCTGATTGACAAGATATTGTTTTGCTTTACTGACGGCTCTTCTCTTTTGCATAAACATCTTCCTTCAGTCGCCAGATCTAGACTTTCGTAACCTGCTGAACCTTCTTCATTCCGAAGAGTACGTACTGCAGCGGTTCGCGCAACAGCTCGAGGTCAAGCTGGATGAATTATACCATAAAGGAGTCGAGGGTTTATTGGATCTATCAGAAAGTCTCATGCGTCTGATGGACACGCCATTAGATCATTGCGTAGCGCATCCAGCTCTGAACAAGAACTCAGTTCTCGGTTTATACACTAGACGGATAATAATATCCTTTGAGAAATTAACGTTTCATCAAGTGGTTGCGTTGTACGAATCCTTTAAACCTTATTGGCAAGTTCTGTATAAAATGGAGAACTTGGGTCTGTCGATGGGACATAAAATGGATGAACTTTTGGACAATCAGTAAGAATTTAGAGACAAAAACTCATAATTAATTTCTTAATATGCAAACAAATTTAACTCTGTCAGTCTTTTCTGTTTCTAGAAATGACGTCGTCTGGGGAGGACGCCAGGCGGAATTACTCGTCGCCCAACAAGCTCTTGCTCTTCAAACGGACGAACATAAGGCATTGCCGCCAGCGGAACTGCAAGCCCTCGTCAAAGAGCTGCTCAACTGTAGTCCGTACTATGCCGAAGCTGTGAGTATGCATTAATCTCAGCATTTCACTATATTAGTCTCACTGCCTGATTTATCTTACACTCTGAAGCTATCCTAATTAGTATATCTTATAGCACTACCTCAGTTACTTGAACTGTCTACGAGTGAACGAATATTGTGGAGCGGTCGATAGTCTATACCATTGTTTTGATAGACTAGCACCTCTCGATAATCGGGCAACATCTGAAGACAGAACTCGAACTTTCAGATACGCCGCTTTAAATCTTGCAGCTCTTCATGCCCAGTTTGGCCACAAGTAAATCGTTTTTATCGACTTATTGTATAATCGAGCTCCTTACTCGATTCAGGACTCTCAATTTTTACTAGTCTTTAATTTATAGTTACATATAAATGTAAAACAGCTGTTCCATCGTTTTTTTATTTCAGAAAAGTTGCTTTAGCAGCTTTGAAAGAGGCAATTATGATGGCACAAGAGTCTGGGGATAATATATGTCTACAGCACGCTCATTCTTGGATGTATCATCTAATCGATGACCGAAAGTAATTGTTAAATAGATGAAGTGTACAGTTTTTCATATTGCAAATATTAAACATATTAATGCTTGGTTTCATTTCACACAGAGGACAACTCATCGAAAGATCTGTTGACAAGGCCAGCATGCTCGTTATCACTCACACAATCAGTCTTCGCCTTATAGCATCTGCTCACTACTCTGCGATCGAAGCAAAAAGTCCTCCTCAAGTGTTTGAGGTACGTTCAGAGTTTTTTTGCAAACTTGAAAGCGTGCACACATCAGTGTGAACATAATTCATTAGATAGATCTGTTTCTCGGTCTCTCAGACATTGGTAAAATCTGATGTCCTCAACTGCCAACATTCGATGATTGACTTGATGTCGATGTCATATGCTGAGAAAGCGGCATTGTGGGCTTATTATGGTAAGACAAAGATGTCTTCGCTTTGTTCGCAATTATTACTATTGCATAATTCTGGAGATAAAAAACAGCAAATGTTCAACGGCTCATCGACATGTCAGGCAGTAGTTAACGTAGCCAATATCTTTGTTGAATTGGGTGAATACATTCTGGCTGAGGTGGTGCTGGATCATGCTAAAGAAAGATTTCCAAATGAACCGAGTAGCAAGGTAAAAGTTCGAAATATCAGAAGATATTATCCGCTGAAATACGGTTTGTCATTCGAAACCACGGTTGTTAAAATCATTTTCCACGATTCACAGATATGGATGATCAGTGAACAAATGCACAAATTCACACGGACAATGAGGCATGAAAAATGGAGCGAAGCAGAAGCCATAGCTAAACAAATCTCTAGTATAGATCCTTTGGAGAGCAAATTTAGGTATAATATCGTAAAGAGCTGACTTTTGAGAAAAGAAACCACTGAGGCTGGTGAAAATTAAAGAGGGAAACAGTCATTGGGCAGAGTTTATTGTAATTGGTCGTTTTTTAACGTTCTAGGCAAGCTGAAGTTTCTTTCGCCAAAGGTGACTTTCCCAGAATAATGGAGCTCATTGATAGTATTGAAAAAACTAAGAACTTAAATCCACAGAATCAAGTGCGACTTATGATTTTATCCAGCCAGGTGATGTGCTCCTCTAGATTCCCTGGTCTTGGAACAACTGGTACCAATGCTCTTGCACTTTTAAATACAGCAGTGGAGATAGCCACTAGCAAACACCTCTCGTATCAGCAAGCCATCATAAAAATGAATCTTGCTAATATACAGGTATTGTTCTAAACGTAATATGAAAATATATTTTGCAACTTTGATCCAATCAACAAATTTGCTATTGCAGCTTGTAATGGGTATGCCGAGCCAGGCAATGAAGTTAGTCAACGATGCTATAATACCCGTACTCAGCCACGGCGGGTGTCTTGACCAGGGAAGAGCATTTGTTCTTTATGCAAAATGCTTACTAGCCACGACAGTATCAAGCATCACAGACGATAGGAAATCAGCGCTGGAAAATGCTGTTAAATCCCTGCGCAAAGCCAAGGATCATTTTAACAAAATCGAGGCTTTTAGCAGAGTGAAAAATGTTTTGTATTTACTGAGCATCTTGTATCACGAACTAGATTCTAAAGCCGAGCGCAATCAATGCGCCTTTGAATATCGTCAGCTAGACATGCAGTTTCCTACAAAATCGGATTCTAATATTACTATGTATTAGGAGAATTTACGTTTGTAAAAGTTTAGCAAGAACATTCTTTCTTTGTGCTGTGATAATAAATTCGTATCTTTATAAACAGATATTCCATCATTTTGTGCTACGCATTACTTTCTATAAAGTGATGAATAATCATTCAAAACTCTGGACCCCAGAAAATATTTGGCCCACCGACGCTGACATAACCTCAAAATCAACCGGGTTTCTAGTTTATGACGCTGAATTTGTTACTTGCGTTTATTGGTATGCTTAAAAGTTTACCGTGCCTTAAGGATTGTTTATCGTGTGAAAAATTTCGGATATCGTCAGGAGGTAACAAGGTTGTGAGAGTGAGATTGTTTTATTCTCATTTATATTTGACAATAATGACAAGTCTGGACATAGTGTCCAACTTATTGTTGACATATTCTTACAAATTGTAAGTGTTTGAACGGTTTCTATTGCCTATGAAAATTTAGTCTAATATAAATCCTCTTTTTTCCTTAGAACTTCTTCTACAAGCAGAATAATGGATGACGAAGAGGTGCGAAACTCCGAGGCCGAGGATGGGGAATATTACTTTGAATCCGATCACCTGGCACTAAAGGGGAATAAAGATTATACAGCACTTTTAAAAACAATTGTAATACTAGAGGCTCAGAGAACCCAAGGAATCGCTGACTTGGATAAATTATTAGAAATCCAAGCAGTTGCGGTAACGGATCCCATATCTTTCGTCGCCAGACTACAGGATGGCGATCTTCTCGAGCTTCCTGGGCCACAAAAAATTGCTGAAATTCCCTACATTGATTGGACTCAGTATAATATAGTATTACCCGATAGCTCTATGCGACCACAAACTCGGCATGGACCGATTCTTCCTCAACTTCAAATAAAAAGCGAACCTGACGATGGAAAAGTATTTTTCTTATTGCGCTATGACACATAAATGACGATTTTTACAATCCGCAAACTAATCTTTACTTGCTCTAATATTGTATTAGTTCTATTGTAATTTCATTTTTTCTTTTAAATGCAATGTATCTCTACTTCAGGTTCTTGTACGAGGCCGAGCATTTGACCAAACAAAACCTGAGACATTCAACCAGCTATGGACAACAGAAGAACAGCGACGTTTAGAGGAACTTTTGGTCGAATATCCGCCTGAAGAAGTAGAAATGCGCCGTTGGACCAAAATTGCCAATGCACTTGGTAAATGTTTTTTCATTCTACAACTGATGTGAGATCATTCCATAATTAATTGAACTTTACTCTTTGTTATTATAACATTGCTAAATGTGAGACTTGCTATATTACAGGTAACCGAACGCCTAAGCAAGTCTCAAGCCGTGTACAAAAATATTTTATCAAGCTACTCAGAGCTGGACTTCCAATTCCCGGAAGAGGACCAAAAGTTAAATTGGATGTTAAAAGAAGTTTGAATCACAGACACCAACGAAATAATTATTTGTTGTTTAGACCCTCCACGTTTTTTCCACATCAGGACATGTCTTTCAACATTGGCGACGATATGCGCGATATGTCGGTGACGGAGGACTCGGTAAGTCTTCTAACTCTCAACGTTTTATCGAGTTCTGAATCTTGCACTCTGTTCAGGAAGATGATGGTGGAAATGGAACCACTGAGGATACTGTAGAGTTGAGACATATTCAGTTGCTTCGACAAGTCAAAGCAGAAAAAGAAGATGAACAGTTGCAGGCTTATCAGCATGTTGGATACAAAGTAAGTCACTTAACATTAATTTCGCGTCCAAATAATGAAAATCACGATTATGCACTTCATTCTTGCTAATGAATTTAATGTCATTCTTTGCAGTGTTCATTGTGCGAAGAAGAGCCTCTGAAGGGAACCCGATGGCATTGCGAAGATTGTCAAGGTAAAACGAATCTCTGTGGAGATTGTGCTGTCGCACAATTGGAGTCTGAAACGCCAATGCATTCCCCGTTACACAAATTATGTGCTGTTCGACCATCTCAGTCAAATAGAAGCTACGACACGGATTATTTTCCACAAAACTTCAGTAATTCATCGTACAATTACCTAGATCCTAATTTTCTGCCTGAATAATTCTATTTTATATTTTTAAATCAGCACGAAGTATAAGTGCAAAACAACTTGCTTCGTTTTAATGCACAATCATTGAATAATTTCGCGTATTGGGAGATGTTATCAAATCAGAAAACGACCAAGTGTTAGAAAAAATGGTTTTATTGATACTATACACAAATTTTAGTTTGCTGAATCATTTTTAGCAAATATCACATAAATTTTGGTTTCTAGTTCCCGAAAAGTGCCGTTCCGTAAACTGTTTCGTATCTCCTTGAAATATTCTAGGTAATGGTGTATGTTATGTCTGAAATTTGAAAAAGTTCGGTAGAAGTATAAATTGCCCTCAAAATATTGCTAAGAAAAATGCTCTTCATTTTACTTACATCATTAAGAGAACTGCGCCCAAGAGTTCTTTGGTCTGATACAAGTGATGCAGATACGCTCTCGTATGATTCAAACATGTCAAACACTTGCAATCTTTGCAAATAGGTGTGAAATCATCCGCATACCTTGAACAATTAAAAAGTAAATCAGATACTGTTTTGTTCAATTCAAAATATAGATGCACAGAGAATGTAAATTACCGTTTTTCTGATATCGATATCATAGGCGATTCGCCGGTTTCAGAATGATGGTATAAAAATGTGAGTGCACATGATCGTTCGGTGACGAGATAGGGATAAGAAGAATCGAATAAATCCACTCCTAGTTTGATAAGATTTATTACAGTTACGGGGTTCCAGGCACCCATCGTGACACGCATTTTGTCCTGTGGTAATAAGCTCTGAAAGAAATAATGCGATCAGGTTGGAAAATAGAATATTCAAGAAGCTGAGTAGTGCATTTTTTTGATGATGTACCAACAATCGTGTGTTTGACGATATCTTCCACAAACTGGAAAGGGATCTTTTCAGTTTCTGGCCCGTTATTGTGTAACCCGTCAATAACATATCCAGCCAAATCTTTGCCTTCTAAATTTTTTATGCTCATTTCTCTAGCCGTTGTGTTGTATCCGCCGCCAACGGCGCCAAAAATGCCTTTATTTCTTACGACTTCAGACGCCTTATGCCTGGTTAAACACTTATCAAGCATTTTTATACTGCGGTCTACAGATTTTGTGATTCTCTTGGAACTGCTACCAGAGTGGGTATCGCTGTCGTATAGTGCCAGATAAAAGTCTGGCCTAAATGCCTCGACTATATCCATATAACCATCTGCGTTAATTATCTGCTTTCCATGTCTGGTCCACACTGCAATAGTGTCTTCGTCATTGTAGCCAGAAACAGTGGGTTGTGCCGGATCTTCCATTGTAAGAAATACAGGATATTCCTGAATAATAATATCATTACGAAGGAGCATATACACAACGCATCTTTTGAAATCTTAGCCTTTAATTTATGTTATAATTTAAACTTTACCTTCAATCCCACAAAATCTGCAATTGATTTAAATTGTCGGACTGGATCGGTCATGTCGAATGTGGTAGGCAGTGACATTGTTAGTAACAGTTTTTCTGGCGTAATCATTTCTAGTACCTCTTTGGTAATATGTGGAACGCTACCACGCTGAAATTATTTGTAAATATTGTTGTATAAAAAATAAATTTTAATAATGAGTATAGTCTTCGCTTACATTGAAATTTGACTGAAAGATTATAATAGAGATAAATTTGACAAGTAAATTTAAAGAAAGAGGAAACCTTTGTGTAAAGCATTAATAGTGGTGTTTCCAATACCACATCAGGTGTTCTCTCTAATTCTGACAGTGTGCCAAGCCGAGCTGAAGATTGTGTAAACAATTCTGGCATAAACTTCATTATGCTTTGCGTACTTCATGTAATACAGAGCACAACAGGTTATTGGAAGGTTATTAGTACCATTCTGAAACTACGTCATTGTTTTAGTAGGTTAGAAAGGAACATGCGTCAATTTCTATGATTTTTTCGACGTGACCAATAACACTAATAGTTCAACGTGTTAAATACTTCTGTGGCTGTCAAGTGACGCTGATTTTATTAGTCAGTTAATATTCTTCCCTGACTCATGGGTACGTGGTATACTCATAGCGCTGCGAATTGAGAACACGACGTAACCTCAAATAGTGACGTTTAACCATCGACGTTGTTTCGCATGGCGGTGTGTGAAATTAACCGTTGACAGTAAAACTCAAAGACTGACTCCTCTGCAGATTTTCGTGACCAGTACTTGGCGGGTAAGTGGACCTGGGCGACTGGGGTCGCTAGAAGCCGTGTTAACGATCCGGTAGCTGCTTTATCGGCGGGAACTATTAATCCACCGGTTTTGTATGGTAATTCTTTATCGACCGTATTAATAATCATAACAACCCTCATCATTGCCATACCCAAAACAATTTTTTTTATCACCTTCTGAACGAATCCAAATTGAATTCAGCTGGCAGAAAATGAACTATAATCCACGGGTCGTTCATCAAAATAAAATAAGATATCGTAAGTGCTAGTAGAATGTGTTCGGATTAGATCGCTTAGACCGAATATAGATGACGAAGAATATAGGTGGGCGTCTCGGGATCAGCCGCAGGATTCGAGCATGTGCGTATGGGTATCTCTTTTCAACAATGTCGTTGGTTGATTCGTCGGGAATCAAACGATGGTAGGAAAGTCGCGATGTACCGCAACGTTATTAACTTTCGAAATGCACAGTGTGAAACAATCACGAAGATTTCAAATTTCAACGTATAAAATTGAGCATTGATCGGCTGGGCGATGACCAAAATACGTATATCTATCAGGAACAGGAGTGTAGGTGTTTATAGTAACGTGTTAAAAAGTTAACATGACCGGTTGGATAGCATTTAGTGGAAAAAAATATGGAAAATAAAAAATGTCCACATCGGAATACCCCTTCAATGCTGTCATTCTCCAGTCAGAATCCTGTGGTCATAGATATCATCTGCATAATTTCGTCAAAAGTTCCTAATGACAGGCAACCAGCCGGCCAGTCGGGAGTAGCGGCTGCATACAGAAAGGCTGTGTGCGAAAAATGAGCAATATGACGACGTTAAAGGACAAACATCGCGCCACATCTAGCGGAAATTTTCGTAACACGTGTATTCGTAATTGATTCGCGCGTCGAGGGGGATGATCGGATATTCACGACGGGAAACAACAACCAATCAGGAGGAAGAAGGATCATCGGATGCAATCGGATGACAGCGGCGAGATCGGCGGAACGAATTTCGGCCCTCCTCGTGGTTCGTATTCTTCTTAATCTTCGTTCGACAAGCCCAGAGTCAACACGTTGCGTTAATTCCGTGCAACTCGTTGATCTAGAAAATTCCCTCCTGCTTAATTCTTCCTACCTTTTCCTTTTGTTACCTTCTTCACTATCGATTTTACCGTAACTTTTACCTTTTGCTCTATCGTTTTACCTTCGTTTCCTTTTCGTCCTCTTACCTTTTCTACCGTTTTCTTTTGCTACTGACAAGTTTATTTCACATTCGAATCAGTGAGTGCTCGAATCATCGGCTAAGGTAAGGCTTTTGGTTTTTTACTGTATGCTAAAGTTGCAAAGCTGCTCATATCTTTCTCTCGTATCTTCTGTACCGTATTTTCTTTGGTTGCGTCCTGTGATGCTTTTGAATTTCCGAGCGACCTCGCAGCTAAAATTTTTACTTCTTACATGAACGAGTACGGTTTTGGGTACCTTTTACAATTTTTTCTTTCCGATGAAAGATATTTATAAATGTGTTAGATATAATAGTTTGTGCGGATTATTGTTTGGAAAACGTCTTTTGCGATGATCGCATGCTGCCCGGAAACAAATCGTTCAACGTAAAAATGTCAAACTAGCAGTTTTTGCATAAAATTGTGTAGTGCTTGAACGGAGGAAGTAATGAA
Organism: Neodiprion lecontei; assembly: GCF_021901455.1. NCBI lineage: Eukaryota > Metazoa > Arthropoda > Insecta > Hymenoptera > Diprionidae > Neodiprion > Neodiprion lecontei. The sequence goes on along the minus strand of NC_060261.1, from coordinate 4,136,759 downwards.
ATATTGATTTTTCATAAAACAGCTGCAGTCCAAAGTAAAAGTATCGATTTTCAACGAACAAAAACGCTCTATATTCATTGATAATAAAAGAAACAAAAAGGCATCGGAAAAACCGTTTACTTCGTTCAAGTACTGCTTTTTCGAACGAGGTTGAAGTTGTAACGTTATTCTAACGAAACATTGCTGAAAAAAATCACAATTTTCTTAATTTTACAATGATTTTTAAGGAACTAAGAATTCGAAATATAAGTGGGTTTTGTTTTATTACGGTTCATCGATTTTCAGACAATTCAAAAATCGCGAAATAACGGATTTTCCTCACCATGAATCGTTACGACATAACGTTACTAATTTCAATATATAATTTTCTCAATACATATTGCAATGATTTTCGAAATAACGTGGTCACTGATTTAACAAAAGTCATTTCTTACGTGGATTATACATGTATTAGACGTGGATGAAAAACATCTAGAATGTTCGATGCCGGTATATGCCCGTATATTCCGATGTAAACAACGGATTTTGCACGCCACATAACATGATCAACTTTTTCATCGTAGAGGTGACCGCTGTTTACATCGCGCTGTGGCTTTAGCCGGTTCTTCTAAAAGCACCGGTTGTGGTTATTTTATTTTCTATTTATGACATTGTAATATTAAATCGACCTTCTTCGAGTTATGAGTTTAGTTGAGGTCGCCGTACCTTTCAGTTGTCCTGCAAGCGATTAAAATAAGTTTCTTATGTCATTGTTATACTGTGTTTTTGTAAATTCAAATCTCGCTTTGTTGTCTTCAATTCTGTTGTGAGCAAGGCTTACTCCGCATACTTTCTAGTATCTTCGCTGCCCTTCTCTCGTAAACTCTCTATAAAATTTGTTCTATTAATTATATCTTGAATTTCAAGCATCTTAATTTAACTATGTTTAATTTCTCATCAACAATTACTTCGTAAATTAGCTATCGCAATTCAATTTGTTTAATTATCTCTTGATTATGTTAGATGTTGTAAACTATCACTATCGTATTCGAATATTTCTCTCGCAAGTTGATAGCTACCGAAAACCTTTCGTACTTGATTAAGTTTTATTATTTGAAATTTGAAAGATGGTTTAATTTATTTATCAAGACTTATAAAATCAATTATCAACCCTGAGTATTGGGATGTCGATGAACACGAAATATTAACATAGTGATTTGTTTTTTTACCCGACTGCAGCATTAAACTGCAGGTCGATCGTTCGGGGCTGGTGAATATCTCAGTTGGGTGAACCTAGCAAAAAATCTTGGAAAACAAAGTACAGAAGCTGCATAGGTCACAACGTTATTGCAAGAACAAAAAAAAAAAAACAGGTACATTCGTTTGAAATCATACTTGATTTTGAATTACAATTTCATTTTTCATTGCAAATGATTATAGCCGTCATGCTTGACTGATATGAAATGTTGCCTACCAGATTTATGCATTTCTTTATTATTTTTGTTTATTCTATTCGCCTTCTATCAATAGTTTCTGTAGTTTATTTATTACTACATCTGAAACTATTTAAATGTTATTTAAAAAAAATTTAAATCAACACAGATAGTCTATAAAGTGACGTGAAATCTGATTCAAGTATATTGTTTTGAGTAATATTCTTTTATACTCTCATTCCAGTGTCGAAAGTACGTCGCTTCATCGTTCAACAGCAAATGCTACGAGAACTTTTTCATCTAAAGTGTGGAGCTTCATCGTTAAACCGTAAATGCCACCAGGATTATTTCGTATCTGAAGTGCGGACCAAGTCAGAAAAGGTGAGAATAATACTTATTCAAATAATGGTTGATGAATCAAGGTGGTAAATTTGGAGCTGAATTTTTATCCTTCCGTGACGTAAAGTGAATGAGCATGGAAGCGGACAATAATAATGATGAATATCAGCATCAAACATCCACAATATAAAAATTCGCTAAATTAATTCGAGCTTGTATCTTTATTTGTTACAGAGTTAAGCGAAGACATCCGAATGACTACTCCATTACTTGGCAGCATTGGTGAGTTTGCATGTATTTGGGTTACAGGTGCTTCTCCAGGTCGCTTTTATCACGTGCCAATACTTACTTTTGTTTCTGATTCTGCAAGTAAATTTTTTTTTATAGCTGTTTAAGATCTAAATAACAGTAAAACGGTAATTCCAAGTTATTTAATTGATTGATTGTGAGTCAAGTTCACAGGGTAGTTGTATAATTTAAATTTCATTCTACAGATCACTTTCAATATTATATTCTACTTTCTTTGCAGAATATCCCAATTTTATTTTATAAGCCTAAGCCCAAGCAATTACTTTCAAATTTACCGCATAAGCTATTGCCAGTAATTCGTTTTCAACTGTTTAGTAACTTCTCTTTCGTTGATCTTGTAATCTGGTTACATATTTTGTATTCTACCGGCAAATCTTTTCCTACTGGACCCTGACTTAATACGCCTCCTTATATGACGAATCTTGATGCATCCGTCGTTAGTATAAAAGGTATGGTGAAAGAAAGATATTGAAGTATTGCATTTTCTCACAATTTATCCCGCGATTACGTGAAAAATCCTGTCTAAAGGTTTTACTATTTTGGAAAAATTTGGTACAAAGCGTCTGTAATTGCCAATAAATTCTAGAAATTATTTTATATTCTTTGCGTTTTGTTGTCTTGGGAAGTCTTTAACTGTTACTATCTTCTTTGGATCAGATTTTACACAATCTTCTCTGAGTAAACGGCCTAAATAGATTAGGTACTTGCGTGTTCAGAAATTCGCATTTTCTGGTCAAAAGTTTTCAATTTGCATTTCTTAATTTTCTCATTACAAAGAATTAAATTTAACCTCATGTTCATTGAGTGAACTAGAGTATATAACTGTATAATCAAGGTAATCAACTAATTCTATTTATTTGTAACGCGATTAAAACGTGACCCATCAACCTGTGAATAATTATTTTTCCTTAGGCTTTAAGACAAATCAGTTCTTCAAATGTCAAGGGTCATTTTCATGAACTATTATTGCGAGAATATTTGTTATCACTAACTTACCGTTGCCCAGAGAAAGAAAAATAAGAAAAAGTGAAAAAGAAAGAAAAAAAAGAAAAGAAAAAAAAAACCAACAACAACATCGGGCCAGACAGATTTGGTACAATTTTTTTTTTTTCCAGTCAAGGTTACTGGTACCGAATTCTGTGACGTACTCGTTGTTGAAAAAGTATTCAACAATAATATTTAGCAGGGCAAGCCTTGATTTGAAGATTAGAGATTAGAGGAAGAAGTTTTCTATTACATTAATTGTTTACAGTTTTTATAAAATTGTTGCAATTTAAAATATTATCGTTTGGTACGTTTAATGTTCAGCAAAACTCATGATGTTAAATATTCTATCTTGAGCAGATAATTGTAGAAAAATTGAACGATTTTCCTTCCTGTCGCAACAACTTGAGGGTAGTTTATTCCCGAGCTGTAAGGTGTTCGACATCCTTTTTTGCGTTCAAGAACAACCGGAATAGAGGATTCTTGATTGAAGTAATTGAAGTAAATGTGGATTTCGAAGGTGAAATAACACTTGGTGATTTATTGATTATAAATGTTTTAATGTTAAAACTACCGATCGGGAAAATCGGGAATAATCAGGAAATTTTGCCTGCCGGTAAAAGTCAAGGAATAATGATGGTCTATAGCGAAAAATGTACGTTTTTTTTTTTTCATAAATTGTTTTTAAACTTCAACTAAGCTTCATAGATCTCAATCAGCGCTCCTTCCAAAATTCTATTTTTACACTTGGCTCCCACCAGATTTGGATTTACCACAAACAGTCTTGAAACTCGGAATTTTTACGTCAAAGCGTTAAGTGGAATTCTACAAGTAAGACGTTTAAGAATGAAACTTGCTGCTTCTTCGTTAGATGATTTCCCTAGAACTGAAGCATCTTTTATCCATATCAACAAATGGAAACTCTCCGTCCCTCTATCTTGTTACTCGCGTCTCCATAAGTGATCAGTTTACCTCTCCAATCGAGTTATCAGGTGAACATATCAAATTTGTCGTACCTCTGAACTTATTTTCAATGAACAGAACTGCAGATACTGGGTCAGCATCGATCAGTTGATTTTGTGAAATTATACGTTTTCATTTTAACTGAAATGTTCTTTATTACATACCGCACATACAAGTTATACAAAATCTGACGTTTTTTTTTTTTTTTTTTTTTTTTTTCTCGTGAAAATTCCTCTCACACAAGTAACGGTACGGTACTTATAGTTTGAATAATTATATACCGCATTCGTGGTAAGCCACGGTTATTCACTCATAATCAGATACAGGGTTGTGGAAAAAAACTAATATTTTACGATTTGAGCTTCCGTTTGAAAGTCATTCCGAGACAAACTGCGATTATTCGTTATTTTCATGATTTAGAATTGCGGCTGCAGCCGTCTTGAGATGTTCAATACAACCATGCGCATTTGCACGAGGGACAAGAGAAAACTGCAGAAAACCTTGCCCAGGTGTAGTCGTCGGACCAAGTTCAAGTAACTTCATATTTTTAAATTATTCTTATTTTCATCGTCTAAATGGAGTAAGAAAATCAAATTGATACTTGAGAATAATATTATTACATTTAATTGAATGTTAGGAATAAAATAATTTGGGACGAGGGGACGTATTTCGCAGATGACGACATTAGGATAAACCGTGATCGTTATGGTATCGTGAAATATGAAAGAGTTTTATGTAGCTGAAGTTATTAACGTTACTGCAAAGATACATATTGAGGAAAAATCATTACATTGCAGTATTAAAATTCTCTGAAATTTAGTAAGCCATGCCGAAATCAAACGTATATCTATATTTATCAAAAACCAACTCCTTGAAAGTTATTCTGTAATTGTAATGCAATGAATTGCTTACCGATGTTTGGTGGACGTGAACGTCACTTATTTCAAGCTGGTAGAGTTTTTGAGATTCAATATATATTTTTTTTTTCTTCCGTTATGAAATTTTTTTTTTTTCCTCATTTTCCCTAGCCAGCTATCATTTTCAAAAGTGGTGTCGTGGGGTATTTGTTTTTCCGATACATTCAGGCTGGTTCGGAATTTGTATTTTCTCACTCGTTTTGACATTTCTAATATATAATCGCGTGATATCTCGTAATATCAAAGGGTCACCGACAGGCAGAGAAAACCCGAAGTACGGGAAAGATCCGCGATGCTTTCCCAGTGCGAAGAGTTCACCAATTCAATTCAACGGTTAAAAAGAAAGTTTAACGATCTTGTCAGGTAGAAAGAGTAAAGTAGGATCTGCTATGTGTCAAGAAGGAGAAGAGTTGACAAACGAATTCAAAAAGCAAGAATTTTATGATGACCGGTGTAAGAAAGCCCAGGACAGGCAGAAAGACCCAAGTACGATCCGCGATGCGTTTCCAATGGGAAGAGTTCACTAATTCAAATTGAATTCAAATTCAAAGGTTAAAGCTGAATTCGAACGATTTTATCAGGCAGCAAGACCAAAATACGATTCGCGATGCGCCACCCCAATATGTACGAGTAGATCTGATTCGCTGAGTTGACCGTTCAATTAAGCCCTTGTTATTCGTAATAAGATGTCTCCACGCGTCCGAGTCGCACTTATTGAAACTGCGTCTTGCACAACGTGACCTCCTACAATTCTAATTAAAGGATTGGTAAGGGTACAGGTATGGCTTGGATATTGATTGACTCGTTATTACAAGGATAATTAATTGTAAATCTCCACTGTCGGATGATTACATGCGGACTCACTGAACTAGATAGTAACCTTCCACTATCAGATCATTATTACAAGGATAATTAATTCTAAATCTCCACTATCTGATTGTTACGCACAGAGATGAAAAGATAGTAGAATTCCGCTATTTAATGACGCCTATTATATAGTCACAAGGACCTTCCGACGAACGACAAATGTTGTCGTGAAGATACGGAGGGTAAATTACGTTTATAAGAAGCACCGAAATACAATCCGCGATGCGTCGCCAACGACGAGAGTTGATGAATGAGTTTAGAAAGCAAGGAATTTGTGGTTACTCGGAGTAAGAAAGCCCACGTATATGCTCATTTGTTTGCCGATCGGTGGAATAAATTGATGAAAATATACGAATAGAGTAACCTAGACGAATTCCGTCACGTTTCTTTAGAGAAAAAGTCCTTCGGCTTGTAGCTCGCTACTTTTCGATGTTTAAATGATATGGTTTTTGCGATTGAGCCCGCAACTTATCAACATTTGCAAGATAATAATCGCGGTTTGTGGTTCGTTTGATTTCCGTATAAGACTTCACGACTTTGTTCTGCATTTTGCGTATCGTTTCTGTTTCTGAACACAAATATTTGTCGCGGTTTAGAAAATAGCTTGTATATTCACCATTCACCTCGCTAATCTTCAGCGTTCGCAAGATGAACTTCTAGCACGTGAACTCGCAACTTATTAGCAATTTTCAGATAATAAGCATGGTTTTTACGGTATGTATGCGACCGGCGGTTGGTGGTAAAGTTGCACTAATGACTACAGCGAATGGACCGCCAATGACAACGTGCAAAGCCAAATGCATGTGCACCACCCTATTGAAAATATCGACAGCGTAAATGAAGTCGTGCTCACGTCGCAATAACGTCAACTTCGACGGCGGAAAGCAAGCTGACGCTGATGCGACCTTTATTTTGTACATTCCCGCTGTTAGCGATCCTAGCGTTATTAGTTTGATAATTATTCTCTTGACGTTATTGTACGTTTGTTCGCTGTACGTTACGTGTGTGGAACCTGGCGTCAAGTGGATTTCCACTCCAAGGCCTATTCTCGCTACGTGTTCTATAATTCTTGGTGCGATTTGAGCTGAAGCCATGGTTCTACCTGTCGAATGAATATTGATTTTATTCGAGTTTATTTCTATCTAGAGTGGGGAGTATCTCTATTCTGTGGAAAAACTGGAGCTCATTGTTCACAATCGTGTACCTTGAAAGGGTACCCCGAATTTTATTCCCTCTTAAACATGAATGTGTCTTTTACATGTCTTCTAAAGAAAACGCACATCGTGGATCTATTGCCAGTTGCATTGAATATCGTATCAACTATGTTTCTCGTCTTGTCGACTGTGTAATAGTTTATGACGTAAGTACCGTCGTCTATGTTTCAATGTAGGGCTGCCTTGGCCAGTAAATTTTTAAAATCTGGGCTGCTCGGAAATTTGAGTCTGATTTTTATGCTGAACATAATAATAATAATAATAATAATCAATGCCGTTCCCTGCCATATCCGGTAGAGTACGTCTCCGTGAGTCTACAGAATACTTGTGCGGGGCAAGGAAAGGGAAGAATTAGTGACAATCATTATGTGGCTGCAGCCGTCTTGAGATGTTCAATATAAATACCCGCTTCCGCGCAAGGTACAAGGGAAGACTGCAGAAAACCTTGCCCAGGTGTAGCCGGACCGAGTTCAAATCTCAACCCACCAATTCAGCGCCTGAATGGCGTAAACCGTTCGGATTTCGATTATTGCAGGATGCCGCTCAGGTCCTTCTTGACAGGCTGGGGATTTGAACCCAGCTCTTCCCGTTCTGTTGTCTGGCACGCTACGCACTACGCCACTACGGTCGGTAAGCTATTATTTATTTAAGAAAAATCCAACTCCCCGAAATAATTTGACGCTCGTACGAAGACAAAGTTGTGGAACACGGATTACCCAAGATGAGCGTAGAGTTCTCCTTTTTTCGTTGAGCTCATATCGAAAGGAGATCAGCTTTTGAAATAAAAGTTTTCACTCACTTTTCATTTATTTGGGTCATTCGGTTTGAGAACTCGTTTGCCTGCTCGACGGTGACTAGATGTGACAAAAATTGACGAGATTTTTAGCCCCACGTTTAGTGAAATATTGTTTTGCAACCGGACGAATAAACTGTTTACGAATGGTTGTCTCCCAGCATATCAGAATCCGAGGTGATATTTCCTTCAACTCACAACATATATCGAACACAATGATCAAGTTTAATACTAAAATGATGACATTTAAACGAAGTCGAGTCACCGAGTTTGTCACTTATCATGTCCTGAGCCACTTCTCATCATGTATGAACCACTTTGTTCTAACGACGGTTTTCAACTTGAGTGCTTATCTGAAAGATTTTTCGTCAACTGCTTTGATTTTGCATGCTGCAACGCTCTTTCGAGGTCATTTTTTTGCCTGCGATTTTGTGTCGCGTTTCCTGATTAATTATTTTCATGTTTACGGAAGTTAGGGCAATGAGGAAGTTTCAAGTGTGTATAAATAATATTCCGGGCATTCGGGTTTATTCGATTTTCGGATATCTGATTTAATATTGACTCGTTCTTTTAGTATGCGCGTTATCGTGCAACTGTCTGGCTTAGGATTTTCCGTTAAAATTGTATCTTCCTTTATCTTTTACCGTCAGTTCCCGCCATACCCGTTATAGTATGTCCCCGAAGATCTGCGTAGACCTGTGCGGGGCAAGGAAAGAGATGGATTAGTTACCAACATTATGCGGCTGCAGCCGTCTTGAGATGTTCAATACGATCATGCGCATTTGCACGAGGGACAAGAAAAAACTGCAGAAAACCTTGCCCAGGTGTAGTCGTCGGACCAAGTTCAAGTAACTTCATATTTTTAAATTATTCTTATTTTCATCGTCTAAATGGAGTAAGAAAATCAAATTGATACTTGAGAATAATATTATTACTTTTAAATGAATGTTAGGAATAAAATAATTTGGGACGAGGGGACGTATTTCGTAGATGACGACACTGGGATAAACCGTGATCGTTATGGTATCGTGAAATATGAAAGAGTTCACTAATTCAAATTCAAAGGTTAAAGCTGAAGTCGAACGATTTTGTCAGGCAGTAAGACCACAATACGATTCGCGATGCGCCACCCCAATATGTGTGAGTACATCTGATTCGCTGAGTTGACCGTTCAATTAAGCCCTTGTTATTCGTAATAAGATGTCTCCACGCGTCCGAGTCGCAATTATTGAAACTGCGTCTTGCACGACGTGACCTCCTACAATTCGAATTAAAGGATTGGAAAGGGTACGCGTATAAAACCTACGAAGGGTAATTTGTGGGTTGGATATTGATTGACTCAAGAATACTATTTAAAAATATATTCTAAAATTAATCATCTTGTTGTTGTGTTCTTTCAATTTCTTACCGCTCGTCAATCTTTGGTACAATCGCATTTATTATATAATATACTTTTTTTACGCCTTGATACGCCTATGTTTCATAACAATCTTTGTAGTAGCAATTTTTTCCTCGTTGCCATCTCGGTCCTTTTATTTGTTGTATTTCGCTTTGTGGCTTTCCGGCCACGCGCACTTCATCAGAAATATTAATGCTGGGCACCAATTCCTTTATGCATTGATAATCGAGAACGAAGCTGAGAGCAATAGAATCCTTCTCAGGACGATTGGACTATACCATGAGCTATGACTGGACCTGGGGTTAGGTAAACGAGCGTGGCCAATAAATTGACAGGAGAAGGCAGGCAATTCTTACGTGATGGGAAATCAATATTTGTTTATTCAGCATATTAACAAGGCGACATGGAATGCATATGGTAGGGGTGTGGGTGTTGGTGATTAGGAGCTGGCGCTATTTTAAGTCTATTTGAAAAAGGAGAGTGGGTGGAATAACGCCACTTACGCTGTCAGAGAATTGTAAAGATAATCAATAAAATTCCATTGTCGGATTGTTACACCAGGATTGATGATAGCGAACCTACACTTCTGGATGTTTACACTCAGATCCACTATCAGATCATTATTACAAGGATAATTAATTGTAAACCTCCACTATCTGATTTTTACACACAGAGATGAAAAGATAATATAATTCCGCTATTTAATGACCCCTATTATACAGTCACAAGGACCTTCCGACGAACGACAAATGTTGTCTTGAAGATACGGAGGGTAAATTACGTTTATAAGAAGCACCGAAATACAATCCGCGATGCGTCGCCAACGACGAGAGTTGATAAATGAGTTTAAAATGCAAGAAATTTTTCGTGTCGTGGAGTAAGAAAGCCCATGACAGGCAGAAGGATCGAAGTGCCAAATCCAGTCGACACGACCTCGAATAACAACGGTCTGACGATCAAAAAGATCGAAGCATGCTGCGTAGTTCTCCATCAAGGAGAAGAGTTCACTGATTCAAATTCAGGCGTTAGAGGCAAAGTCAAACGATCTTGACAGCCAAGCCCATCTACTTCGCGATCGACGAAATGCCACCCCAGAATATCCATCAGCCGTGATCCGGCAGAACTCGTGGAACGCAGTTTCAGTTTGCATATGCTCATTTGTTTGCCGATCGGTAGGATAAATTGATGAAAATATGCGAATAGAGTAACCTAGACGAATTCCGTCACGTTTCTTTAGAGAAAAAATCCTTCGGCTTGTAGCTCGCTGCTTTTCGATGTTTAAATGATATGGTTTTTGCGATTGAGCCCGCAACTTATCAACATTTGCAAGATAATAATCGCGGTTTGTAGTTCGTTTGATTTCCGTATAAGACTTAACGACTTTGTTCTGCATTTTGCGTATCGTTTCTGTTTCTGAACACAAATATTTGTCGCGGTTTAGAAAATAGCTTGTATATTCACCATTCACCTCGCTGATCTTCAGCGTTCGCAAGATGAACTTCTAGCACGTGAACTCGCAACTTATTAGCAATTTTCAGATAATAAGAATGGTTTTTACGGTATGTATGCGACCGGGGGTTGGTGGTAAAGTTACACTAATGGCGACAGCGAATGGACCGCCAATGATATCGTGCAAAGCCAAATGCATTTGGCACCAGCGATTCCAGTTGTGCTCAGAATTTTCCCAAAGGATCTTGCGCAGGCGTTTGCGTACCTTCGAGATTTGATCTATCCACCGATAACTATTGTGGACTAATGTTATTCTTGGATATGATAACTATTGTGTCTGTATACCACAGTGTCGATGGATTCCTTCTCGAACGATTCTTCCAACGGCTTCACTGAATTTTCGGTACGTGAACAACTTGCACACGTACCGCTGCAAGTGATATTTGGTTGCTGGTGATTTTCGTATCATTCGTTTTGAACAACCTCTGTTATTGTTCAATGGCTGTGGCGCATGTGTCGTCAATTGTGCTATTCTTGCACCATCCAACAATAGCTTGAAATTTTCAGGTATCACAAACTGAACGAGTCCCACTAGGTTCAGGTAGTACGCAGTATTTTTTGCTCACAAAAGTTTGAAACACCGATCTTGAAATCGGGGTACTTTTCCTTGAAGGTGCGCTATGCCACTTTTAAATTGGAAACTATCAGTCGTTTCTGTTTATCGATTCACTGATCATTTTCGCTAACTGCAATATATTTTTTTCCCTCCTTTTACACGACTAATGAGTTCACATGTATAAAAAACTTTTCGCCAGTGTTCACGCTCGGAGTAGATAATGTTTCTTGTTCCTCCAATCTTTCTTTGGCTGTAGTTACCATTCGGTTCTAAACATCGAAGGTTTTATGAATTTTGCGAAATGACTGATTTTGAAATACTGTTTAAATTTGAATTTTCATCTTCGAGTTCCCCTGCTTTTGGAATTATTTCACGGTTTCTTGTTTTATTGATGGATGCGTGATCTCGAATTACACAGTGACTAACGCACACTTACAGAAATAAACTGCGTACGGACACCAGGTGGCTGAAAAAAACCTTAGCTTTCAAATGATTTCACAACTCTTATTTTATCCACATTGCACTTGATACACGTAAAGTTATAGGAATGAGAAATCACATCCAATTTTTATTTATATTATAGTACCTTCCATCAATCAGTTTATTCACGTATGAAACAAAAGCATTATTTTTTTTATGTCTTCTCTTGTTAGGATTTCCCAAACCAAACTCTCGAATATCGTATGTTTTATACGACATAGTGTGTTCGCGATGGTGAGAATTGGTGGGGAAGATTTTTTATACATCTTTTTTTTGTAAACAAAAAAATGACTGAGAACTTATAACAGGATTTCAAATTTTGTATTTTACTTACTTATAGCGGGGACTGAGCTATATAGCCAACGAAAAAACCGTGATTGTTTATTTGAATCTCATTTCTCCCAAATCCAATCTCTGAAGTCTAATAATCCTGTAACATAACGTTTTTGATATAATGATAAATCATGCAATACCCTTTATTCCCAATACCTTCCGGAAAGTTTGTAATCTTGACATTAAAGTTTACTTGTTTCAATCGACGATATTTGCGATTTCCCATATACGTTGAAAACTCTAAATCGTTGTATCGATCGTTACCTGGAATTGAGGTTCAACATTTTCTACATAAGATACATATAAATTATTAGAACGACAATGTACTTTTCAATATTGAAAAACGAGTACCACGTTCAAATCTGATATAACATTCGTCAGAATTTGTTTAAGATTTTACAGATTCGGTACTTGATGCGATTTTCCTAACCTCAAAAATTACACATGTACAATAAGGGTATATGCTTTCAAATCTTCTTACAGAGAACACTAAAGTCTAGCATATTGCTTACAACTTCTGCTACTTCATAAATACTAATATTTAGAATAATTTTTACAAAAACCACTTCATTTGTCGTCATTACTTTTTAACACTTTTAAATATATAACAGTAGATAGTATTGTTGCTAATGGGAGTTTATTAATTTTTGCTTAGAAATATTCAGGCAATGCAATTTGTTCACGCGTCCGAGTCAGAATTTTTGAAACTGCGTCTTGCACAACGTGACCTCCTACAATTCTAATTAAAGGATTGGTGAGGGTACGTATGCCTCCTTTGTATTGATTGACTCAAAAATACTATTTAAAAATATATTCTAAAATTAATCATCTTGTTGTAGTGTTTCCAGATGGATGTACAAATTTGTTTCAAGTTAGTTCTGTTCGGTTGCTCGATCTCTAGATCGATAGATATTAACGAGAATATAACTTTAAACAGCGTTGTGAAACGGGCAAAGACCGTGTTGAGGAAATTTTTGTATCTTGATTTGCTATCGAAAAAGTTATTTATTGTATAATAAGCGGTACGGACTGACTTTGCTAAGATCACTGTAGTTTTTACTTATTTTAATGTGAATGTGTACGTCGCAAGACGCATAGAAAAATATCATGATTTCAAATTATTGTAAGAAGGATTATAAAGCTGTTGGAAAATCCCTGAATTCTTATATTTTGAGTCAATTTTCAACAAGCTTTGAAGCAAATATATATATCGAAAGTTTCTCCGTGTTTAAGGCAATGAATTGATGAGACAAGACAAGAAAAAAGAATCGAAACTTTTCACAGTGTTCAAATCGTATAGGCAACTCTCTCGATTTATATGTGATGAAAAATTAATCTGCTTATTCAAGCAATAATCAGCGGAATACATACGATGAGTTGGAGTTAGAATTTTGGATGCTCAAAAGTTAGTCTAATTTTAAGTGTATTTGGGATGGTTGAGTATTTAAGATAAAAATCCACTTCGGCTTGACACAAGGATAATACGTTTATGCCACGTCACGTTCGATAGCAGCGTAAAAAAAAAAAACATGAGTAATAGCGAACTTCCACAGAAAATAAAATGATAATTAATAATAATCCCTCAGCTATCGGAGGGTTAAATACAAGATAAATATTAATTTCGCGTTGGGTTTGTTCCTATTGATTTTTATGATGACCCGTCGGCCAGAGATAACAAGCACAATCTGCGTTATTGACCCCTAGTTATTCATAATAATATGCTTACAAGTTTTTTCTCTTTGGATGAGAATCTTTTCGTTATCATTCAGGGTCGTTGGACATTCCGGCACTTTGTTAACAATCAGTCGAATTCAACGTACAAGTTGCTGGCATTTCATTTTGACGAAACTTGTTCGTTTAACGCCTCTTTATATTCGCTTTGAATTACATCTTCGTTTAACGTTAATAGCTAGGTGTCACACGAGGTGAAATTCAGTCCAAATGTGATATTTTGCTTCAAAAATGAGTTGTAAGAATTGAAAAAAATATATATCTGGGTATCGTTTAAGGATTAAAGAAAAAGTTCTCCCAGTTTTCCTCGCCAAAATTGATTATTCAAGTGTTTTAGAGCCAGTGTAGAACATCATTGTAAAACATCAGCAAAGTTGAAGAAGGTGCCAAAAAATGTCGTAAAACCGTTTTTATTTCGCATGAAAAGAAAATACAATTCCTATTTCTAATCCTTGACATGTTTCTGTTGGGAAAAATGATAATCAGTCAGGCCTGTTGTTACGATGTACGACGTGAAGTTACATATTTATTTAAACAGACCCGGTTCAAATATTATCACAAATAATATATACGAGATATTTTTTTGGAAAATATTTTATGCAAAGTAACACGCGAGTCGATGTACTTAAATTTTTCAGATTTATATGACTACATATATAACGGTTTTGTGGACTGGATTGACTCGAGCTATTATTTATTTAAGAAAAATCCAACTCCCCGAAATAATTTGACGCTCGTACGAAGACAAAGTTGTGGAACACGGATTACCCAAGATGAGCGTAGAGTTCTCCTTTTTTCGTTGAGCTCATATCGAAAGGAGATCAGCTTTTGAAATAAAAGTTTTCACTCACTTTTCATTGATTTGGGTCATTCGGTTTGAGAACTCGTTTGCCTGCTCGACGGTGACTAGATATGACAAAAATTCACGAGATTTTTAGCCCCACGTTTAGTGAAATATTGTTTTGCAACCGGACGAATAAACTGTTTACGAATGGTTGTCTCCCAGCATATCAGAATCCGAGGTGATATTTCCTTCAACTCACAACATATATCGAACACAATGATCAAGTTTAATACTAAAATGATGACATTGAAACGAAGTCGAGTCACCGAGTTTGTCACTTATCATGTCCTGAGCCACTTCTCATCATGTATGAACCACTTTGTTCTAACGACGGTTTTCAACTTGACTGCTTATCTGAAAGATTTTTCGTCAACTGCTTTGATTTTGCATGCTGCAACGCTCTTTTGAGGTCATTCTTTTGCCTGCGATTTTGTGTCGCGTTTCCTGATTAATTATTTTCATGTTTACGGAAGTTAGGGCAATGAGGAAGTTTCAAGTGTGTATAAATAATATTCCGGGCATTCGGGTTTATTCGATTTTCGGATATCTGATTTAATATTGACTCGTTCTTTTAGTATGCGCGTTATCGTGCAACTGTCTGGCTTAGGATTTTCCGTTAAAATTGTATCTTCCTTTATCTTTTACCGTCAGTTCCCGCCATACCCGTTAGAGTATGTCCCCGAAGATCTGCGTAGACCTGTGCGGGGCAAGGGAAGAGATGGATTAGTTACCAACATTATGCGGCTGCAGCCGTCTTGAGATGTTCAATACGATCATGCGCATTTGCACGAGGGACAAGAAAAAACTGCAGAAAACCTTGCCCAGGTGTAGTCGTCGGACCAAGTTCAAGTAACTTCATATTTTTAAATTATTCTTATTTTCATCGTCTAAATGGAGTAAGAAAATCAAAATGATACTTGAGAATAATATTATTACTTTTAAATGAATGTTAGGAATAAAATAATTTGGGACGAGGGGACGTATTTCGTAGATGACGACACTAGGATAAACCGTGATCGTTATGGTATCGTGAAATATGAAAGAGTTCACTAATTCAAATTCAAAGGTTAAAGCTGAAGTCGAACGATTTTATCAGGCAGCAAGACCAAAATACGATTCGCGATGCGCCACCCCAATATGTATGAGTAGATCTGATTCGCTGAATTGACCGTTCAATTAAGCCCTTGTTATTCGTAATAAGATGTCTCCACGCGTCCGAGTCGCAATTATTGAAACTGCGTCTTGCACAACGTGACCTCCTACAATTCTAATTAAAGGATTGGTAAGGGTACGCGTACAAAACCTACGAAGGGTAACTTGTGGGTTGGATATTGATTGACTCAAGAATACTATTTAAAAATATATTCTAAAATTAATCATCTTGTTGTTGTGTTCTTTCAATTTCTTACCGCTCGTCAATCTTTGGTACAATCGCATTTATTATATAATATACTTTTTTTACGCCTTGATACGCCTATGTTTCATAACAATCTTTGTAGTAGCAATTTTTTCCTCGTTGCCATCTCGGTCCTTTTATTTGTTGTATTTCGCTTTGTGGCTTTCCGGCCACGCGCACTTCATCAGAAATATTAATGCTGGGCACCAATTCCTTTATGCATTGATAATCGAGAACGAAGCTGAGAGCAATAGAATCCTTCTCAGGACGATTGGACTATACCATGAGCTATGACTGGACCTGGGGTTAGGTAAACGAGTGTGGCCAATAAATTGACAGGAGAAGGCAGGCAATTCTTACGTGATGGGAAATCAATATTTGTTTATTCAGCATATTAACAAGGCGACATGGAATGCATATGGTAGGGGTGTGGGTGTTGGTGATTAGGAGCTGGCGCTATTTTAAGTCTATTTGAAAAAGGAGAGTGGGTGGAATAACGCCACTTACGCTGTCAGAGAATTGTAAAGATAATCAATAAAATTCCATTGTCGGATTGTTACACCAGGATTGATGATAGCGAACCTACACTTCTGGATGTTTACACTCAGATCCACTATCAGATCATTATTACAAGGATAATTAATTGTAAACCTCCACTATCTGATTTTTACACACAGAGATGAAAAGATAATATAATTCCGCTATTTAATGACCCCTATTATACAGTCACAAGGACCTTCCGACGAACGACAAATGTTGTCTTGAAGATACGGAGGGAAAATGACCTTTATAAGAAGCACCGAAATACAATCCGCGATGCGTCGCCAACGACGAGAGTTGATAAATGAGTTTAAAATGCAAGAAATTTTTCGTGTCGCGGAGTAAGAAAGCCCATGACAGGCAGAAGGATCGGAGTGCCAAATCAAGTCGACACGACCTCGAATAACAACGGTCTGACGATCAAAAAGATCGAAGCATGCTGCGTAGTTCTCCATCAAGGAGAAGAGTTCACTGATTCAAATTCAGGCGTTAGAGGCAAAGTCAAACGATCTTGACAGCCAAGCCCATCTACTTCGCGATCGACGAAGTGCCACCCCAGAATATCCATCAGCCGTGATCCGGCAGAACTCGTGGAACGCAGTTTCAGTTTGCATATGCTCATTTGTTTGCCGATCGGTAGGATAAATTGATGAAAATATGCGAATAGAGTAACCTAGACGAATTCCGTCACGTTTCTTTAGAGAAAAAGTCCTTCGGCTTGTAGCTCGCTACTTTTCGATGTTTAAATGATATGGTTTTTGCGATTGAGCCCGCAACTTATCAACATTTGCAAGATAATAATCGCGGTTTGTAGTTCGTTTGATTTCCGTATAAGACTTAACGACTTTGTTCTGCATTTTGCGTATCGTTTCTGTTTCTGAACACAAATATTTGTCGCGGTTTAGAAAATAGCTTGTATATTCACCATTTACCTCGCTAATCCTCAGCGTTCGCAAGATGAACTTCTAGCACGTGAACTCGCAACTCATTAGCAATTTTCAGATAATAAATATAGTTTTTACGGTATGTATGCGACCGGCGGTTGGTGGTAAAGTTACACTAATGGCGACAGCGAATGGACCGCCAATGACAACGTGCAAAGCCAAATGCATGTGGCACCACCCTATTGAAAATATCGACAGCGTAAATGAAGTCGTGCTCACGTCGCAATAACGTCAACTTCGATGGCGGAAAGCAAGCTGACGCTGATGCGACCTTTATTTTGTACATTCCCGCTGTTAGCGATCCTAGCCTTATTAGTTTGATAATTATTCTCTTGACGTTATTGTACGTTTGTTCGCTGTACGTTACGTGTGTGAAACCTGGCGTCAAGTGGATTTCCACTCCAAGGCCTATTCTCGCTACGTGTTCTATAATTCTTGGTGCGATTTGAGCTGAAGCCATGGTTCTACCTGTCGACTGAATATTGATTTTATTCGAGTTTATTTCTATCCAGAGTGGGGAGTAGCTCTATTCTGTGGAAAAACTGGAGCTCATTGTTCACAATCGTGTACCTTGAAAGGGTACCCCGAATTTTATTCCCTCTTAAACATGAATGTGTCTTTTACATGTCTTCTAAAGAAAACGCACATCGTGGATCTATTGCCAGTTGCATTGAATATCGTATCAACTATGTTTCTCATCTTGTCGACTGTGTAATAGTTTATGACGTAAGTACCGTCGTCTATGTTTCAATGTAGGGCTGCCTTGGCCAGTAAATTTTTAAAATCTGGGCTGCTCGGAAATTTGAGTGTGATTTTTATGCTGAACATAATAATAATAATAATAATCATCAATGCCGTTCCCTGCCATATCCGGTAGAGTATGTCTCCGTGAGTCTACAGAATACTTGTGCGGGGCAAGGAAAGGGATGGATTAGTGACAATCATTATGTGGCTGCAGCCGTCTTAAGATGTTCAATATAAACACCCGCATTTGCACGAGGGACAAGGGAAAACTGCAGAAAACCTTGCCCAGGTGTAGTCGGACCGAGTTCCACCTTCGGTTCAGCAATTGAGCGCCTGAACGGCGTGACCCCCGCCTTCCTTTGATTTCTTTCAAGCTGCCGCTCAGGTCCTCCTTGACAGGCTGGGGATTTGAACCCAGCTCTTCCCGTTCTGTTGTCTGGCACGCTACGCACTACGCCACTACGGTCGGTAAGCTATTATTTATTTAAGAAAAATCCAACTCCCCGAAATAATTTGACGCTCGTACGAAGACAAAGTTGTGGAACACGGATTACCCAAGATGAGCGTAGAGTTCTCCTTCTTTCGTTGAGCTCATATCGAAAGGAGATCAGCTTTTGAAATAAAAGTTTTCACTCACTTTTCATTGATTTGGGTCATTCGGTTTGAGAACTCGTTTGCCTGCTCGACGGTGACTAGATGTGACAAAAATTGACGAGATTTTTAGCCCCACGTTTAGTGAAATATTGTTTTGCAACCGGACGAATAAACTGCTAACGAATGGTCGTCTCCCAGCATATCAGAATCCGAGGTGATATTTCCTTCAACTCACAACATATATCGAACACAATGATCAAGTTTAATACTAAAATGATGACATTCGAACGAAGTCGAGTCACCGAGTTTGTCACTTATCATGTCCTGAGCCACTTCTCATCATGTATGAACCACTTTGTTCTAACGACGGTTTTCAACTTGACTGCTTATCTGAAAGATTTTTCGTCAACTGCTTTGATTTTGCATGCTGCAACGCTCTTTCGAGGTCATTCTTTTGCCTGCGATTTTGTGTCGCGTTTCCTGATTAATTATTTTCATGTTTACGGAAGTTAGGGCAATGAGGAAGTTTCAAGTGTGTATAAATAATATTCCGGGCATTCGGGTTTATTCGATTTTCGGATATCTGATTTAATATTGACTCGTTCTTTTAGTATGCGCGTGATCGTGAAACTGTTTGGCTTAGGAATTTCCGTTAAAATTGTATAACTCTCAAGATTTCCCAAAAGTGTTAGGTGATCAAAATGACTCGCGTGGATCGCGATCAAACGTTATAAAAGAAATAAAAGTACAAGACAAAAAGCGAAAAAATTCTCTGGACCAATCGTAATATGAGTCCTAGGCTATATCTGTATGGTTTTTTTTAGGATCCGGCAGTTTAACGAACTTTCAATCTGTTCGGCATACTAGTTATCGGTTCGACTGATAATTACCTCGTCGCGAAATAAAATAATAAAAACCCTGTTAGAGGTTCGACGTTCGCAATGAATAAATCAGAAATGAAAAAAAAATTATCATCCACTTTCCTTTTTACACAATTTGTGTTTGCTATTTTAGGTATGAAGTAATCACAGTCCCAATTATTAAGATGTAGTTTTATTGTACTTACTTCTTTACGTTCTGCACGTAACGCTGCTCGCCTACCCGGTGTCTCTCTGTTTTCTCGCTGCCAACCTGACAACTGCTGTCTTACATGGTGAAAACCTACAATTTGAATCCACGGGCGATTACCGGCAGATCGCGATTTCCAATCTAGAAGAAAAAAGGAAAGAGATTTTTTCAAAAAAAGATTCCAAGATCTAGTAAAGCGCGCGTAGGATTTTTCAGAAATGTTAATTTTTACAGAAATGACGTCCCGATGGCGTTTTGTTGCGGTTTTTTTAAAAAGTCAGCCACTACGTCGCCATTTCGTTTGAACATAATTGCAAAAAGAAAGAAAATTTCCCGTACTTCAAGAATTATATTAACATGCGTGAAAAACAGAATTGAAAAATGTTAATTCATTTTTTTTTATTTTTCCCGGTAAATTGCAGAAAATGATCCGTGATTTCGTCTCCTTAAAAGAAAAAAAGATTCCTCATAGTGAATTTTGCAAATGCATTCGTGCTAATTGCCAAGGCAAGAGAAAGAGGCGTTTTGCGGAATGATTCGTTTGTGTCGTGGTGCGATCGAAACGAAATTATAACAAATATTGGATCATGTTCTAACATGTACGCTATTATACCACGAAGCAAAGAAAATTCTTGCTGCAACCGCTCAGCTGAGATTCGTACGTAGTTCGGAATGTTTTTTCTGAATTAATTTCACGAGATTGGGACAACTTGACTTGCTGCTTATTAATTTTTATCTTTTCAGTGGAATTGTCAATTTTTTTTGCCCTTGTATGCTCGTGCCTAACATTTAAATTGTGTAAATACATACCTGCGTAATTATTTATTTACGAAGCCGATCAGTCTTTTGGTAAGGCTTCAAAATGGGGTTGTGCAAATGTACGAAGAGAAGAGTTACGTTAACGAAAGTTCCTTTAAAACACAGTCACACGAACAATATCTATACATGTATATAATGTATGGTAAATGGTATTTTCGTATTTAACAATAATAGAAATTCCAGATCAACTTTTCATTTCTGTCAGTATTTTGTTTCACGTATTTATACGATTAAATATAAGAAAGCTTTTATTGTCACGTTTAAAAAAACGAAACGTATACATATATGTATACATGAATACCATATCCACCTATATGTATAGTATATATGTTCATTTTTAAACATAAGTAGAAGAAGAAGAACGTGTCTGAACGAAGAAGCGCTGGCTCCGCGTTTGGTCCAAAGGAGAGGAGAGGAGAGGAAAGGAAAGGGGGATAAAAAGCGGGAACGTTATCCACCGACATTTTCACATTTCCTTAATGTAAAAATTGAGACAAAATTTGATAGAAAGACATTTTTTTTTTTTTTTCATCTTGTTCGTTACGAGAAGTCTTGTAGAATTTATCTTAAGATAACTTGGCGATTTGTTTAAGATGTTTGCTTTTAAGTTTTGTGAATTTTTCAAATCTTTACCTGGTTAAATCGTGATCCTTGGGCTCAAGTCCTTAAGGGGTAGAGTGTTCTCGCGAACCGGATAATGAAAATATCGGTAATCCAAAAGTTTAGGCCACGTTGGTTGGCAGACCGTTGTCATTTGTAAAATTTTTTCGCGTTCTTTATGCTGTAGTGACTCCGACAGAAATCACTGAACAACCTTTAATCGGCGGTATTAGTATGATACAAGTTTTATCCGTGTAGGTTTAATGAAAAAAAAAAAAAAACACATGGAACCAGTTTCGAAAAGTTATGAGCAGATGCTGTGATGAGCCTGATATTTCACGCATGTTTTCCTGTTAATTTATACAAGAAATAAACAATTACGTTTCTCATTAATAACTGAGTGAGAGCTTTCGATATATCTTTTAGTAAATAGAAGTTCCGGTGAAACAGTGCGGACGATAGATTAGCTTTTCATTTAGCAAAATCGCATTCGCGAAGTCGCTTAGAAAATGTTGGTGTTGTCCGTGACGGCCGTAATGGTATTGCGGAGATGTTAAATGTACAGAAATCTTCCATTGGGTGCGAAAAAGTCGTATTGTCGGATTCGAGTTGGACGCGGCCTTTGTGACGAAAAATCAGACCGAAAATCGAACGAATGATGATTTCTCTGATTTGATTTCAATATTCTATATCGTATTTTCGCGATACAATGATTTCTCGTCAATGAAAAATGCATTTTGTCATTCGTTTCATCCAGGACTTGATGATAGACTTTCAATCTTACCCAATGTCAGTTTTTCACCATTCATTTCTCACAATAAATATAAATCTTGAAAAACTGCGAAGTGGTCTTACTTTGGTATAACAATGTCAATTTCCTCTAAAAAATATTGAAAAATGAAGAAAAATGGCGCGTATTGGAACGAACACTTAATTTTGTTCCTGGCTTTTTCCCTGAATTTTTTTTTCCATACGAAGATACTAAGAATCCAGTATGTTACAGGCTGCGGCATTTTTGTAAAACTTCAAAATATGTCTAGGAATTTTTTTCGAAAACTCTGAAGGTAGTAGTGATTTTTTTTTACGCTGGGGTAAGAATTGCACATGGTGGAACATTTAAACGTGAAATTTCCCCGCTTTTTCCGATGTTGTCGTTAAGAATGGGGGTTCCCATTTAAAAAAAAAAAAAAAAAAAAAATCGACGTCAAAGTTAACTTGAATATGAGGTCCAAGATGAAATCAAAGGTCGCCGTTGAATACCCTTTTAAAAGTTATCTAAGATTCAATCCTGGTAATTTTTTTTTTCTAGGTGCCAAAACATCGAGATCTAGTGAATTGACATTTTTCGATTTTCGGGGTGATTACAATAACGTTCTTCGTTTTTTCCAGAATCTGAGAAATGGGAAGTTATTGAAGAAAAAAAAAAGAAAAAATTGACGTCAAAGTGACCTTGAATATGAGGTCCAAGATGAAATCAAAGGTCGCCGTTGAATACCTTTTTAAAAGTTATCTAAGATTCAATTTTAGTAATTTTTTTTTCCAGGTGCCAAAACATCGAGATCTAATGAATTGACATTTTTCGATTTTCCGGATGATTACAATAACGTTCTTCGTTTTTTCCAAAATCTGAGATATGGGAAGATATTGAAGAAAAAAAAAAAAAAAAAAACTGGATCGTATCACGCACGAACAAATGTATTTGATATTCATATAAAATCCAGCCACCAGATTTAGAAATAAATTAAATTTCACTAAACATTACCATTACGGGCTCAAATTATGGCAGGCATGTTTATTTCCTCTTTTTACAACTATTTCCAGCCACCAAATTTAGAAATAAATTAAATTTCACTAAACGTTACCATTACGGGCTCAAATATTGGCAGGCATTTTTATTTCCTCTGTTTACAACTATTTCCAGCCACCAAATTTAGAAATAAATTAAATTTCACTAAACGTTACCATTACGGGCTCAAATATTGGCAGGCATTTTTATTTCCTCTGTTTACAACTATTTCCAGCCACCAAATTTAGAAATAAATTAAATTTCACTAAACGTTACCATTACGGGCTCAAATATTGGCAGGCATTTTTATTTCCTCTTTTTACAACTATTTCCAGCCACCAAATTTAGAAATAAATTAAATTTCACTAAACGTTACCATTACGGGCTCAAATATTGGCAGGCATTTTTATTTCCTCTTTTTACAACTATTTCCAGCCACCAAATTTAGAAATAAATTAAATTTCACTAAACGTTACCATTACGGGCTCAAATATTGGCAGGCATTTTTGTTTCCTCTTTTTACAACTATTTCCAGCCACCAAATTTAGAAATAAATTAAATTTCACTAAACATTACCATTACGGGCTCAAATATTGGCAGGCATTTTTGTTTCCTCTTTTTACAACTATTTCCAGCCACCAAATTTAGAAATAAATTAAATTTCACTAAACATTATCATTACGGGCTCAAATATTGGCAGGCATTTTTATTTCCTCTTTTTACAACTATTTCCAGCCACCAAATTTAGAAATAAATTAAATTTCACTAAACGTTACCATTACGGGCTCAAATATTGGCAGGCATTTTTATTTCCTCTTTTTACAACTATTTCCAGCCACCAAATTTAGAAATAAATTAAATTTCACTAAACGTTACCATTACGGGCTCAAATATTGGCAGGCATTTTTATTTCCTCTTTTTACAACTATTTCCAGCCACCAAATTTAGAAATAAATTAAATTTCACTAAACGTTACCATTACGGGCTCAAATATTGGCAGGCATTTTTATTTCCTCTTTTTACAACTATTTCCAGCCACCAAATTTAGAAATAAATTAAATTTCACTAAACGTTACCATTACGGGCTCAAATATTGGCAGGCATTTTTGTTTCCTCTTTTTACAACTATTTCCAGCCACCAAATTTAGAAATAAATTAAATTTCACTAAACGTTACCATTACGGGCTCAAATTATGGCAGGCATTTTTATTTCCTCTTTTTACTACTATTTAACGTCTGTTTCTGGAGGGGAAAAAAAGGTGACAGTCTTTTTTTTTTTTTTTCTTTGTTCCGGGGTGAAATATTTTTTTCGAATTTTGGGAAATATATTCTTCTTCAACCCTTGACCGGCACTATTGAGAGGCTGTGCCGTATTTGGGTATCTTCTCGATCAACCCAGAATAGGTTGTTTGCAAGCATAGTTCAGCTCTGAATACTCTGGATCAGAGACGTTTTCCCTCACTCACATGTACTTGATTATCTCCGATGTGTGTAAATCGTTACTTTGCGATCACATTGCTTCGATCAGCAGTAACTGAGTTGGCATCGTTCCCTGTAGCATCAGAGATCAATCGTTAAAGTCTTTGATCGGTAGCGCTTTAAGCCAGATATTTTAGATATTTGCCCACTTGATGATGATAAAGTAAACGATAGTAATACACTGTTGTTAATTTGGAGATCGTGTTCAAGAAGAAATTGTACGTGAAGTTCGTTGTTAACGATACTTGACGTGAAAATAAACCAAGCCTTTGAACAGAAATCGCTAGATCCATGTACCAATACTTGTATGATGATGATTTCGGACGTTTCTCATTTTAACATAAGCTAATTTTCCTCCCTTGATATTCTTTGCGCTATTCATTACATAAATTATATTCTCAATTGTCTGCTTTTTCCTTCCAACCAACTCGATTAATCGATTAACTTTCGCTTTGATGATTATGCTCTTGTTCCTTAAATATTTTGGATAAACGATCGTTTTGACAATTGTGTTTTTGGCGTTTAAATACCTTGGATAAGCTATTGCTCTTACTAGAATTATCCTGTAACATCGTTTGTCCTTTCTAGTTTCGAATTGAAATTAATGAGTCAAAGTTGCTCGAGTATCACGAATTTTCTCCCATTTATTCGAATAAATCGGGCGCTTTGTATCATTTTCTGTTCGAAACTCTGTTAGCCACTTGTTCTTTCCTGCAACACTGCTGCTCGTGCTCCAGCAACGCGTCCTTTAATAGAAAGGATCTGGTTTTAACCTGATTCGATTTTTCAGGTAGACGAGGAAAATAATACTTTGGTTCGGTTGACTTGGTTTCAGATTTCTGCCAGCAACTGAACCTGTCAAATAATCGATATCCCCCAGAATAGCTAGAGCCACTGCCAAAAGTTAATCACTGAAAGCTTCTACAAAAGCACATTCACCCGATGCTGGTTTTGTCATCATATTTTAGAAAAGCCACTAACTGAAAAGTTATGAAGACAAGAAAAAGCTCTTTGGTTCGGTTGAATTAGTCTCAGATTTCTGCCAGCAACTGAACCTGTCAAATAATCGATATCCCCCAGAATAGCTAGAGCCTCTGCCAAAACTTTTTCACTGAAAGCTTCTACAAAAGCACATTCACCTGATGCTGGTTTTGTCATCATATTTTAGAAAAGCCACTAACTGAAAATTTATGAAGACAAGAAAAAGCTCTATGTTGAGATTGGGTGTTTTATTAAACCTGTCCCTGATGACCAAGAAGATGCCCGGTTTATAATAAATCGCAAATAGTCAGACAAATTGAATCAATTGAAAGGAATCGGCAAAACACTGAAGAAATAAAAAGAAAAAGAAAAAAAACCTTGAATATTTACTGCACGGACATATCAATTTTTCATACTAAATTAGCTCCACGTTTTATGATACAAGAAGAATTGGCCTTCACATTTTCATTTAAAATTGCACTCTCTGGCTAATCGATCGAACTGTGCAAATTTTTTTTAGCGTGCTCGGTTTGGTATTGGCGGTGCAAAATGGATGTGGAAATATTATAGGTAATTCTAATTTCGCCCATATCATCCTCCGTAACATGCGTTGTAAGTGTTAAAATACTTTGCACCGTAGAATCATATTGTAGTAAATTATATAAATTGAATAGTGCGCGTTTTTTCCCACTTCCGGTTACACGTTTTCGTTGAATTCAAGAAATTAGTCGCGCCAAATTTCGACAGCTAATCGTAAGATGTTACGCATGTCCCAATATTGAACGATAAAATGTTACACGTCAAAAATTGATTATTGAGGACGGCGTGAAATTTCATCCGAAGAAAATATCTGTTTTTTAAAGAATTTCCAAATACATGAAAACCGAAATATGCTTGGAAAATTTTTTAGACATACCGGATGTTAATAGTCGTTTCATTATATATGTTTCTAAAATAGCGAAACCGTTGACAGAATTATTAACATCCATAACCTGACGAATGAACGAGTATAATTCGAATATAAACGTATAGGTCAACGTAAAGGAGTGACAAAAACGTATTTTAGAATCAGACAAAATTACTTACTGCCAAATATCAAATTACAAGATCAACAGTTCGTTAAGAAATGCATAGAATGCCAATTGAAAGAATTAACAAGACTAAACACTAATCAATCCATGATACTAACTGGGTCGGTTTTTTTTTTTTTTTATTTTTTTTTATTTTTACAAATTTTACAAATTTTACATTTTTTCATGCCTACGATATAAGATCAGTTAACTAAATATTTATTCTGTTGCAGTGCTGTCGAATTCAACAACTTCAATAAATGTGGAAGATACATTAATCGAAAATTTTATTTGCAGATTCAAAGCTCCTAAACAAAAGTAAACAGATCACAGTGCATCATTCTTACTAGTGCAATTATGAAAGCTGTAAGACTGGCCAACGGTAAAAAAAAAAAAAAAAAACAACAGTTTAGTTTGGGAGATTATAATTGAATGAATAAATTTTGACCGCACCATCGAACAATAACAAAATCGTCATTTATTACTAATAAAGTTTATTCTTTTCATCAGTAACGTGAAAGAAATCAAAATTTAACATTTCGAATCAAATAATTTAGAACGACTGCTTCTAATCCCCGATCAAATGGATCGATCGAATATTTAAAACTATTTGTTACTAATGAAATTAATTAGGATCGATGGCTAAATTCTGCAACGTTCGATGATTACTTAGTTGAAACTTTACTTTTTTTTGCCGTCAAAAGAAAAATCTCATCATTCGTTATGATTAGATAACTTAAACCAGATGATGTTTACTGTGATTAGTAAACTGAACAAGTATCTGGATCCAAGAAAGTACAATTCTTAATTCAGGAAAATAAGTACGAGACTGTTAACATTATTAATCACTTGGAAAGAAGTTGTTTAGGAAGGAAATAAATGTAAACTAAAGCTTAAGTTTGTAAGATAGAGTGATTGTGTAAAATTTAGTCAAAAATATTATCCAGAAGTTATAATCGAAACTAACTACGAATTATTAAACTACTCGATTATCCGTAAGGTTTTAAATAATGCCTGAAATTTGATCTTTGAATTCAACAAATAATCTTTGCTTGGCTGCGAAGTTGTGATGATAAAATGAAAGTTAGAATCTGAATTCTGAGATAGATTTCACGTATTCATAATAGAGAGATAAAATATATGTTGCTTAAAATAATGATATCGTAAAGTAGAAATCAGTCGCATTTCTTTGAAGCAAATTTATCAAATCGTAAAATGCTATGTGCTGTAGATAAATATATATTTCATAAGTGACGAATATCAATCCAAAAGAGTTTAGAGCAAGAACCTCAGTCTTCAAATATATAATTTTCACTTGTACGTATTTAATTATTGGTTTCAACAATTCGATGATGAATCAGAAATAAATTTTACTTCATGTATCCAGTGAAAACTTCTACGACTGCACTGCACATCTAGAAGAGAACGAGGTTCCAGAACGCAACGCATTCAAAATCGGTTCAATCCTCAGCGTTGTGAAAAACTTGACATTCCTTAAAACGTAAAGAAGCCGCCGATATCGGATCACGATCCACGTCTACCATGAAAAGCATGGTCAGCAAAACAACCAGCAGTGTTGACCAGAAACAATAAACCAATTATATTATATACCAATCATGATGACTTCAACCACATAATTTCAATGCTTGCTTCAGCTGAAACGCATATTTGAAATTTTCATCAATATTTCTACGAACAATGATAGAATTTTATTGAAAACGGAGTTCAACCTTCACCAATGAATGGCATTCGTAATCGGATGAAGACCCAATGAATTCTACGAT
This sequence comes from Neodiprion lecontei, assembly GCF_021901455.1. Lineage (NCBI taxonomy): Eukaryota > Metazoa > Arthropoda > Insecta > Hymenoptera > Diprionidae > Neodiprion > Neodiprion lecontei. The sequence continues at coordinate 4,108,304 of NC_060261.1, read as the reverse complement.
AATTACGCTCCTGATGGATGACTTGCAGTAATTCATCTTTGTGGACCAATCGAAGAGACTAACTCAATGCAATATCATCACAGATCCGTGTTTCACGAAGCACCAAATCAATTGACGAATCTCAACATCAAGACGCCGAAATTTTTATGGAAAAAAGAAACTCTTGAGACTGATAATATTGTCCATTATTGAAGGAGTGTCCGTTGTTCAGAACAACATTAACGTGTAAATTGTACCGGTGGAGATTTTTAGACTGTCCGTTGTAAAGTGGAATCCATTATTGGGAGGTGTCGAGAGTTAAGAGAAGTTTCACCGTAAACGTGCGTACAACATTTTAAACTAATGGAATCAAGAAGTGTCATTTTCCTATATTCAATGTTTTCGCTTTCATTACCCAATTTCTATTTCTTTTATCGATTTTGGATTGATATTCACTTAATTCTACATTCTATCATTATAAATTAATCTTTTCTAATACCTTGTGTGTTTTCGTTAAGTTGTCTTTTTGTATCGTGAGTTATCCAGTCGAGTTCAATGTGCTGCAATAAGGGCTACATTTTATTAGTGAAACGATGAGGAAATTCAAAAATTTCCAGTTTTTGCGAATTTATCTTCTAACTTATTATCACGTGACGTTGTCTAATGGACCCGTCCAAGTTATTGAACTTTACCTTCTCAATTTTCTATTGAGAAATACTTGATTTTCTTGCGACTATATAGTCTATAATGCATCGCTGTTTATTAGAGTTTGCGTTTTATTTCATTAATTTTGAATTGAAGCGAGCAAGCAAATTGAGCAAATAACAGAATAAATTCTTCAATTCCTTACTTATTCGGCATATCCGGTCTATACTGCTTATTTTGATTGGTTGCATACCATCAATTACGTTCTGCTTATATCGCCTGTTTCGCATATATGTTACAAATTTCGCTTGCTGTACATTTTCTTTTTCTATATATCTAGTCGTTAGTACAGTATCTTCTTTTTATGGATTACGCATCTCACTTGAATAGAAAAATAAGGTCTTCATCAATGGAAGGTTTCTGTACATTTAATATTGCCGCAGTAATATCACTTCGGATATCACAGGGAACACTAATATTTTCTAAGAGAGTTTCCAATGCGGGGTTGCTAAGTTAGTTTTAATATTACTTATAATATCGTCTTTTTTTTTAAGGATATTACGAATGATTTTCGCAACTAGCGTACCGAAATGTTTAGATTATCTGTACTTTACCTTACTTTCGTTCTGTGACTGTTTTAATTTATGTAATTTATGGTATTTTAATTTTCTTTATTTGTTATTGTTACTTGTACTATTCTTTTTGCACTGTCACGGCCGTTCAAACGATGCGAGACGTGTTGAAGACATTCTTTTCTTTCATTACGTTAATCAAACCGGAGAATTAAAAAAGACTGTGATTGCTATTTGAAAAAATTCCAGAAATAAGTTACTATCTGGTGAAGAACAAACAGTTTTTCTTTTTTTTTTTTTTACTTTTGGTCGCAGGCAATTAGAGCATTTTTTAATTCTCTTTAATTTCTTGTTTCGAATATGCCTTACTCTTATTATTTATCTTGCCTAGTGTTCTACGATCTTTTTCTGTTATTTATTTTCTTTGTCTTATGTTAACTATCGCCTTTCTCTTGCTTTTGTGAATTTCGTTGTTTAGCTTTAAACTTTTTTTATTGTATCGAGTCGCTCAACTGAGTTTTGTTTGTTTTGTTTATTGATAATAATAGAATTTGCTGTGGTATTTAGTGTTTTGTCTTATTAAGATACATTATACTGTGTTATATCATACATCGTTTTCATACACATTAGATGCGTTATTGTGAAATATTTTATTGGTTGTTAAAATTTTAATCTTTTATCGTTGTATCTTGAAATGTCATGTCAAAATATCGTCAGAAATTCTCATTATAAATTGCGCAAGGTTCAAATATACGGATTAATATTCGCTAAAGGAAATAATTTGTCTGATTACTTAATCTATTGTTTTATAATCCCCTAAATCCCTCTTGTCTGCCATAAAGCAACGTTATCGCGTTAGCCGAATCGGCCCGTCATGAATTTTCTGAATTATCTATTTTTACTTTTTGTATCGTTAATGTATGCTGCATCTAGTTCCCCAAAAATCGAGTAGTTTTATTTTGTAGCAAATTCTATCGCTAGAAATTGCAGGTCAACAGTGATAATATTTACGACCTTTTTCAATTAAAATTTCAAAGCAACTGTCATCGGGGTAGTTAAGTTTTGTTCATTTAGCCAGATACAATAATTGTGAGTCGAACATTTTAACCGTTTTATTAAGAATCGTTTTTCAATAGAATGAAATATTATTACAATTCGATTCGTATTGATATATTGATGGTTAACACGCCTTCAAATGGACTTAGGATCAGTTACCGGCCGAGTACTAGTTGCAAGCTATTCACTATGGTAAGTATACTCTGTATTATCCACCACTTTTGGGGAGTTTGCACAGAAGGATACCAGTCGGTAATCGATCTGCAATTACCGTCCGGCGTGTCTCGAAAATTAATTTCTAAAACTCACACCTTCCCAGGCAGCGCTATCAAATGAGAGGGACACGTTAGTATAGTTGTATAGAGGTCAGTGTTAGCGGCGCGTCGTTTTGTTGATTCCAGGGTGTCCGAAGGTTATGTGTGTTGACGTTTTGCGCGAAAACTTGTTATATTTCCATCTATTTATGTGTTATTTTTATTCCGTTTATACCAAGGGTTAGCGTATAGTGATATGACAAAATGGTGTACTTACACTTTCCGTCGAATTTAACTGAAGAGGAATTAATGCTGCAGGCTAAATACAACAAACTCAAACGGAAGGTAATTTTTCCCTCGCTTTGCTAGTCCGTACGCAGTACCTAATTTATATTCATGAAAACTTCACTTGCGACTTTTCGTTCTCACGGCTTAATATCAATTAGCTCTTAGACATCGAAGTTACTTAACCTAACTCTAAACTTACCGCTTTTGACGCGGTCCGTGTCGTCTTTTCCAACCTCAAAACTTACGTCAAGGAAGTCAGTTCTTGCAGTCTGTACCTATCTTAATTATATCATTCGCGAGTTGAATATATTTCTGGAAAACTATCTACCCAATGTATCTTTTACTTCTTATGCGAGAAATTAGTTTTGATATCTTAATTCATATAATTATCTTAAACTCTAACCCTGTCTGCTTTCTTTATCAAGAAAAAAGCCTTGCAAGCTCTGAAGACACCTAAACCGGAGCCGGAGCGCATACCTCAGTTACCAAAGAGGCCTACAGAAGCCAGGGATGCTCGGGAAGTTGCTAAAAAATTAATCAAGTCAGGAATCATCCCTGCCATTACGAAGACGCAAAAGCGTCCGGAGCAGTCATTTAAGAGGCCGAGAGGATTGGAAAGGAAACTTAATAGTACAGAAAAAACTATTTGTTCTTATCAACCATTTTCGGCGACGCAACCAGAGGAAGACGATACCGAGGCGTCGAGACCAAGAGTAAAAGACCTATATGATAGTTTTGTCAGTGCTCGAGACCACGAGGAAAGAGGGCTGCCTGACAAACAATTAGGTACGAGGACCGAAGCCAAACCTCGTGCTGGTAACACGATATTTGTTTGCGGACATAAAATATCAGAAGATTTTCTGAAGAAACACTTCCAAACGTTTGGACCGATTGTAAATATTTCTATGGAAACAGAGAAAAAGTAAGCAATACCATTTTTAATACGAATATTCACCTTAATTTGATGGATAGCATAAATATCTTGGATAATTTTGAAAGTGGTTACATTTCCAAGCTTAAAAGTTAAATTTTAAACTTTATGTACCTTTCTTTTTATAAAATTGACAAGTTTTAATGTGAATGCTTGTGGTCGGAAATCTGGATTCGATACAATCATTTTTAGTTTTGTGTTTACATTTTTTGTAACTAAATTCTCAGGGGGTTCTAGATTTTTTAGGTAATAGGTATCTGGCAAATACAAATATATATTATATTTTGAATTCTTATTATTTTAGCCGAGGATTCATAACCTTTGACAAAGCTGAGGTAGCGGAAAGAGCCATCAGTGAAATGGATGGCAGCATGGTATCGTCGATACAGCTGAAAGTGTCTTTAGCGCGAAGGCAGCCTGTGATAGATCCTATTAACGACACGACATCGAGTTCGATGTGGTCATCAGTAGCAGCTAGCTACTCCCAAAAAAGTTCGCATAAGGACAGACGAGATTTAAAGGTTTACGATGAAGATCTCTTTGGATAAATGGACTAAGAAGCTTGATGGGAGTTGTAATAGGACTTTTATAATTGTGCGTTTTACCTGTGAAAATTGAGTGGAGCTGATACCTGGACTTGTGGTGTACAGGTACTCTAGAGAAACGAAGGTAAATTTTTAAATAGCAAAGCTAAATATCGTCAAGTCTACTTGGATATTTACGGAAAAGGAGATTGTTAAGTTTGCCTAAAGTGTAAATAATTTACAGATTTATTAAAACGTAGGTAACCATCAACAATATAATTAATAAACAATAATAATTTGATAAATCAAACTATAGGGTTGCGTACAAATCCACTATCATCATTATATCAAAATAATAGTGCATTAATCTGTTTCGAGGGATACGTGTGGCGTATATATACGAAGCCGTTTTTGTCACATTTTAAATGTTCATGTGCTCTGATAGATTTCTTCATAAATTCGTGCACTGATGATCTCAGCCTCATTGCGGAGGGTTGAAGTAATCCCAATGATGATGATGCGTCACGGTTCTCGGTGACCCAAAACATAAAATGAGGAGGCCAGCTATCAATAGCAGCAGCGCGCATATCGCAAGTTCAATTTCCTTGATCTTTTCGCCACGGTCTTCAGTGCTTACTCTGGAGGCGACATAGCCAACGAAATGCCTCATTGCTCTGGTACCAGCCAATCTAAGAGCCCTCAGTAGCTGCTGGGTCATGTCCATTATACTCGGTTCAGACTCATACCTTGAGTCGATCGGGGATGCTAGGGAGAAGAAGTTTGCTGGAATTTGGGATGTTGGGAACGCCACGAACTGTGTGACTCCGGCAACCTGCTGCCTCAGAGAGACCTCCTCGTCTATGCTTTGAGTGTAAGACACAGTTGCGCGCTGCGGCTGTGCCTGGACTTCTGGTACTGGGCTAGGAACTGGATCGGGTGTGTCAGGTGTCACCGAGATCAACGGCGGTAGCGATTTCACTGGAGAAGCTGTCTGCCTCACAGCTTTTTTTCCGTCTATCGTCGGGGAGGACGACCTCGATCTCGGACACTTACGTTTTTCACATTTGCTCTCGTCTCTGAGAGAGGATTGGCCTTGAATCCGAATCTCTTCTTGGTCAGTGTTCAAGCTGGATACTGTATTAGGTTCGGAAATATTCGGTGGTGCGGAAGCCTTGGCCAGTTCAAGATTTTCGATAATCGGTGGTGACAGAGCTGATTCAACACTTGCAGTTTTTACTGTAGATACCGAGTCGCTGGTGCTTTCAACTTCGGGGACTTTTTCGGGAGTCTTATCGGGTTTTACCGCCATGATATCTACGGATGCGGGTGATTTGTTGAAAACCTTGGTGTCTTCTGTAACCTCTGTCTTTCTCTCGTCTCGCTGACTAACTTCCTGAACAGTTTCAGTTTTACTTATCGACTGATCCTCCTCAATGGGTTTAAGCGCTTCGAATAATGTTTTTTCATCATTAGTTTCAACCTGTTCATCAATTCTCTCACTCTCTTCCATGATTTCAGTTCCCTCATCGCTGCGGTCAGACTTCTTCAATGCCTCAATGAGTTCGTCGACTGCGGACAAAGGCTGGTCTTTTACCTTCTCGTCGATAGTCTGGACCCGCGAACTTTCAGGAGTCGGCTCGCGTCCCTGACGAGCCAAAGCGGCTTGTTCGAGGTGACTCCTGATCGCAATCAACTCCCTGAGTAGCGACGGATGGATTCCACCGTCCTCCGCGTTGGACGTATTCGAATTATTCGACATCTCCGAGGCGGAAATAACGATCGCATCTACTTCAGATGCCGATATCTTGTGGGCCTCAAGCTGACTTACATTCAGCCGTTCCACCTTAAGGTCTCCTACCTCCAGACTTGCGATCCTGATCCTGTCGTCGTGCTGAAGAAGGAGCGAACTCGCGGGTCTAGCCGGAGTAACCGGTCTGTCCGGTCGCTCCTCGGATCCGCGAGGATCCGGCGTTCCGGTCTCGGCCTCTTGAGACGGCTCGACGAACCTCTCGGAGTGAACTGACTGTGGCAATGGTGGCACAGCAGGTGAATTTCTCCCGAAAGTCGGTGTCGCGACACGCTCGGTGGAAACCAAGATCTGAGATCCAGCCCGCGACGGTGTCATAACGAGTCTCGCCCTGGTCACCTCTTCCTCTATCACCACGTCGTCGGGCAGCGGGTCTGTCTGGGTGGACGCGGCAACCTCGCCGAGGCCATTCGAGATTGTGCTGGCCTGATCCGGAGCATCGCGACGCGATCTGGGCGGTCTTGGCGGAGCGGGAAGTGGCCGGCCTTGAATCTTGTTCAGGACTTGACCGCTCTGCAGCTCGTTGCAGTCCGGGTCGTCGGAGTCGAGCTCTGTGTACGGCGTAACGTCCATCTGGTTCACCGACCTGTCCTCGGAGGGCGACCGCCGTCTCGCTGCGGGTCCCAAAGTGCTGTAGGCACGGGTGGGCCTCACTGGGACTGTTGGAATCGCCGTTGTCGGTGGGGTTCTGGGCGACGTTGCGAACTTTTCGCGACGTCTTCTCGGCGGCGGTGGTCTCGGGGGCTTTTCCCGTTTATCGACAACAGCGTAACCCGGAAGATCACGCGAGTCCGTCTCCTGACCCGCTGCGTCCTCCTCGTCGAGGTAGCTCACCTCTGGTAGCGACTCAGCTCCTCTCGATGTTCTGTCGTCGTCTGCCACCGAGGTTCCCCGCGACCTTGACCTACGCTTTGGCGCGATCGGAGCTGGCTCTATGTACTCGTGATCCAGACGGTTCACCAAGGTCTGCAATTGTTCGCGGTTCAAGTTTTCGGGCTCGTTAGAAACCTGGAAAATTTAAATGTAAAGACGTTGCGTACAGGGTTGTTGTGAAAATGTGGCAAGATTGGAGAATAGAATATAATAGAAGTCCTATTAAAAGTATGGAAAGGTAGAGTATAGAAGACCAAAATATCGTAGTGTCAGAATTCTGACGGCTCTACGTTTTGGCCTCTCTATATTTTAATTTCCTACATTTTTACCCCAGCTATAGAATTTGCACATGATGGGGCGAGATTCTTTTCTACCAATTTGATATGTTCGGACGTTTTATATTAATTCTTGCTTTATTTTGCTTTATCAACTACAATTTACTTGATCCAGAAAATTGGTGTAAAATTGAAAAATAATCTTTCTCTCACCTCAGGGGGATAGTCGATTCCCTCCGACCACTCGACGTCCCGACGATGTCCGTTGCAGATGGTGGTTGTTGGTCCGTGCCCGTTAAGGTAGGGCCCGTTTCCATTGGCGCCGAAATTACGACGGCCGCGTTTCCGGCGCCTGGGTGCAACAGGGGGCGTGGGGGGCGTAGGAAGTGGCGGAAGAGCGTCAGATCCTAAATCCGAGCAGCTCCTGGCGACGGACCTGGACTTTCTGCGAGCCGGCTTGACGACCACGATATCATCCAGAGGTTCAGCGGCTCGGGGAACAGCTTCAGTCTGATACATGACGCGGTGTCGAGACCCGGAAACGCTCCCAGCTTTCTCTGGCAAATAGCTCTCGTATTCCTCGACCCTGACGGAGTCCTCGCTGCGTCGTCTGTCCCTCTTTGGACGGGCCGGTGGCGTTGCGTTGTGCGATTCCGGGGGTGGCGTTTCGTCCCACCGTTTCTTCCTGAGGGACCGGGTTCGGACGGGACGCGTCGGCGGACGGAGGTCCAGTTCCTGATCTGCAAGGGCGTTTGGCGTCGGCCTGAATGCGTCGCGGATTTCGTTAGCCAGAAACCGGCCCAGGTTCATGTCGTCCTGACTTATCCCCTTGGCGCGGAGGAAGAACTCGTCCGAGTCTATTTCTTCGAGGACACCGCGGCGTCGACGGTCACACGAACTTCCACTGGACTGCTGTTCCCGGTCCGACCTCATGCTCGAATCCTCCGGCGTTTGCTCCCGCTCCAAAACGTACTTCATCGGTGGATCAATCGGCATAAACCCACGGCCGTAACTGTCTCCCGGTATCATTTCCCCGGAGTATTCATCGTGCCCGTAAGGATCCCGTTCCCCGACCACCTCTTTCTCCGCTCGCTCCCCAGTCATCTCCTCGTCCGATTCGTGTTGCCACTTTTCCTTCGCCCCCCGCCTTCGCATCTCCTCATCCAAAGAGTCGCCACGCAGTCCACGAGGATAGAGCCTCGGGTCCGGAACATCCTCGACGACGTGAGCTGCCAGCTCCTCTTCGGGACTAGGCAGCAAGCCGTGGCCCAGCGGAAGTGCGACTATTATTCGCCGGTTCTCGATGTCCGCGGAGTCCTCCTCGTAGTCGACGTCCTCGTCCTCTTCTCGGTCCCGGTTGGCGCGTTCTTCGCGGGATTCTTCGTCCGCTATTTCGTCGGGAAGTGGAAGCGGCGGTGCCGGCGGCTCGATCGAACGGTCGTCGGATTCCTCCCAGGGCAGTCGCTCTCTGGATTCGGTCGCCTCGCGTCGAAAAGCGACTTGAGGTTCTTCTATCGAGGGATGGCGCCAGGGCTTCGAACGCTCAACCGCACTCTCCGGTTCATCGTCCGCGAATTTTAGGTCCGAGAATTTTTGCACCCATCTTGCGCCGATCGGGGCCTTCTTCTTGACCCGGGGAACGGTCGCGACTTCGGGCGATTGGCCGCGTGACGCCTTCGGCGATGACGTCGCGTACTCGCCGCGGTTCTTCGACTTCTTGTCGAAGAGTCTTGGATACGTTGAAAAGTCGAATATGTTGCGTTTTGCGCTGGAGTTTGACTCGCTCGAGTTCTGTCGCTCCTTCAGTGGTTTCCGGACGCGGCCCAGAGTTGGCAGGTTTATATTTGGCCGTTTTATGTTGAACTTTGGCCGCTCGGGCATCGAGAATTTCGCCCGGTCTGGAAAGTTGAATTTCGGCCGTTCCGGCATCGAGAACTTTGGTCTGTCCGGTAGCGAGAACCGCGATTTTTCACTCTTCGGCTTCGCCACCTTCGGCTTTTCAACTTTTGTCGTTTTCGTCTTGTTATCTGTTTTTTGTCGTTCCGGCAACGAGAAACTCGGCCGCTGTATTCCTCGCAGACGGGAGCGCAGCTTTCCTGCCTGAGAACGCAACCGCTGGGGAAATCCCCGAGCGCCGCGACGGAGCGGAAGCTCCTCCAGGGCCGATGAGTCCACCTGAAAGTAAAGCGGATTCTCATTTTTTGCCTTGCCTTATCTACCCTTCCCTGTTCAAGCATCTCCGTTTCACTCCGGAATTTCACAAAAACGCAATCCACCGCGTATTCCCGATTCTGTGATTTTTCACAAAAATCCCAGCAATCCGACGAGTTTATTTATACATGTAATACAGAGGCGGCTTACTACAGGTATACAACTCGCGTTTATTAAGCAGTTCGTAAACCGCACACCGACGTAGTGTGGCTTTTGGTTGTGGGCGCGGCCTATTTTCCACACGAAATGCTAATATTACCTCCGTGGTTCTTGAATAAGTTAGGTAACAGAGAGCGGAGACGACGGAGTTCTCGAGTCGAGGGCGGATGGTAAGGCGAACGATGCTGCCGCGGGTAACGTTTTTTTACCTCGCCAAGTTTACAAGAGTTTCATTTAGGTCAGAGATTAGCCTTCCTGCAGTGCAAAATACATTATTCTTAATTTTTGCCAGGACATTATCTACATTTAGAATACGCAATGTATAATTAAAGAGGAGACTTAAAAAAGGTCGAAAATTCCGTTCATTTATTTATATTTCTTCCCTTCAGAAAGTAGGTATGTATATCCCAAGGCCAATGTTGTCTAAACATATTTTTTTTTCTTTTTTTTTTCACGGCACCAACAGGGTTTTTTTATTTCTCCTCTTCGATTAATCAGATGCGAAAATTCGTACCACCGATCAGATTTTTCTCTCCTATCTTTGGAATTTGTTGCATTGGCACTACATAGCCAGATTAATTATTCTCGGCAGGTGTCAGCAACATCTAATTCGTATTGAAAATTTATCGATTGTTTACTGCGAATTTAACCCTCGCTCTTTGTTCTTTTCTATTTTAGATCTAGATACCGAATCGATTTGCGCATCGACGCGACTGCATTTCTAAGTGCACATTTTTACGTCAGCATTCTATATCTAACAATAAGCCTGTTTGTTGAGATGATTTATTTTCATACTTGAACGTGTCGCGCGAGTCTTAAATCGACCGGGCACAGAGACAAACATTTGTTTGCGCTCGGTTCCGGACTGTTTTAGAATCCTTTGCGTCATAGTCTCGTTGAATCACGGCTACTTCAAGTCTTCGCTGTACAGATACGAAAAAAAAAAAGAAACAACTACACGCACACACATACCGATAACTAAACATTCGCTCGTGCGCAATTAGCGTTTAATTTCTTTTTGGAAATTCGATAGTTTCAAGTGCGTTTGTACCAGTTCAAATTCAATTGTTCCGTGTTCGATAATTAATCGCTTCTACCTCGATATTGCGGAAAATTAGGAACTTCAGAATCCGATGATTCGAACTTCTAATCATACGAATAGATACGAACTTGAATTCGATTATTTTGCATCCATATACGTGTATATACCGTACTTGGTATGTATATTCCTCGTGTTCGGATTTAAATTCTGATTTAAATTCATACCGTATCATTGGTCGTGAAACGGCAACGATATGGGAAATAAATTACCGCCTATGATTTCATGTTATAATTACACGAGATTTTAGAGTCGGGAAATATTGCCGCGTAGTATATTCGCCGATAACAGCTGGGCAGAAACGCCAAACAACGCAACTTAAATTCCCCCGACTTATTAAGACTCAACGTCGTTTCAAGCCCACTTTACCAGGATTAAAGTCACAAAAGCTTCTCGTACAATTTCAAACTTTCTACACAACTTTTAAATACTCAAACGAAACAGTGTGCGTTTTGCGATTGCGTTAACAATACAACCTTACACAAGACTCGGAGTATTCGTGGGAATAAAAAAAAAAAAACAACGAATGATATTATTCCACATCTATCTATGTTTCGGACCAAGTATACCTCTAGTTCCGGATCTGAAGGTATATTAAAGAAATGTAATTAAACGCTTTGAAAATAATTAATATCGTATAATTTCAGTTATCGGAACTACATTTTTTGGCAAAAAATAAAAATTATTATTCAGGTGTATATATTTTTGTAAAGAGTTGGGATGCTCGACGATGCGAGTAAAAATTGTGCACCCCGCGCAGCCGTGATGAAAAAGTGCATTTCTCCCGTAATTGCGGTGCGAGAATGAGAGAGAAAGTACGTACCTATCAAGAGAATCGAGGAACGAGTGAGTGAGAAGTAAAATGAAGGTGCATAGTGGGTGCGCTACCTGACTCGTATTGATCTCAGCATCCGTTCTGGACTCGGTGCAGGGTGTTGCTGCGTTTAGGAAACGCTCCTCGAGACGATCCTGGAGCTGTTGGGGTGTCTCCTGGTCCTCGGACGTGTCGCCGTTGTCGCCGAGTTCTCGTGCCTGCATCGCGTTGTCCTCGATTTCGCCGTCGAGCGGCACGACGACGTCCCCGTCGAGGACCAGCTTGTTCGAGGTGTAAAGTCTTCGTTCCTGGGCGTCGATGCTCTCGTCGCTATCAGCGACGTGTACGACGTCCGTGTCGTTGATCCGCACCACCGGTGCAGTGGTTCCAGGTGTGCTGGCGTTGCTCCGGGCCATCACCAACGCCGGAGTCCCGATCGGCTCGTATTCGTGCTCGCTGAGGGCAGACGACATCTTGGTATATGCAGGAGGAGACCGGGCAGCACCCTCGGATCGTGATGGGGGTGAAAAGGGAGTACTCGAATCGAAACGAACGATTTCAAAATCGAAAGTACAATATATTTATAACGGGATGGATCGTGTCTTTACCGATACCAAAAGAGAACTTCGCGGGCAATTGGCCTGACGAAAAATGTTAAAAAGGAACACTAGCCTTCGGTTTATCTTTTCCCCGGCACAATTGAAGCTCCGTTTTCCACGGTTCACGGTTTCGGTCCCGATCAGTTGTTGTTGTTTTTTTTTTTTTTTTTTTTTTCTTTTTTCGCTTTACAATCGAAATTTTTCCCTTTACACCTGCACCGCCCCGGTATAAGGTCCCTGGTGTTTTCTGGTTCGTTTTTTCATGGCTGTGCAGAATTGGCGCGTATAGAGGAGATTCGGAGGAAGGTGAGAGATGGAGATGCCTCGTCGCCGCTGGACGAGGTACTGCGAGCTGACCGATGATTCTATCTATAGCCAGCCGGGCGGACCCTAAATAGCTCGGACACTAAGCGAGAACGCGATGGCGATGGTGTCCCGCGATGACGAAATCGCGGTTCTCCAATCCGCGATTGAAATGACCGAGGATAGGATACGGCGAGATTCTCTCTTCTTACACACCATCCGCGCTTTATACCCCAATCAAAACAAAACGTCGTCGGATACTCACCATCTGGCTCCCTGGACCGTATGACCGGAAACCATCGGCGGTGGTGTCTGCATCGCTGTCCTCGAGGACGGTCGGCCTATCATCGCCTTCCGTTCAGGGAGCAAAGAATCGCTCTGGTAAAACTGACAGCCGCAACGCACTTCGCGGCCCAAACTCGAGGTCGACGAGGCCCTCGAGGCGCGGCCCTTCTCCCCACCGCGGTCAGCCATTTCCGATTCCGGGTATCGCGAACCCTGAACACCAAGCTCTTCACCGTCTCTTCGGCCAGGCCGATCTCAAGGCGTCACGCCATGGCGAGGAGCCGTTAACGCGGCCTGACCCCTGCAGTTTAACTGCAACTTTCGAACGGACCGGACCCGGTCAGTGTCGCGTCGCGGCGCGCACACCTCTGCAGGGTCGAACCTGATTACATCGGACTCGGCCAAGAAACGCTCGGGGATCTCTCTTTCGGCGCCATTATTTATAGCCTTTTCTATTCTCTTCGGCGAGACTGATCTTGCCGGCAAAGAGTGGATTGACCGGACCATCAACCGGCGATGACCCTAACGAGTTACGCAACCTGCACCGGGTTCGAGGCCCCAGCGATCAGCGAAGGGTCCCTGCACCCGGGATTACGGATCGGCGAAAAAACCGACGTTTAGTTTTGCCCTACGCGGCCCACTCTTCCTACTGTCCCAGCTACATAAATAGGAATCAGTGTCCACCGAGCGACGCTGATGCACCGCTGACGTCACGCGGTGCCAAACAGCGTGGGCGTATGTCGAGGAAATCTATAGCTAATGTCAACCGAGCCAGTGTGCCTATTTCTCCCAAATTCTTATGTGTGTGTATCCAAACCGCCTGGTATCTTCTTTGCTATCATGTCGTATTATACGAACGTTCGTTTATTTTAAGATGTACACAGGCTGCCTCTTCTTCTTCTTCTTCTTCTTCAGTTACGAATGCGTCTGTTTAATAACGGACATACAAGTCCTGATTTAATACCGAAAACGTAAATAACGCGTGGCGAACCCGTGTCTCTGTTCGAAGGTACGATCCGCCGAATCTTTGTTTATTTATAAACGTGAATTTCGTGGGTATACCTACGCACGAGAGTGAACCGTTTTGTGTATTACAGTGTGTATACCTAATATTTCTCATGTTTTTTTTTTTGAACTCTTGTATATATGCATGTGTGTCTGTGTTTTATTTATTTATTTATTTATTCATTCATTCATTCATTTAGATTTTTCAACTTCCTCATATTTTGCTTTACTTTTCATGCATTTCCACCATCATCACATCCCTCCCGTGTATACACTTGCGCGCGTTACTTTTAAGCTTTTCTAAATAATTTACTACCTAGAGATGCAAAGACGAAGTTCGGCCAAAAACACAACGTCATAAATTATGTACAGAAAAACGGCCATCATCGGTGACGGGAGGCCGTTGTCAGTAATGAGGGTACCATGTACTGGACGATAACAAACCGTCGAAACTGTCCAACTGGTCAGTCTCTGCATATCGGTCAAATTTGACCGAAAAATTCAATTCAGGATGGGATCTGACGGTCGAGTTGACGAGGGTTTCTGTATGAAGGATGCGGACTGAATGGAATATGCATTATCGCGGAATCTAATCACGGCTCACATATCCCTCTAGACATTGTCGAGTAAGCTGCTTGCCGTGGCTTCTGCACTTATTACCGAGTTAAACTGACTCATTAATCTTTCTTATGCCGGTTATCATCATCATTCGTTTCCAAAGATGCTCACCGGATTTAAATTGACTAAAACCTCACTTCGCATTAACGATCACCGAATGATTGACTGATACTTGGTATCCATTTCCCAAGTCGCGTTTCTCTATAATAAATATCCTCGCGAGTTTTTTCGTTCACTGAGCTATGTATTTTGATTGAGGACACGTTTTTTGGAGCTTCGAGTGGCCTTACCTATAAATTCAGAGGATCAAATAGAAACTTGACCTACGAAATGGATATATAGGCTTCACATCGTGCAGTAGCATGTATTTCTTCTCTTCGTCAACTTGACAGTCAGTTTACTTGAGAAACAATGTTTATGCTACAGCTTGATTGGTTGATAAGATTTTCGATCATTCGTCAGTTATATAACCCCCGTTCAATTTCGAATGGTGTATTGACCTTTGGAAAAAGAACTTATCTACTGCAACCCGTGACGTGACCATGCCTCGTGTTAAGCTTATAACATAAAACTGATAACCGAAAAAAATCTCGCATTCTGAATTATGAACTATATAATCAGTATATGCGTATGTAAGTATATATATATATATATATGTATGGATGTATATATATATATATATATATACGTATTATATATATATACGTATTATGGCACACTGAACAGACACAAGTCCGAGACGCGTTTTAATGAGGTCTCAATGTAACGATTTTATTGTAGTTGTAATTGTAATTGCAATAGTTATAATGATCGTGGTAGGGAGGCAAGGAGGTGGTTGTGTTGATGGCCGGGTAGGAGGGACGCCGGGGTCAGGCGAGTTCGCTGCTGTCGGGGAAATGGTCGCGAGCATCGATGCAGGCCGCTAGGTCTAGAACAAAGTGGTGCAGGGTTGGATGCTCGAGGACTTCCGCTTCCGGAAGGGGTGGATGACACCGGGGCCGTTGTTGGCGTCCTCGGAAGGACCTGTGCAGGTGCAGGACCACGTCGCAGAACACATAGCGGACAAGGAGCAGCCTCAGAAAATCATCACCGAAGAATTGCAGGACGCTGGTTTCTGGAATATAACAATTAATTATTGCCGATAGCGAAGGGAATTGGACAACGTGTCTTTTTACGTATCGAGACGTTACGGGACATTGGCATTTCTGGTTAGGCGCTGCTGAGAACGTGACGTTGGGACTGCGGGGTTTAAGGATTTATCGAACTAGCGGGTTCGTTCCGAATAATTATAATTCATGTTTCTCGGTTGAATGGCTGGGAAATTATTCCCTCTCAATCTGTCAGTTAGCTACTACTTGGTACAGTTCTTACGAGCCAAGTTTATGTGGTGGTAGACAGGCGACGTTATGCAATAATGAGTTCTCGTGTCTGGAAACGATTTCCGTTTGGTCGTAATTAATCCTAGTCGAGTTAGTCCTGCTTCGACTCAGTTTTCGTGATATTGTGCTTGTTTGACTGGCAAGTATATGGATATTGTATACGGTAGTCGCGTTCTTCGAAATATTTATACGAATAAAATACGTCGCGGTGTGTTATAAAGGTACACGATCGTGTTTTACCGTTCACAACGAGCTGTTTTTACCTTGTTTTACCCACGTGCAATTTCCATTTTCGAATTTATCAAACTACGATACCTAATCGCTTTGAATACACGCTTGATGGGACGGATGATTCGACCTTTTCCATTCTTGGTCAGCTGTGCTCGTGTGATATTCAAAGGCAAAAGCAAAGACGCGGTTACGGATTATAGACATTGTGTTCGGTTGACTGGCATGTTGGATCCGTATCAAGACTTGGCAGACGGTCAAGTTTTGAAAATGGGTCGAAAATTCGTTGAACCCAAGTTTGGCGAGGGGGAAAGTGAAAAAAGAGAAGACGAGAAAAAGAAGGATAGTGGGGAAAAAAGGCAATGTGAAATCCGGACGATCATAACTCATCGGAGTAAGGAGAGACGCAGGATCTTACCGCATCGCGAACGCGTAACCAGGCGGCTAGCCTCGACCAGGAAACGCTCTACGTAGGTCTGGCATCGATCCCAATGGTGAATGGGAAGGCTACCCACGTTGCAAATAAGGCAGAATGCGGCGAGAGGCGCGTGGAGGAATAGAGTGAACAGGCTTCCCCCGTGGCGAAGGTCCCTCAAGGTCGGCGGTGTGTCTTGAGGCGACATCAGGACCATCAGCGGTTGTCCAAAGTACCGAGGTATCTGTTGGAACACGAAACTGTTGTCCGAGTCTACGACGACGAAAAGAGGTTTCCGTGTGAAGGGGTAGAGGTCACCGGGGTAAAGACAGTGGGGCTCCTTGCCCCCCGTTGGCCTCTTCCCGTGTTCCGGATCGCGTTTACTGCTCGTAGAAACTCCCCCCAGGTCGTACCCCACTGCAAGCAAAAGGCGAACAAAGTTTATTAGGCTTAGAGGAGGGGGGCTGGAAGTACGTAAAGTCTTTTTTCATCATGGGGGAGTTAATGCTGCATGTGCTTTTTTCGCCTATACACCTTTATGCGCTCTTTGGAACTCGCGATAAAGGTGCAAAAGAAAATAGAACTTCAACTATCTGTCCGATATTAACAACATGCCTGCAGGTGAAACTTTAGCGTGCATATCGATCGAAGTCTCGTACAGTGCAACAAATAATTACGATTAAATCGATCAAAGAGTGTTCAAACTGAGATTCGTTGTATTATAAGTATAATGCGGTGGGCTTTCGATTCTCTTACATTTTCACCCTGCGTGCACGTTCAGTGAGTGGCGCATGGAAGATGTCGTGGAGCATCTTAAAAGAGGCTATAGCTCACCGCGTATACGATTGCTACAAGTAGCTTGTCGGAGCACGGTCAGGCTATCGAACCCCTATTTTGTCGTGAAAGGGCGGATGAAGCAAAATCGCGATCACACTATAGGAGGAAGCAGGGTAGATCAGACCACCAAGCGAATTGGATGGCTTTACACGAAGTACATCTCAGTCCAATTTGCTTGGTGATCCTACGCATCTCACTTTGCAAGGTGCCATGCTACCAAAAAGTCCCACGTCAAGCGAAGAGGGTGTTGAAGCAACTTACTCTCTTCCGGCTGTTTGACGGTCGAGAAGCAGCCGTCTGCCGAGAGGTAAAGAAGCAGGGCCCCGTTCGCGGGCAGCTCCTTGAACCCGCTCGCCAGGAATACCTGGACCTGGCTGTAGGTTGGCTTGTAGAGTAGATACTTGTGGGGGTTGTCGCGGCGCGGGGCCCCGTTTTCGGCGGGGTAGGGTCCCGGCCTGAAAGGCAGCCTTCCGGCGGGCGAGGCGTCGTGGAGGTGGGTCGGATCCTCCCTGGGTTCCCTCTCGAGGGTCTGCAGCATCCTGAACATGTCCATTGACAATTCGCTGAACTTAACTTGGTCGGAACAGTTGCCGACGATCAGGATCTCCTGCAGAGATAGGCACATGGGTGGTGAACGTTCTACGGGCGGCGAGGTCAGGGGGCCGAGTCGGTGGGTCAGGACGACGGGGTTCGCGTCCGCGTGGAGAACCCCGACCGCCGCCTCCGCCTTGACGAAGGCCTTTATCTCGTCGAGTACGAGGTTCCACTCGACTTGGTCTTCGGGCTCGTAGGTGCTGGTGTAGTCCGCTATCTGGGCGTCGAGTTCCTGCACCAATTCCCGGACCAGCTTCATCTTGTTTAGCAATAAGCACACGACGATGAACCTTGCGTAGTACCGCAGCTTCTTTACCATCAGGTCGGACCTGTCCTCCTTGGCAGCCCGACTGTAGTAAGCGCGGCCCCTTATGGCCGCGTAAAACGAGTAAGCCTCGTGGAGGTAGCTGGTCTCGCTGGTCCTCAGATAGTAGTGGTAGTACAGCTGTCCGATCTTGCTCGCTATCTCCCCGATCTGCCAACGCTTCAATCCGTACTTCGTGTCGAGAATTATCCTACAACAACGATCAGCTATTGGTCACATGGTCATGGTGGCATCCGCATGGTGGCCGCCGATCACCCTCATGCATCTACAAAAACTCGCAGGGCCGCGTTTTCCTCATTAAAAATACCGTCGTTACCACCGAGCTGAGCTTTCGAGTCCTCACCGAGCGACTCGTACTTAGGGGGACGAATTAACGGGCCAAATTACTAACCTGTGCTGCTGCTGGAACTTCCATAGTTTCGTGTAGATGTCGAAGGTGCGCCCGAAGTAGGCCTGCCATTGCTTGTGACCGTATTGGGGCAGGTCGCGGAGCCCGTTGAACAACTGTTTGCTCTTCTCGAGGAGGTGGCAGAACTCGACGACTACTTTCCGCTCGTGATCGTCCATTCCAGCCATCATGACCATCTTTTCGGTGTTCGCGGAAAACCTACGGTTACGTCGGCCCTGATGCGGTGGCCCGCGGGATGGCGCCTGACTCCCCGCTGCCCCCAATCAATACTGGCGCTCTCCCCCGCATTACGGGGGCGAACAACGCCGTCGCGACGTCCTCTCGAACTCGACCGCTGATTTCCCCCTCCACTCCTCTTTTCGGTCGGCAACTTCAGCTTTAATCGATGAGGAACCGCGTTGATAATCCACCGTGGAGCTTTTCCAGCAACCCCACTTTACTTTCATCTACCCTACCGCCAGATGGAAGCACCAGCTCAAACCACTTCATCCCTTAGGACGGGGTGCAAAATTCTCGAACTAAAAAATCGATCCTCTGCAATGTTTTTTCCGGGGCTGACTGCACATGCCAACGCAGAGGAGTCGAGAGGATTCATCTTTGTCAGGGATGATTATGGCCAAACATTTCAACTAGGGATAAATGTCGTATATGTCGTTTGTTCGTTATTAGTAGAAGCTAGAAAAGACTCGGACTTTTGACGAAAGTTAGAGTTTCACTGTTTTTTCACAGTCGAAATAATAATAATTGTCATAGTAAAAATTTGAAAACAAAGTTTTGTCTCAAGTTTGAGTTTGTATAGGATTAAATTGGCAATGAAAATACACACTGCATAGATTCAACAGCTGCAAGGTGATATTGAGCATAATTCTTGTGTTTCTTTTTGCATTTGAATCTATGTCGGAAGGTACAAACTGTTAAATTTACAACAGATATACAAGCCACGAAACCCAAATGGGACTCTCTTTTCTCTGCCCGTAATCATTATACCCATTGCAACATAACGTAGGTTTTGTTAAACCAGAACATTTCGAAGATCTTTCAAAATTCACCTTACAGACTATAGTGGAAAGTCCTGGATCCGAGTTCCATTGAAATTACATGGCGAAGAACAACGAGAAAAGCCTACACGTTGAATATAGGTATAGGTATATATATATATATATTTATTTATTTCCATTTCCATACACAGATCGCTGCTCACCATGGCACGAGTTGAGTTATGAGCTAGAAAAACTTATACTTTTTTACATTCGTTTGTTTCTACGTTTGCGCATGTGTGTGTCTTGTATGGTATAGTGTATGCTTTGCCGGATCGAGAGACAAATGTATCCAATCGCATCCCTCCCCCGAACGTCAAAAAGGCTTATATAAATTCGTTCTCGCTGATATTAATCAGCCCCCACCTGATGGAAAATTTTTTTTTCTTGCCAATACACGTAAATCGATCGACAAATTCATACGCGGCTGATGGTGAAACGAGAGATTAATTCTGGTCGAAAAAACAACAAAATTTTTGCTCATCGAATAGGACTTATACTTTTGCAAATCATTTCCAATCTACCTGTGAAAATGGAATTCAAATATGTAACAGTCCGTGCTAGTATATAACGATGATCTGATCAATTTCAATTCATTAATTGAAATGAAATATTCTCTCACAAGTAGTCAACTACGTGGGGTTGACAAATCAAAGACAATTTACTATGTCACTTTTAATTGGCACAGATGGAGTAATTTTATTGAATAAAATCATGCAATATCATCTCCAGGAATTTTCCCATCATTGTCATCATTGTCTGATACGCAAATGCGGATAAAAGTGGTTCTTCTTCAGTCAAATGATCAAAGCCAAAGATCTAAAAAGTTCATGAAAGAATTTTCCTGGACCGGAGAAACTGGTCGAGTCAATTACCGTCAAGTTGTTACTGGGAACGTGTGTGTTTTAGTTCGTCGATGAACCGAGCTGCCGATCATCTCAGAGCAAATCTCGCGGCGTCACAGACCGGAACGGCACCTGGAACTGGATCACCGATATTAAGCAGAGAAGTGATTAAAATCTGAAGCCTTTTACCGCCCGAAGGTACGATCAGCAGAAGTTGAACCCCGTTAGTTGCGGGGGCTGGCAGCCGTCGTCCTTCATTACGGAGTTTGTACAGGCCCCGTTCAACCCCCGGGTTCCAAACCCTCTCCTCTCTCCTCTCTCCTCTGGCACTCGGCAGCCGCCACCGCCGGCGAAGATTAATTAACTAGATTACGGGTGGTAATACAGCGTCGGCTAGAGACGGTGGCGGTTCTCCGCTAGCCGGCTAGATGACATACAGCTGCGTGGGCGTTTCGCTAGGGTGGTGGTCGCGGTGCAGCTCCGGTTGTATCGACGCTCGTCGCAGCTCTCTCGCCTCATCTACAAGTCAATCAGGTTCGCGTGCCGTGAGACCGTCAGGTCCGTTCGCGGGGCCCACGCCGTACGCCCCAAGCCCCAATCCAGAATTCCATCCACTTCCACACCCCGAGCTGGTTCTCCTTGGTAATAACCCTACAGACGTTCCTACCGAACGCTCGAGTGAATATATGAATGCTTATGGAAATCTTCGTGCAATCCTCAACCGATCGACTACCGCTTCTGCAGGAATAAGATAAAAGATACCCTGGCACCCCGACGCCCATCTCCTATCGCCCCGATCGCCAACCCCCGTCATTCCTCCCCGTATTATACAATAATCCATTCACCGCGTCTTTCATCGATTCTTTGATACAAGATTCAGGCATCGATCCCACGTCGTTCTTTCCTCGTGGTTTATCGCTTAGTCTGACCTCGATGCGTCCTTTTTGGTACCACTGAAAAAAAGAGACTTGTACGTGCAGAGGATGACCAATGGTCAACGTCTTCAAGGATATCCTCGCATCGCACGCGTGCTTATTAGTGTTGTTGATTGAGGTAGGTACCTGCGACGATTTTCGGAATTGGGTGAAACGACCGTTTGGACAAAGTGAAACCCTTGAAACGAGGCACACTGCACTGTAGCCTGGAATACCCAATAATCCAGCGTGGGTAGTTTGAATCGTCGATGATTCGAGGAAATTATCGACATCGCGTGATTTAATTTGTTACAATTAAGGCAAAGGCTGCAACGGTCTACATGCTGGGAGGGGGGTTTGACCGAGGGGGCGCGAGAGCCGAGTTTCTATACCGCGCCCTGCTATTAATATCAGTTAACAAGCTGATATGATCGCATCGCTTATTCGTCTACCACTCGCACACCCATTGCCCCTGCACGCGGCCTCTACACGGTTTATCCTACACTCTCAAAGCGTGGATCGACCCCCTCAAAATGCCCAAACCGCCACCCGGGGCTCCACGAAACTTTACTCGCAGCTGAGTCACTCTGGAAACTCTTCAGACAGACAAATTTGACTGGTGATCTTGTCGAAAGTGAATCCAGAAAAGTGAAAATCATACATCGAGTTTCCAGACCCGTATCGATCCTGATTGGGAACCAAGAGTGTACAACACGTGGATAAACTATTCCGCCAGTTGGCCTTTCATCCGAGCCGAATGTCCTTTCGACTTTTTCCCATTATATCCACTGGCGGCTGGTAATGTCGTAATAAAACCTGTTGAGCGCGTTGCCTTCGTGACAACTGGTAATTATAATATGAATATACATATACACTTATAGTTTATTATTTTTTTTTTCATCCATTTGTCTTTTCCTCCTCTCATTCTGTTCTTGTTTCTACTCTTCCGTACCGTACCACGCATACAACCGACAAGGTACCTACTATTTATTTCCAGACATACACAGGCTCACACCGACCCTGTTATACCACATTACTTAACAACGTTACATGGTACACGATTTTCCCGTGCGTTTACACGCCAGGCTTTTGCACCCGTTTTTTTCTCCACCCTTCTCTTCGCAACCATAAATCTACCGATGCTTGCAGTTGTATTTCGCCGTGCAGTTAGGTATGCCCATAACGTGAAAGGCCGCAAGTCGGTGGAGTCGTAAAATCGACCATGGCAGTAAAGTTTGCTGGGAAATTATCCAATCTTTGAAAGTCAGAAAAAAAAAAATAAAATTGACCAACGAAAGATCGAAGTAAGCGACTTGCAGAGACTCTCAGCGTTAGAGGGGAAAACAATTGGACGCGTATTACGGTAACCGAGTGAGAATCCGCGACGCGTCTCGACGGTAATTAACCTTGAGGACGAAAAAAGAGCGTGTAAGGTCGAGTGGTCCCATTTAATTCCCGAAACACTCGGCTTTCCAAATACCACCATCATTATCACGATCATCATCATTATCATCGTTCCCAGGCGCTGGTGCAGAGCGGGAGTTTCTCTGGGGGGTAGGTACCGAGGGTTTGGAGCCGGGTACGATAGTAGCGGGATGCGGTGGGATGCGCACGCGGAGAAGAGCCGCAGGAAGTCCTAACTCACGGGGCGAGGGTAAACCGGCTCCAGACCCCCAGGGTTCACCCCAACCTCACCCCGCCTCCACCATTAACATTAACCACTGCGCGTAGGTACGGGGTGGGTGTGTTTAGCACGTTCACATATTATCAGGTTATGTACACACCCGTGCACGCACCTATACAGATCGATTCAAAAAAGAGCAACGTCAACATCACGCCTCGTGCCGAAGTCACGCGTGCATCCGCGCTCCCATCGTAGTTACGCTGCACAGACAAGTCATGCTCTTGTATATACATACATTCCGCCCAAACGTCACACCGCGATCTACAAATATTTAGTATCTAGGGGAAGGTCGATGTCGACGCACCGTGCTTCGCGTTTAAGGTTGTTTAACGGTGAAACTGTGCGATTTGATGAATTTGTTCAGTGTGTTTCGATCCAGAGAACTGCAGGAGCGATGGATAGACGTTGTTCCAACTGGGTGGTGCAGCTGAAGATATCGTTCGACATGGAGGTCACAAGGGAGAAAGTGAAGGGAGAGAAATTCTAGGAGGTTTAGTGTATCCTCTGAGTTAATTATCCTGAATTCCGTACTTTGACGACCTAGAATCAGAACATTCGTTTCGTGATCAACATCGTGGAAATGTATATATACTGTAGTGTAAAAAGCTTGACGGTCCCGACAGGACTGGTGTCTGGGTTCAAGGTGTACACCCGTTACACTCGGCTCCCCTTTTTGAGGGAGGTGATTCCTGCAGGAGGTGGATTTTCTGCACTGTATCTAGACGTCCTCCTCTCGGCTGAATCCCTGCCATAGAGGAGGAGTAGGGGTCGAGCCCATACAGCAGTCCTCGGGGGATGATCCCGCCTCTAGGTAAGGAATATCTCCTTCGCCGTTGCGGGGAGAGAGAGAAAGAGAGAGAGATAGAGAGAGAGGGAGAGAGCGAGAGAAGGAGCTGAAACCAGCGAGGGATCCTCTCGGCGCAGACTCCACGATACAGCCAATCGTTGGTCCCGGACTGATAACGGTGCCAAATGTGCGTCCGCCGTTACAAGCTGCAGAACCAAGCGGTGCCGGCGGTCCGTTTTCTCCCCCGCGAGCCTCTGACGCCCCGTCGCCATCGACGGCACCCCCGTTCCCTTCTTCATCCCCGTTTTCTTCGTCGTCTTCTTCTTCTTATTCGGTCCCGCGACTCGAGTAAACCGACGACGTGTGTCCTCCGGGACGTGTTTTCCGCCCTTCCGCCGCGCTAGTTTCTCCTCGATGATCTCTTCTCGCTGTTCACCCGAAGACCTCGATACCTGATCGCGCGCTCATCCGCCCCTCAGTTACAACCCCGGTTTACACGGCGAAAGGGTTAACTTGTTGTGAGGCATGCTTGCCTGGTGTGATTAGAAACGTGCACATCCCGTTCCTCCTGGGATCAAATCGTCCGTCGGCATCCATTTGGTATACTTCTAATCACGACACGAGGTCCAGTCTGGATCCCCGCGCAGACGGTGAGTCTTGTTTTCAATTTTTCTAATACATTCTCGACTTCTCGTGGGTATACCGACCAAACAAACCCGAAACTTGCCAAGTTATTCACCTCCACAGAGGATTTCTTCTGTTGTATCAGTTCACTCTCAAGTTCTTCGATATAAATATGTCAACAAGTCCTCGAGCTCAAGCTCCAGGTTCACTTTCGACCCTCCATCCCAACTTCCACGTACAATTCTTTGAAGAATCTTCTCTCACCGGTACAGTTAATGAAATAGATTTTCTTTCGCAAATTACATTTCACTGAGCTGCGAGCACCACTAGGTATATAAATAATCGTCAAGTACAAATGCATTCACATACACATAGAAAGTGAAAACGCGTGAATCAAATTGCGTAAACAGATACAATCAGGTACCTATATACCTCCTCCGCCTATGTGTGCTCTGGAAGTTAAAAGTGTGATTATTTTTTCTATCCACTTGCCATTTGTTCTCGATATTATTATTATTATTGTTTTTTTTTTGTATACTCTTTTTCCACGCGATCTGGATGTGCCACGGTTTTGCATCCGCGTTAACACGCGCGTGGAAATGTAGTAGTGCCAGTTTGTTGTGGCGATGTGCGATATGTGAACGTACACGCATGCAGAGGCGAAGAAGAGGACTTGTATAGACGTGCGGCGGCAAGCGGAGGGGTTTCCGGCGAGCGTTAACGGAGTAACAGAGTGATGTAATGAGGCCCGGAAGCAGTCAATTTGCTAGCCGTGCGGCGAGCGCAGTTGTAAGAGTGCCGCAACCTGGGCGGACCACCGCGCGATTGCGCTTCGTTGGTCTCAAAAGCGCCGACCGTTCTCCAGGTGAATCCTCCGCTAGCGGTGACGTTAACGCCGACGGAAATTTCGGCCTGAGACTAGAAGAGGGGACGGACAAATAATCGGCGGGAATTCCGGAACTTACCGCATCACGATTTTCGAAAGCAATGGAATTCCTTTTCCCTTGGCTTGCGATGGTGATACGAATAGGCGAAAACTGATCGATCGCACGGACACGTATTTTGCAGGACCCTGCGATCACCGAAGGATTATACCTGGATCGGTGATTAATATGTGCGCGGTGTTCTAAAAGTCAACGCGTTTTTTTTTTTTTCTAAAGTTTTTATTACCTCTTTGAAATTGAAAACATTATGGTGACGACGTTTTACCTGTGGTCGTTTGAAAGTATAAAACGGGTCGCGAAAGTGTTGGATAAAATACAAAATATTCCTCTGTATTAATATACGAATACAGATAGTACGTATAATATTTTTGTGTTAATATTATAATATTTTTTAGACCGTACAACATCGAGGACTGTGCAACGCTTAGGGTTTCTCATGTATAAGCGGTAATCGCGACGGTTGAATATGACGGGATAAAAATAACTTTGATAAGGATACAAACCGCGGTGCGGACCGGAAGCTTTAATTCCGTAATGGACATCTTTAATTTTATTCGTCGTTGACTGACCGCCAACGGTTATTGCATCATAACAGCCGACTGATAACAACGTTGCGGTCTCAGGCTGCGCGAAAATACACGCTATGCGACAAAGAGTTTAACGTCACGTTGGGAAGAAGCTTCCAGCAAGTCCTCGAACAAGGATAATTTTATTTTATAACAGTTTTCAGTGTAAGCTCGAGTGCGCTTCAAACACTTTCAACAAATGCGGTCTCGCGACTTTGGCAGTGTAATCGTGCGTTCATTTGGAGCACGAGATATCGGCCACCTTCCGTTCATCTCTGCTTAGAAAGTGGGAAAAGGACACCCTTGCAACCTACACCGGCCGACGCGACGGTGAATTGCAAAGTTCGTATAATGGGATGATTCGACGGAATATACAGTCAGGGGTTGATAATAGCTCTAAAACCGTTTATCCCATCATCGGGTTGGTTTTCAAAACTTCGGACTCGAATGGTTCACATAAAATCTAAACAAATTTCTGTGATGATTGGTGGGGTAAACTTAACACGTCTGCAGATATGTTAATTGTGACTGGTTATACGAGCGAAGGAGGAATTCAGGGCCGAGAGGAATTGTGAAAAATCAATGAATTAGTGCTACGCTGTACGTGCACAATATACAATACGCTCTTTCACTCTGGAAGGAAATACCTCCTTTGTGAGTGACTTTCGAAATTAAGACTGACTTACGCCGGCGGGGTGGCTTTAGGGTGAAAGACACGTTGTTAACCTCGGTAAATACGCTGCTTTAGCTATCAAACGTGACCTGGTCACGCGACGCTTACTTTTTACTTCATTCCGTTTTATCGTCCGCGCTCCAGTATGCGATGTAGCTCGTCTATACACGCCGACGTGATATCGTCGATCGTCCTTTTGACAAAGACGAGAAGTTATTTTCAGCGATCGTAATTCATCCCATCGTTATTGAGGAACAGCTTGTAATACACTGTATAATTAAACGGACCTTCGAAGAATCGGATCGCGAAACTGAGCCAGGATCAACGATCGAGTGGAGATTCTTCGAATGAGAAGCCAGTTCGTACAGGCTTCGTAGGTATTACTCATATCATACCGTTTTGCTAGTTGCAAAATTGACCGCCAATTTCCACCGTCTGCAGGAAGTTGTCCCTTGTATGTTGAATATGCACACAAATCCAACAACTACACTAGCAGACACGTTATAATGTTGGAACCGCGATTGTGCTTCGACTCATGAGTCATGAATTTGCGGTTGTCAGTTATAGTTCGCATGGAATTAATGAACCCAGAAGCTCCTGCAGATACATACTCGCATATAATTACTTCATTACAACAGTTTATATACGCGGCGAGTTCAGGCTATCGAGATTGAGGAACCCTCTGAAACAGAGAAACGAATTGTCATACCAATACGTGGATGCTTTTCTTCCACGTCGTATCCGAAATGACCGGTCAACTTTTTCCGGCCCATAAAAACGACGCGGATTCCTAAAAATTCACCCTCGAAGTCCACCCCTGGCGCGGAATTGACCGATTATCATGCTCTGACCGAGAGAGTCGGGTCGGGATGAGGGGTCTTGATTTACGTTCCAAGTTCAAGAAACCCGCGGTTGACCTTTGCACCGTCTTTACTTTTTACCCCGGCGTGATTTCAGGGGTGCTGTGGTGATGTACGACAGCACAAGCTGTTCGTACGCAGGGGCGCTAGATCTGAAGGGAGCTGGATCTGGCACGGCAGTCGCCACCGCCGGGTCAGGGGTCAAGCAGGAGAACTGGCCTTATCGGGGTCTCGCCTGTGGAAGCACCTTTCAGCAGCTCAAACAGAGCGTCGAAAAGGCGAAGCAAGCCTTGGCTGATCGAGGCGGTTACCTGGCCGGCGCTTTCTCACCACCACCGAGGGCTAATTCTGCTGCCATATCACCGACCACTTCCATCACCGGTAAGTCTGGAAGGAAATGTATTATCACCATTCTAACCTCAAAATCGCGATTTCGGCGTGATTTCTTGGCTTTGGTGATAAATAATACTGATCGAAACTCGTGTGGATAAGGTTTTTTGATTCGCGTGTTACGTACGTCTCGTCAAAAAGCCTCATCCATGCTCGTTACGAAATGTACTATTATTTAACGCAAGCATGTTTTACGCGTTTTTCCATGCGTGTTTTCCGTACACAAAGTACCCGTTTTTTATACAGTGAGTCTGCGAATGCGCATGCGTGGAGTGCGGAAAAGACTACTTTTTAGTTCTAGGAGTTAAAAGTGGTGTTTTCTGTACCGCGAGCATGCGCTGTCGCGAATAAATCTGTCATTACGCGACCGTAACCTCAATTTCGTGCTACATGGAAAAAACGTGTAACATACTCTTGTTATATAAAGAATAGCCTGCTAGAAGGAGGCAACGGTTTTATTGCCTCGCGTATTTGAAATATTCGTCTTCGACTCACTCACGACTTTTATTGCAAACTTACGCCCGGTCCGAAAAGACCGAGCTTGCTTCCTTGTTACGCAATATACTATTTATTTTATTTTTACTCGCTTAGAAAAATGGATGATGGAAATTGACCTCAACCTTCCTTCAGCTGTTTATAAATACTACAGCGTGTAGACTATAAAAATGTTAAAAACTACTAAATTTTGAGGATAACTGAAACCATAAATTAGGGCTGAGGCATGCGCCAAGTTTTTTTTATCTGTGTACTCGTATTCTTCATGGTATAGAGAAATATTGTTTTGCGTAGAACTCGAAGATTGTATTATAATTTATGAGTTGACTGCTCTGAAATTTGCAGGATTTAATCGCGCTGCGTGAGCTTTTTTGAAAAATTTGATTTTTCAAGATTCAGAATATACGAAGCTTTGATTTCGGTTCATTGACCATTCGCAATTGAGGAGAAATCGATGAACTATTTTCACAATTTTTAAATAGTATGAAATTTCATTTCGCAACTGTTGGGATCTCTGAAGATGACTCTTCGGAAAATAATTTTCCATTTTACGAACTGTCCGAATTTGGATAACAGAATATACTCTAATCTTAATAAAAAAAATTAATTTTTTGCAAACAGGTGTAATAAGTCTACCGAAAATATTTTCCACGAACATTACGAAATATTTTCACCAAAATTACTTCTATCCTGAAAAGTTTTGTACAAGGAGAAAAGATTGCAAATTTCGCTATTTCAAATAACAATACCAATGAAAAAAGAAACGAAGTCCTGTCAAATACTAGAATTTCGTTAGGAACAAACAAAACTCGGTGAATAATTAACCGAGATTATTGTGTTTAACCGAGATTAGCTGTATAAACGAAAGTTTATATACATAACATCCGTACAAGTTTTACCGACGAATATAAAACAGTCTCTATAAATAATATAAACGGCTCGCGACGTCTGTCGATGTAAGTTCGAACGTTCAAACTCTGCAACGATCATCACAAAAGCAGAAACAAATCGGAGGATTCGACTTTGAAAATGGGCGGGAAAATATGATGCACGTATAATATATTATATTCGATAAAATTTCTATCTCCAATCTCCATGAGCTAAACGAACTTATAAATCGGTCTGTCGTGTAGTGAAAACAAAGGGCAAATTCCGCGGAGCAATCTGCGTTTAGGTCGAGATACATTTTTTTCGATCGGTTTCTCGTCCTTTTTTTTTCCTCGCTTTTGCGGTAACGGTTATGGCAAGATGGTGGGTCGATCATGGCGGCGAGGCTGCAGGGAATGTCGGCGACGAAACGTCGGGGTGTGGTTTGGGGCTAGCTGTGCCCGTTTCCATGACAACCGACCGCCCTCCGACCCCTTCAGGGGCGAAAACCACCCCTGGGGAAGGCCGGATGCTGCCTTGAGCATCCCGCCGCGGCTATCTCTTCGCAGCTTCGCTCCGTTCTCCCTTTTAGGTATAAACCTTCCATCCCGAACCGGCCAGGGTTCTTTCAAACGAATCACGTAGTACAGCTACAGCGAAAAGTTTCGCCTCACCCTGCGCGAACCGCGTTTTTCCCTTATTATACATATTCACCAAAAACAAAACCGACCCTCTTTATTTATTTTGCAATACCTACGCATGGAATTTATTTTTACGAAGAGACGCGGTATTCGTTATTACTAGGATTGGTACAAAAGTTCTACCGCGTATTTTAGAATTGTGAAACTCTGCAGATAAGTCCAGGTAATGGTACCAGTTATTTGCCTGTCCCAATTATTGACGTCTTTTTGGTTCTCTCTGTTTCATCCTTAGTTACAAGATTACCGAAAAATAAATCTGTAGTGTTTAATCCTGAGAAATTCACAATTTGTGACGTCAATTTATAATTTTGGAAAATATTAAATATGCTATTTAAATAGTACAACCATGAAAATTTGAGACTGATCAGCTTGGAGCTTATCACAGAGATAATGCGTTCATTCATGGATCACGTTTATACACGAGGAACTGCGATATTGATTTAAAATGTAGGGCATATATATATATATATATTGAGGTTGAAGTATTTTGGCTAATTTCTATTTATCCCTTTCAAAAATGTCAATTTCAAAATCAAATTTCCTAATCGAATGAAAAGTTGACTTCGAAAAATTCAAGTGATCATTGCTTCATCTCCTACAACTTTAAGAAATAAAGAAAAGTATAGGTGAAAACGATTTGTCGTCACGCAATATTACGTCCCATCATCTGTAAACGCAGTGCCGTCGGTCAGGTTTCTCTGCATAATGTATAACTAACGTGGATCGGTCTTGTTTGCATTGGTAATTGATGTTTGACAAGAACGCGCACGGTTGTATATTCGCGTTGACTATCGTGTTTGTTCGTGGCAACGACACGTGGCCTTGTCCCCAGTAGCACGATAGATTTCAATTTTTCAAGCCAAAGTCACACGCGTATGCATGTATATTAAAGGCTCACCTCACATATCTAAATAGTACGTGTATATACGTCCTAATTTTTATCAACGTTGAGTAAAAAAGAATCCGCATTTCTCTCTACTTTTCTCATTGCTTTTAAACGCGCCTGTGTCATAAAATATATGTATAATAGGTATACGCTTTGCACAAACACGAAGGGAAAAGAAGCTTGGACCAAAGTAGATATATGTATGTACAGAGGGGATTTTCGGCCAATCTGCCTTACCATGCGAGCGGAGGCTGCAGGTGAGACACACCTTGCAACCCCTGCTCGTATGGTAAAGCAGATTGGCCCAGAACACCCCCCCCCCCCATATATCGACTAACCAATAAAATAGATTTGGTTGGAGTCCATTCACCTCAATCTAGTATCCCTTATTTGTTCCAAATACGATGACTTCAATTCAACAATTTCGATTCAGTTAGTTTGTCAAAATGATTTAGTCAAGCGAATTCCTTGATTCAAACAAAGTTTTCTTATGGGTGAAACCCACAAAAATTTGAGTGAACAGAATTATAAATGACATTATTCGGAGAATACGTTTTGTACGCTGGAATAACTCTAATGTTCAATCAATGCAAAAGAGTTTTGTACCGACAAATTTAATTATCTGATTTTAACCATTGATCTCTCGGCTCAAGGAAACATGAATCAGAAGAAGCTCAATTTGTTTTCATACAGCATTTGATATTTTTAAAACACAAAGTTTAAGGTGCGTTCGATCAATTTTCTCCTAGTCATTTCAATCACAGATTTTCTTGATACTAAATTCACATCATGGCAAGGAACTCACGCCGTGTTATCCTGATTAAATTGATAGTCAGCATGGTCATTCAAAGGCTTGATTTAGTTCTATATTAAGTTGTAACAAGTATTTTGTTCAATGAAGTAAATATTGTGTTCAGTGTATTTGACCATAGCATTTAATTGAATCAAACGAATGCGACTTGACGCAAATAATCCTTTACCACCGTGTAATTTGTTCTTCACGATCTTTGGCAGTTGCAGTAATATACAGAAAAATTCTTTTGCGGTAAGAATTTACCGGTTAAACGACGCGTGACCGCAGTAAAACTGCACAAATTGCACGAAATGCAACGATTCGGATTCTGCACCGCTTCGCCCGCAGTTAACCCCTTCGGAAGAGTTTATGCCGTTAGTTTTCGGCTCGTTGAGTCCGTTGTGAAAAACACGCGTTAACAACGGGCCGCTGTCTAGGTGCGAGATAAATTTCTTTTCGGATTAAACGAGGCGGTTATGCACTCGCGATTCAGTACCTTTTACATGTACAATACATGTAACTTAGTACGTGTGCCATGAAACAAAGCGAAGTATGAAATTCCCTCGCGTGTCGTTGATTGCCCATAAACCGAGGGTAGGGGTGTACGAAGAATATGAACCCAACGCCTGTACGGTTAGTTTTATGCCAAATTTATTTCCAGAAATTTAGCACCTCGAAGTTAAAAAAAAAAAAAAAAACCAGCTTGTTAAATGACTTTACAGAGAAAGCATATATCTTCAATTTATCAAATCACCATCAAATTCAGTTAAAGTGAATCTTTTTAAATAAAGCGAGTATCTTTTACGCATTTTTTCCATACGTGTTGTCCGTGCACAAAGTACCCGATTCTATAACGGTAGAGTGAGTCTGCGAATGCGCATGCGTGGAGTACGAAAAATACTACTTTTCGGTCCTAGGAGTTGAAAGTGGTGTCTTCTGACCGCGCGCATGCGCTGTCGCGAACAAATCTTGACATTACGCGACTCTAACCTCAATTTCGTGCTTCGTGGAAAAAACGCGTAACATACTCTTATTTTATGGAGAATCGTGTGCAAAAAGGAGGCGACGGTATTTTCACCTCGCGTGTTTGCGATAATTGTCTTCAACTCACCTAAGACTCATATTGCAAATTTACGCTCGGCCCAAAAACACCTAGTTTACCTTCTTGTTACACAACACCCTATTTTCATCTGAAGCAATGTTCCAGAACATTGATTGGGGTTGTTTCATACCGCCACATTTATTTTCGTAAACAAAACATTTCTTTTGTGCATATTTGATCGCGATACTAGGTAAATGGAATACATTTTTTTCGTTTATACGAGAATTAAATTTTCAACGCATTCGCTTGGTATAATAAGAGATGAAATATACTCATGAAAAAAAATGACTAGCATGAGGAGGGTATATTTGAGAATGATATATGCGAATAACATCATATGCATTCACATTGATATGCATTTTACATATTATATATAGTATAATAGTCAGAGGGAATAAATCCTGACGATGATTATCATTGTTATTATTATTCGTCCAGTGGCGCTTTGCGCGTTATATCTTCGCGAAATCTCTCTCTCTCTCTCTCTCTCTTTCTCTCTCGCTCGCTTTCTCTTCGCCGGGGTGTTTCATCCCTCCTCCGTGTCCCAGCGAAGGGTGCAGCAGGGTGAATCCAGGGTGACCCGGGGCAGTCGAGGGTGGCCGCGACGCGTTGATAATTGCCGGTATCGGTTAACCCGGGCCTCTGCCACCCTTCCCCCGCCCTCATTCCTCATCCGTGATACCCGCAGGTCTCGCAGAGACCCGCAACATTTTCCTTCCCCACACCGCCCCTCATCCCCTCATCATCTCACTCTCACCCTTCGCTTCCGCAACCACCGACTATCGCTCCAGGGAAACAAATTCTGTTTCTAATTCATCCTTGGATTGTGTCCAGCGGGATCAAAAACCGAGAAACGATTTTTAGATCCTCCTTTGACTGGTCTTTGTGCAGTTTTTGAAAAAAGGTTCGCGGTGCGAAGAGAAAATAATCGATCTGAAAATTAATTACTTATACAGATGCAGAATTATCGAGGTGAAAAAAAGAGACTTTGAATCTAATTGACAAATCGGGGATCGGTGTAGGCAAAAAGTTTGCAGAAATATTTCTGATGCGAATGTAAAAATGTATGGATGCGTGACCAACGGCCAAATCCTCAAAATTTGTGATTTAGAAATCAGTACAGGTTTCAAATGATCACCATTCTCAAAACTAGAATTACCAAAATTCAGACGAAACTATTTCTATCAAGATCAGTCAAAATGACTGGTCTTCAAAAAATACTTAATGATTGAAAAATTTCATAACATATTGACATAAACAATTCCGATCAATACGATTTATTCAAGACCAGTCAATTTTACTGGTCCGGTAGTTCTAGCGTTAACGAAATCCTCGATCTTGCACTCCATAAATTTGTCTCATATTAAATACATATTTTCGTTCAGAATTGTGTATATATATGTATGCACGAGTAAATTTTTATCTGCTTTGTGTGTATGAAAAAAAATTCAAATATCAAAAATTCCAAAAAACGCTTCATGCTGTATGTGTACCTACAACAAAAACAAGTGGCCAAAGATTTCACTTACATAGATCAGAGGAACGATCAAAGGACGAAGGACGTTAAACGATGCTTAAAAGTGACCCCGATCCTCTGCAGGACCCCAAGCCTGAAAATCAGATATGGGGTCTTTTGAAAAATATGATTGATTTTTGGTGGAGAGGGTTGCATATTATTCTGGGGTGTTTAACTAAAATAACTGCTCATTAGATGAGATGTGTTAAAAAAAAAAAAAAAAAATAGGAACAAACATGGTTATTCCCTGGACAAGCAGATTTCAGTATCAATACAACGATTCTAAGATAATTTGTAGCGACATTCGATATTCGGCAAGTTTAACTAAATGGGTTTGCTCGTACACTTGGAGCCAATGAATCTGAGACGGCTAATTTTTTACACTAGACAGTTACGTTGGCAACACAGAGAAACCTACAGCGCCACAGTCGGTTGAGCGCGAAACAAACTCAATCTCAATAAACATAACATAACTCGCGGGAATAATGACTTGTTGGATTGCACGTCATTTTCGACGATTCGACGGTCATGGGTTATGTTTTGTTTATTGAGATTGGGTTTGTTTCGCGCTCGGCCGACTGTGGCGCTGTAGGTTTCTCTGTGTTGCCAACATAATTGTCTAGTGTAAAAAATTATCCGTATCAGATTCATTGTCCCCTTGCTTTTACTCACAGGTGTACCAGCACGATAAAGTTTGCTGGTTGACCGAATTACTTTTTTCCGAATTTGACGCGGAGACCTTTGTACGTAACTTACAGTAGACGGTTCGAAATGCGGTGCGTCGTGGACGTAAGACGAACGTGGGGCAAAAGTAACGCGGGGGGCGGTCCGTGACTAATCATGATAGTTCCGCCCGGGAACGGCTGGGACACACGACTCTCGAGGTTCCGGTTCCGGCGCGTGCCGGTTCTCCCCCTGCCGGCCTGCGGGAGGCACACTCCCAAGCAATTATTACGCGATGCACAAAGCTCCGCCGTGCCGTGACGAAATAGCCGCTCGCGGGATCGACGCGGAATCAAAGAGCCGATCGGAGAACGAAACTCGGAGACCGGAACGCGGACCCTGTGAGTGCAGCAGCGCTATCTCTCCCGCTGATCTGACACCCCCAAACTCTCCCGCGATCATTATTCACCCGCCAACAAAATGCACCTCGTTATCCCCCGGAATATGCGCCTTGCACGTGTAAGTCAGCTATGCGTGTATATATGTATAAGGTACGTTGTACGGGGTGGTTCAGGTATTTGTATGTACACGTTAGGGTTGTTTTTGAATTTTTATCATCCCAGGGGCTTAAACATTATCAAATTGATAGAAAAAAAATTTCCTGAAAGTTTCGCTCTCTATGTCAACTCTAAGATAGTCCGCTTCGCGATCGAAGTATCTCATGGAAATAACATGGGAAGGACTTTTTTTACTCTTTGAAGTTTTATAAGCCGTTAACGAATGTACTGACGATATTGGAAAATACATATTTCTGTAGAGAATTGGACGCTCTACGCTAAAGTTCTGATGCATAAAATTCGTAAATGAAAGCGTTCGTATGTTAATTAAGGTTCAAAGTTTAATTTATATAAAACTATCATTCTGTCAAGTATAGCTTCGAATTGAACAATCGTGTTGTAAAATATATTGCATATTTCTTTTAGGTTACAAAATTTGAAAGGAGATTTATTTAATTACATTATTCTACAATAGAATCTCATTATATAATAAACGAATATCTAAAATTATTGTCTACTAATAGTATCGATCGATGTAACTCTAAAAAAATTTGAATACTTCTAGTCTTGGTTGATAATGTAACCTGGTTACAATACTTTACAAAAATGTTTATTTTGCATTATCGTCAGTGCATTCGTC
Organism: Neodiprion lecontei; assembly: GCF_021901455.1. Lineage (NCBI taxonomy): Eukaryota > Metazoa > Arthropoda > Insecta > Hymenoptera > Diprionidae > Neodiprion > Neodiprion lecontei. Next base: position 4,072,276 of record NC_060261.1, on the reverse strand, counting down.
AACGACTCATAAAATTTCGACGAACAAAAAACGCTTAGCCTTAAATGATCCATATTATGCTAAACTGTTTAGTTTAGCTTTAAGCATTTATAATTATGAGAAAACATGCAGTTAAGCCCTTGTCCAAATTCAAAGATATCTGAAACTTCATTTGTGCAAACATGGCGTATGATGCTTCAGAACATGTCGAAAATTCAAAATTGTCTGCAACAAGTGTACTGTACGTATCAGAATTTTCAGCCTTGCAATTCAAATCGGAAACAAAAAGAAAACGTCGTAAGTTCCAGATTTTGTGAAGAGGATCTCTGAATTCGTTGAGATTCTAGAAGCACTTTCGTATACATAATGCAAAAAACAAACGCGATAATATTTTCAACATATTTTTTCAACATCCCAAAAAGATTTTCCTAACCTAACTGGATCATTTTAGCGCTAGATCTCGGTTGATCTATTGAAAAACTCTGAACAAAAGCCTGTCTAAAAGATTCCCAAGTCAGAAGTTATCTTTAACCAGATCATTCACCCCTAACCTAAAAAAGCTGCGTTCCGTACCCTTGGCCGCTAATTATTATCACCGAAAATTAAGGCTTTATATTTAACCGGCGTTGACTCGAAAGATCACGACTTGACCGACGGCCACCCTGCTATCCGAGGGTTTGTTTTCGACACCTTCCGAGATCCAATCAATAATCCGGCATACGGCTCGTTGGCTGCAATTTACCCTTGCAGTGTTTCCGCAGCTGCGAATAGATGGCGCTTCCCGTGTTTCCACCCTTGTTTTAGTTCCCGCATCGAACACCAGATGCTCCCGCGACGCCGGCGCTGCTTCATCTTTTAGTCACACGTCTGATTGTATCGGATTTATTTTTCATACCTTGACTCTACGCTGCTTGATTGCTTTTATTCTTACTTGAAAAAGCACCATTTCAAGACCAACCTCATGTGCAAAAACAGCACTTTTAAACTATATCATTGCGAGAATAGACTTGTTCTTAATATTCCCTCGATAAATTCACCACGATTTAACCGATTCGTAAATTCTACTGTATACGATACAGTAGCTACAAAAGCTTTTTCCACTTCTCCATGTACATATAACGCCGATATAAACTAACAACTCAATTTTCCTTATTATTCTCATAAAATTGCAGTTATCAAATAATATCTGACAATTTAAATTCTTAACACATTGTCAGACGGGGAATGTTTGCCTGGAAACAAACAACGCGGCACATAAATGTCATCGATGAAACCCAGCCGCATGTTTATTTTACCAATTAATTCCTGGCCTGGGTGTATAAAAAATATCCGAAAACCCCAGAGACCTGCGAGACAAAATTTTTATTCCAAAATGTGAACCAAGGTGATGATCGAGGCCCCGTTTTAATTGCCCGGTAATCCTCCTCGTCTAGTCGTCCAGCTTTTCGACCCCCAGATCTAAAGTGCTGCACATCCGGAGTCGAAGGTGGCACTCAATTCTTATCCGTCGTGACTCGGCAAGATTTCCTCCCCGAGTGTGTACGTACGTATGTATGTATGTATAATCGCGACGTGTCGTTAGTACGTACACAGAGGATCCCTGGACGTCTCGGTAATCGATGATTTGTCGCGACGGGGGCTCGACGGCTGTAGAAAGTCATTAGCTAGTTAATCATGCGTTATCGTGTGTGCTTAATGTTGCGTCAATGAGGGAGGAGTGAGCGAATAAACTCGCCGCCGAGTTCTTTGCTCCAACTGCACAGGGGGGGGGGGGGGGGGGGGGGGGGGATGGGGGATGAAGGTTGAAGTATATACGCGGCCAGCTACCCCTGCGATGCATGCACCCGGAGCTTCTTGGCGCGCAGTCAATATTGTTGGCGTTCAATGCAGCGTGAGCAGTCAAGCAACAGATCACTGCTACAACTCCTCCTCCTCTTTCTCCTCCACCTTCACCACCGCGTTGCCAAAGGGCAATGGCGAAAAGGGAAGGGGGGGGCCCTATTCGTGAGCCGTGCAACCCTCAGCCAGAAGCTAACGCGATCACGATCAGTAGCTCTTTTCTTCGGCTATTCCTGTAACACGCGTTCGTGACCTTATACATACATGTGTTATAGGTATGTATTATTAAAAAAAAAAAAAAAGAGAGAAATTTGGTGCTTGAGAACGTAGAATTTGCGAATAAAATCATGATTATATCAGAATGGCTCTGGTTTTTATGTTATTTTAGTATCGAAAGAGGGGGTGGTTCCTAGTACAATCATGATTTCATTCGTAAATTCTAGGTTTTCGAACACCAAAATTTACGGAAAATATCAGGGCGATAGCAAAATTGTTTTTTTAACCCTTCGTGGTCGCACTGGTTTATTTTTCTCCCCAGAAACCATGTATTTATTATGGGACGACAAGTAAGTGCGACCGCGAAGGGTTGAAAGAAAACAAAAATTTTCAATGTAAATATTGCATTTTTGAGACATGTATGAAAATTTCGATAAAATAAATAACTACAGCCAATTTTGATAAACTACGTTTATTCCCCGGGTCGTTGACATCAAATCTTACTAAAATCACTCAGATATCAAGAGCAACAAAACCACTGTTGACCAGTGTAATACATGTATGCACCTATGTATGTACGACGTACGAATCTTCGATACTCTTTTCATTCCTTTATTCTGAAAGAATTGCAATACGCGTGTCGCTCGGTTTCGGCGATTTTTCTTCTGCACGATGCGTTTAAAACTTTTCTAGCAAGTTCCGAACCGAGGAATAAACTACGTCTCGGGTCGGGAGGGTTGTATAAGAGTAACGTCAAATAAGTTGTCTTTCGTTTTGGTCTCGTCTAGGCACTTATTCAACCCTCGTCTCTGACCTTGTTTATTTTTATCTTTATTCTTTATTCTCTTCGTTTCTTTATCTTTTTTTTTTTCTCCATTTCAAAGTCAAATGTCAGAAAACGATATTGACTTTCGTCAAGACTTATCTGCAGGTAGGTGTCGACGTCTTTTGACACTGGTCAGAGCTTCTCAAATTACAGTTATCGAATATCCAATACATTCGGTTCGTTGTACAGATATCGGAATACTTCGACCCTTTTCAAATTACAAGAAGATCGGAGAGTGTATACTCGTGTAAATTGTTCTCTAACCTTCGACGGATGAAAGAAGACAAAAAAAAAAAAAAAAAAATCGGAAGTTATAATCGATTAGCGAATAAGGGAAACCTCCGGATGCGATAAAACGAAGGTACGAAAATTTCAAAGAAAAACGTACATAAAACTCACGGTTCTATTTCGATTTACAAATCGCACCTATTTCTCGACTTCGAGGCGTACACGCGAGATGCACGGAGAAGGGGGGGGGGGGGGAGAGGGGTCCGTTGAAAATTTCAGCAGGGGTTCGGTTGTCGAGGGGGGCACGTGTGAGGGATTTGCCGGCGGAGGGAAGGGGAGGGAGGATAGGACCAGCGGCGACGACCGGTGTTTGCGGCGTCCGCCGCCGACAAAAAGGCGAGAGAATTTCCTGAAATCCTTTCTGAGGGGCTGATTGCCATCATTACCGTGGAGTGGGCGGGAGTCGGGAGTCCGGAGCGGCGGCAGAGCTCAGGGAGCAGTTGGGGCGCCCGGTGAGTGGAGGACAATCAGCGGTATTCAGCGCCAACGACGCCGACCGAGGCCTCCTCGACTGCGAGAGGAGAGAGGAGAGAGAGAGGGAGGGAGGGAGGGAGGGAGGGAGAGGGAGGGAGGAGAGCGGAGGAAAAAGGGAGACGGAGAGAATCGATCCATCCGCCGCACGGCTATGTACGGCCAAAGGACGACCGCGACGTAAGTCAACGTCTTCGTCGGCTCTCCCTCTCGCCCTCTTTTTTTTCCATCCCCTGTTTCATCCTAGAACCAGAGGATATGTTATACCTGTGTAACGGTACATGATATAGCTATTTATAGTGGGTAGGGGTGAAAAACTAGTGTTGCTGATTGGTAGAAGAATCGGAATGTCGAATTTTAATAGACGCGAAAATGTTAATCGTGGAATTTAAAAATTTGGAACGCTCAGGTTCGAAGAATTGAAAACATAGTTAGTTGAAGTACGGATAGATAAAGTATGGAAAGGGCAAAACATGGAACAGTGAAATTGAGAATCTTATCGAGAGGAATTCTGACGATTCTATCGTTTGGCATTCTATGTTCTGACCTTTTTCATGATTTACTACGCTATACTTTGACTTTCAAGATTTTCGGAATTCTGTATATCTAGTTTTAGCTTTTTTAAAAATTCGATACTGCGGTTTTTCGATTTTTTCATCTTTCTATATTTTTACCCACACCCATTTACAGTGGACCAGGTGAATTATCGTTGAAAACTGGATTTTTATCTTCAAATTTTTCAAACTTTTCGTACAGGATTGTTTTATTAGACATATATATATATATATATGTATACCAGTTACTATTGAATGGCAAAAGTCTGCCAAAGGTAGCGAAAATTACTCACTTTCGGAGTAAAGACTGCACAAGATATTTATTATCTGTTATACATGTTTAGTCTTTCTTTTCGTTATCTCAGCTTTCCAATCTCGAAATTTGAATATTTATGACTGACAGGTTGTTACTGTGTAATTAAGTAAAATTTTGATATCAATCACTCTCAGACAGATTCTTCCCACTTAAAAATCCTCCGAAGTTTGATTATTTCTTTCTGTATACTCCAGATTCAACCAGTTTTGTAATGTGTATCCTGTAAAATTTTTCACAGTATCAACTATCTTTATTGAAAAATACTTGTCAGATGATTTGAAAAGTACAAAATTTTCGCGTCCGTTAATTCCAACGATTTCTTTAACCGTTCCAAACAAACGAACGACAAGAATATCATTTCCGTGGTGCCAAAATTTAATGATGAATTTCGTATTTTCGAGTCGAAATAGACAAAAATTAAAGAGTGCTAAAAATTGATATTTCGATTATTTTACAAGATATTTATTACTACACAAATATTGTTATACGGCTGCCAATCTCATGATGAAAAAAGGCGTATTTCGAATTACCGTTAAAAGCGCTTTTATCTCCTTAAGGAAGACGAAACTGAAAATTTATTATTCTTCAAATTCTCATCATTTCGGTTCAAATATTAAGAACATATGGTCAAATTGCCATTTAGCTGACGATTTCAATTTTGTGGAACAAATCAGGATAGACAGATCAAATACTGCAGTTGATAAAGAAAAAACCAAAAAAAAAAAAAGGAAGAAACTAAAACATACAAAACACGCCTATCACACCCCATGATGACCCTAAATTCGGATTTGCGGGGTTGAATCGCGTCGCGACGATCAGCTTACAATACTGAGGGAGTCCTTCGGAATTCCTGCACGGCCGTGGAACGGAATGCGGATACCCTCCTCCGAGTGATAAACATGCAAGGTATTCCAGATGCAGACGCGTCGACGGTGGGCAGGTTCCAGAGTCGAATCGTCGAGGCGAGCCGGGTTTCCGCGCGGTGGCGGCGGCTGATCGATGTGTCGCCATGACGACGCTTCCGTCGGGAGTCGGCAGCCACCCCCGGGGGGCCGCTTAGGTGCCCGACGGGCCGTCGCTGATCTCTCCGGGGGTAACGAAGCACCGTGAGGAATTCGGAACTTCACCTCACTTCAGCGGACCCGCGAGGAGGAAAAAGAAGCAGGCCTATATCGCACGACGTGCCGCGAAGAGGGCCCTTCGCCTGCCTCCGCGATCTCGACGAGGAGGAGATCAAAGACCGGAAGTATCCGGTTCCTGATCGCTTCACGCTCCCGGAACCAAAGACCCGGGGGTCGCCTTCCGAGGCGTTGAAACCCGCGGCGAAGACGCCTAGCGGATCTCCGGATGGGTCTCGTCTCTTCTCCGATCAGACTTCGTCGTTTGTCATCATTTTTTTCATCAAGGCTAATTCGCGTCTTCGGTTATAGGCGGACTGCGTTTTTGATGAAACTTTATTACACTGATAATGATACTGGAGTATTGACTTCGATTTTTTATTGCTAAGATAATTCTGGGATATGCGGGTCGTTGAATAAAAAATGCGGTAGGCTACATTTCGATGTTTCGACCGCAGTTCTGGATCATCCTTAGAGGAACTGTTTATTTCTGTACACAAGGGCAAACCAATTTTTTTTGCATTCAAGTTCAACCGTAACACAGAATATAATCCAAGCCATTTTTCTCAAACGAAAGGAAAAGTAAAAATATGTATACAAGTCATGTCGTTTGTAGACTACACGAATTGAATTCCAGCGTAAAAATCAGTGCAAAGTTTATTGAACTGATATTACGGTGACTGTTGACAAGAAAAATCATTCTAGAAATGAGGATTTTGATGCATTTCAATCGGAAAAATGTCTCGTTGAACTTTTACAAATCTTTGAATTATAGTTTCTCTCAATTGATCAGAGTTCTATTCGTTTTACAACATTTATAGCATTTTTATTCTTTGGTGCCTACAATTTTTGTGGCATCATTACATAGGTTTGAAATAATTTTTTAATACCAGTAAAACTCTATTGAACTTGATAAAATTATTCACTTCCACGTTTATTGAACATGGAACGAAGTTTTCTTCGTGTAGGCAAAAGAAAATGAAACTATACTTTAGAATCAAAAGATCACGATTTTTACCATGGGATATACAAAAACCAAGAAAAGGGTAAAATAAATAATAACATGAAAAAATCACCGAAATTAAAACGAGAACAAAAATATGTAACAGCGTATCAAAATGGCGATACACATTTGTTAATTCATAAATCCAAAGTTCTGCGTATGAAAAATTTCATGTTTCACATCATTTGGTCAAAGGTAATGAAACGATTAGCGGTGAGAAAATTGGTGGACCAGATGACTGAGAAATCGAAGGTATCTTATTTAACTTTGACTTCACTTCGGAATAATCTGCGCCCTGCGGTACAATAAGCGCATGCTATGAAGAAGAAAAACAAGAAAAAAAAAAATATCGTGCTTAAAAAATGTAGTCTTGAAACGGAGTCGACACTTGTAATAAAGTGTCACGAATTTGTTGACACATCCCACCGCTGACACCATTTTCGATAAATAAGCGTACACGTGCTTGAAAAATACGGGAAAGAAAAAAAAAATTGACAACCGGCAGAGTATTTCTGCACAGCTATATACGACGAAACGAAATGAAATCAGATATTAATGAGTACACCGTATTTCATACGACATAACAGCACGCGACGTAAGCCCGTTGAATATTTGCCATGAGAGATTGAAGGAGGCGGAGGGGTTTCCCCGCGTGACGTAAATAATCATTTATTGATTAACTGTTTGGCTGCGCAAGTTGAGTTAACTATGGCTAATCTCTGATTTGCAACGCCTCCCCCTCTCCTCGCCTCCTGGGGTGGGAAGTGGCGCAGGGTGGGCCGGGGGACGGCAGCCCTTCGCGTAGTTTTCGCCCCAGCACCCTTCCACGGCGCTAACACGGAATTAATATCTCGCGAGTTAGCAGCCCCCATTCCCATCCCCGTCCCCCTCCACCCCCCCAACGACTACCGCCCGACGGCCCCAAAACGGAAATGAGCGCGCGGATGCCTCTACTGCCTCTCGTCTGTCCTCGTCCTCGGCCGCCTCCACTTCGTTCTCCTTCTCATTGCTATCCAAGGTTTCGCTCAATGCCAAAAGAATTAACTGTCATCATCAACCTGCGCACGCACACCTGAAGTTACCTCTTGGACTCGTTTTCACTATGATTCAAGAATTTTTCTTACGATGTTACGATCCCGCGAAGAGCGTTTCAACATTTCGCAAAACTGGAATTTGAACTTTGATCAAATCATTATGGTTTACGGGTACTTTGGTCAGAAGTTAGACCTTGGATGGAACGGAATAGTAAAGCTGTATCTGAAATCATTCAGAGATACTCAGAAGGTAATTATCGCTTTAATTAGAGCTTGAACTTGGAGCCGGTTCACTGACTTGAACTTATCAGGACAATTCCAGCAAGTCTTGGGAGCTTCGACGTCGAGTAAAAATTCCTGGAACGAAATTCTCTGACACGAGTACCCGTGTCATCCGTGTGCATGCTGATTTCGAGTTATCCCTTCGATATGAGAGAAGCAAAGAACAAAGGAACAAAAGGCTGGGAAAGACGGAAAATAAAACCCGGAGTAGGGGGTTGGTTATATAGCAGCGAGCAAAGCAAGTATGGGTATGCAAATTTCGGATAATTAGCGGTGTTATATGAAGCGTGGGCGATACAGGGCGACGTACAACGTTGGCGAACACACACATGTACGGCTTCGTAAAGGCAGAGCAAAGTCCTGCGTGTATTATTCAACATATTATACGTATGTAGCCCGCGCCGCGGTTGAAGTGGGCGCTGAGGCAAAGAGAGAAGAGAAGCACCTAGAGACTCGCGGAGTCCTTTGTTTGAGACAACGACTGCGTTCTTCCGTGACGTAATTAATGGCTTTCAGTCCTTTTGGGTAGTACCGCGTGAGCAGAGGGAGGGTCGCCGAGACCTCGAACCACCCACGAACCATCCATCCATTCCTCTATCTTCCTCGCCCACTTCTCCAAACTTTTATACCGCTCGCTGCACGCACCTATACACTATACCCATACCATTTACGTGACTCGCCTCATCAAAAACTGGGACCAAGAGGTCAGAGGAGTCCGAAGACTCGATCAGGAGCATTTGGATTCGGCATCACGTCGTGTCACAATGGTTGTTCCACCGTTGGACAATCCTGATCGACCAATTCTAGGCTTGGAATAAATGTTTCACGAGTGAACCAGGGGTCGGTTCATCGAACTATGATTTCTTTCTAACCCCAGTGGACCAGCCAGCTAAACGATCCCTTGGGCGTAGGGGCTGCAACGATACGTCAGATAAGCATCGGGCGATTTGAAACGGGTTCTTGGGAGTTGTCCGAAATCGTGGATAATCAGTGACCATTAGTAAGACCGCCAGCTTGGAATATGTATGTTTCGGACTTTTAATCACGGAGATTGGTTCGGAGAGGTGGACACTTTTTTGGTACACACTTTAAAATTGGCTCTTCTTCACAATTGAATTGTCATTCACTCGGTTACACCGACGGTTGACAAAGGGTTGTTGGCACTGCAGGGCAAAACCGATGCACTGTATTATGTCGGTGTCATACGCACCTCGACAAACAGTCGCGTGACGTGGTTTGGAGTAAGTAACGCGTCGTAGAATGTGTGAGCTGAACAAACAGGGTGTTTTCGTCGTTGGCAGAGAAGGAGGAGGCGACGAGGAGGAGGAGTTTAAACGGAGATTCAAATTTTTTTCGTATAACGACACGCAGAAAGAATGTGCGAGTTGTCTGGAGAAGCGAACGTGACTCGAAAAGCAATTCCGTTTCGATTACTATTACTGGCGGCTTCCAGGCTTTCTCGGGCTCTCTGTTTACGAACACCACTTGAAACAACACACGTGACAACCACGTCCCTCGTCCTCTATATACTATCTGGTAAATTAGCTGGTACAGTTAGCTGCTCAGCAACGTCCCTCTCGTCGTCATCGGATAAAACGCTTTGATTCGGGATGATGAAAGCCGAGTGAGAGGTAGATCAGCCCCACTTAAACGACGCGGTGGATACGAAGTGACTCGAGCGTCGCCAAAGTGCCATATTTTCAGGATAAAACCGTGTTTAAAGAGCGGTAAAGAAGAAGAGCATCATCGGCACGAGACAGTCGAGGGAACTCGCTCTCAAGGCACTCACGTTCCCGCCTCTTTATTATACGCATCTTTCATGTTTATGCCGGAAGACTCGAGTGCCTCGGGAGTAGCTCGAAAATACGTTAACTGTCCGTAGGTACCAACAGTCAAAAATCACGGACAAGTACATGTCGGAGATGGGAAAAGTGGTGGAAGTTTTTGGTCGTTGAAATTCTTCATCCAACGCGAGGAGATCGCTGTCAAAGAGCTCCCTTCACGAAGAAAGGGTTCTTTTTTTTTTGGGGAGGGGGTTGGCTTGAAAGATTTTCAGTCGCGGGTTATCTTCTCCGTTAGTCAATCGGCCGGGGTAAAACGAGACCAGACGATGATGATCCGGAGGATGGCTGGTGCGCCATTCTGGATTAAGCATATTGTACAAATTGAATACACCGAATAATCTGGGACTCGCGATTCGTATCGTCTCGCACACTTAACCGTCCCCTGGTGTAACAAAGTGGTTACTAGGTGCCCCCAGCGCAATGCTGCAGGCTTATCGCACAACGAACGCGCCCTCGCCTCGAGTCTCTCGACAATACGACGTCGCCCCCTTCAACCCCGTAGCGATTCGTACCCGGGATACGGACAATGTGATACCGACCCTGAACGCCGGCTGCAGGCTGCCTCGCCAATCTTGTAACTCTATATTTTCGCGCATCGAGATAATGCCGGCGACGATAGCTGCCGCCGATCGCGATCCTGACAACGCGAACTGAATTTCGACGATGTAACCAATCGGATCCCGTGTACATTGCTGCGATAACGAGTCACTGTGAAGGAGAACGCGGATCGAGTTACCGTCAGGGACTATTTTCTGTTTTCATTTACCGAGGGGGTCTTGGATCTTACGTCATAAATTTAGAGTCTTGAAGTGAAGTTGACGCTTGGAATAAAGCGTCAAGAATTTGCTCGCACATCCCACCGCTGACACCGTTTTGTGTGACCACACGCTTGGAAAACCTGAAAAACCTGAAATTGTCAGGGGATTTTTAATTTGGTCATGGAAAAGACTAAAAATATCAGTTTTATATCATGGAAATTAGAAATGATTTTTTGAGGTGAACAAATATAACTTAAACTGACTTTTTTGTACATTATATGTTTCTTCAATTCGAATCGAACTTGAATCGAATGCAGAGCTTATAAGCTGAACGATTTAGGTTTTAGTAACTTGATAGAACTAGGAAAATTTCAGAGAAACCAAGGTTTTAGGCCCCGGAAATCCTGAAAATGCCATGGAATTCTTTTCCATAAAATTTTTGGCCACCCTGAAACACGTAATTGTTCGTTTGAAAAACTTGGCTATAAGAAGTTATTCTAATCAGTGACGCTTTCAAAAAACAAATTTCCAAACAATTCGTATTTCGATACTTTACTTTCGCATGTTTAAAATTTCGATAAATCGGCCATTCGCAATATTGACCCTTCCAAGTTTCGACCCCCACCCCCATCTATCTCTCTAAAAAAAAAAGACATCTAGTTCAAAGCAAAACTCAACATTAAGCTCGGACCTACCGTGGCCCCGGTGATTCGTTCCATAGTTTCAATTAGGCCCCCCGTACAACGCACGTATGTACATCCATACGTCCATACACAGACCAAGTTATAGGTACCTTATAAGTACGTTACAAAGCCGCGTGCAGCGTTACACGCGGTATCCATATCGTTGCCAGCTCGGCGTGACCGCGACGCAGACCGGAAGGCCAGAGTAAAGAGCGCCAAGGGGGTTCAGGGGGTTCAGGGGGTTCAAGAGGGGTCCCAGAGTCGGAGGGGAAAAGGAAAGGCCCCTTTCGCGGGCTGACGGCCCAGGGCAGGAGACCACTCGAGAGCGATCGCGCGTTAAATGCGACGACGGGCGTCGACGAACGTCGGTGGTCGCGTGGCCGGCGCGTGTCTTCCTATCTGGGGGATCCCCGGGGTTCCGAATAGGCGAGAGAGAGAGAGAGAGAAAGAGAGTCTCTACTTACCTACCGTGAAGCTAGACTTCGCCGGGCATGATACAACGATACAAACTATATTTAATCGGAAATAGGAACTGGCTTCGAACTTCCTGCGTTGCGGGGAAGCCGACATATATTCAAGGATTTTCGGGACGGAAATTTGGGGTAAAAACTATTGGTACAAAAAACACGATTATACAGAGGTTCGAATTATAAGATTGACCAAAAACAATATATTATTCTTCCTTGCAATCGGTTTTTGTTTTTTTTACTACCATTAACGACGCAATATAATATCAATTTATGTCATTAAAGTATCAATTATTATCATTGTCTTACTTAGTTAGTACCTATTTGATGTAATAACTGAAAGATAAATGAATATTTTCACCTAGAATCGAAAATTATTTCAAATGAAACTAGAAAATCTTGAAAATACTTTTACCGGTATTAAGACTACCTACTGAAATTTACGAAATTTTGATTTCGAATGCGATTGAACGAGATATAGCTCATTTTATTCTTTAATGAATCATCCACAAACATAACTATGAAAAAATACTATTCAATTTCACATTTCGCATGTTCACGTTGATTTCATAACAAATCTCTTGAACAGTGAATTCCTCTTTTTTTTTTCTTACCAAACATCGCAAATTTCACCGCAATTCAAGATAGATTTCTTGAATCCAACATTAATTCTTGACCGGATCTTGCCACGTTACAAGCTCGCAATTACTTTTCGTTTCAAAAAGCGTATTTTCCGACCATTTTTATACATCGCCTTCCCCTCATTTCCCCTCAATTATAATATTTCCTTCTCCGATCGTTCGTCCACCTCTTCACGAACGTCACCTTCTTCGTTCTACGGGTATTTATTCAACCACGCAGGGGCTTTAATGAGGTTAAATGGGTTCAGTGTTATATCGTTACGGTAGCGATTGGTGTCCCCCCCCCCCCCCCCCCAAGCTCCATGCTCCTGCAGGGTATGAACTCCACGTGAATCACGGGTTAAAGGAATCGGCCACTTGCAGCCACCGGGGCGATTCGTTGGCTGCAGGCGGCCGACGGCGGCACGGCAGACAGCCTGAGTCACCCCTCGTTTCCGGATGCATTATTTTTCATTTTGAATAATGATAAATCGGACAGTAGCTGGTACATATGCATTATGCATACCTGCGTACACGTGTGAACGAGCCAAAGTGGCAACCGGCCCTTAAAACGCTCGACGATTCCATGCACCTAGCGCATATAATTTGACATTTCATTTTTTTATAGACGATTTGAAAAAAAAAAAAAAAATTTACCAGCAGGTCTGCTAATATTTTTTGGATTTATTCAATCATTTTTTCAATTCATTACTCGTCGAAAGAAAAAGTACAAATTACATGTTACATGTCGATATGACAATTCACATAAGTTAAAATTACAAAAGTTTGCGTTATATTTACTGACAGAAATGTAACAAATAACGTAATAATAATGCGGATCTGGTGGGATATTATTTTTAGTCAAATTTTTCTTATGGTGCTCGAGGTACAGCTACGCAAAAAAAACTATTGAATGCGACAAATGTGGCAAAAGATATATTTTGTCAATACAAACACCTAAATGTTGCTTCACGGAATGTCTGAAGCAAATTGTTTTTTTTTTTTTATCAATTTTTACATCAAGATAAATGAGAGTCATTTTCTTTCTTTCATTCTTTAGTTGACAGTATCGAAAAAAATTATGATATATACTATTTTTCAAGTGGCTGTATCATCTCCGTTATTCAAAATCATCGTTTTAAAATTCTCAGTACACGATGATATATTTTTTATTTCGAATTATATGAAAAACATACACATCGACCCCGACTTCAAACCAAGCTGCATTTCTTTCTATAAAAAAAAAAAAATACACACACAATGCAAACATATTGTCTAGAGAAAATGGAAAGTAGCCTAGATCACCTAATTCATAGTATAATTATATAGTTATCGTGCAACCGAGAATCAAATAGTAAAAGCTGACCTCGTGGCCGGCAAAACTTCAGTGTAGAATCTAACGCAATGATTTTAAACGTATTGAATCAGCCTGATGTTTGAGATCCGTTGAAAAGCATGAAACCGATCTCTTTGTTTCCTCGAAAAGAAAAAGTGAAGAAATTTAATGAAGACGCTTGGATCAGGGTTGAATTTAATGCGCAGTCTTTGGATTGCCGTTGTTTCAATTTACTTATCGTCAGTATTTATGCCAAATTTTCATGGATTCTCGTTGCAAAGATGAATTCATGACGAATCGCACTCGGTAAATAAAATCACGGGAATTCTGTAATTGGAGAAAAATTGATAAAAGTCAGTGATGGTCTCGGCCATGCGCAGTGAAATGAGTCGCCGTTCGCTCAGGCAGGCAGTAGAAGCTGTCGTAACGGCCAGACGAAATTTATGACCGAGGCTTGACTTACGTATTTATAGACTTTCACCCAAGTTCAGACTTGGTTTATTCGGTATTAACGAACAAAGTTATTAAAATCAATGTTTGATTTCTTTACTTTAAGTTTCGCCACCAAAACGTTCAAAATTAGGCGCTTTCGGAACTTTTCAAATTCGGAACTTCAACCTCGCCCCAAATCGAATAAAACATTCAAGGTACCTCAGATGCGACAAATTGTGATGATATAATTATGTCATTTTACCCTGTATTGTGAGATACTGTAAAAAAAATTCAGATTCAGAACTTCAACTGTTCGTAGAATTTATAAATAATCATAAAGATTTAAGAATCAAACGAAACGAATCGAACTCACCGTTTTCCGTCATCCTAGGTAAACGATTTATTGCTTTCCTAAAAATTCGAATTTCAAATAATTCTTAATCAGTAAAGTCACACTTTGCAGCTTACGGAACAATTCTCTGCATTATAGACTCGCACATGCAATGCGGAAATAATTACACGTGGCTCTAATCCAAGCGAATTGATGCTCGCTGCAAATTAACGACACGGAATTCATTACCATATAAAATTTCGCTACTCGTATACACCCCGACCTACAGCAACACTTCGTAGAAATCGATCTGTCACAGTTCCAACTGTTATTAATTCTTGCTGAAAAAAGATAATTCAAATCGCTTCATCGGCCTTTCCAGCTCTTATCGCAGCCTCCGATTTTTGAGTACATTGTACAGCTATATGAATTATTATATGAGAACCAAAATTGGGACTCATTTAAGAATATTCCGGGTTTTAGTCCTCAATTAATCCTTAAACTTTTCTTTTCTCGAATTCCATGTATTCGAGATTCTGTAATTAATTGCAACTGAGATGCGAGGATCTCGAAGTTGATTCCGATCTAAAAATTTTAAAAACTTCAAGACTGATTTGTCGAGTCAAACTAACAATGAGCTGTCAGAGGATCTTGAGGGTATAAATGAGGCCTGAATTCGAATCGGCTTAGCTGAAATACAAAGAGACGAAGAGCCAAGATCGATTCAAACTAGCTGTAAAATTTCGACGCGGGATTATAGATCCGTGATTTCTTGGTTTTATATCATGGTGTAAGCCTAGTTAAAGACCAGTATAATTATTTGAAACTCAACATCCCGTTGATAAATAAAAATAATAAAAAAAAAAAAAAAAACAAATGATCTCACCCTGTCGAATATATACTCGAAATTTACGATGAATTCTCTTTTTCGCGAATATAATATGGAATAAGGTGAAATATCGTCAAGGTATATATTATAAATGAACGAACGAAGCAATGAATATGAATATACCAGATCCGTGATTCGACTTGGGATCTAAAATGATCGTATATCTACATTACCTACCGCTGATAAGCGGTATCTCTGTAAGTTTTCCCGTACTTATTTGAGATCTCGGAGTTTTACTTTTCCCTGCATCGTCTTACTCGGATCGGAGGGGCGACACGTTGATAGGTCGCTTCGGTGACTATAGCAACTCCTCTCCCCGTCTTCCGTCCCGTCATCGGGCAGGCTGCATGGATTCGGTCCGTCTTGCTCGTGTTCCATGGGGGTTGATTAGGAAGTAGTTGGGATGCGCGCGGCCGCTTCGACGGGTGTGAAACCCCGCCTACGTTCGGCGTCGCGACGCCGAGGGGGCGGTCCGGGTTTCCGCGGCGCCAGGCAACCACGGGGTTAACTTCCAGTGTCACTAAGAGCGGGAAGCCACGATCATGTCCTCACACCTACGTTGCCGACTGGGCTCAACCTTGGCCCGCTGCAAATGAATTGTGCTGTGCACGTGAATTTTTTCTTTATCCTTATTGTACGTGTCGAAACACCCTTAATTCTCATGGTTTTTTCTCAATTCTGTGTGCTTCGGGATCATCGTACCGCGTGATTAATTATATATTATTATTATTATTATTATTATTATTATTATTATTATTATTATTATTATTGCGGGTTCGTTGATTGTTGTTGTTATTGTTATTATTATTGTTGTTGTTTTTTTTCCTGGTGCGGTGCTGCGTGACGGAAAAAAAAAAAAAATAAAAATAAAAAAATTATTATTGTGAAAATTTACACACGTACATTAAGGGGACTGTTTTGAGTATAATAAAGAGACCGTCAGGATTCCCCGAGAGGACTGCGGTTCAACTTTGACCTTCCGGTCATCGCGACCGCGATGCTGGACCTAAAAAGCAGCGGTACCACTGCTGCGGAATTGCCAAGGACCACGGCCTTCACCAATCTATCGATGTTGTTCGCAGGTGAGTATTACGGATAATCAAGGAACAACCGGGGACGAGGGTTTAAGCTTGCAAGCTTATCAGCGAATCGTAGAAATTATTAACTCAGGGTGAATTGCTGACGCTTCTTATTTTCGTGTTAAATATTTTTTTTCTTCTTGTAAGAGTTGCGTGCGAGATGAATTTCTTGATTAATTATTGAAAAGGAACGCCTGTAATAAACATCTTACAAAATATATGTTAGTAGTAGTTGTAATATACATATGTAAGTTTGAGACTAATCCAAACTACAGCGCGACTATCAGAGGTCGTCCGCTCGGCACACCTACCAAGCCAGAGACAGCGGTCGTCATGCTGATTAGTCGAAACTGCGTAATTCAAACAGAAACACGCAAAAGGCTCGTAGCGCTTGGCGCTAAAGTTTATAATCAAACAAAGTTAATAATTATAAGTACTAGTTGTTGATTCAGGTAATCCTGGGCATAATTCCATATTGTAATTATCTGAATCGTTTGAACATGTGTAAATAGTGTAAATATATTTCAGTTATTACCAGCATCAACCGCAGTACTTTATTGAAAACAAGATAGCCCTTAACTACGAAAGATAAGGGATTGACTTATACATATATATATAGAGAGAGGCTTATACACTGCACGGGGATGTTGCATTTTGATAAGTGAAATGTTACTGTCACCGGAATTTCGCAAAGCATTAAAATTTCGTGATGAAAAAAATTTGATGATTCGAAGCTCGGACTTTGGATGAATAATTTTTTATGTAAGCAGAAGAATCTGAGCTCAGAGATTTTCTTTCGTATAAGTAAGAAGAGTATATTATTTAGATATTTCTTTACTGAGGACCTATACGTAAGGACCTACAGGAGGCGTAAACATGCCCGTAAATAGGTTGGTCGTACAAAATAAAAAAATTAGAAACAATGTTTGTTATAATTAATAACAGACATAAAGTAAAGAAATTAAGATAAAAAATAAAAGACAGAATAGGCGGATATACTTCTTGAGCATTTACAAAAATTACTTAACAAAATAACAATTTTGCATAACACGATAATAGAAAGAAATGTTCACTTGACAGAATATTATTAACAGTATATTATTCAGATATTTTTCGTTCTGATAATAACGTTTAAATTCTATTTGTTTATAGGAGTATTTTACACGCTCTATATTTTGTTCTTTCTTTGCGGCAATATATTAGTAATTGAATATATCTCTTCGTACCTTGCGTCTCAAATTAAATATAAAAGTAGGATAATTTGGCTACACTTAAGTTTCTTCACCTACGGAAATATTAATATGAAACGTTGTGGTGTAAAAATGTTATCTTTTTACTCTGAATCTGCCTTATTAAAATCACGAGTAAAGAAATTTCAGACAAAACGGTTTAAGAACGGTTTTCAGTACCGTCAAGGTAAAAAAATTTCCAAGTCATCGTGACGAAGCAAAGGGTGAAAGGTAATTATTCAGTAGAATTGAATGTTTGAACTTGCTAACCGCCACACAATATTTTCAACGTGTAGTTTTAATGCAAAATAGTGTAAATCACCACATAAACTAGCACGTGTCGTCACATTTACGTTGATACATCTTCGTAACGTGAAAAAAAAAAAAAAAACTTGGGGGAGAGTTTAAAACCAATTTCAATAATAATTAATAATTATATAATATTTTTACAAATATTGGATATCATTCTATATCTTATTTAACATCTCACTCGTATTTACAGTCCCGAGTTGTAAAAAAATTGCTTAATTTTCAAGGTGTACCTACAATGTTAATGCATACAGTTTCATACTTATTCGGGTATAGTTTTGGTATTAGATACATAATTTTACGCAGCAATCCTCGTTCCCACCGGACAAGCTGCATAGATTTTAACATATTACCATACAGCCACACGTGATCGCGATTCGTATCTGACGTGAGATTTGAATTTCTAGGATAAGCTAACTGAAATTCAGTGACCGATTATTTCTGCAGATTGTTACCAAGATAGGACGAAAAAAAAAAAAAAAATTCCTTCCCTTTGATCATACCAGTGAATCAAATTACGTCGGTTCTCCAGATCGGATGGCGATAAACGGATTCCCGTATATAATACCGGTTAAAATAAAAACCTGAAAAAATATTCGTTACGGTACGTACGATTGTAATGCACACGCATAAATCTCAGAAACTTGAGTTTGAAGGTAAAGTTAAATGGAAAAAGAAGAACAGGTAAAAAAAAAACAATGAATCAATAAAAATATCAAAAATCACACGCGACCGAAGCTCCCTTCTCTGAAGACATAACTATCCAACTCGCATGGCGAAATTATTCTGCGACAGTATATATATATATTTTTTCTCAATACACTGAGAAAAATTTCATTTGTTACAGTAACCAGAAAAATTGAGTAAAACAGGTATCGTTAAAAAAACTGTTTGAATATTGTTGGAATTACAAAAAACGAGGCACGCCTAACCATTTTGCGCTATCGTCGATCCTTTTTTTGGTTATTGCAACGCTGAATCAGTTTCTTCGGTTTACTCTACTTTTTTAGTTAAACAAGGCTTTAACGTCAATTTATCGTTGCACGAGCGTTAAATTTTCGCAACAGTTACGCGAAAATATATCAACGGCGATCGTAATGATAAAGAATAGCAACGGATACCAGACTTTCCGGTAACGGCTAGAAAACTAATTATCATTTTCTATCTAAAACTATATTTTTCGATTGTGGTAAATAATGAAAATAGTCAAGGACCGAGCGGTAACCGGAACTAAAAATTCCTCTCAGTCTATGTAAAAAGGCGATCATTTGTACACATAACGCTTATTAGCACACGGTGATCGAGGCTCTGATTTTCGAATTAACCTTTTAAGGGGGTTAACGCGGATCAGTGAGTTTTCACACTGGACCAATTTATGACTTTTCCGGACGACGTAGGCAGCATAATGCATCATATGCGGCGGTGGCGGCATCGAGACCCCCAAAAAAGCTGCCCCGACACACGACCCTCTGAATTCGGTCGTTAGCCGACGCTTCATTCGCTCATAGATAGGCGCATACATATGACATCTGGAAGGTCGTTTGACCTTGGCTTGACCTCTGCAGACTCGGTCGTCTCCGTCGTCACGAATGCCAAATTAACGCTGGGTCATCTCGGCTGTAATAAAATTACGTTCGCGGAATAGTTTCTGTCCAAGGAGGAAGGGGGGAAATTTTTGCCACGTGATTTTATTTTTCACGATGGAAATCAGACGAGGCACGAAATTTCTCTCGTCAATTCATTGTTCTCCCGTCATTCTGTGACTCGTGGTCGGACAGTCGTTACCATTTTGCGATTCTTTGTACACATGTAAGGGTTGACTTTTACCGCCGGCCGAAGACAGGCCTTCGATTTTTACGACCCCATACGTGAGCCGTAAAACTGGCCTTTTGGCCTACGTGTCGAAATAAAATACGCAAACACCATGCGAGAAAACCAAACATCGCTCTTTCGGCTTTCATCTTATACGTGCAGAAGGGGAACGAAATCATCAGTCTTATCTTTCCGGTTGGTGTGTTATGCGTATCTTACACCGACTATGCAAATCGAATTTCCAAAATTATTTCTCCACTCGACGATCTCGGAGAAATTCTGCAACCGTTGAAAAAAAAATATCGAATGGTTTTTTTCAAGCAGCTGAATATTAAACAACAAACTCTTGACTCACAAGGAAGGTATCTCAGGTCGATCTCATCGATTTGATTCCCTCTTTAATATGTTTTAGTAGACTAAAAAAAGCATGTCAACGGGCTATTTGGCAGTTTCTGTTTTTTTTTTAATTGACAAAATTACCTTTTTTACTTCTCGTTATGAGAAAACTTTTCCCAGTTGGATAGGTTGAAAAAAAAAATTATATTCTTGTGGGTGAAACTGCCAAATCACCCCTCGACATGCCTTAGTTTGGAGGGTGGTTTCACCCCCTTAAAGTGTTTAATGGCGGATAAAAAAGAAATACGTGTCGCTTAATTTTTAGTCTACCTTAACATGTTGCAAAAGAAATCAAATCGGAGATATCGACCTGAAATGTCTTCCTTCTCAGAGTCCATTTCATATTGCTGATTCTAATCCTGTTCAGCGTATACCGCAACGATCATAATCCTGCATACCTTCTGCCCGAAGATTTTCCCCTGCCGTAAAAAATCTTTCATCATCGCGAAACAATCGGTCGATCATACCCTCCACTACACATATCGTAATCCCGTAAGTCCGCGAACCCATCGAGGAAAAATGTCAAGTGGACCACTCGAAAATATTATAACCGCAAGGATTACCCGGATTTTGGTATTCCCCGTAGGGAATAGACAGAAAGAGAGAGAAAGAGAGCAAAGAAGGGGAAGAAGAGGAAATTTCTTATGCCGTGGCCATGTATTGTTATAGTTGTCGAGTAACCTGCACCATCCCCCTCGTCGCGACACGTGAAATTCGAGGCTGTATTAATGGACCGAAAGAGGCGAACTCGGAGGGGGGGACGGATCGGAGCCACTGGCGGACAGTGTTTGCTCCGAAGGTCACCCTGGACTTTAGCCGGGTCTTCGGTAGCCGGGAAGAACTCGGCGTTGTCGTCCTGGCACCGCGTATGTACACACTGGGGTACGAGGGGACATCCCCGGCGCGCCAATATCTGCCAAATGAAAATATATCTGTTGGCAAACATGCCCCCCGGGCTGACGAGCTCGAACCTTGGGAAAATTCATAGATAGAAATTCCCCAGACGTCGGCACTCGCTCCTATTTTACCCATCTCGACTTATGCTCAGCTGAATTCACATACGCGGAAACAGCGATAACAATGATCTTCCAACACTTCGGAGACTCCTTAAAGTCTTGACCAAGCACACAGTCGACTGGTTGGAGAGAAGTAGAAAGGCACTTTTTAAGCCAATGGTCGGGACCTTGTGACAATCATGAGTACGCAAAGTCTGCTAGTTCGGTAACTCAAAGTAACCGATTATATGTAACATACAATCTGTCTGTAAAATGACTTCTCATTCTAGTCAACCAATGGTCAAGAGTAACTGTAATATTGGGGTAACTATGATTTCGTTGATCCTGATTTCCAATGCGCTATTTCAACTTATGCGACTACTGTACGATATCTATGTTTTATTGTGAATTTGATTTGATCTCAACGTTTTCGAGGACATTTGAGGTCGTAAAATTGACGGTACTCTGACTCCAGGCTTGCCAATCGTCGTGATTCGATCTCAATTGACTAGTCACCACTGTTGAGAAGCTTGGATCGAGCTTTTCGAATAGCAAAGGTATTCGCAAGATGTGGAAAGCGTGTCATGTCTCATGTTTGACTCCAAGATTCAGACTTCTTTTAAACATCCTTTCGACATAATCGAATGGATATATCAATTAGTCTACAAACTGATAAATTATCGTCAAGTCCAATTTTTAATTATTTACTGATCGGTCGAGAAATTCACTCTAATATTGTCAACGTAAGAATATTTTATTTTTACCTATTTTCAGACGGTTGATTTTGATACAGAAAATTTTACACTCTAGTACATTGTTTCTATTAATAATTCCATTTACTTTTACAATGTTTCAGATGCCAGCAGTTCGTACAAAGGCGGCTGGAGTCACGCCGCTTCACCAGCCCCTGGCCAGGGTGAGTTTATTTATCAACACCATTATGAGATGCATTTTAATCCCTTCAGACAGGTGATTTTAATCATAAAATTTGGTTCAACCCCAGTTCTGGTATTGTATAAACCATTCGAACTAAAAGAATGTGTTCCAAATTGGAATCACGCTCACGTCTCGACCGAGATCGTGCTCTGCGACGAACGAATTCTCCTTCCCATTTTGCCAATCTGAAAAAAAAAATCTAGTAGATTTTGAAGTTCATCATCGTCGAGAATCAGGAAAATTCGTACCATATCTTACGATTAAAAATACTCCGAAAACCATGTCACAGAGTCTTGAGGTCGAATATGAACGGTCTGGGAATTGGTTCGCGAATCGAGTTCGGGCGTCGCGACGTCGGGCGGGGGCGATAGGAGTCTCGGGGGTTTCGCCGAGTCGAGTAGGGCGTGGGCGTCGCGACGCTTTGTGGCGCGTTCAACCGCGACCTCTTTGTCGCGGAGTGCCCGAGGCATGCAAACGGGTGTGGAGAGTGACGCCTCGACGGGCGAGGAGCGCCGGAGGCAGCGCTGTGCCCTGTTGAAGGCACAACTCGCAATCACGGTGGAGAGATCAGAGCTGCAAGCCGCGGGGCAGTTTGTTATAAACAGCTTCCACACCCCCGTTCCTCCTATCCCTTTGCCGCATGCATCGGAGGAGCGAGAAAGGGCGAAATCGCGCCAAAGGACGTACCTCATCCCGTTCCCTGGCCTTGTTGTTGTCTCGCTGACTGCGTTTACACTTTGCAGAACACGCCGTTACGCCGCCCCCATCTCGCGGTCACTGAGCTTATGAAATTAGACCCGTCGCGGTTGCCCGGGGCGTTTCCATCCCCCTCCCCACGATTTTACACCCCGGTGACGGGTTCGACGGTTGGTTCAATCCAGAAAAACAATCGACTCTCAAAGACAAACACCGACGACCTTTTTGAACGCAAACGGTTTTTCAACGGAGAATTTCCTACTGAGAAATTATGTTTGATGGGGCCAAGAAGCACCTCAGACCTTCACCCTTCTGATCAAACTCGTTGACTGAACACTGTTTTCGGATTCGATGACACTTTTGGGGACGAGAACTGACCGACTTCAACAATTTGATGAATCGATTTTCCCGGTAGTCACTCAATTGGATCAGCAGCTCGGTGGTGCTCATTGGAACTAGAATATTCAGCCAGAAATCGACCACGGTTGTAGGATCACATCAAGATCGGCAGAATCATTGAGCTACCGTTTCAAGAAGTACTTAGATTCGCAGGATGTTCGTTACATGATCAAAGAAAACCTGGTGATTCTGTAAATATCCCGTACATCAGGAGGATAACACAAATATTTTTTCATTGGTCTCAGGAACGGCAAAGTGCATCGGATAATTGAATAGCAAAATCATAGTTCAAAATAATCTTCTCCATTAATGACTACGCGGAGTTGTTGAACTGCAATAACGGTATAGACAACAACTAATGCGGGTTAATTCACTGAAATTTTGGTTTGCCCATAATAACTCTGTAGAAATCTGGTACCAAAAATCAAGTTGGACCTGCTAGTTAACACGGTGAAGTTTGCGGTGTTTAAACATCGGAGGTAAATATGCACCCCAGATTGTGTGGACATCCGTATGCAGGAAGCAGGTATCCGGGTGTACAAAAGCGGGGTGTGCAAAGCGTTGAGCAGTACCTACTGCAGGTAAGAGGGCGCCTAAGGTCAGGAAGTTGGTCGAAGCAAGCTCGCCCCGAGTCAGTGGTGTAGAATGAAAAATGGTTAAGAGTGGCCGCGGAGCTGCTAGGGGTCATTCGTGGGGTCAGAATCGAGGAGGGGAAAGGGAGGTTCGACTACTAGCGTGACTTTTCGACCCAAGTCGAGGCCCCAGAGACCAAGCAAAGTCGGTTCACCGTTGTACGATAATTATACGCCCCACGTCGGCGCGTGCCTCGCTGACGGCTTACGCGCCTCATCGCGTATCGCGTGACTATCTTACCAACTCTTGGGTAACGATCGGCCCCTCCGGAGTACCACCGACACGGAGGAGAACAGCCTTCGTTGGCTAATCACGCTTTTCGACTTCTTGCGAGGCGAACGATTTGTCCCCGCTACCGTCGCTCCATGCCATGTATGGCAGACCATTGTGCCTCCGCGTGATCCTTTGCTCGGAATCAGGTGCCCGGGTCACACCTCAATTGCATCACACCATCCAGCAATAAGCTCTCCACTCGACCCGTGTTAGCTGAGATTGTTTGTCCCATTGCAGGTGTAACCCAACATGGTCACCAGATTGGCGAATCGAGAATAGGGCATGGATTTAGGGAAATGAACACAGCGTTCAGTGCTCTAGTTCCAAACGCCTTTGTGAAATATTCTTTTACACGCGTACCATGAGATAACCCGGTTTTATTCTTCTCCCGTTCTTTGCTCCTTGATGTAGCGACTTTGATCGACGCGCATGAAGTTGTTGACGAGGAGGCTGTGGATGCCTTTTTGAGAGAAAACAGATTTCTCGGCTTTTACAGAAGCATCGCAAAAAGAAGTTGAAACGACAAACGTTGTATACATATATATGGGAGGCAATTTCGAAAAGAACCCCTCTGTTCAGCCAATCGAACGAACCAACCAGGAAAGTAGGTATATATGTACGAAAGTTTCGGCTTGATTCGTTCTCGAATCGTACAACAGTCCGAAAGATTCATCGCTCTTACATGCCTCTCTGAAAGTGACACGAGTGGCGGATATGGCTGGGCTTTTTACACGCACTTAAGCACCTACGTATCGCCTCATTTTCATGATCAATCAGATGCGGAGATGGAGACCGTACCGAATCGCGATTCATGGTTTGAAACGTAATTCCAGGCTCATGACAAGTTTCATCGACAAGTATCTACTTGCTGGATGTTTCACACTCAGCGATTCCTTTACGCAAAAAACTGAAGACTGTAACTGCCGATGAGGGATGGAGGTAGCTATCCGAGTTCTTCGACCCGGGGTTGGTTGGCTGATCCTTCCAGGAGGAAGGAAATCGTCGGAGAACAACACCGTGGAGTGTAACTCGGGGGGATGACGATCAAGTCGAAACACAACCGACGATGCGTGAACGTGTCACGCATTGGCACGTGGCCGTGTGTGTACTGGTGAAGACATAATACAGTCTCTCCCCCATATGCTCACGCATTCGAGCCATTCGAATTGGGGGATGGCGACGCGTTTCCTTCGCCGTTATACGTCACGCGCGTACCGCTAGCTCTACGCACCGTTTCCCACTGACTTGTTGCCCGATCCGTGTCCCCCGACTCCCTCAGGATCGCGTCGGAGCCCGGCAGTTCGGAGCCCGCACTTCCTGCCCGAGGGATGGGAATGGGGACGGGGATTGCGGACCCTGATCGAAGGGTGCAGCGTCGCGTGCGTTTCGTCCACCCCGCCTCTATCTCCTCGTCGCGTGCGTTGAGTCTAGTTACTCACTTAGCTCTGTACTTATTGCTTATATGTACCATGCTTCTACTGCACCGTCGTGATTTGCACCCTGTAACCGGGGGTCGCTTATGGGTCCTGGTCATACAGCGTCTGCTCAGGACTCTGGGGTCGAAGGTCGCCGGCGTTTTTTTTTTTTTTTTTTTTTATTCCATACATTTAAAGTTCGGTATATCAAGTATCAAAATTTTTAACAATCGCAGTTTGTCCACGGTAATAATTATTATAAGATAGAAAAAATCCAGTGATCCTACAAGTCCTGGAAAGCTTCTGGAGAAGTTCTCCCCATTTTATACGTTAAAGGTCACTGGATGTCCTGTTCAGTTACCGTAACCTTAACAAATTAACCCACCCAATTCTTCACTTATTTTATTTTTAAACGCTCCAAGGCTCGCCTCGAACGCAGCAGCAGCAACAACCTGTTTCAGTCCGCAAGAGCAATTATACCAGCTCGGGCGTCTCTGCCTAGTAATTTTCGTTTTTCATCGCGGCTGCACAGCTAACGTTTTCACAGTATTGTTCAACGTTTATACACATTATACACTAGAGCGTCATGATTTGTACAGCGGATGGCTAGCGGGGGGTGTAAAAGCCGGAGGGTCCGCCGATCTGGAGGTCGAAGTTCATATAACTCTGGTTCCCTCCCCCCGCCCCCCCCCCCTCCTGCCCCCAGCAGTTAATTTGAAATTCTCGCTTTTTAATTAGTCGCGTTTTTCATTCTGCTCGTGACCCTCACCCTCCTTTTTCGCGCTTCGATATATTTTCATCTTGACTCTCTTTCATATTTTTACTTTTCTCAATTTCGTGCTACGGTTTTGTTGCGGGTTTTTCCTGTTTCTCTTTATACAGACGTCCGGTTATCACGTGTCTTGAATTTTTCACGTTCATTTCATCCTCCTCGTTGTATACAATCGTACCTCATACATGTACACGCCGGCTAGCCACCTCACTCACGGTCTTCGTGACTAGTTCAAAGCCCCTTTGACTCACGGAACAAAGATTTCAACTCGTCACAATAGCAATCGTAAAGCGGAATTGCGGCTCGCGTTCTAAAGGGGTTCCCTCGAAGTGGATCGCCCCCGCAAACCCGCAACCTTCCATTCCCCCAAAGTTTCGCTTCGCCACTGACGCGATGTCAAATTGAACCATGTAATAACTAAATTTTAATAGCTCTGCTTTTTGTCCAGTTTCAATGGAGACGTGATCGGTATATTCATTCCGGACCAAAATCTACAATTCTAGAAATCGCCGCTTTAATCATTGTTTCATCTCCGAGCCCGCGTGTATCACTTTTCAAATTTTGGAAAAAGCTATTCCACGTGCGGATCCGTTCATGGTATCCAATGAGTCTATATAAAAGAAGTGTCAGGTTGGATGCTTCAAGAGCGGGTTCAGAACAGGTCCGGGCTTTCGAAACACTCGAGTGACATGCTCGGCTGAATCTAAGGTGATCGAAGATGGTGATATTCTCCGATACGAGAGTGAGCCAAACGAGCTAGTTATCTCGACAAGAGAGGGAGCTTGGGTCATTGTGCTGTAGCAAGCGTCGTCTCGAAAGTCGAAGGGACGGCATTCGCGCGGAAGGACAAGGTCCTTTGATCCTGCGGCGGTAGGAGGCAAAGGACGAATTTCGGAGGAAAGAGAGGATGCAGGGCGCGGATCCGTCCGGGTCCCAGACGCGTAACCGGATTACTCCGCCCCGCGTAATTGCTCGTGAATGCACTACGAGGATCCGAACGACAATGGGAATGTCACGGGAGCTCGGGGTGTCCAGGAGTCGGTGGTGCCCTTGGAATGGGGTTCGAGGAAGCCCCGCGGCTGCCCTGATTGCGGCAGACCCCCTAGGCGCCGCTCGACCTCGAGGAAGACGACGGCGTTCCACCCGACCCCCGAATTCCCAATCACGCCCGAAATCAAATTGTTTAACATAGCGGACACCAACTGCTACTTAACCGTGACATCTGCCCGTTTCAATCCCCTCGAATAGAAACAGCGCGATTGTTTTTACGTTCGGCGTGTTATTTTCTATTCAATATATATATACATACTCAGCGCGCTGCTGTACGGAGAGAAAATAACGTTAGGTTATAGGTACAGTCCTGATAATTACCGCCCGTGTACGTATGTAGAAGCAATTTCTTGTTCGATATTCTTGTTACGATCTTCTTCCGGAGTTTCTTTTTGTCCTCCAATTCCAGCCGGTAATGCAAATCATCGTCCGGCACATCAACCTCCCCGAATCGAAATGTATTGCCTGCGTTTAACCCTACCAAGGTTCATGTAAACCTTCTTTGAAGGTAACTGCACCTAGAAATCCTACGTTGACCCTCTAAGTGCTAAAAATTTAAGAAAAAATCCTACACCGAACCTTCTATTCCGAAAAATTAAAGTACCAAATCCTACTTTCACGCTCTCAGTAGACGATTCAACCTATTTTGACGCTATTCGACCTACAGCTCTTTCATTGGACCTGTAACTCCTCCTCTATGGATATATTATTACAGTGAAATTCTAGTGCTCACAAAAAAAAACTTCTGTAGGGTTGAAGGAGGTTCTAATCAGACTCTATTTTTAGTATTAACTCGGTAAATCGGTGAATTTTGGATATTTTTAGCGTCAAAGTAGGGTCTGATACTGCATTGAAATAGAAGCTACTTTCCTATCTTTAAGCCCTACGTAGGAGCTCTTTTAAGGTAGGCGCAAAATTTCGACTCGGGTCGTCAGAAAACCGCCCGTTTCCCCTCTTTTGAATCATACCACTTCCTCGACGTTGAGAGCAAGGTCTGATCATTCGACCGTAGCGCAATCATCCTTAATTAAATTTAGCTCGTTTTCTCGTACGTGGCCAGCGGCTTACGGCAGAGTTGATTTGGTCCGACCCCGATGACTCGGCTTGACTTGAAGAGGTGCTCGGTTCCTTCGGATTCCCCAACAAAGAGAGAGAGAGAGAGAGAGAGAGACAAAGAGAGGCGGGTCGGCTTGATAAGGCAGCTGTAAGGCTGTAACTGTAGAGACTCGAGAGCAATCGGACTCCTGGTTGTATATACGTGACGTCGGAGGGTAGGAGAGAAAGAGAAAGAGAGATAGAAGCAAGGAGAAAAGCACTCAGCCGGTGTTTGCCTACACGGAAATCCTCTCCGGCAAATTCTGCCGCTCGAGTGGGTCATCTCTTCATCTTGGTCCTCACCGTTTACCTTAAATCCCCCGGCTTCTCTGATTATTCCCAGTTCCTCAGGTGCTTTTAACCCTGAAAAATATCGTCGTTACCTGAAATTTACGCGAGGCACGTTTCGATGAGTACTGATCACTGTTTCGGTGACAACACTTCGAAATCGTAAGTATCAAGATGATATTCTCAGAGTCTGGTGAAGAAAATCGAATACATTATGGTTATGAATTTTGAATTCCGTTACCTGTGTTGAGTGCGGCTATCTTATACCAGTAACATTCCATCTCAAAGTTGTTCGCATAACGTGATCACTGGGATATATCAGCCTGCGCGTATCGCCGGAAGGTACAGTTTAAACTAAATCTCGACCAAGGGTGTTGACCAAAGTTATCTCGACTGTTTCGCTCTGTCGCTTCGGTATACATACTCTAGAAACCATGCAGGCTATGTATGAGGCTACGGACTCAGCTGCTGTCAACGGATACTTACGACCGATTGCACCCAAACAAAATACATTCTTCCAACCCAATACCGCTCCAGAATTCACCTCGAAAACCCTCGTGTACTCTCTCTCCGAAGTGAACGCGACACGCTACCAGTCCCAGAATAATTCCCCCGTCGCAGATTGATCGCACTCGTTTTGTACGTGGAAATTCATTTCGCAGATTCATTCCTCTCATACATAATAAAACTGTATACATAGGTATAATCGACATTAAATTCGAGCACACGGACATTTGTGAAACTCATAGTTTGCATGGGCTTGCCGTGCATGTAATTGCCTCTTATCCTGCACCTGTAATTTTCGCTGCTCCGTGTAATTTTTTCACCGTTCATTCACGATTCATTCAAGCCGTGAAAAATTGACCGCGATCCGTTAATGTTTCGGTTCGGCATGTATTATTCGCGATGGCGGATGACGATAATCCCGAGTTGTCGAAAGAAGTCGAAAACAGCCTTGTCAATGTTCTCAACGCAAGTTTTTTTCTCTCCTTTCAGGATACGGCAGTAGTCTTTCAAAGTCTGCGCTCGACACGCATTCGCACCTCAGACAACCCGGTGAGTACACTCAAGTAGTAAGCCTGCATACACAGATTCGCATATTTCACCCAACATCCAGGGTTAGCATGAAGGGGGTGGGTAATAGCCACAAATCACAGCGGTGAAAGCAAAGTGAGGTAATAAAATTCCGTTACACAAAGATGGTCTCCTCCCGCGAAAAACGCCTCCGAATACGAAGCTCACTCGCACACGAATTCTTCGACATTAGACACGCGCAAGGGCGGGTATTGGAATCGATATATTTCACGGCTATTGCTTGTGTAAATGTGCAGCAGTCGGGCGGTAGTCGCAACTCCGAGCTCCCCGGTGCTCGAGACGATCATCCTGCAGGCCTTGTCCCTCCTCGTATCCAGCAGATAAATGGGAATGCCGCCCCTCGATCCCCGCCACCACCCCCCCGTCCATTATTAACTTGTAAGTGAATTACCGTTCGATCAAAAGGCGATCAAAAGGCGATCACTGCTCGCATTCACGGGGAACGTCGACCCGACTAGCTCGCCGTTATACGGCTAGCCGACCCTCGGCTTAATCCGTCCTTGCATCATGGACTGCAGTTTACAACAATCTCTCTAAAAACTTGCAACAGTCAATAGTTGGGCACAATGGACAAACTGGTTGTGCATAGGAACTTATTTCTCGTCTCGCAGTGTTGCCGGCTTGATGATTTTTTCCCTAGGTTTGGTGGTTTTGCAGGGTTTTTGGTGGAAAGATTCTACCGTCCAGCGGTTGGTGGGAAAACTGGTGATTTTATACTGAGTAGTACTTTAGTGCGTAAATATTGTGCATGGATCACAAAAATTGGTCTCAGTTGCTCGTGCTTGACTTGGAATAATGATTGCTGCTCTCTCTTTTTGGGGAGCGCGCGAGTTATGCTGACTTGAGGATTTTTTACTTAGGTTGGTGGTTTTGCAGGGTTTTTGGTGAAAAGATTCTATCATCTAGCGGTTGGCGGGAAATCTGGTGATTTTAGGATGACAAGTACTTTAGTGCGTGAATATTGTGCATGGATCACACTGAAAACCTGGTCTCTGTTGCTCGTGCTTAACTTGGAATTATGTTTTTTACTTTCTCGTTTTGGGGAGTGCGCGAGTTAACCTCCAACGTGGTACAAGATATAACCCAAAGATGTTTTCCTCGTCGTCTTTCCAATTGAAATTATTACGAGCCAAATGAAGTCCATTCTATTGTAGGGCTGCTATTATATCCTTTGTGTAGACTGTAGGGTGCTCGTCGAGCTCGTCGAGCCACTGCACCGCGCGCTGATGACGCATTGTAAAGCTTTTAAGGGCGATAGCCACCAACGGTGGCTCTGCGGAACTCTCTAGCTCCGAGGGGATTTCGCTCGGGTTTCGCGTGCCACGGAAATGTAAGAAATATGTCGCCGTTACGCCGAGAGAAACTTTGAATCCTAATTCGACTGAAATTCCCTAGACTCGTCGTTACAGGTTGATCGGTATAGGGAATTTTTCAAATAATCGAACTGTTTCTTACTTTCAAGCCAAACTTATAACGGGGTTGCAGTTTCTTTATTTTTTGCGTTTCCAGGAGTTTTTCTCACGGTCGACACTATGTCGGTATCGGTTCCAGATCCGTACCAAATGTTCGGAGCGACCAGCAGTCGTTTGGCGAGTTCGGGCTCGGGGCAAATTCAGCTGTGGCAATTTCTGCTCGAGCTATTGTCCGACTCGAGTAACGCTGCCTGCATCACGTGGGAGGGTACCAACGGTGAATTCAAACTGACAGATCCGGACGAGGTTGCCAGGCGGTGGGGCGAACGGAAGTCGAAGCCAAACATGAACTACGACAAGCTTTCGAGAGCGCTCAGGTGAGTGACGATCAACCGATTGAGTCTATATCAGTAACAGTGCATGCGAATCAGACGTATCGTCGTTGAAGATTTTTGTATTCGATGTCGTTGCATAAGAAAGTGAATTGAGGAGAACGGTCTAGACCTAATTTTCATTCGTCGTTGCTTCAGAATTATTAGGCACTTCAGTAATCGATAAATGCGCAGATCGATTGAGTTGACAAGAAATTGAATCGGTCGAATCGAAGAGTGCAGTGAAAGTTTTGATTACCTCAGAGGATTACGCGAGTCTCCCTCGGTCGAAAAAAATTATAGGTTTGATTGTTTCGAGTCGTGAAATATTATATTGTGTAACAAGGAGGCAAACGCGGGCGTTTCGGGCCGAACGTAAATTTGAAATATGAGTCGTAGGTGAGCCGAAGATGAATATTGAAAATACGCGAGGCGAAAAGACCGTTGCCTCCTTCTTGCACACGATTCTGCATACGACAAGAGTACGCCACGCGTTTTTTCACGAAGCACGAAATTGAGGTTAGGATCGCGCAATGTCAGATTCGTTCGCGACAGCGCATGCGTGCGGTATGGAAAAGACCATTTTTAACTCCTAGGACTGAAAAGTGGTATTTTCCGTACTCCGGGCATGCGCATTCGCAGACTCACTTTACCGCCATAGAAACAAATACCTTGTATACTGCAAACAGGAATGAAAAATCGCGTAAAACATGCTCGCGTTGTATAAAACGTTTGTTTTTCATTATTAAGGTGGTACCTGCAACTCCACTCACACCGAACAAAAAATCACTACAGCCTTAAGTATCCTCAAAGCGATTCGCCGAGTTATTGATACAATATAGGTACATACTCGAGTTAAGATTGACTTATGAATACCACCGTCGTTTAATGATTCCAGGTACTACTACGACAAGAACATAATGACGAAAGTTCACGGCAAGAGGTACGCCTACAAATTTGACTTCCAAGGTTTGGCGGCGGCGACGCAACCGGCGGCGGCTGATCCCGCGGCGTACAAGTACCAGAGCGAACTCTTCATGTCGGGTTACGGTCACGCAAAATTGAACCTGATGCCACCGCCGGCGGCCTCGGTCTCCGTATCGGTTCCCGGGGGCCTCTTCCAGTCGGCCTCGAGCTACTGGTCGAGCCCCGGGGCGAACCTCTACGCCGGCCACCACACGGCGAGCGGCCACGTACCTCCGCACCTTGGTACTTACCCCCATTACACATGACCCACCGCCGAGCATTGGGGCGCTCTTGGAGCCCCGCGCTGATTGTGAGTCGAGCCCTTGATGGCGCCGCGCCACGTGCCGCAGTGTCCTACCCTGTGCTGTGCCATACCGTGCCATTGCCGTGATAACTCATAACCGCCGGTCGAACCTGCACCCTTTCCACCCTTAGACCCTTAAACCCCCGCCCCATCCCCTCTCCTCACCGCGCTGCTCGTTTTTTCGTGCAGAAAATTTCCCCGCCCATCCAACAACCACCGAAAAAGATCCTCGAGCAGGATCTTGTGCTATGTATAACTGTTATACGTATAGTATTACATATAGTATTATAGCTATATGTATAACGTGCAGACCAAATTCGTGCGATCGTATGTGCACGCTGTATGATAACACCAGAGACTTCGGCTTCTACACGCGATTCACTCGCGGCTGTAAGGACGATACAAAGACTCGTTATATTTTACTGCGCTGTATTCCTGTACGTACGCGTGTAATGCGTTACCAGTGAGAAATTACCGACGCAACATCTTGTAAATACACAAAAAAATCTCTCCGCCGGGATCCGACGGACGTCGTCGACCGTCGCCCCGCGGGCATCGCTAGTCTTAAGTTATTATAAATATATTGTGTGTATTATAAAGTCTCTTTATTTATTTCCGTTGATCGTTTGTATACCTGAATGGGTGAACCGTCGTTTGGTGTTCTTGAATTCGGGGGCTGGTCGGTTGTTCGTAAACGGCCTGTACCGTGCACTCTAATTCCGCGGTTCGAAAATTTCGAAGCAATAATGTATGATTGAACAATTATACAGAGTCAACTTGTTGTTTTAACGAAACTTCCAAACGAATCAGATCTCTGCTCCGTCTAATTTTTCACCTTTTACACGATACGTGTATTATTTCTGTTCAAAAATCGTGTACATTTTTTTTTTATGCAGCCCGCCTGTAACTTGAACAGGGTCAGAAGCATGAAGCTTGGACCTGTGAGAACCAATATTATAAAAACAGTACAGAAAATATCAAGCGACGTGTTTACTTCAGAATGATAAGGAAGGAGAAAAAAAGAGAAAGAAGAAAAGAAGGAAGATGATTATACCTCTGTCAAAAGAAAACCAAAAAAACAACCAAAAAAAAAAAAAATCGTTAATTCTAAGTCGTATATTGTACCATATTACTACCATAAGTATAAAGTGCGTAAGCATTAGCGTAATAATTAGATACTAAAAACAAAAACAAAATAAATATATATATATATATATATGTATATATATATGTGTGTGTGTGAGTCATTTCACGTCAAATCACTCACTTTTAGAGCAAAATTTACATCGATGTTTCCAAATTTCATAAAATTTTGTGAATATGTTATTTTTTTCACGGGACAATTTCCCTAAATATTTATGTAACTTTACTATCAGTATTTTCGACTCCGTGTAATTTCGAAAATACTTAGACTAAACTTCGAAAAAATTAGGAAAATTCTCTCGAATCGGAGGCGATATATTCACATAGTTTTATAAAATTTGAATACCCGACCGTTTCGAGAGTGTGCGGTTTGACGTCAAGTGACTCATATATAAATATTTTAACGCGTTCGGGGAATTTCTCGGGCTGGACTTTTTAGACTCACGTACCAGATGTATTAATTGAAAAATTTATACTCGTACTGCGGAAATGTTCGACTTCCGATCCGGGAAATACCCGTGCGACACCAATGTAGATAGGGTGTTTTCATGTGTAGTGTATTTAAATATAAATTCTATACAATAATAGTAATAATTATTATTATTATAAGCGCGTAGCGATCCTAGTCGAGTGCGTGAGAATTTACGCTGCAAGAACGGTGAAAATAATTAATAAAAACGAGTATAAAAGTTGTGCGTGAGTAAGTTATATAGATACATATAAATACAGGTATGTATATATACACGAGAGTGTGTATGTGTGTGTGTGTGTGGATGATATACGTACGAGTGCGAGTCAGCGATTGCCCGTGGCGTTCGAAATTATAAATAGGATGAAATAATATTATACTTATTATTACTATTATCACTGTATTATTGATACGAGTATTATTTTCATTCTTCAAAATGTGTTAGTTACTATTATTACCGTTACAGTGTATACTATATACCTACATGTAAGATTACGAATCAAACCGCAATAATTATTAGACGGAGACCGTGAAATTACGACGAGAAAAGAATCTATAATGCAGTTGTATAATATACATGTTCGTTTCGTTCTTGTTATCGTTTGTTTTTCTCGACACTTCTGTCATTATTCTCAATTGTTTCTTTTCCTTTTCCTTTTTATTTTATTTCCTTTTTTTATATTATTTTTTTTTTTTTTTGTACGCCGGATGTCCGAGTTTTAAGCGTAGGATACGATACGTTAGGTAGATACGCAGCCCTCCCGAATAACCGTAATCACCGATCGAATGAATTTTCAACTGTTTATTATTTATTTATATTTTTCATAGTTTCATCAGAAAATGCGGGGAATTTCTAACGTCAGATTTCACGACGACGACGACGACGACGACGACGACGACGACGACGACGACGACGACGACGACGACGATGATGATGATGATGATAAGTGTAACTTGTGAAACGAATACGTGGTCGGGTGGGCTTGCCGTTGTTGTTCTTGTTGTCGTGCGCTTGTATTAAAGTCGCCATGTTCTAATTAAATGAGCCGATGGGGTTGTATCAGTCGTCGGCAAAATCAATGCAACCTATATCATGTCTTCTATCGCGTACCTGTTGTAATATTGTGCTGTATAAAATTCTGCGCTTTGGTACGTATGTCTATTAACGTAAAACTCGACTATTTTTTATAGTCGTTCAAAGCTTCTATCCAATGTTCTTTGTTCCAGTTACCGCTGCGTCATTTATAACCATCCACTCTGCACATTACGTGCAGCGATACCTTCGAAGAAATCATAATTTTTCGGTTCAAAAATTTGTTCCCAAAAAACCATCGTTATCTGCTCGTGTGACCTGTAATTGTTTTTCGCAGAAATCTTTGAAAAATATATTATTGCCACGGTTTGTTTCAGTATTGTGAAATTTTTACACATCTATCATTGTTTGTCGCGTACTTACGAAAGAAAAAAATTGCTGGACCAACAATTATGAACTATGAGGGTAGGATTGAATTTCAATTTGTTGGGAAAAAAATATTCTTTCAACGTACATACGTAATTAGTATGCTCCTTATTGAGGGTGGTGAGGAATTTTTTACAGACCGGCTTCCAAATCAATTTTAAATAGTTGAAAAACAATTCCAAAATTTTTTCACATTTTTGTCTTAACTCTAACCCGTGCCCCATAATATGGAAGATTTCCTCATTTAAAATACACTTGTTTCAAGCACATTCTTAGCATATATTTTATTGTGAGAGTAATAATGTTAAAAAAAATCTATAACTGCGAGGTTTTAGTGGGCATTAGTGCTACTATGTGAGAAAAAATTCACATCATCGTACCAGGTAATCTAGACAAATTGCACTTCCTCTGAATGGTAGAAAATCAGATTTCGAAGGTGTGCAATTCGTCGAGACTGCATGGTAATGGCCACTAAAGCCTCGGAGTTACAAATTTTTTTAAACATTATTATTTTTACAATAAAATATACGCCAAGTGTGTGTCCGAAACACGTGAATTTTAAATGCGGAAATCCACCCTCTTACAGGGGCACGGGTTAGAGTTGAGATGAAAATGTGAAAAAATTTGGAAATCGTTTTTGAATTATTTAAAATTGATTTCAAGAGTGGCCTGATAAAAAATCGTCCACGCCCTGAATAAGGACCATCCTAATGCGTGAATTAAAAAAACGATTAATTGAATCGGTATCTCAAGACAAAAGTTCAGTTATCAACACCTTTGACCTTATTAAACAAAGATTTACGCAAACTCATTTGAAAGGATTAATCAAAATAATGATTTACAGTAAAAACTTCCAACATCCGATTAACATATACTTAGAGATGAATTCTTCAGCCGTCAAGTTTGTTCGATAAATTTTCTACATCAACTTGGCGTATCGAATGGCTAGTGCAAAAATTGTAAAAATCGGAAATTACTCCGTCTGCATTCTCCCGTAAAAAACAACGACAAGGTATCGCGGCATCGACTGCATCATCGTCAGTGACGCAAGTTTGCACACGAGTACATGAACCGTATGCGTGTAAATTGTCCTCCTACCTGGCCACACACTCGCATGCACATTATATACCCAGGGAATATTTATGCCTAGGTATTATACACAACGTGGCCACGACCCTCATCGAGAAAAGGATTCCCATTACATGCTGTACCCGGTGACGGTGCGGGGGGAAGACATAGCGAAAGAGGCGCGCAAGCGGGGTTAAATGAGGGTTGCCATGGGAAACGCGACGGTGTGGGACGTGCACCCGGAGGACGGAGGGCTGGGGGCGGGACCAACAGGAAACCTTCGGCCGGGAAATTCGCGGCGTCGCCGAAACTCCGGCGGAGGCGGCGGAGGTGCCTCAACGGCGGCTAATCGATTCCGCTACCAATCAGAGCCTCGCTGCTGGTGCTGCTCCGCGTTCCCTCTGCCTCCATTCCATTTCCCCTGATTTCACAACCCCCGGCTCGTCCTCTCATCCTCTGTCTCTGTCAGCCGTATCCATACCGCGTCTATACCTATTTCTGCGTTGCTTTATTTTCATCCTTTTCTTTTCTCTTCCATTTTTTTCATTCGCCTCGCTTTCTGTTCTTCTGTAACCCTTCGTTTCCCTCCTCGCTATGTTATATATGTGTGTGTGTATATATATAGTAAATTCGTTTTTCCAGCAAGCAACAACGCGTAGGCGAGGCCTCAACCCCCTTATCCCATCCCTCTTATAATACCTTTGTACGCAAAAAAATTAGGCCTGGTATATCACTACATTTCGTGGAAACCATGCGCCGGCTGAAATTTCACGACTGCGTAAATGTATCGCATCTTTTTTCTTTTATTCTTTTTCAACCTTTTCTTTTATTACTTGTCTTTTTCTTACGCTTTTTCAAACGTAATATCGATCCCTTGTGCCAAGTTCCTTCGGTCTGTAATGGTAGACCGTATATTGACGCTCTGATGAAGACTATGCTATTTGAATGTTTAAAGTATAGGATAGGTGTTTACTTTTTGTGTAGGATATACATCTTCAATTTTTTTTCTTTAACATCCTATATATTTGGTTGGACATTATAGAAACAAAATAATTTTCTAATTCCAAACTCAGTCTAATCTCTAGGCGAACATATCGAAATGTAACCTGACAGGCGACAGTAAGTAGTAAACTCAGAGTATGGTCAGACGGATAGAAGAATACACGATATGGACATAGGCAAATAGATAGGAAAGAGTTTTAAGCCTGCATTTATCGATATCAATGTTTAAAATACATAAAGAATGAACCGCTACGTGAGCTACGTCATTATCAATCTTTCACACGTTACAACTTTGTTGAAATGATAATTTTTCAGGTCTTATCTTCATCGACGGTAAAATCCTGCAACGCGGTCGGTACTTTTGTGTCAGGACTTAAAAGACTTGTCAGATTTAAAAATATATTTATTATAATAATTACCTGTTGTATACTCATTTTGATAATTAATTGTTAGTTCTGCTACGTTAACAACGCAATTTTTCATAATCCTATGTACAAATTTTCATAAATAATGTTTTTGCGTTTAACTCATTTATTCAAAGTTCAATATGTACCTCAGCAGAAACTCCTGTTCCAGTTTAGAAAATGTTTTCTCTTAAAAAAATGGTTCGGAATCGACGTAGCGTGGGTACATAAATAATATGCACAATATGCACAAATCAGTTTAATTTTCTTTCTCGTTCAGTGTTCCAATCGTAACTCTGCTCATTGCAAAACCGTTTATTAGTAAAAATACCGGTCATCCTTTTGCTCCTCTTTCACGTTCTCCACTATCTACTACGACGTTATCTTGCCGTACGATACGAACTAACGATTTAGCGATGATCACTGAGCTAAAAATTAATCGAGTCAAAAAAATAATCAAACATGACTCGATTAAATCGGTAAAAATGAATCGATTAATCGATTAATTCGTATTTTTTTGAAATCGTGCATTTGAAAACAAAGTTTCGTGAATTTCAGTACGTAGTCTGAATGGTGGAAAAGTTTTTTTATAATTTAAAGTTTCATTCAAAATACTTGCAATTACAAGCAAAAATTTTCATTTATTTTTCACTTATTATATCAAATAGGTATATACTTGGTAAATAAGACAATGATAATAATTGATACTGTTAATCACATAAATTGATAACGTATTGCGTCGTTCATGGGGATAAACAACAAAAACCGATATTGAAGAGAAATAATCGAGTTAGAAAAATATATTTTTTTTGATTATTATCAACTTAATCAAAAATTGATTATTTTTGGTCATTCCAGGCAATTTGATCGCACAAAATGTTATTATTATTACCGATATAGTCTCACACCGATAATAAATCTCGTGCGACGCAAGTGAATAATTTATTTACCATTATAAAGAATTGACGTACCGCCCACGGTTTTTTTTTTTTTTTTTATGAGGTATGATTTAGATGAGTTTTCTTGAAAGGGATTAAATGCAAATTGTTGTCATAATATATATTGACAAATACATATGTATCTTTGATTCAAATTCAAATGTACAGTAAATATATTACGTCTAGTGTTGTTTAGTAAAAATTTAAAATCTACGAAACTGTTTCTTGAATCGTTCGTAATGATAATCGTCCGTTGCTTTTTCTCCATTATCTTTCCGCTTTCCTTTAGCATCGTCGTTCCGAGCTGCGAGTCTCTTTCTTTCCTCAGCGTCTCGCTTTCCCTTCTGTACTTCGGAGTCTTCAATATTGACTGTAAAAAATTAGTTTGTTTGAAAAAAAAATTATTCCTTATTGTACACCTCATTAAAAATGTATGATAGAAATCATATTCTTATACGACGATAGACGTAAAATTTCACAGGTACACGGAATATGCGTTAATTCTACTGTTCATGACTCAATTTCTTTGGAACTTGCATTCATTGCTGCTAAAATCAAATTTGCATAATTCGGCTGTTCTGTGAAAGTATATGACCTAAATTTCGAAAGTCTTTACATCGATTGTGTTGAACGAAGTTAACAGCCATGTTCGTGGGAACGAATTGAGAAGGTCCATCCTTTTTCCTGTGTCTTTCCCAGAGCAGTTTAAGTTTCGCTTCTTCGGTAGCTTCTATATTCCGTATCTTGGCTCTGAAATACATCGTTTCAGTGACATGCCAAGGTTTGCCAGAGAGAAATACTTGTAACTGTTCACAAGGCGATTGTACTTACTCTATCCCAAGGTCAACTTCTGGTATGCCAGACAGCATTTGATTCGAAAGCATTTCCTCGCTTCTATTAGTTGAACTTTGTCGCAAGTGTTCAGGTACAGCTTGTAGAGCTGCTTCTTCAGGTGAGCAATAACTACCACCGTCTCCATCACCATTGGCATCGCTTGTGCTGGGATTTTTGTTTTTACGCTTCGACAACTGTTCCTCAATGTACTTCATCCTGAATTCAGTTGAAAGTCATTTGTTGAAAATTTTTAAACATTAACTGTCAATTTTATTCGAAAGATGTCTAGCTTGACGCACATTTCTTCATCTTCGTCTCGTTTGTTTGTTTCGGCACTAAACTGTGTTCCGATTCCAGTATCATATGCATCGTCAGGCTGTTTAAGCTTCGTATTTTTCAGTGCTGCCATGTTCACCATTCCTCCATTTTTAACGTTGAAAGGATCAGACTGAAGTATCAATTAGAGTTCAAAAAATGTATGTATTGTGATGTCTGACTTATTCATTGAAACCAACCGAAATCAACTTACCGTCGAATCTGCGGTCACTTTTTCACCAAGCGCTAGTCCAGCAATATTAACACCATGGGGTCGTTGACGGAGTTTCTGGATAGTTTTCATCTCATCTAATCGACCTCTGTAATTTTTAAAGCCTAGTATTAACATCGTTATGCGATTTCTTGCATTTGAACAAACAACAGAACGTTGTTACTAAATAGCTTCGACATTGATTTTATATGTCCTCCTTAACACATCAAAAAATAAAGAACGAATTCGTACCTTACCGTCTCTCTTTCACCGTCAGAATCATCATCATCAGAAGATCCAGCTCGTTTCCTTAACGATTTAACTTTTTTCTTCTTAAATTGTATCTTGCTCGTAGACTCCTCGGTGCCTGACATTGTTTACCCCGTCTTTTTTCCTCAAACCAAACCAATGATCGTAATAGTTTGTAGCTTGTTGTTTTCGGGAATGAATTTGCTCAATGCAATCTGTAATTGATGTATTATTGTCTCTTCACCAGCATTTTCAACACAAAAACATAACCATGCACCAATGTGTCAATTTAGTGTTTCGTATTTTTGTGAGAATGCCCTGTCCCTCTAGTAGTAGCGCACGTCACTGCAAAGTAGGTTCACGAAACTAATTTTTCAACGGCAAAAGCATGTCGGTAATCCATCCACGCTTATCGTGACGGACAGCAGTAGATAATGCAGAGCGACCTAACAAGTGCTGCTATAAGAGAAATACGCCTATCGGAACGGCAATTCTGTTTAACTGCAGGCCGCGTTCCAAGAAGACTAGAGACCCTTATACTTGGGTAACGTGGTACTGCGTAATCAAATGATTTAAAATAATTTTAGTCTCCCTCTGTCCCTTGACACCACCTTGAATCCCCTGAACCTCGATTCCGCCGTTTTTAGTGCAGCCCTTGTCTTACACCCGCAGTTGATACTGCCATCTCCTTCTAGCGGTCTCGGGGTGGGGATATGTAGGATGGCACACCTGCGCCTGCCCCTCACTTGCTTTTCTCTTCCGCTCTAGCATTTGACTTCACCACTATGGGCGGTATTGAGAATGGAGTAGGGCGGAACATCCTCTTTGGGGGGAACAACCCATAAGAGAGAAAAAGACAGCACCAATAACGATAGGCCTTCAGGTGACAAAGGAAACGGCTGGCGTGCTCAGTCTATTTCATATACCTATAAGTCTATGCTTGACAAATGTATGCAGAGATGCCACGGACGTAAGAAATATAGTATACATCCGTGAAAGATGCGCAATATCGGATTGCGCGACTATTCAATGCTTAGCAGCGCCACCAAGCGGCTGCCGTGTGAATTGGCCCACTGGGTAGAAGTTCGGTGAACCAGTTATTTGTCTTTAGTCTTCTTGCTGCGTTCTGCGTATTCGCACGGTCCGAAGTTCGGAATTGTCCACGGTGTAAAAACAAGAGGTGGTCCGACAGGCCCTCGGTCGCTGTGATTATTTTGTCT
The DNA here is from genome assembly GCF_021901455.1 of Neodiprion lecontei. NCBI lineage: Eukaryota > Metazoa > Arthropoda > Insecta > Hymenoptera > Diprionidae > Neodiprion > Neodiprion lecontei. The sequence goes on along the minus strand of NC_060261.1, from coordinate 4,030,153 downwards.
TGGTATGGTGGGAATCCGCGAGCGGCCTCATGCGTCGATGCGAATGAGGTAAACAATAATGGCGGCGATTTAACCACACAGTATTTACTCTACGTAAAAAAAGCCACGTTAAATTCTAAAAATATTTTAATATAATAATAATAATATTATATATAATGCTTAATTACTTTATTATTAGCGCACACATTAATTATTGTGCATCCTTTGGATGATTGATCAGTGTGATTACCGTTTTCGTTTTATCAAGGAAGCGTACCGATGGAATTTTAATTAATCTTTGGTCTTTCGATTCATCATGCATTTCATTTTCACTAATAGATTGTCGCTATAGTCACATACATTCATCGTACAATCATTTTATTTTGTCAAATATTAATGTACCCATGTAATCTTCAGTGGCAGATTCGATGCAAACGTCACTTTCGTTAATACTGTCTGCTAGATCGCCGCCATTTTTGTTTACCTCTCCTCGCCGACGTACGAGGTCCCTGGCGGATTTTTTCCGTACTGAGACATATTTTTACACCGCGGAAGCACAGAGTAAAAAATATTTCGTAAACGCAGATTTATCACTAAATAATTATCATTCGAATTCTCAGTAATTATGATAATAACCGCCACAAATTATGGCAACAGCTAGTGAATTTGGACCGGATTCAGGTGGAAGAGTCAAGGTAGGAGCCTGGCTTCCTAACCTATATTTCATCACAGACATGACAGATCAACAACACATTGCGTGGTATACCACAGTGCAACATGCATACAAATTTGTGTCATGTTCCAAGGTCTGCGCCGTAACTTAGCTACAAAATCTGCATTTTTTTTACAGGGTCTCACCATTGTGAAGCCCATCGTCTATGGAAATGTGGCTCGATATTTTGGTAAAAAGCGAGAGGAGGATGGCCACACGCATCAGTGGACTGTTTACGTTAAGCCGTACAACAACGAGGATATGTCGACATATGTGAAAAAAGTTCACTTCAAGCTACATGAAAGTTATAATAATCCAAACAGAATCGTGACCAAGCCACCTTACGAATTGACTGAGACAGGATGGGGGGAATTTGAAATCGTCATTAAGATCTATTTCCACGACCCAAACGAGAGGCCGGTATGCTTTTCATATTACCCTATGGATGGCTGACTCTTGAAGTTTTGAAAATGATGACTTCTGTATTGTTTTTGAATCACTGTTGGCCTTGTGTCTTCATTTGCAATAGTCAGTATACTTTATGTTTATTATAGGTGACTATTTATCATATATTGAAGCTATTCCAATCGACACCAGAAATACAGTTAGGCAAAAAGAGTTTAGTTTCTGAATTTTACGAAGAAATAGTCTTTCAGGATCCAACAGCTTTAATGCAGCATTTGCTAAGTTCTTCCAGGCCTATGACACTGGGTGTTTGGCGCCATGATAATGATTGTGAGTAAAATTATTATAGAAATGAATTATGTTATATATTATGTATATTATATGAATTATATTGTTATGTAGAATATTTTGTAATACAACTATTATTTAATTTATAGTCGAAGCCAAAAAACAGTCAACCCTTCAAGAGATTGTGGAGGCCAAAAATAAAATCAGGGGAGAGGTAACAGAGCTTAAGGAAAAACTAACATTGGCTAAAGAAACCATCGCCAAGTTCAAGGAAGAGATTTCTAAGATATCAAAAACAAACGGAGGTTTAAGTATTAGTTGATATTAATAGTTATTTCAATTATCAGATTGAATAACAATTATTTGATAGTTGTGCCGTAACTAAACTAATTGACAAACTCTTCTGTTAAAATCATTTCGTACTTTCTTGTATAACAACAAAAATAAAGGTATAAAATAATATCTACAAAAAAGGTACCTAAAAGATTAAAAAATATATCAACGCCGCAGTAAAGTGCGATTGATTGATAGAAAATGTAACTAAATTTGTTGATTTTATAAAACAGCTACTTACTTGGATATCAAATTAATTGCTCTATTAACAGAATCGCGTAATACATTGTTGGAGGGGTGACGCAACCAAGTTGATCTTGCTACTTGTCTCATAGTTGCACGTCGTGTAACATCTGGTTCCAAGAGATGCCTATTCAAATAAGAAGCTAATTTAATTTAGCTATTGAGATAATTAGAACTTTTAATTAATAATAAAATGACTCACGAAATTAATTTACAGACTGTTGAGCCAGCTTGAATTTTCTCATTAAATTTAATCAGTCTGTTTGTCTGTGCTCGAATCATGCTCGGCATATGTGCATCGTCAAATGGCATTGACGCAGTCAACATAATGAACAAAATGCAACCAAGCGACCAAGAATCATACATCTTTGGATTATACATGGTTCCTTGCAAAATTTCTGGCGCGGCATAAGCTGCACTACCACAGAAAGTGTCTGATAAAATTCTGTGCCCTTTTTCGTCGCGACACCATCTTGCAAATCCGAAGTCTATAAACGCATTTAACAATTAAATGTTATAAAAAATCGACTAATACTAAGAAGAACGTTAATATCGTGTTACCAGCAATTTTCACGTGGTCCTTTGTGGTCAACAAGACATTTTCACATTTCAAATCCCTGTGAGCAATATCCAGCGAATGTAAATGTTGAACTGCAGATACTATCTGTTTGAAGAAATGTCTTGACCTAGATTCAGTCAGAGCACCTTTTGCCCGAATATAATCCAAGAGATCACCTCTCTCACAGAAGTCCATGAAAATGTAAACATGACGTGGTGTGCTCAGAACATTCAATACTGTAACTATGTTCGAATGCCTTAATCCTCGCACTACCGACAATTCTCGAGGTAGAAATTTGGTGACAAATTCATTGGATGCTTTACACTTGTCGATGATCTTGCAAGCAATCTTTTGAATGTGATTATTTCCGACCCGTTGGTATACTGTCTTAAAAATAAAAAACTGCTAATATTTTTCGTGACTCAACAATTAATTTTTTTTTTCATGTACATATGTGAGGGAACGCAGATTCTGATCTTTGTTACAACGTACATACTTTGACTTTGCAGTAGGAACCTTCTCCTATAGTCTTTCCAAATGTGTAACCCTGATCTTTTAGATGCAGGTCAATAGAATTCGAACCAACGTCTTTGAATCTGGAAGATTCTACCTGGGAACTCGATGGCCGTAAAGACATTTCGGAAAGTAATCCACTATTAGCCCTGCTCCTAATGCAGTGCAACATTATTGGTCACTGCGTACTGTTTATGAAATATAAATAATAATATCGTTGAAGTAAAATGAATATAGAGGATTTCGTTTAGAACATGTTTATTTAAAATCAGATCTCAATTATCAAATAACTTTCAATATTCGGTAGCTTATTGTTCTACCTCACCTTGTTCGGACGCTATAACATGAATGTTGTGTCCTGTGCAAGGCCAAACTACTAAAATTTTTTTTACTGAAAGGTGTCAATTGAGACAAAATCTGAGTGCTACGAGATGGTCATTCCATTAAAAGGTAGAGTAATTTCGTGTTTCTCAATAAAAGAAAGCAAAAGACTTTAACCAGAAATCATTGGAGAGAGTGCTTTTTACAAAAAATGACTCTCCATGATTAACAGTTGAATTGATTGACAGTATCGCATGATTCTAGATAGCTTCATGCATCTCAGTTTCTAATTTTTTAAAAGCATATGTGGTAAACAAGTTATAAAGAAAATTGTTAATTTAAAATAACGGATAAGGATACAATTGCAAGGCCAACGAGAAGCTTCTTATAGTATATACATAAAGGAATTATATTTTATTTTGTTATAAAATTTACTGTCAATATAATAATCTCTATAAGTCTATTAGGTTTTTCTAAATTAAAAATTAAAATACTTGATATAACTTAACTCGGTATTATTATCGTATAATATTCAATTAATTACAGCTTAGGAACTGTTAAGATTCTCCATGATTTGTTGCTGCATCCTGCGGCATGATTTAAAAGAGATATATATTATATATATATATATATTTAAATTACCCATTAATTCTCATGGTATTTTTATATGAACTTTTGAACCAGCCTTCTAAATGCGAAGTAATATCGGTGATTGATTCATGTGTCAAAAATACATTTAATAGACAATGATGGAATATCACTAACAAATTGAAAAAAAAAAAAAAATTTTTCGATTAAAAATATATGCATAATTCAACATTATGCGATGAGTAACTTTACTCATATGATTAAAAATTGATTACATTGTATTTATAACGGATTGCAACGTTCCAAACTAAATAGATTCTAAGGCAATAACAAAGACAGGATCAGTTATTTATTTTATATAAATTTGAGAGAACAATGTTATTGCCTTTCATTCGTATTCCCTGCTGTTAAGAAAGGAATTATTTCTCACATAGATTAATACAGGTAACGCAATTTCTAAGTCTAGGCTATTGGAATGGATACATTATACCCAGTATTATGTGTTTGCGTACAATGGTACGCAAGTTTAACATCAAAACTTATGTATCGAATACCGTATCGTTCATATCAGATATAAAAAATAAAACCTAATGGTGATCTGAATTATAAATTATAAAATTTATATTGTATTGCTATAAAACTTTTGTTTTACGAGTCAGAGTCGTATCGTTGATGGAAAATATCTATTAGAGATGCTTAAATAATTTGATAGTGAATTAGTGTCGCAAGAAAACAAATCAATTCCAATTTGCTAGCTAAAAATTGCTTAAATAATTATTATTAACAAAGTGGGGACAAAAGCTAAGACACCTATACTGGGAACAACATGATAGGATTGATTGATATGAATGATATGATTACAGAACATGTATCAGCAACTATTAATACAAATGTTGTCTTCAATTAAAATCTAAAAGTTACGAAAAGGTAGTCAGCGATTGCACGTAGCTAATGTAAAGTACCGTACGTACCCAGCCGTTTGCCGATATAGATGTAAAATAAAGATGACTGAGTACAGTAGCAGCAAAACGATAATTGTAAATTCAAATTGTTGTCAACCATAGTCTACGCTGAGTGCGCTGAGTCCTTTCTTCTTTATTGCTTCAGCAACTGCTCGTTCAAGAAAATCCTGTTGCTGATTATTCTCATCCCCTTTGTCTCCGACCCAGCAAGCATTTTCCTCATCCTGCTTCAAACTTCCGTATGTTTCATCGGAGGAAGCAGCAGATCCAGCCAAGGTGTCTGCTTTGTTTTGCCCAATGCTCAAAGGACACATGCATCGATCTTGTTCAATTACGCTGTCTTCCCGAACCCAATATTCGTTTACCGGATTATTGCGACGGGCGGGAGGATCTGCACTGGGTACATAATTTGCGGTCAGTTGTACCAACCCGTGATTTTGAATGGCCATCGCGACTGCTCGGTCTTCCATATCGTTGGTTCGTGTAATAAGGCGAGGATATATGTCGTTGAATGGTGGAGACATTACATAGTTTTCTAGAACACGGTTTATCGTGTTGTCTACAAAACCTTTGGCCACTTGCCTTGCCTGCCATTTCTTGAGACGTTCTCTGGCTCGTGTTTCAATCTCATTGCTTTCCTCATCCTCGTAATTTTCTTCTCTACTTGCATTCCCTGCAACAATCTCTTCAGTTTCTATCTCTTGTTGATCCTAGGGAAAATGAATACGAATGAACGACACGTGCTTGAAAAATTGTACTTCAAATTAATTATTTTTGAGACATTTTTTTACTTACCATTTGTACACGATCTTTATCGCCAACACGCAGTCGTTTAGTGGGCCGTTCATCGGTGTCCGACTCCTCGGCGTCTGTTGCCATTATTTGTTTACATATAGCCAGACAAGAGAATGTTGAGACAATAGTGGAAGATGCAAATCAGTTTATAAGATAGCAAAACACTGGGACAAAGTAACCGAATAACATTGACCAAGCCCTAGAAAGTTGGAAGAAAAGCAAACTTTCACATACGTCGACACGTTTTTCTAACGCGCTTTATCATTCTCTCGTTGAAACGCGTTTCCTGAGTCCGCTTCGCATCACTTCGTAGAACAAACTATGTAATTGAGGGTAATTAGAAACGTACGCGGTACCGACAGATTGCTGTATTATTGATATACAAGCCGAACGAACGGAACACGGGAATTGGGAAGCCCACTACCACTTTTTGACAGTTCTAAAATGGCGAATCTGGTCATACGATTAATTTATAAATTATACAATCAGGATAACATGTTTCTGTTGTACGGTCAAGGAATTACGGTATGAAAAAAATTTATTTCATGCGTAAATACTTGGCGCAATTTATTCCAAATAGAAATCAATATTCTTTAACAGTAGTTTGACGCGAGGCTATTTTTCCTCAGTCCCAAAATTCAAAATGGCGTGAACATGTGTTCGTGAGTTTGATGGTGCTACCCTTTTGTCGGTTTTTTGATATAACGTTAGAGTTAAATAATTTATTAAGACAACGCGGGGAAGAAATATAAACCGATCACCATGGCCGCTTGTGGCGATTATATCAGGACTGAATTTCCCTCTATAGATGACGATTTGTATAAGTATGTCGAAGGTATGGTTTACCAAGTTAACCTAAAAACGATTTTACATCATTTCTACTATGTACACATTCATTTAAATACGCTGAAATTTTTTAGGCATTCTTGACAGTTCTCGAGATGACTTTGAGGATGGAGACGAGGTTTACGAAGCTATTGGTGAGGTTTTGCACGAGGTAGCTGACAAGCCTGAGAAAGAGGTTAGGTCGGTAAAATATTCCGTTAAACTCGGTGCAAACCACGTCAAACTATGGGTGACTTTTGAATTTTATCGTCAGTGATTTCCAGTTATTTTTTTGTAAAAATTTCAATGTTAAATGCATATTGCATTCAAATTTCTTGACACCAATTGCTATTAGATGAAAAGCTCATCTGGACAAAAAAAAAAAGCTGAGGTCCTTTCCAATTTAGTTGTCTGAGTATCTGAGAAAAGGTTCATATCGCTGACAGTAAAATTTTGAATAAACCCTGAGACAAAATCATAATTTCGATCATCTTGCAGGAAAATATGCAGGAGACTATTGGCAATGTTGAAAGGGACTCCAGATGGGGAATTACATGTTGGAAATGACAAACGTAACAATGGCGTGAACAAAGTATTAAATGCTCCGGTTAATTTAGGAGCAATGGCTGCAACCCTTGAGGATCAAGTTGAAGATATCAAAAGTATTTGGGTTACAACCAGGGATGACGGATCGGTAATTTTTTGAAAATTACACTCAACTGTTTTTAAATTTGTCAAAAAAAGAAAATCTTTCAAATATTCTAATAGTTTTGAATGGATCTATGAATTCTTGCCAGGGCAATTTTATGAATATATACTGCATCTGGATATATTCAAACTCAGTGCTTCTTTACCAATGAATTGGAAAACATCCACATTTCCATGTTTTAGAAAGTGGATGCTAAAAAGTTGGAAAAGGCAGAAGCAAAACTGCAACAAAAACTTGAGAAACGAGTTGGTGGTGATTCAGGATCTGTAAATCGAAATGTCAACGCGACAGTTGCGTTGGAAACTGCCAGTGCTAGTCAAATGACCAGTAAAAAAGATAGTCGAATGGAGGGCAAAGGTGGGGTCAATAGAACACAGGATATCCGAATAGAGAACTTTGACGTGGCGTATGGCGACCGAGTCCTACTGCAGGGTGCTGATCTAACGCTTGCATTTGGCAGGCGATATGGTCTTGTTGGTAGGAATGGTCTCGGAAAAACAACTCTGCTTAGAATGATATCCAGGTAAAATAAAACATCTAGTGGTCCCTGATATTTTGGAAGTATCCTGAAACCCATTATTCTTTGATATAATGTGAAAACACTCATAAGATTTACTTGTCCGATTAAAATTTCTGGTACTCTATCTGATTGATTACCTTCGGAAAAGTTTGGACTTCATTAGTTACTATCAAAACAAGCTTCAAATGTTTGCTGCTAAATCTTTTCTCATTCATTTTAGTTCCTCGAATTACTAAAATCCATAGGATTACTGTTTCATGTAAGTCATAAATTACTTATCACCAACATTTTTGCCCCATTGTTCTCAGCAAACAGTTACGGATTCCTACACATGTACGAGTTCTTCATGTAGAGCAAGAGGTCGCGAGTGACGATACGTCAGCGCTACATTCCGTGTTAGAATGTGACCATGAGCGCAGTGAGCTGCTTAGCCGCGAAGCTGACCTCCAGTCAGCTCTGGATCAGGGGGGAGGAGATTCTATTGGTGAAGAATTGGCGCGCGTTTATGAAGCTATGAGGTTAGCAGAAGTAGATAAGGCTCCTGCGAAGGCAAGCGCCATTCTTTCGGGTCTCGGTTTCTCTGTTGAGAGGCAGGCATGGCCCACTAAATCTTTTTCTGGTGGATGGCGCATGCGCTTGGCCTTGGCTAGGGCTCTATTCTCAAGACCCGATCTTCTGCTCCTCGATGAACCCACCAACATGCTTGACATAAAAGCCATTCTCTGGCTTGAGAAGTATTTGCAATCCTGGCCCACAACTCTTTTGGTCGTTTCTCACGACCGAAATTTTTTGGACACAGTATGTATCAAAGGATTCAATGCACGGAACGTATTTTTATAATTATGCTAATGAACCTTTGTGACACCTTTGAATACAGGTACCGACAGATATCCTGTATCTTAAAGCACAAAAAATTGAAGCTTATAGAGGAAATTATGATCAATTTGCAAGGACAAAAGGTGAACGGGAGCGAAATCAACAGAGAGAATTTGAGGCACAACAAGCTAAAAGAGCCCATGTACAAGAATTCATTGATCGTTTTCGTTATAATGCTAATCGTGCATCCAGTGTTCAAAGCAAGATCAAGATGCTGGAGAAGTTGTATGTTTTCTTCTAACAAATGTTTGCTGTACTGTTTTTGCTTATATTTTCGTTAGTAGATCGGATATTGAATGAGGTTTCAAAAATTTTTAGACCTGAGTTGAAACCAATGGAGAAAGAGGGAGAAGTTACGCTTCGTTTCCCAGAAGTGGAGGCCCTTAGTCCTCCAATTCTCCAGTTGAACGAAGTTTCGTTCCGATACGACAGCAGCGGAAGCAATGCCGATTTCTTATTCACTGGTGTAAATCTCACAGCCACTTTGCAGTCGCGCATCTGTATAGTGGGAGAAAACGGAGCGGGAAAGACGACGCTTCTCAAAATAATTACAGGGAAATTAAGCCCGACACGTGGCACAGTACATCTTCATAGAAACTTGAAATTTGGATATTTCAGTCAACATCACGTGGACCAACTAGATATGCGTGTCTGTCCTGTCGAACTACTACAAAATCACTTCCCAGGTACGTGTTACTGAAGATTATCGTTGGAAACCTGAGTTGTAAGGTGTAAAATCCAAGTTGACCAAGGAAATTTGGTTTTTTATCAGGGAAACCAATGGAAGAATATAGACGAATGTTGGGCAGTTTTGGAGTCAGTGGAGACTTGGCATTGCAAACGATAAACTCACTGTCCGGAGGTCAGAAATCAAGAGTGGCTCTGGCTCTGATGTGCGCAGCAATGCCGAATTTCTTGGTACTTGACGAGCCCACAAATCATTTGGATATTGAGTCTATCGAAGCTCTTGGGAAAGCACTTGAGGTTTATCAAGTACGGTTTACAATGATTTGTAAAAGTGAACGAAATTGCTAGTTTTATGCGTCATAAATCAAATTTAACAACATTTATCGAAATTTCCAGGGTGGCGTTATATTGGTATCGCATGACGAACGTCTTATCCGTATGGTATGCCACGAGCTATGGGTGTGCGGTGATGGTGGTGTGCGATGCATTGAAGGTGGCTTCGATGAATACCGCAGAATTATAGAAAAAGAACTTGAGGCACAAAAGTCGTGATTGGTTGACCATTTTTACGACTAATTACTCGTGCCAACCAAAAACCAACGCACTTTTCAATCTTCGATTCCGTGATTAATCTTTCTCATTGGTTGTTGAAGTTATTTTTCATTGGTGATAAAATGAACAGAATTACAGACAACAGTTCTGCATAGAACCTGTGTAAAAAGCAACACTTGATTATGAAAATTCCGTAAATGAATTCGAAAAAAGTAATACATGGATAATTGAGAGTCATGGGTTCGTGACGTGGACAGGACAAGCAATCAGTCACATTTCATACTGAATTTGGGGTAGGTTGGCTATCGACGAGAAATATATAAAAGGAAAATATATAAAAAAAAAAGTAAATTAAAAAAGTAAACTTATTATATTATCGTTGCTGTACATCTAATTTAATAAATCAATTATTGATCACTCTGCTAAAACAGTCCGTCTAATTTAACCGCCTTACCCAAGGATTTTATAATTAAAATATTGGCAGAAAATGTTCACAATTAAAAACAGGTAAAATATTCACATTGCACGGTTTAAACTAGGAATGAAATAAACTAGAGCATCAAAGTTAACAGATCATTGATTAATCATTTGGTATTCCAAAGTTTTTTTCAATTTTTAAAACTTTACTAATGAACATGAGCTCATTCAACGTAGTGCAGATTAGTGACTAGACAACAGAGTGCATTAGTTTAGTAGTTGCTAATATTGTAGTTAATTTTTATTAAGTTGACTGAAACGTAAATAACGGCGTTTTTTTTTTTTTTTTCAAATAAATAATTTCAACAATACTAAAATAGCTGATGAATTTGTGAAAAATATCAAGATAAGTTTCGACCATTTAGCATTGATATACGTGCGATTCTAAAATTCGAATTTCCATTTAGCGCACTTACCTCTATCCCTCTATAATACAGACTTTAACTTAATATGGTCTATTATTGATTAATACATTCCGTATCTTTCTAATGACCATAACACAATATCATATCGGGAGATAAAAAATGAAAAAAAAAAATGTACATAAAGATCTTACTGTCGACTGTTAGATGAAATAGACGTATGGAAGACTATATTTAGTGAAATATTTAACAGGCGGACGAGGCTGCATCACGTGGCCACTGTCTTTCTCCATGAGTTGAATTAAGTTGAAGCATCGTGTTGGGGGTTGTTGGCGGTGGAGCAGGAGCCTGTTGTTTAGCTGCTGCAATATCCCGACATAGATTCATTGATTCATTCTTTAGATATTTTTTTCCTTATCAACCTCCAAAACACCCATTACAGCTAAATACCCATCAAATTAATTTTAACAGTATATGCAGCATGCAATTGAGTTAAATATACATATATGTGCTCTTTAAATACAGAACAGTTGTTCGGTTAGGTGCGATATAATTAAATTAGTAAAAATTATTAACACAGTTATACATTTATAATTCTTTAAAGTATTAACTACAGTCCATTGAATGAAGCCAATTTGCCGTATGCACTAGTAAATATCCGAAATAAAAATTCGAGTTCCATATACCTTGTATTAGACAAATTATTAGTCGCGTGTTATAAAATTATTTTGTTTGGATAAAGCTGCATTCGGTATTAACATCTGATTACTGATCGAAACACTTTGCAAGAAGAGGGAAGAACGCCTCGAAACGTATCGCGAGAAAAGAGAAGCGTCGCATTTCCAGGTAATTGAGAAATCAGATGTAAATACCGAATGCACTATGTATATGAGTAAAAACTAGATTAATGGAAGTGTTAATTGAATCAGATATGCCGCATGTTATGATAATAATTGGAACCCATTAGTTATTTACAACTTAACAGTGAAAACTGCAGATTCGCTACTTACTTGTAATCTTTTCTGTGGAGATGTGAAATCAGACAACGGTAGTAAAAATTAAAATAGTGATAGTATGGACTTGTTTTCCATATTCTTTCTTATCTACCGATACCAAATAATATTATATTACCATGCACAAAAACTGAAATGTATCAAAAGAAAAATCAGTCAAATACTAAACCTTGATCATTGTAACTCTAAACATGAAGAAAGTGCAGTTTTAAAAAACTCTCTCATTGTACAAGTTTTGTCTTGTTTGTAGTTTAGTGTAACGTACAGGAATGCGTGTATTAAATAGAACTGTATGGCTTCATCTAATATTTATCATTGAAAGAATCAGTAGCATAGATAATATGAACTGTTTAATACTAAGAATAGTAATGGCAACGCGAAGCTGTAAATCTTATTGTTATTTCGATAGAATAGACCAGGTTTGCTTTTCTCTCATAAAATAATATCTTAATAGTTCCCAAATCCACAAATATTTGTGACGAAAGAGGTAAGGCACGTTTAATTTTCTTTGTTTTTTTTTTCATCCTTAATCTACTCGTGGTTCTCGAAATATTTACAACATTTTTTCGAGCACAATATTTTTTCTGTTCAATAATTATCAAGACTATACATTGATCGTTCATTTACTATAGTAAACGCTAAATCTACCATATCTTCTGGCATAATTTTGCATACATGTGTAGTGCGATCGCTGGATGAAATCTTAGGAATTATTGATTGTCCCTTGGATGAAAAATTTCAATTCGGCATATTAGCAGTTTTAATAAAAAAAAAAAGAAGTATTTTCTCTGCTTTCATTAAGATCAGCGATTGAATAATGAATAGAAAATTCTGTCTCAAGCCATACGTATTTTTGTGGACCATGCATATGGACAGTTCTATTACAAATGCAATATCACAAACATTCAATTTTGAATTTTGCTATTTGATTAGTTGAGAGAGTCTAAACACTAAGAGTAGTAAATAAATTTGCCTGCCTTACCTGTCTGTGCAATAGCATGCAAAACGAAGAATAGAATACTAATGAATACATATGAAGCTGGTAGCATAAATTATATATACATATAAAGTGTTATACAAGCTCCAGTGATTAGTCAACAGCAGGGTATTGTAATTCTGATTAGCAGCCAGAGATGAAAGGACAAATCATGCATCAAACTCTGAAGAATGACGGCTAAGATTGAAGCCAAGGATAGACTGAGGACTGAAATTTCTGGGGCTGGTCTCACCGTTTCTGCTGTTGTAGACTTTTGGGAATCCCTTGAAAGGTTCTGGAGGTGGAAATGTTGAGGCAGAATGAAACGTGTCGGCGAATCTTGTCTCAAAATCCAACCAGCTTGAAGATTGGCCGTTACGCATCATCGAAGAACCTCTTGTAGGAGGCGTTGGTGGAGACGGAGGGGGTGGAGCATGTCTTTGATGCGAATTGCCAGATCGATGAATGGGTGGCGGCGGGGGAGGAGGCATGCTTGGTGCAGCTGTTATTCTAGAGGGAGGAGGTGGTGGTGGTCTAGTGATGGGTGGTCTTAAATGGCGAGGAGTTGGCCTAGGAGGTGGAGGAGGATGTGGATCGTTCAAGCAATCTTGAGATTGATGAAGGGAAGACAGGGTTGGTGCAAGAACTGGAGGAGTCCGAGGGACTCGCATGCTTTGGGCTCTTGTAACACCTCCGCTGGATGAATGAAGACTGCTTAAATTAATCTTTTTCGGAGGTGGAGACGGCTTCTGTGGGGCAGCAAATTGCGGCGGAGACGGTTTCTGTGGCGCCACAGATGAGGGTGGAGGCGGTTTTGGAACTAATGTTGGCTTTCCAAACCCTCTTGATTGCTCTGAATTCGTTAAAGCCGAATCAGATACACTCTGTAATGTGAAGGTTTGATTAATTTTAATGCCTATTGATGATAGTTTTTTGTTTCAGATAGGTCACTGAAAAATTATCTGATCAAAAAAATCTTTACTAAATTAGAATTCTACCATCCAAACAACGAACCAAAACTAAAATAGGTTATACCTGGAGAATTTGGGGTTTCTGTGTAGCTGGTGGAGGAATGGGTGGCGGACCCCTTTTGGTATTTGTGTTTGCATTACTACTGTGTGTAATATTGGTGCTGACATTATCACGTTCTGTAACATTTCCTCGTTCTGTAACGTTTCCACGCAGGCCAGTTGGTTTCAACTTGGGCATACCACCAGCGAATAATCCGCCAAGACCGATTGGACCAGTGTTACTATTATTATTAATACTACTGCCGTTAGAGCTGGAGTTGTTATTATTTCCACCAGCAGATGATGAAATGCTAGAGGACTCGCCTCGAATTTTTCCTGAAAATAAAACAACATCAAATTCTCCAAGCAAATAAATAGGATTTGGAAATATTAAACATGATTGAAATAATAACTTGTAGATTCACGAGTGATATAATAACACAAAACAAGATGTGCCATATATTTGTACAGTCACAATGCGAGAGTTTTATTTGCTACCAGATATAGAAAGAGCATCACACGAAATAGACCTGAGGTGTCTCAATGCCTTGCATTAACTGTTGTTGGTTTGCCCCCGATTAAGTGTGATGGGCGATGGAATTTACAAGATTCACTCGGAATGAATGCAAATCTGTGAGTAGTTTAGACGATACCTGCAATAGCTGGAGCACTTTTGTCGACGGTAACGGTTTTTTTTAATGGTTTGCCAGCTCGTATTGATTGTAAGAGCATATTTCTGCCTTGATCGCCACCAGAATCCGATGAGACTGGTAACTTCATCATTGGAGGCGGAGGAGGCGGCGGACCTGACATCGTTGAATTTTGTAGAGTGAACTAAAAAAAAATATGAACCTTTGTGATAAAGATTTTGAGCGGTGGTTGACCGAGAGAAATATTAAGATATCATAATGTTGACAATCTCTTGAATACCGTATGAAGCAATGTGACAGGAGTAATGATTTAATTAGGGTTGGGTCATTTTCCCCCCTACAAGGATATTTAGGTTAGAAGCGATTGAGGTTCTGTGTTTTGAATACAGTGCTTGTTGGGCGTAAATATTTAACGGGTGAATTCGAAATGATAAACTGAATTAAAGGGGAAATATATTGTTGTTGGATAATTACCGTTAATTCAAATAATATTGAACCGCTGCTCCGTCAAGTATGCATAACAATATTATGTGCTAGATAAAACAGCGATTTCTGACAAGCTACGTTGCATGTGTCATCGCCATCGGTAAGAAAGGGTAATCATTTGAATTCCATACACGGACTGACACGAGCCATTGACGCGAAACAGTGGATAGATTATGAATGCATTTTCAGCAAATCACACGTTTGTATTCCGCCCACATATTTTTATTGTTCAATCTATTCAATTATTCTGTTCCACGCGGTAAATTGGATTTATTTTTTCTCGATACAATTTAAAGTAAATTGTTAAATGCGTGTGGGCGTATGTACATTTTTTTAAAGAGACATTTCAGCGGGTACACAAAAATATACGTATATTGAGGATTGGTTTATTAAGTACACTAAGTATATGTATATTTAATTTATATATATATATATTTTTCTTTGTATTAACGTTTTTACAAAAAATAATAACAATTTAAGTGTTATTAGTGTAAAATGGATAAATACACGTAAGAAATGGACAATGCAATTTGCGTCTGTTATCCTCATATCGCAATATACCTTACGTAAAATATCGCTGTATCCTTTGCTTCTTTGCGGTAATGTTAAATAAGACGTGGATAGCGTTTCGAGTTTGTGCTCCACTGAACACTTTCAAATTGTTATTTAGAAATGTAGAAATCACTTAACTACATTGTCCATGATTATAATATTAAAGAGACAGTTTTCGCTTGAAAGGCACTCACGTTTATGCATTTCGTACGAAATACTTGTTTGGTTTACTTTCGACATTACAATAAAATGAAAATTCTGCGCAAAATAAAACCACTGTTTCTTTATACTTCTCTTTTTCGATTTAACGAATCAATGCAGAAAAATAGCAGTGCCTGTATGTATACGTACATACATACTATACATAAACGTCCACCACTGTTTCAGAAAAAATGGTGAGAGGTGTCAAAGTAATACAAAATTTAATGTACTATCATCCAGCCTTATTAGCCACAGCGTCTGACTCGTTGGGTTCTTTTTCTTTTTTTCATCATGGAATGAGATAAAGCCCAACATTTGTGTAGGTGAAAAATGGCACATTTACGGAAATATAACGTAATTGACATAGTAGATTTGTAGAAGAATATATTTCAATATTGTAATTAGTTTCGCTTTTATCCTTAGTGAATCAATTAAAAAAAAATTGTGTAATGTAGCAAAATAATTCTCCTATATTAGGTATATTGGCTATATTACATCAGATATGTATTATTCTCTGTGTGCATACAATAAAATTATAGCATTCAAGTGATTGAAAGATAGACAGTCAGTGACCCGATACATGTATTACTAATGTATTGCTTATTGGTAATACAATTGGATAAAAAGAAGTAATCATCTATAATGTGAGAGAAGAATTTGCCTAATGGCATAAAAATAACAATCGCGAGGAAATGTAGAGTTTGCAGTTTTTTGAGTCGATCATCATAATTAACACGTAACGATGCAGTTCGTTAATTGCATTTATCAAGCCCAACATCAATGTTAGTATTAGATAATAGCGCCAAATTAACGAACTCTTATTTAAAAGCCCATTAAACGAGCAGCAAGAAGGGCGACATAATGTAAAAATAAAATATGTTACTATTTTGTACGTAAAGCTACTGACCTAATTTATTTTAATTTCATATTTAATAAGCGAGGTTAGGTAACTTTTGCAAATAATTGCTTAAAAAAAAGCTGCCTTTAATATATCTATAGCAACCAAAAATAGCTTACCCAATTAGAATTGTTCAAATTCTACAACCACTTTGTATAATAATATTTAAGTGCGAATCACATATGTTCAAATTTCACTTTTTTGACTGAACGTATTTGATATATTGTTACAAGCTGCTATGAATTATACAGGGTCGCGACAATTTTGCTAGAATAAAATTGACTATTCCCGGATTTCCCGGTCAGTCGCCACCCTCTTGTAGATATGTAGCTGTGAAACAGTTCTATATGTGCTGCAAACTGCGGCAGTACTTTTAGCTACCATGCTCGGATATTTGACCTTCATGTTTTTATTTTACTCATGTTATATTATATATACCCTTTCGAAATGCAGCGATTTGAATTTCATTTTTCTTTAGATCGTTTATCTTCGATGGCGACCTAAGTATGCCTTGCACTGTGGACAGCTGTGATGAACATCCATGCATTCATCGATGCAGCACGGAATTAGACAGCAGCCTAACCAGCATCTAAAAAACAATGAGATCATCGTTAAAAAACAGGGTTTGTTACTCAGGTCTTTTGTGTTAAGCTCCATTAATGTTAGTAGCTTCTACCCATAGAACTAATATCCATGAAACGAATGCGTAATCATTGATCATAATCATGTACTATGTTAAAATTCAATTGAATTTGGATGTTGCAGATCGAGAAAACTCCAGATGTTCGTAGGTAGCAGTAACTCTTCATTATGAATACAAGAATTGTCATGACATTTAGAAACCATTTGAAGAAAAGATAACATACCCAAGCAGTGCAATAATGACTCCAGAAATATATGCAATCATTCCAGGTTCTGTTTTGGTAGCTGTATCGATCTCAGTTCCACATTGAGGGCATATCATATGGGTCGGATGTGGTCCAACCGGTACAACTGTTGTAACTATAGTTGGACCTCCTGCAACTGTGAAAGGAAAACATACCACAGGATGTTATAGCCAAGAATCAAGCGTGTTTAAACTTCTTTGTGACATTCGATCATCACAATTGATGTTTAAGTAATTTCAACATTAAAGTATTGTAAGTTTGCAAGTAGTTGAGAAGAGAGGAGAGATATGAGATATCCTATCGTTAATCCTCACAGATGAACAAGGCACGTTACTTTAGTGGCATTTGAAATGCACAGATGAAGTTATAATAATAATTTTGAGGTCATTCCTAATAGTAGCATCGAGGTTACATTATTTACTCACACGATTGTATCGGTGTATAAGGACTGGCAGGTGGCACACCTCCCACACTTTGAGAATAGGTAGGCGGTGCAGTCGGCGGTGGTTCGTATGGAGGCGGCGGCCCATTCTTATTCATTTTGGTCAATTTAGCTGCTGATAAATAAGACGTTATAGAATAATTTCCGATATTATGCTTTGTGCAGCTAGATACTAGGGCCTCGTAAGCTAGGGTCCAAATATAGATGACCTAATTAACAAATTTACATGCCATAGACCTGAACACAGTGTTAGGCTGCAGATGATGTCTGAAGCGAATCGAAGAAATATCCTATTTTTCTAGTTAGAAAATCTTCAAATATAGCGCATATGTATACATGTATCCAATACGTCACTGTTCGACCTTGATTAATTTAACACGACTATTAAATAATTCAATGTTACAAATATAAACGCGGTTATCAAGTATGTATGCGAAATTTGTATAGATTAAAATAGCAGTGTAAAAGGTTATTACTTACTTCAATTGCTTTGCAAAATCTTCAAGCAAAAGTGCAATCATACAGATCAACACGAGATTGCGTCAACTTTCCTTCTTCTTCTTGCAAGTCGTACGCGTGTTTCGCTATAATACGACTAATCGAGTGTCGTTGCGAGTGTGTGTGAGAAAATAAGTACGTCAGTGATCACCACGGTATAAGGATAAGTGGTAGTCCGATTGCCTTATACTCCCCACCACGGTCTTTTACACAGGCCTGAGAACTCCGTCTCGAAAACCGTCACCTCAAAATATTGCCGACGGCGCTAGTGAGGGGGAGGCTTTTATATATTTCTCTTTGTTGCACACCTCTGCACATCCCGGCCGCGAAGATTGCGTTCTTTGTTGCACACCGGCTTACACGCCGGTTTCTGAGATTACACGCTCTCAAAACGGTTACGCCGCGTTCTATGGCAAAGGCATGGCAAAGGGATATGAGTACCCAGACCCGCTGTGGTGATCACGAATGTAAAACACTGCCTAGCACATATTAAGGACTGTAAACGTTATCAAGTATTACATGCGCGGCGTGGTAAATAGTGCCTGCTCCATGATTCTGAGCGCAACGACATGGAAAGTCGGTAAGGCAGAATACTGCGCACGACATATATACGTATTTTTGTAAAAAATGGAGGTAAATCGGATTACAGTGTCACGTTGACAACAAACATATAAAAATTGTCAAATGCTATGCTTGGATTAAATAATGAACTCATACGAAGATTATTATTTTTAATGGGATTTTATTTTTTCGACATGTTTGAAAACCTGTAATTTTAATTACCGACTGTCTAAAAGGCCTCGATAAATTAACGTCATCCACAGTCTAAGTCAGTCTAAGGGTCCACAAGACCATCTACTATCAAGTCAACCATTGGTACACGCTACATGCCCATTGCCCAGTACTACCGGTAGGCCACGTCAAAATATATATCCACTAAAATGGTAAGAATATAATTTGGTATTATTAGGTACATTCTTGTATCGCAAAGCTAATAGTACATCTAATTTAAATATTATGTGTTTTTCTAACATTCACGATGAGAACAACTGAAAACTAAATTTTTTCCGTATGGCGACTGCGAATAACCAAGAGGTTGAACTGTCCATTAGTATTTCTAATCGCTTCTCCCGTTCTTTTGGTTATTCTTTATTTCATATTAACTCGTAAAATTTTGCAGATTGAAATCGAGTCCATGACGAGGTACGTCTCACCGATAAACCCAGCTGTGTTTCCACATTTGGCTGTAGTCCTGTTAGGAATCGGTATATTCTTTACTGCGTGGTTTTTCGTCTACGAAGTAACCAGCACCAAGTTTACCAGAGACATATTCAAGGAATTGCTGGTCTCCTTAGTAGCTGCAATATTCTCCGGTTTCGGTGTACTGTTTCTACTGCTTTGGGTCGGAATTTATGTTTAGGTAATTATTAACAGAATAATTAGGTTCTTGACCATACACAGGAAGATATGAATATTTTATTCCTGATGTGCATTTACTTTCAGTCATGGATCACAACCCATTTTGCTACACCAGACATATTCAAATTTCTACAGGTTGAACACTGACTTGCATGTGATTCTTGTAACTTCAAGGAGCCGTGCTATACATCTGGTAATATTCCGTTGAACCGAAGTCTTTTTTCTAAATATTTATAATAAATATGGTAAAATAGATTCCACTGTGTGTTATGGCACAGACTCTTAAAACCTTGTACAGTGTTCCTCAATTCTGTTTTTGACAAAAAAAAAGAGAAAGAAAATAAACTATGTAATAAAAACAAAATACAACACTGTACATATTCATACTAAATGTAAATATATAGTTTGCAAATTTTATTCTCAAATACATGTCGACTGAGAAATTGAAAGAATCATGAATCTTTGTTTGAAATGTGCGTTATGATCGTTTCGTAAGGACTTTATTTTATTACAGAGTTATTACTTATCATTTCTATTCATTCAATGGTATATCGATAATTTTTTTTTTTATTTAATATACATTGTACGTGGTAAATAAATCTTTGTTCGCATATATTGAAATAACTTGTGTAGGTATAATTAATTACATTTTAAAGCCAACTGTTCATCATCTCAGCACCAAAATCAATTTCTATTCAACCTGCCAGACCAGCCTTCTGTCTGCAACGCAACATTAGTGCTCGGAGCATAAATTGCCGACGTGAAAGCTGTCGAACTTGCTTCAAAAATGCTTCTAAATCAATGATTCCTCCGCGCAGACCTTCTCCTAGATAATAAATCGCATCTTCGATAGCAGCTTCCTCCGCAAAGGCATTCAGCATCCTTGATTAAACAAAAAATACTCATTTTAATTTGCAGCAACTGTATATGGTACATAGTCGTAAGAACAAATGAAATAACATACTGTTTGTACAAGGGAGCAATTGTCGTCACTGCTTCGTCAACATCGATAGTTTGATTGTCAGAAAGTTTACTAATTTCCCTTTCTAATTCACTCTCTTTTTCCTCGAGTATATTTATATTTTTCTCAAGTTCGGATTTCTCCCGATTCAACTTGTTGAGCAATTCCTCTAACCGTGCTGATCCGCTCGCTAGTTCTTGCTCGGTGCGACGCAGAGTTTCCAGTTCTGCTTCTCCCTGAGATAACTGTTCACGTAAACGGCGTCTCAACTTATCACCAACAGCGGATAACAGTGATTCTCTGATATGTTCTTCCGATATCGTATCTGTGTTGTTAGAATTTCCAGGCACCCTTGGCGACTGAAGTATTAAAAGTTTTGAAGTAGAGAGATATTATTTCCGAACAATTAAGCAATCAGTGTATAAATATTTGCTGATAAAACTAGCTGATGCTAATTCAACTTCAATAAGAATTCGTATAACGTACTGGCTGTGTGACTGGTGGATATGGCGGTGGGTAAGAACCAGGGTACACAGCTCCCCCGTAACTCGTGCTACCTGGATATGGACTGTACCCAGGATACGGTATTCCAGGTGTTCCAGATGTTGGGTAAGGTGGATAAACGTTACTGCCAGTTCCGTACTGTGAACCTGTAGGATAAGGTGGGAAACCACTCGCAGATGTTCCACCACCACCGGGAACTGGCATGAAAGCTACAATATCATAATAAAGATTAATAAAATTTAATGAATAGCAAAGGTCAGGTATTTCTTTTACAACCGAACAATAATACGATTGGATATTAAGTTTTTATAGTAACTTACACTGTACAGGATATGGCGTTGAAGAAGTCTGATTGTCGTTCTTCGGTTTAGCATAAACTGGTGGCTGATCTCCAAAGGTTATTCTCATCACTTGAATCAAGCTTAACAAATCTGATTTTTGCTACAACAGACAAGTTGTTTGTATTTTGCACAATTTTAGATACTCTGCTGCTAATGTGAAACAAAGAATAATTAAGTAAATACAATTTTTACTTACAGGGACCCATTCGTGAAGATAAGGAAGGTAAATTTTTCCATTGTGATCCACAAACATGCTGACCTTAATATTCATGTCTGCTGTAGGTTTGACGTAACATATTGGTGCGTTGTTGGGATGGGTATCCATCAACCATACGCAAATGGGAATGTTGTAGACATTTCCTGTGGGAAAAAATGAACAGTGACCATAAATTTGTTACGTGACAACGATAAAATAGCTTTCTATACGTAAGGATATTGTAAAATTATACCTTTGTAAGTAACTGGTATCGTTCCTTGTAAGCTGAATAATTCTTTGCGCGTCCCATCGGTGAATACTGTGAAATTGAATGATAAATGTTGAAAAATATTAATGACAATATATGGCATGTTATTAAAATGATCAAACATTAAATTATTTATTACGATTAGAGATACTCAGCAGAATTCAGAACTGTACAAATCTGCTGAAAGTCAAACTTGTTTAGCAAAATCAAAGAGATCAATTACTCAATACAATTGGAAATAAATTTGAACGTATTGGAAACTGCGTACCATACGGCTCTACTCTATACTGCAGAGCAAAATATTGGCTTAGGACACTGACGACATCGCGATAGGTGAGGTCTGGATGTTGATACTGCGAAAGACGAAGTAAAAAACAATAAATTTTCAAAGCTTAAGCATGCTGTTCAAGAATTTCTTTGTTGAATGAATTTCCACATCTTTAAATCAGATTAGCATGAGTGGTCAAGTTTATGAAACTCATGCAGTATGAGTTAACGTCTGAATCGACGCAGCATAAGGTCATGGGCCAAAACTTCAGGAATGTACTTCGAACTGTACTTCCAGATGATTTGAAAGCAATGAAAAGTTAGTGATTATTGGAGGGCGTTGATCTACGAACGATGAATGTCATTTACTTTCGTTAAGCACTGCCTTATCTTCCCTTCATTGATTTGAGTCATTTTCACCATTTAACCTGTAAATGATGAAACAATGGTGCCTGCTCGGTTTATATACGGCAATTTAATCAGTGCAACACGATATCGGAATATTTTCTTTTCAATAGTACAACCACTTGATAATTATGTTACAACTAATATCGCAGCAGTTCTTCCAATCACTCCCGTTGATATTTTTCGTGCGTAAATTGTGACTGGATTGCCTGAGTGACGTTTCAACTCCAAGGTCCATAGATGCAGTAAATGAGTCAGGTTGGGCATGAACACTCCGTCGCAATTGGTTGTTAGATCTCACTAAACAAAAGTTCACAGGCGAAAATTCAAAAATTCTTTCACTCCGATGCAACTATTATGATAAGATAAGTGACTATCTATTCGGGGGTGAAAAATTTTCGAGGCGTGAGAATGGGATGGCAAATTAAAACATTCTTCGGAGGTGTTTTTTTTTCGGATTTTGAGTTAGAAACAAATACCTGGCTTATAAATACGAATTGATTTTCGATTTCACGTCACTTGTCGTTTGTATGGTGTAGGGTACGATGAGACTGAGACAGTGAGTGGAGGAGAGACAAAGTGGAAGAGTATACATATATGAGATAATTATTATTTTAGATTGAAAGTGTTTTTTGTTCTAGCCAGCGTACAGGTGCAATGCACCACTGCAGAAAACAATATGAGTGAGATTGGATTATTACGATTTGATGTATCATGAATTGGAATGAATGAATAGAGAATCATTTTTTTGTTTTCGTCCGGCCGTCGGTTCTGGTATGATTTTAATGTCCTTCTGAATACTTTAGTGTATAATTAATCTCGTTACAAGCGCTTAACTCATTACTGACGGCAAAGGTTCTTAGCTCGAAGAGTTGCAGGAAGAGTGAGACAATACATATCAATTGTTGGTGAAAATTTGGAAGATTTTCAAAAATGCTGGAATCAGTTCATTGTTGCACTATATCGACGTAATTTTGGGAGAGACATCGATTAAGCGCAGTCCCAATGTGTTGCGATCAACTGATGACAAGTTACAGCCGAAAAACGAAGAATTTTACTCGCCATTTCTCTCCTGTTGGTCAGGAAAGAAAAATAGGCAAAAAAGTAAGGCCAACCCGCATTCTGAGGCTTTTCGTCACTCCCTGACGGTCAGAGGCGCTCGACACTGGAACTTTCTACCTACCGAACTCAGGGTCTGTCTCGACGCTTGCAGTTTTTGAACGCGATCTACATCAGCACTGATGGCGACTAGTCATCTAGTCTTCCCCACTTCCCGTTTCGCACGTTTCTTTGTTGCTGCTTTCTTAGCTTTATTCTGTTTTCTTTTCTTTTCTTTTCTGTTCTTTTCTTTTTCGCTTTTTTTCTGACATTGTCTTCGTCGTCTTTCTCTGTTCTATTCTCTGTTCTA
This sequence comes from Neodiprion lecontei, assembly GCF_021901455.1. NCBI lineage: Eukaryota > Metazoa > Arthropoda > Insecta > Hymenoptera > Diprionidae > Neodiprion > Neodiprion lecontei. The sequence goes on along the minus strand of NC_060261.1, from coordinate 4,006,065 downwards.
ATTTTTTATCCCTAGATCTTAAATAGTAATATAGAACTAGGCTAAGGTTTAGGAATTAAGACTTTGTTTATTTTTAACTTTGCAATGATGTTTTCCAATATTGTCATGAAAAAGATGAAATAAACCATTGAAACCATTGAACCCCTTTGTCTTTTTGGCGAAAAATTTCGAGATTTTGAAAAGTGCTGGAATAAATTCTTTGATGCACTATTCCGACGTAATTTTGCGAGAGAAATCGATTGGGCGCAGTCTCAATACGCTGCGATCAACGCATCGAAAGTTACAGCCAAAAAACGAAAACCGGAGATTTCGACATTTTTCAGCAGGTGGTTTTTCCTTCGTGATTTCAATCCTGTTGATCCCACGCTGTTTTCGCTGCGTTTTCTGAGTTCCTGGGGGCCCAATTGGTCAGAGAAGGGTCATACAAATCGAATCGGAGACTAAAAGTTTTTCGCCCAAAAAAACAGCAAGGCTAACCCCTTTGTATTTTTGGCGAAAAATTTCGCAATTTCGAAAAGTTCCGGAATAAATTCTTTGATGCACTATTCCGACGTGATTTTGCGAGAGAAATCGATTGGGCGCAGTCTCAATACGCTGCGATCAACGCATCGAAAGTTACAGCCAAAAAACGAAAACCGGAGATTTCGACATTTTTCAGCAGGTGCTTGTTCCTTCGTGATTTCAATCCTGTTGATCCCACGCTGTTTTCGCTGCGTTTTCTGAGTTCCTGGAAGTCCAATTGGTCAGAAAAGGGTCATACAAATCGAATCGGAGACTAAAAGTTTTTCGCCCTAAAAAACAGCAAGGCTAACCCCTTTGTATTTTTGGCGAAAAATTTCGCAATTTCAAAAAGTTCTGGAATAAATTCTTAGATGCGCTATTCCGAAGTAATTTTGCGAGAGAAATCGATTGGGCGCAGTCTCAATACGCTGCGATCAACGCATCAAAAGTTACAGCCAAAAAACGACAACCGGAGATTTCGACATTTTTCAGCAGGTGCTTTTTCCTTCGTGATTTCAATCCTGTTGATCCCACGCTGTTTTCGCTGCGTTTTCTGAGTTCCTGGGGGTCCAATTGGTCAGATAAGGGTCATACAAATCGAATCGGAGACTAATAGTTTTTCGCCCAAAAAAACAGCAAGGCTAACCCCTTTGTATTTTTGGCGAAAATTTTCGCGATTTTGAAAAGTGCTGAAATAAATTCTTTCACGCACTATTCCGACGTAATTTTGCGAGAGAAATCGATTGGGCGCAGTCCCAATACGCTGCGATCAACGCATCAAAAGTTACAGCCAAAAAACGACAACCGGAGATTTCGACATTTTTCAGCAGGTGCTTTTTCGTTCGTGATTTCAATCCTGTTGATCCCACGCTGTTTTCGCTGCGTTTTCTGAGTTCCTGGGGGTCCAATTGGTCAGATAAGGGTCATACAAATCGAATCGGAGACTAAAAGTTTTTCGCCCAAAAAAACAGCAAGGCTAACCCCTTTGTATTTTTGGCGAAAAATTTCGCAATTTCGAAAAGTTCTGGAATAAATTCTTTGATGCACTATTCCAACGTAATTTTGCGAGAGAAATCGATTGGGCGCAGTCTCAATACGCTGCGATCAACGCATCGAAAGTTACAGCCAAAAAACGAAAACCGGAGATTTCGACATTTTTCAGCAGGTGCTTTTTCCTTCGTGATTTCAATCCTGTTGATCCCACGCTGTTTTCGCTGCGTTTTCTGAGTTCCTGGGGGTCCAATTGGTCAGAAAAGGGTCATACAAATCGAATCGGAGACTAAAAGTTTTTCGCCCAAAAAAACAGCAAGGCTAACCCCTTTGTATTTTTGGCGAAAAATTTCGCAATTTCGAAAAGTTCTGGAATAAATTCTTAGATGCACTATTCCGACGTCATTTTGCGAGAGAAATCGATTGGGCGCAGTCTCAATACGCTGCGATCAACGCATCGAAAGTTACAGCCAAAAAACGAAAACCGGAGATTTCGACATTTTTCAGCAGGTGCTTTTTCCTTCGTGATTTCAATCCTGTTGATCCCACGCTGTTTTCGCTGCGTTTTCTGAGTTCCTGGGGGTCCAATTGGTCAGATAAGGGTCATACAAATCGAATCGGAGACTAAAAGTTTTTCGCCCAAAAAAACAGCAAGGCTAACCCCTTTGTATTTTTGGCGAAAATTTTCGCGATTTTGAAAAGTGCTGAAATAAATTCTTTCACGCACTATTCCGACGTAATTTTGCGAGAGAAATCGATTGGGCGCAGTCCCAATACGCTGCGATCAACGCATCAAAAGTTACAGCCAAAAAACGACAACCGGAGATTTCGACATTTTTCAGCAGGTGCTTTTTCGTTCGTGATTTCAATCCTGTTGATCCCACGCTGTTTTCGCTGCGTTTTCTGAGTTCCTGGGGGTCCAATTGGTCAGAAAAGGGTCATACAAATCGAATCGGAGACTAAAAGTTTTTCGCCCAAAAAAACAGCAAGGCTAACCCCTTTGTATTTTTGGCGAAAAATTTCGCAATTTCGAAAAGTTCTGGAATAAATTCTTAGATGCACTATTCCGACGTGATTTTGCGAGAGAAATCGATTGGGCGCAGTCTCAATACGCTGCGATCAACGCATCGAAAGTTACAGCCAAAAAACGAAAACCGGAGATTTCGACATTTTTCAGCAGGTGCTTTTTCCTTCGTGATTCCAATCCTGTTGATCCCACGCTGTTTTCGCTGCGTTTTCTGAGTTCCTGGGGGTCCAATTGGTCAGATAAGGGTCATACAAATCGAATCGGAGACTAAAAGTTTTTCGCCCAAAAAAACAGCAAGGCTAACCCCTTTGTATTTTTGGCGAAAAATTTCGCAATTTCGAAAAGTTCTGGAATAAATTCTTAGATGCACTATTCCGACGTAATTTTGCGAGAGAAATCGATTGGGCGCAGTCTCAATACGCTGCGATCAACGCATCGAAAGTTACAGCCAAAAAACGAAAACCGGAGATTTCGACATTTTTCAGCAGGTGCTTTTTCCTTCGTGATTCCAATCCTGTTGATCCCACGCTGTTTTCGCTGCGTTTTCTGAGTTCCTGGGGGTCCAATTGGTCAGATAAGGGTCATACAAATCGAATCGGAGACTAAAAGTTTTTCGCCCAAAAAAACAGCAAGGCTAACCCCTTTGTATTTTTGGCGAAAAATTTCGCAATTTCGAAAAGTTCTGGAATAAATTCTTTGATGCACTATTCCGACGTAATTTTGCGAGAGAAATCGATTGGGCGCAGTCTCAATACGCTGCGATCAACGCATCGAAAGTTGCAGCCAAAAAACGAAAACCGGAGATTTCGACATTTTTCAGCAGGTGCTTTTTCCTTCGTGATTTCAATCCTGTTGATCCCACGCTGTTTTCGCTGCGTTTTCTGAGTTCCTGGGGGTCCAATTGGTCAGAAAAGGGTCATACAAATCGAATCGGAGACTAAAAGTTTTTCGCCCAAAAAAACAGCAAGGCTAACCCCTTTGTATTTTTGGCAAAAATTTTCGCGATTTTGAAAAGTGCTGAAATAAATTCTTTCACGCACTATTCCGACGTAATTTTGCGAGAGAAATCGATTGGGCGCAGTCCCAATACGCTGCGATCAACGCATCAAAAGTTACAGCCAAAAAACGACAACCGGAGATTTCGACATTTTTCAGCAAGTGCTTTTTCCTTCGTGATTTCAATCCTGTTGATCCCACGCTGTTTTCGCTGCGTTTTCTGAGTTCCTGGGGGTCCAATTGGTCAGAAAAGGGTCATACAAATCGAATCGGAGACTAAAAGTTTTTCGCCCAAAAAAACAGCAAGGCTAACCCCTTTGTATTTTTGGCGAAAATTTTCGCGATTTTGAAAAGTGCTGAAATAAATTCTTTCACGCACTATTCCGACGTAATTTTGCGAGAGAAATCGATTGGGCGCAGTCCCAATACGCTGCGATCAACGCATCAAAAGTTACAGCCAAAAAACGACAACCGGAGATTTCGACATTTTTCAGCAAGTGCTTTTTCCTTCGTGATTTCAATCCTGTTGATCCCACGCTGTTTTCGCTGCGTTTTCTGAGTTCCTGGGGGTCCAATTGGTCAGAAAAGGGTCATACAAATCGAATCGGAGACTAAAAGTTTTTCGCCCAAAAAAACAGCAAGGCTAACCCCTTTGTATTTTTGGCGAAAAATTTCGCAATTTCGAAAAGTTCTGGAATAAATTCTTAGATGCACTATTCCGACGTAATTTTGCGAGAGAAATCGATTGGGCGCAGTCTCAATACGCTGCGATCAACGCATCGAAAGTTACAGCCAAAAAACGAAAACCGGAGATTTCGACATTTTTCAGCAGGTGCTTTTTCCTTCGTGATTTCAATCCTGTTGATCCCACGCTGTTTTCGCTGCGTTTTCTGAGTTCCTGGGGGTCCAATTGGTCAGAAAAGGGTCATACAAATCGAATCGGAGACTAAAAGTTTTTCGCCCAAAAAAACAGCAAGGCTAACCCCTTTGTATTTTTGGCGAAAAATTTCGCAATTTCGAAAAGTTCTGGAATAAATTCTTTGATGCACTATTCCGACGTAATTTTGCGAGAGAAATCGATTGGGCGCAGTCTCAATACGCTGCGATCAACGCATCGAAAGTTGCAGCCAAAAAACGAAAACCGGAGATTTCGACATTTTTCAGCAGGTGCTTTTTCCTTCGTGATTTCAATCCTGTTGATCCCACGCTGTTTTCGCTGCGTTTTCTGAGTTCCTGGGGGTCCAATTGGTCAGAAAAGGGTCATACAAATCGAATCGGAGACTAAAAGTTTTTCGCCCAAAAAAACAGCAAGGCTAACCCCTTTGTATTTTTGGCAAAAATTTTCGCGATTTTGAAAAGTGCTGAAATAAATTCTTTCACGCACTATTCCGACGTAATTTTGCGAGAGAAATCGATTGGGCGCAGTCCCAATACGCTGCGATCAACGCATCAAAAGTTACAGCCAAAAAACGACAACCGGAGATTTCGACATTTTTCAGCAAGTGCTTTTTCCTTCGTGATTTCAATCCTGTTGATCCCACGCTGTTTTCGCTGCGTTTTCTGAGTTCCTGGGGGTCCAATTGGTCAGAAAAGGGTCATACAAATCGAATCGGAGACTAAAAGTTTTTCGCCCAAAAAAACAGCAAGGCTAACCCCTTTGTATTTTTGGCGAAAAATTTCGCAATTTCGAAAAGTTCTGGAATAAATTCTTAGATGCACTATTCCGACGTAATTTTGCGAGAGAAATCGATTGGGCGCAGTCTCAATACGCTGCGATCAACGCATCGAAAGTTACAGCCAAAAAACGAAAACCGGAGATTTCGACATTTTTCAGCAGGTGCTTTTTCCTTCGTGATTTCAATCCTGTTGATCCCACGCTGTTTTCGCTGCGTTTTCTGAGTTCCTGGGGGTCCAATTGGTCAGAAAAGGGTCATACAAATCGAATCGGAGACTAAAAGTTTTTCGCCCAAAAAAACAGCAAGGCTAACCCCTTTGTATTTTTGGCGAAAATTTTCGCGATTTTGAAAAGTGCTGAAATAAATTCTTTCACGCACTATTCCGACGTAATTTTGCGAGAGAAATCGATTGGGCGCAGTCCCAATACGCTGCGACCAACGCATCAAAAGTTACAGCCAAAAAACGACAACCGGAGATTTCGACATTTTTCAGCAGGTGCTTTTTCCTTCGTGATTTCAATCCTGTTGATCCCACGCTGTTTTCGCTGCGTTTTCTGAGTTCCTGGGGGTCCAATTGGTCAGAAAAGGGTCATACAAATCGAATCGGAGACTAAAAGTTTTTCGCCCAAAAAAACAGCAAGGCTAACCCCTTTGTATTTTTGGCGAAAAATTTCGCAATTTCGAAAAGTTCTGGAATAAATTCTTAGATGCACTATTCCGACGTCATTTTGCGAGAGAAATCGATTGGGCGCAGTCTCAATACGCTGCGATCAACGCATCGAAAGTTACAGCCAAAAAACGAAAACCGGAGATTTCGACATTTTTCAGCAGGTGCTTTTTCCTTCGTGATTTCAATCCTGTTGATCCCACGCTGTTTTCGCTGCGTTTTCTGAGTTCCTGGGGGTCCAATTGGTCAGAAAAGGGTCATACAAATCGAATCGGAGACTAAAAGTTTTTCGCCCAAAAAAACAGCAAGGCTAACCCCTTTGTATTTTTGGCGAAAAATTTCGCAATTTCGAAAAGTTCTGGAATAAATTCTATGATGCACTATTCCGACGTAATTTTGCGAGAGAAATCGATTGGGCGCAGTCTCAATACGCTGCGATCAACGCATCGAAAGTTGCAGCCAAAAAACGAAAACCGGAGATTTCGACATTTTTCAGCAGGTGCTTTTTCCTTCGTGATTTCAATCCTGTTGATCCCACGCTGTTTTCGCTGCGTTTTCTGAGTTCCTGGGGGTCCAATTGGTCAGAAAAGGGTCATACAAATCGAATCGGAGACTAAAAGTTTTTCGCCCAAAAAAACAGCAAGGCTAACCCCTTTGTATTTTTGGCGAAAAATTTCGCAATTTCGAAAAGTTCTGGAATAAATTCTTTGATGCACTATTCCGACGTAATTTTGCGAGAGAAATCGATTGGGCGCAGTCTCAACACGCTGCGATCAACGCATCGAAAGTTGCAGCCAAAAAACGAAAACCGGAGATTTCGACATTTTTCAGCAGGTGCTTTTTCCTTCGTGATTTCAATCCTGTTGATCCCACGCTGTTTTCGCTGCGTTTTCTGAGTTCCTGGGGGTCCAATTGGTCAGAAAAGGGTCATACAAATCGAATCGGAGACTAAAAGTTTTTCGCCCAAAAAAACAGCAAGGCCAACCCCTTTGTATTTTTGGCGAAAAATTTCGCAATTTCGAAAAGTTCTGGAATAAATTCTTTGATGCACTATTCCGACGTAATTTTGCGAGAGAAATCGAATAATTGCAGTCCCAATGTGCTGCGATCAACGAATCAAGAGTTATACCGCCAAAAGTTATAAATTTCGCGCCGGGTTGCCTGAAGGAAGGGGAAGGAACATAAGAAATTCACAACTGCAAAGTTCAATCTTTAATTCAATTTTTGTTTATTTAATATTCAAGAATTCTAGTACAAGTGTTCAGGTGTCAGTGTTGAGTACTCCAACGAGTTGTTAAACGGGAAAGTGAAATGCAGGATATATTACTTCAAGCAGCTTGCGATAAATGCTATGTGATAATTATTTTTGCAGTATGTTAGTATAATATAAGTTGTGTTATGCGCACAGATGAAATGTATCTCCGCAGGATATGATATGTATGATATTATAATGTTACTATTTCATGCAGTTTGTATTAAAATGAACGAAGAAATTGATTTCCCCATATTATGCTCTTTGTTTTTTCTGAGTTGTATGACGCTATTTCAAATGCCTTACTTGCCATCCTTGGTCATTGCTTTGCTGCTGGTCTTTTACTCTCTTTGATGCCGTTTCTGCGTTCCTGAGAGTCCAATTGGTCTAGGAAGGGTCGTTCTAGGAGTTGATCTTTGCAGCTGCTGATTCGACAAAGTTGTACTTGCACAAGTCGAATTTCTGAGGGTTTAAAACCAGAGACTACAGGTTCCTCTGCCTCGATTTTGAGCCAAGATAATTACGGAACGAATTCAAATTAGGTAAAATATATGTGGCATACAATAATACAGTTATTCGTTCTCTTCTTCGTTCATCGTCAGTTAAAATTCACTGCAACATCTTATTCACTACGTTCAATAACATACGTAGGCATATCATTTCATCCCATTGCTGCGGTCAAAAAATAAAAAAACATTCGCAAAACATAATATTTATTATTATTACGTTTACTCTGATACAATATTTATCAAACATAATACATCGATTTAAGCAGAAGGAATAAAGCATTCAAATAATGTTCCACCTGTTAGCATCGTATTCTTCTCATGTTTTCGGTCGAGATTAAAATCCCGTGTTAAAATCAACACAGTCAGATGTCATAATTTCCAATAGATGCGTTTTATTTTTTTGTTATGACGGGCTGGAGCCCCGATTAACCTTTGCAATATTCATTGGCACAATATTTATTTCGCCGCACAGTTTTCTACAAATTCATAAATATGGGGGACCATCTCGATGAGGCATTTCGCAAAATCGTACGCGACATTACCGAGGATATAAAAAATTACCCAAAAGAAGGTTCGAACCTCATAACATTACAGGATCTTCGAACGCAATTATAGTCTATAAGCTAATGCGTTAACTGTTCGATCCAGATCGGAAAACGGTAGCGGGATGGCTGCAGCAGGTAGGCAAGGAGGTTCAGACGGATGCCGATCGACGTGCTAGAAATGAATACGGTCGTTATTTAAGATACGTCGTACAGTCTGGCGAGCCTTTACCCGACGAACTGAAACCGACTCTTTGTTCGCAAGATCTTTCATCGGCGGTTCCTAAGCCTGGAGTACGAACTTTTCTTATCCAAGTTCTTCATGTTTCCGGAACCTTACAATTGACTCCCCCATGATCTTTTCCCCTATAACATCGAGATACATGAGAAATCGAGGCGAATTGCTTTAAAAATTTTCGAAAACGATTATCATTACATCTCATAGGATACCCCGAGGGGTTCATCACTCGTGAAATCTGACGTACACTTTTCCGGAAATCTTGTGAATTCTCTTGCAATCTTTTGAAATCCGTGAAATCTGTTTAAATCCCTGAATTCTTTCAAAATCTTTTGAATTCCTCTGAAATCCGATGAACTCTCTTGTAGTATTTTGAAATGCTATGAAATCATCTGAAATAGTTAGAAATTTTTTAAAAATCTTTATAATCTTTTGAAATCTTTGTAATCTTGAAATCAGGTGTACATCAAATCGATGAGTGACTAATCGTAACATATATGATATAAAACAGTATGTTGATTATTCGTTTCAGAAATCAGTGTGCCCTAGAAAAGATATCATCGCGCAATTGCAGCCTGGTGTGAGTTGCACATTGTTTAATTTTCTGTCGTCCTTTCTGCACCGAAACGTTAGCCACGATTGCGCAACAGCAGCTCTCTGAATAATTACACAGGGTATAATGCATATACATGTAACATAACTCTCTACATGGCAGACTGACATGCGAGGAATAGCAAAGATTTGCGAGGATGTACGCAACGGCGAGATAACAACTGCTGCGGAATTCGTATATGCTCTTGCACCCTACGTATCTGATCGCGGGATGCTTTTTCGAGATATTTTGGACAGAGATCTCAACTTCTTTCGTCACATCGTCGACGAGACGGTTGATCGAAGGGTATTCAAACTCCATTCATTTACATTCTTTCACTGTAAACGCTTGTTGCCGAACTCTACGGTCATTTTCCCATTGATACTGGATTAGCCGGACGGTTTGGTTTGAAAATTCAATCACTGTTCGATTCGAGAGTCAGCAGCGGTTGGAATTACGGTGGAATTGCAGTTTAGGCCGAGCGAGATTATTCGTTACGAATTAATCGGTTTGATTGTGCGGTAAACGAGGAAATCGCATTTCACGTTACTGAACATTATTTCATCATAACGAAATTGCGATCTCATTATCGAACAGTAGCTGCAATCAGTGATCTCAGGTATTCTTTTGTATTAAAATTGTAACGGATATTGGAAACGAAAGTGGAACCGCTAGGTTCGTTACGCTAAATCCGCGCAATCGATTCCTCTTGTGAATCATCGCGATAAAATTGAATTGCGGAGGAGCTGTAACGGAATCTTGTCGAAATCGACTAATATCATTTTCGTTCAAAACAGGTTCAAGACGAGGCTGACGTAATGATGCACACCCAGAATGATATAAAGCAAAAATTTCACTCGTTAACAGATGCGATGGTTCACAGAACGATGAAAATCAGGCAACGCCTTTTGGAAATATCTCCGAAATTCGACTGGGCAAAACACGGGAAGAACAAGTCGAAAGTGACGAGACTCATCAAAGTTGTAAGCAGATATTAGCAAACTAGAAACAGTAATTTATTAGTTTCAATTCGAAATTTCAAAAATATCGAATTGGTAAATTAGATTTAGATTAGCAATAATGTAAAAACGCCTCTGTACATGATTAAGCCTCGTTCATTGATCATTTCCCGTTTTTTTTTCTCTTTCTTTTCATTTGTTAATTAATTAAACAGGACCAGAGACGTAAGGGAGTTCACGCGGATCCAAACATATTGGACAAGCTACTTCATCAAGTATTTATGCGGGGACAATGGCTTAAGAAAGAGTTGGCACGCCTGCAAGAAGAAAACCTAAACTTGAAAATGTTCCTTGGAAAGTTTCGCGTCCTAGCTGCTGAAAGAAAGGAGCAGGAGAGCCACGTACCCCGGATGCTCTGCAAGGAGAAAAACTTCCTAGAGCAGGAGCTCGAAAGTCTTCAGGAAGAGTATAGTAAAAATCTCGAGGTCGTAAACGCCCTTTACATCGAACATCATAGATGTGTAAAGCCATTACCAAGTCAGACTTCGGTCAGTGACTGGTGTGACTAATTTAGTCCTGAAATATTGAAACCTATTTATTACCATTACTTGATAAAGTATCATAGACGAATGGAGCTGGATTTGAATACAGAACACGACGATTTAACGATTTTAATATATTTACAGACGTAATTAGTGTACTTTCTTATTTTACAAGTAATTTATTAAAACAAAAACTTAAATTTGGAATGAAATACGCTCCCTTGTTTGAATCGATACGTATACAGTCCGCATAATACTTTAATATTTCGAACTGCTCGTATCTCATTGAACCTACTGAATCAAGAGGCGATTCTGTGCTTTCCGATCAAATACATAAACGAAAATCAATTTGATTATTTTCATTTTCGATTTATTTGCGAAAGCGGCAAACCAGCATGTATATATGTATAGCACCACCTTAATGAAGAAAATAAAATTTTTCAATCAAGGTCCAGATTGGTTAAGTACCCAAATACATGGGTCAATTATTTCAGGCAGATCCATAACTCCTAAATCAAACGTTATATGGGAATCTCCTCTTGTCTATAGTCAGTAAACTTGATTGGAACCACTTGTCATTTTATATATATATAAAAAAATATATAAATATATATAAATAAGAGGTTGCCTTGGTAATTCATTTCAAATTGCACTTTATATGGCTACAAAAGTCTTAAAAATATTTTTATATCCAATTCGTTGAGCATATTACCGATACTAAAGTACATAAGTCGAGTACCGTTACAAGTAGAATTATACATACACATATGCATAAGTAATAACAAACAATAGACTCTTAATAGTTATTACAAGTAACAAAGAATAGATTACATTTGTTTCATTTCGTTCTATTTTTTTCAAGTTTTGGCAGTGGGAAATGATTTAGAACTAATTAGGCATAATGATTGCATCTCTGTATCATACCCAAAAATTGTCTACTGTCCATTACGGCATTTGAATCAATGAGCTTTACACGAAAAAAAATACTTTCAAATAGGCATGATGCACGTTAGAAATATTCAAATATAGCCTCTAAGCTGAATACCCATACATACAGCGTCACGAGTAAACGGTATAGACGAACATTTATCGTAGTATATTATATTCAAAACTTCGATTCTGGCAATGTTGCAGGAGAATTTCTGGCAGCTGAGCTAATTTCGCTTGTATTGCTGCTCGAAGCTTTAGATTTTTTATCTGGATCCATGGCGATTGAAATAAATTCTTCAGACATTTTTTTGTCCAAGCCAGTATATGTCTGAGACAAATCAACCTGATCTGTACTTGGCATAAAAGCTTCAGCTTTTCCAACTTCTTGCTGTGACATGGGAGATACTGGCTTTGTACGATGGTTCGGTAAACTGTTCGATTCATTTTCTGGCATTGCGTATCTCTTTCGCTTGATGCGTACCTACAGAAAAATGTTTGTCAATGGTTTTCCTAAAATTACTCTCCAAATGCATGATAGAATACTTGATAAATATATATTTCAAGCACATGGAAATATGCTTACCATTTGTGGATGGTAATGAGGATTTGGTGGATAAATCGGACCTCTTGCCATTTTACAACAAGGTGCAGGCATGGAATGATACATGGAATGTGGAGGAAATGTCCCTGTTGCTGGTATAAGTGTTTGATATTTTTTAGGTATCGTCGCCATGCCGTACGGAGTCTAAAATAGAAAATCAAATAAACTTTTTAAATTGAATAAGTAAAAGTTATAACGAGTAGGTATGCAATTGAATAAAAGTGAAGGGCTCTTCTCAAATGTCAAATTACTTGGAAACACTTTCGTTATTTATATAATTAACTGAGTGCATTCTGGCATAGAAAACACGAAAAGAGAAGAAATTTCCCTCTGTAGAAATATTACACCGTGAGAGATTTCTAAATGGATTAGCTGCAGGCAAAGATATTACAAGTTTCTCCCAAGCATCATTCTCAATCTCAGGATTCATGGGATGAGCGAACTTTCTAGTGTGTCACTGACCTACCTTCCCCCATACGAAAACAAATTCTTTTCTAAACGCTTACAACGATAATTTCTTTTGAAGATTGTATAAGCTAAACCCGTATTGAACGTACATATTGATATTTGTTAGAGAAAGAACCGCACAGCTATACTCACTGGTAACACGGGTTGTACAGACATAATGGGCTGTACCAGATATATCTGCTGGGATTTGGGATGCGATGAAACCCACTGGTGTACCATGTTGTGCGTTTTCAATTGACCCTGACCTGAGACAGGCGGAGAAGATCCTTTCAAGCAGCCGCACAGGCGGGGCGCAAGCTTAACGCAGCTGTACCCAGAAATGAGTAATTCAATGAGACTCGCTATCAGAAGACCAATGCTAGCCATCAATCCTGCCCATCTGTGGTCAACACCCATTACAGAGTCATCGTCATTCTGAAAAAACAGATCTCATAATGACAAAAACTCGTATCACGATTACGAATCATTATGCGGTTGAGTTGTAAAATTGGCAATTCAAGTGATAAACGTTCCGTGCTTTTTATTATACTTTGCTTACTGCCGTAGGTGTGTACACACACGTTTTTGATTCGAATTAAAATACAGAGTAGAAAACGTAGATGCTTCATCTGTGAATCACGACTATTTACGACTATCATAATTCTAATTTGATTCCGCGGATTTTTAACATAATCGTAATAGGCATGTTTTCAATGGTAAATATGCGGACCTTGGCATTTGGCAGTGAATTAAAAGTTACTGCTTCTCCTCCTGGTGCTCAACTTTCTCTTTATCGTTTACACGTGTGTTGAAAAAAGTTTTTAGAACTCAAACCGTTCACATCTGGTTTTTATGGTGTTAACTTTAGCAATAGGCCCCTCAATATTGATTTTAATATTTCCAAGAAGCACAGAGCAAATATTAACCCGCTCCATTACCACATTTGAGATTGGTATCTCTAGAAACCCGTTACATGCTGAACAAACTTGACTGGAAGATCAATAGTTAATCCACAATGAAAGAACGCATACTACGCAGGATGAATTATAGTTTTTTCACCTAAAAATGAGCCGTGTGTGAATAGGTTTCACACTCTGATTCAATGCAACACCTAAATCTAATTTAAAATCAGGGTAAACCATCTCCTGAATATCGCATAGGTATATGAATCAGGCTCCACCAGATATTCAGGCTAATTAGAGTCAAGGCACTTTCGTTCTTAATTAATACCACAGTTTATAATCTAGAATTTAGTGTAATAAATTATTCATTATTACCACAAATGAGTAGAGTTTAAATTCCCAGGAAATATACGTTGCATGTATGTTGCGTGTGTTTCAAAAGTACCAGACTTGTTATTTTTGACATGGCAATGTGTTTACACGCGCGTTTAATTTCTTCAACAGTTGACCCAAGATTTATCACCTGGCCTAAATTATACACATAAAAACTATGCCAACAACTCGCTAATTGCTTACCGTCGTTTCTAAAAGATTTATCTCAGGATTAGACCTCTGTGAATCCCTTACGACGGAAGTGAGCGCCGTGATTGCAGCCATGTTCGAAAGAGCCAGAGCTATTAAACTAGATGCCAAATGGGCAGAGGAGAACCCCGAGTATTGAAGGCTCTCTTTATCAGCTGAAGTCGTCAAAGTGGCAACAACCCCTAAGGCACCTGCGACCAGAGCTCCAGCTCCTGCCCATAGTCCCGCTCCTGAATTTCCCAATGAAGCTCCGTGTACCAGGACCAATACGCCAAACACCACAAGAATAACACCTGACAAGTTTTGTAATTCACAGGCCTCAAATTGTCGATCATAGGTGTGGATAATTTACGAGGTTGAAGTTATTAACGTTGTCGTAGCAAAACATTGGGGAAAAAATCATTATTTTCTTAATTTTACAATGATTTTTAAGCAACTATAAGAATTCAAAATATGAGTGTCTTTTGTTTTATGACAGTTTACTGAATTTAAAATAATTTCAAAATGGTGAAATAACGGTTTTTCCTCGGCATGAATCGTTACTAACTTGAATATGATGATAATTTCATTTTGATTTATACATCTTCTCAATTGCTAAGCTGTACATAAATTTTGATAACTTACCAAGCAGCAGCTGACCGCAGGACATAAGCATCAGTAAATTCGAGTCATCCTTAGTTTCGGTTTCTTCTTGTTTTTTCGAAATTAGAACTTCTTTGGAATGTTTGGACTGCATTGTGCTGCTCGTTTTTGAATCCTTTGAATCACCGGATATTTTTGAGTCGTTTGAATTTTGACTCCTCACTGTTAAGTCTGCTTCCATTGTACTATGATTCTCCGTCATGATTATTTTATTTTACTTTACTTACTTACAAATATTCAATTATATAAAAATACAAGATTTTAAATTATGTTTTCATTGTATAATCGAAAAACATGTGTTATAACTCGATTCTCTCAGATTTTTTTACTCTTTTTAATGTGAATTGTTTTTACAAAACTTTTCTATGTAATAACAGTCAATTAAAATTATTTGTATAATTGTTTACGAGAGATAGTTTATCGGTCAAACAAAATCTGCTGACCTAATTTAGTTCTGACTAAACGACAGCCGGGCATTCAAGTTGAAGCGTTTGATATCACACTGTACTGTTGAGTCTATTGTAAGACAATCAACAAAAACTTCAATAGGTCACTGTCACTTTTCTCTTTAACTTCCTAATAGTTGACGTCAGATATTAAAGTTCCCAAGTCCTGGTTATCACGGTAGCCTGAAGATGAATAAAATTTGTAATGAGGAATTTACGAAATCAAAGTTGAAAAAAGATATAATTTATTTCCTCCCCCCCTCCCCCTCGCCCCTTAATTTCTCATTTAGAATGACCGATTGCACTGTTCACTGTTGAACACAATAAACGGATTCTATTTTGAAATAAGTTTGGCAATATATGTTATAGCTCTTTCGTTTTTATTGTTGAATTGATCCGATCGATTACCCTGATTTCAAATCTTTTCAAATATAACACTGCGCAAGAAAAAAACTCACCAACATTGTCATTTTAAATAAAAAACAACAGTCACATCACTATTAAATTGTTAAGAATAAAATTTGCGAATGATAAAATAGATTTTGTAACAAACAATTCAAATGTTTAACAGAGCGTCAGAGTTGTCTTGGATAAGAGAGAAACTTTGTCTGATTGTGAGGAGTAAGTTAAGTAGCTCGTGGTAAGCCTGGTCAGTGACTGGCAAGGCACAGGTACCAGAGAGGCATGGGCTTAATAAACTATACTTCAAGATACAGCAACAGGTACAGTTCATGCTTACGAGTCTGTAGTTTCTCTCTACCTTTCTACAGAAGCATCCAGAAGAGAAATGTAAGGAGGACCGTTTTAAGCTAAACTGTCCATCTGTAGCTAACTCAAACATTTTGTCTTATCTCAACGATTTTTTTCTCACACCCATTACGTCGAACATAAAAAATAAGACACGATTTATTATTTATTGTCTATTTTAATCATAATGCTGGATAAAAAATTGCAAACATTCTTATTGTAGAAAGTAAAATAGAATAAAATGTTCAATATAGTTGAGTAAGTAAAATTTACTAAATCTAATCGTACCAATGAATCACGAATTTGATTACTCGGTAAGATAATGGTACGAGAAAGCGGATGGAATCGATTTGATTTTAAATTCTGATGGAACAACAATTAGGTGAATTGGATGTTTAATGTACAATTGCTCTTACTTTCATTTATCAATATAAGAGCCGATGTAGATTACAGACCTGGCGTGAGTTGAAAAGGCGTGTAATTTTGCATGTATACAATTATTTGCGTCCTGTATTTTTGTTATTCAATTTTTTACATGCTGTATTTTTATTTTCTCAACGTGATACCTGCTTGGGTCACTTTCATATACGAGTGAACTGGAATTTCAGACGACATTATTTCAACTAGAATTCGTACATTAGGCTCATTTTATTCTATTTTTTAATCTTTCGTCATTCTCTCCATTGCGTAACATCAAATTATCTCATCCAGGTATTCTTTTACAAGAATTACCTGTTTTTAAAAATTCGTTATAGAAAGTAGAGGAGAATTGCGTTAAATTTACAATGTTTCGGTTTGTCGTTGCAAGACAACAGCATGAAGCATTTTAGAAGGGTCAGTGGACCATAATAATTGGAATTAAACAAAATTAACAAATACCGTAACGAAATTTTTTGTGAACTGTAATGACGATCACCTATAAATTACGATCATCAGCTGTATAAAAATATCCTAATAATCGCTAAATCGCGTGAATAATCCAGACGTATAATGAGATAATCTCTGTGTGTGAATGTGCGCTACAACCGTCTAGAAAGCTCTGGACCGTGTCTAGTTGAACATAATGACAGCGAGCTGATAGACAAGCAGGAAAGCGCGAATATGTTAAATAACACGTTGCTGACTGACAATTTCTTGATATATTTTACTACGCAGGTGGGCACTTCATTTATTTACCGATGATGAGATCACGAGAAAGTTGAGAAAAAGGAGAAGAGGTGGATGTATGCGAGTTCTACGACCTCCGCATCTCTCCATTTGGTATACATAATATATGAATATCATGTGCAAGAATATTTCATACGATTTTTGGTTGGAGGGATATTAGCATAAATATTTGCGCGGTGATTTATTGCTACCAGTATACAAAAAATGAATCACAATATAGTAGCCTGTGTTTTGTAAATTTGTCAATTCCTAAGCACAGATGAAGATGAACGGAAGAGTTTAAAAATACAGTTACGTGATTTCAACAATTTCGAAATCAACGATATCTCCACAAGTCCTTCTTCAACAGGTATTAAAATCAGGGAAAGGAATCGATTTACATAATTCACTCTTCCTGATTCCATGTTTTGGATTAAAAAGGACTGATTGAAATTGAATGAAAAAACTAAACCAAGGCATCGAAATGTCGCATTGGAATAACTGTGGGTATGCTCTGATGACGAGAGTTAAAAGACCGGTGGAAAACCATGATTGTGCGAGCCTACTTCTCGTCTCATACTTATAATATATATGTGAATACCTATACATGCGTGACAGAATCTCTGCGATGGAGATGCAATCTCAGTTCGCAATAGCGTAATTATTACAAGATGTGTAAAATTTTATAATCTCGTGTCCGACATGCTCTTACTGTTTTACGGTTGCCCACATTGCGTATTATACAGTTAGCATTACCGTTACAATAACGTATTATTTTGCAACTACGTAAAATAATTGTAATTCTCTCATTCGCTTAACTTCTCGAGTATCAATGAATCAACATCGGAATGTATACCGACGAGTTTTATCTAAGAATTCAATAGTGCACAGAAGCGAATTCGTAATTGACCGTGCGAACCTGCAGACAATTAAATGGTTGCAAGTATATTTGTTTCAAGTGAAAAAAATCTTCAACAAAATTCTTGCACTAATTTTATTCTAGCTTGGTAATTATTCAGTTTCAAAACTGGGAAGATAATATTTACTGTTAAGCATAGCAGACAAACTGTTAGGTATGCTATTAAGATTATTGACAAGACTGAAGTAGATTGCCTTGACCACGCAGCAAACGCAGGAGGCTGATCTCATCGCATAAACATAAGAGGCGACGACATAGCGTTAGAGGTTGAGCCGCTAAATTATTCGATTCTAACTTGAGGAAGCGAGAAATTCCTGCTGCTTATACCATATAGATACATTCTTTTTAACGTAACTTTTTCTTCCAAGTTATCCAGTATCATTCGATGATTTAAAGTCTTCATCAATTGCGTGCTTGTGATATTTTTAAACGAAAAATTTAATTTGTATCACTCTTGAAAATCCGACAAGAAACGGATAAATTCTCTCTACTAAGCTGTACGCTGTTCAATATATCTATACACAACAAAATAGTTTATATTCAAGGTACACGCAGGTGCTCCAAGTTAGCTATTGCCGGACCTGTTTCACTACGTGAGACTTGAATATCAATAAGCTATTGAACTCTCGAATTACAACACAGCATATTATGCTTAAGTGTAATATGGGTCAGTTTGAGATTGTTTCTCAGCGAAATATGCATGCCAAAGGAGAACTTTAAGTCCGTGGGTAATTTGTAAGGATGTATAAACGCGAGAGAATTCATTTCAAGATTGATATTTGAATTTCATTTATAAAGAAAAATTCTAAGAACCAAATGTTGATTGTTGGATCAATTGATTGTGCAATAAATAACAGGTATTGAAATTTCTAAAGTGAAATTAGCTCCTGATATGCATCGAGCTTCGATTATGATAATTCCTGCGGAGCAGAATTCTCGATTGTTGCATGTCATTAATATGCTTAACACAAATAACTCTGCAATACCACGTGAACCTATTGTTTCTCTCTACACTTCCTACATGAAAAATTTCCTGTTAGCTAACCGGTTGATCTAATTTGCTAAGTACATGGCTTTGGAATAGCTAATTCAAACCCGTAAGTACGTGCAGTGATCTACCTATGTCCATTTCTACACGTTCTCGAAACTGTTGATTCTTTAGAATGAATAATATTGCGCTGGCAGAAATGTTAAAACCATTCAAGTATCATCCTCTTACTAAATACATCGATGTAACAAACGGCATGTAAGTGCTGTTACTCAACGTTATTAAGAGGGACATTTCCCGGCTGTTTAACGATAGAAAGTATTAATTTCAGGGGTAGTAATAAGAAAAAAAAGAATGACAGCGCAAGAGACAATAAATGCTGTTCCTTTTCTTACGTTTTTCTCTACGTCTTTTTTACAATAAATTAAATGTCAGAAGGCCACAATATATGAGGTATTGTATGTCCCGTGTTCATTGACTCCACATAAACACAAGCGTATGGTCTTCCTTTCACCGCAGTGGTTCTCAAGCCTACTATTACCGTGTCTAACTTTTGTTTTATCTATTATGAGACTTGAAGTTAAATGAGAACCGAGAGCTGAAATATCGCATGATGTAATACACCTGCTATGTGTGCCTTGGTTTACATAGGCATGCAGAGTTTTTTTTTTTTTTCGTTTTATGTCGTTTTATTTTTTCTCTTTTTTCGTGTCCTCAAGCTCGAATACATTAGAATACATTATCCCGAGGTTGGCGGTCATTCGGTAAAAATGATAAAAAGGAAGACTTTATAACTCACCAGGTTGTTTGTCCTGGACAACAATTTCTCCGAGTGTTATTCGTCCTTCCTTTGATGCTGCTACTCCAATCTCTGTAATCCTTTCAAAATTCGTGATGTACAAACTGTAAAAAAATATTTAAACACATTATTGCAGTTTAAATATAATCAATCACTTTTTACACACGTACAGAAACAGAAAAGATAAATAAGTATTTCGTACTTTTTTTTCCAAGGATAGTCCAATTCCTCCGTTTGGTATTTACTTATCAACTTTAAATTCCCATCATCCCCTGCAACGAGCATCAGCTCGCATTGATCTTGTGCGCAATTCTCCATGCTGTAGACGATGCTAACTTGAATGCCGTGTGAAGAAGTGACTTGAATAAGAAATAGCCTGGAAAAATGAGGTGAATCAATGTCAAATCGTATTATTTTTTAGTAAACAACTAAAATTAATTTCAGGTAATCGCTTAAGTCTTACCTATGAAACAGGCGAGGGTTACTCGTGATTATTTCCAGACACCCTCCGCCATTGAACGAACAACTTCTGCAATACTTGAAGTAATTTAGCTCAGAGTTAAGAGTTGTGCTCGTAAAAGCAATGGATTGGCCATGTACTTTTACACAGCTTCTCTTCGTATCGTACACAATGTCTTCGACTACTTTTTTTAAATCTGATTCCGTAGTTAAAACCTGCCCTGACGCAGACTCGGTTTCATTTTTATTCAGCAGATTCGACTCTGTCACAACCTTGGGCTCTGTTATTTCTGGCTGGTTTAATATTTCAAGGTGCGGCGACGGCGTTGATACTTGAGGAGACTGGACACTCAAATTGAAGAAGGGTTTATCTTCAGAATATTTTGCAGACTGAAAAAAAAATTGCGTATTTGCTGATTTCCTTTGATCGTTTCATACATATAAGTTCCGCATGGTAACCGCTGCCTTCATGCCAGATTTCGATTATGAGAGACAAATTTTGAGTTCAATTAATATTCTAAATACGAAATATTTTCAAGATGTTCAACATATCTAAGCATACTAGACGTTAATTGAATATACTATTAGTGCTAATTCAATAGTTAATGTGATTATTAACGCTTCAACTTTACTCAAATAACACACCTGACCTAGGCGATAATTCGTTAAACCAACTCCCAAACACAATGATGTTCTAAATGTCTCATTATCGTATAAAGGTACGTGGATGTAAAGATAGGGGAAAAGTTGGGCCCAAAACAAATTCTCTGTGTCTATAAATGTTTTTGGGCCGAGATATTCGTGGGTCCATCCTGGTGCGAATATAGCCACAGACAGATGGTGTTCTCTTATCTTTCGCAATGCCTATATTGAATGAAAGCCTGTGTTAGACGAATATCTTAAATTCAATTTGAATCTAAAATAGACTAAAAATTAATTGCGGCATTCGAACAATGTATGTCAGGTGATAATTTATTTGAAAAAATTGAAGATCTTATGAGAGAAGTTCAGCTATCTTGGATTATCGGTAATTTGAAAAGTTACATTCATTCCATAGATTGTTAAATTTCATTTACATATTCAGACTGGAATCCACCTCCGCCAGGACAGCCTCGACCCCAGACATCCAGTCCTACATAAATGTCTCTAACACGATTTCCCGCAATTGCTTGATTGCGGCTACTGGCTAGGCCAGTATCAGTCCAATTATAATTTAAAAATATGCCGTCACACACCTCAAAAAAGCATCTGAAAGTACGAGTACAATAATTGTAGAAAAGAAAAGAAAGAAAAATAGTTAACGGATAGAAGCAATCGACGTGGAATGTACGCCCGATTCCTACTTGTTTAAATCGTTCAGCTCGTTCTGCCACTTGAGTTCTCCTTTCACAGTAACGCTATCATACCAAATAACTTCCGAACCTTCGAGTGCAGTGTGAATAGTGTTCGTAAGGTACTTGACAAAGAATATTAATTTGTCAATATCGTCTTCGTCAATCTTATTCTCCACATTGATCAACCACCCGTCGAATTTGTAAAATTTGGCAAGAGTTATCAGAGCGTCGGCAAACCTCTTTATTTCTGCTTCTGATCTGAATATTTCTTTCCATATTCTCTCACCGTCTGTCCACTCCGTTATAACAGTTCCGAGGACTTTGACACCGTGAGTATGTGCTGCGTTGATCCAACCATAAGGCGGTATAGTCACTAAGTAGTGGCTAAAATATACAAAGCTGTCCACTCCGCTCCAGTGGTAAAAAACGTACGAATCATGGGCGTCCGATCCAAAGATGAACCTAGAAGCAGTCGAACCGAGTTGTCATACAGCAGACGACATGGTGCTTCATTCTGAATAATCAAAGTCAATACCTGTCATCGAGATATCCACCTTTCATGTCGTGGCACACAAGGGTCCTCGGTTTCTTGTTTCGGTTCCACTTGACTAACGGTTTTGTCACATCGTTGATATCTTTTCCCGAGTAAACATAATCCGCCGATTTTCGCACATCTCGGATCTCGGGCCAGGGCGTTAAATTACTCAAGCCGGCATAAAGCTCCTCCAGAGTTTTGAACGGTTTTGAGGTTAGAACCTGACTCGTTTCGTTTTCGGCCTTACTCGACATGACTGACCTATTATTATCCTTTGTAAGGCGTTTCACGGGCTGATTTGGCTTGTGCACTGTATCAGTAGAAAGTGAACACGGAAAATCAACTTATAAAATAAGAAATATAACCTAGAACGATGAACACAAGCGACGTATGTCAAATCATGAAACAGCTGATTTATCGCGTGCTACAAACTGGCCACGCGGGTTGCAGATGTTCAGGCGTTTGAGCACGAATCGATTTAATCACTACACGTGTCGTAATTCTATTTCGTCTTCGAAATTTATATCGATTTGCGTTACACCCAATTACAAAGATGCTCTTTTCAAATCAACGCAGATTATTATATCCGATGCTTCGTTAAATCGTATTTTCGAATGTGTATGTAAAAAGTTTTCATGCATAAAGAAATGGAAATATTTGATGCTCCGGATAACGATCGGGATGTTTGAAAATATTTTAAATCCGTAACAAGCTTTTCCTGCGCTGTATCAACACAGGATTATATCTATATGGCGTATCATTTATTTACGAGTACAAAGTTTTATAATTAATTCAAGGGGGAGGTTTAATCGAGCTGAAATTTTCCCCGTCGTTATGCGATGGCCGCGTAAACGCCAGTGTAATTATTTACAATATTACTTTGGAAGTGAAATAAATAACGCGGTTATAGGGAGTGGGAATTGAAGGGTTGTTTCACGAAAGTTTTTACAAATTATAGGTAAATACGTGTATAATTCAACGATGTAGTATATAATAACACTCTCTCGAGCTGCACATTACAAAACGGAAAGCCACGAATGCTGTCCGTAATGTG
The DNA here is from genome assembly GCF_021901455.1 of Neodiprion lecontei. Classification (NCBI taxonomy): domain Eukaryota; kingdom Metazoa; phylum Arthropoda; class Insecta; order Hymenoptera; family Diprionidae; genus Neodiprion; species Neodiprion lecontei. Next base: position 3,983,043 of record NC_060261.1, on the reverse strand, counting down.
CGTGAAATGCAACCATCTCAATAAGACAGGCTTACATATTTGAAACTTGCGCGCCTCTTTAAACGCATTGCACTGTAATTAACAGGCATAAATATATCCCAAGAATACTAATTTCACACATATTTTATCCTTTTGTTCGTTAATTTAAGCAAAACGAATAATGTGTGACACGTGCGTTTACAAAAAAAAAAAATTAAAGGAAATAAATACGTTGATGCTGATATAATTTACATCTTAATACGCAATGCGCAGAGCTCAGAGGTGCGAGAAATGGACGTGCAAGAGTGAGGCGAAGAGAGAAAGAGAAAAACGAAGTAGAAAAAAAAACAACAAAACTATTAGCTCATCTGTGAGTAACAGTTTAAATTGGTTCAAGCGAGCTTTAATCTACTTGAAATACTCCCGCTGTGTTATCCACTTAATGCAAATACGCTCGCGCACTTCTGTGGTTGATATTTCCATTATTTCTAGTGAAACGAATGATGAAAAAAATTGAACAAATACCGCTAGGAAAGTCTTTGTAGTCTCGTGACACGGAGCAATTACGATGATAAAAAGAAAGTGAACTCGCCGCACCGTCCACAAAAGATCTTCATGCCCGGTAAACTTTCGCATTTTCATATTTGAATGTAAGCGGTTGGAGTTAGATATTTATTCTTCTCCACGTGCACGTCGTTTTGTTTGGAATGCAATTTCAGCTTTCAGAGATTATAATTTTATACACAAATAGAAAATGTATATTAGAAGAAAAAAGAAGCAAAGGATGAATTATAGACTAGATCAGGCGTTATGAGACGGTGATTTAAGCTGTAAAAATGTGTTTTATTACATTGCAGCTTGTTTGAAAGGACATGAATTCATATAAGATATAGGACAAACGCGAGATGGAATGAAACAACACTATTAGAATGACTGGAAGACGTATGAGATCATTTATGATGCTTACTTAAATTTTATAACAACAAATTAAAATATATAACACGTGTTATGATTAATAAAAATCGGACTACGTTAATACTGCGTACTACATAACATTAATTTGTAATAATTATTCAGCCGCCAAAATGGTCCCACGATGTTTACATAGCTGCTCGAATCTACTGCGCAATATTTATAATCTTCTCTGTTAATGACCGCGCGTTTACATAAAATCGGTATAATATACATATAGAAAACATAACTTATTCAAAATCAATAAGTTAATGCATGATCACATGAGAATTAAAATTATTTATACAATATTAATATAATCATCTATATAGCTTGTACTGTTCAGTAAAATATATATAAACGTAGGATCAGCACCGACGGCAAATTAAATTTATTTCAGAGTCTAATGTGTGTGTAGCAACGGAAAGGAAGCGATTATGCGTAGGTGTATATAGTTATAGACGCTAATGATCAGATTTGTAAATTGTCAGATAAAAGTTATTCTTTTTTTTCTTCCCTTTTCGTTTTTTTTTTTTTTCTCGTGGCAAGTAGTGTGTGTATATATCACATTTGAGTCTACCTATCGAATACTTTGGTATTTTACTAGGTTTCCTGTTCTCTACAACATTCAACGTCATGTATTATAATATGTAAATGTACATATTACGATAATGTTTCATACGTGTGTATGTAACATATGTGTATGTATGATTTCTTTCATCCACGATAGTCATTTTGATATTGATGAATTATTATATAATATAGTGTATATACTTTATAACTTCCATTTTATAATGTTATTACACCTATCCATTTTTCTACACACCAAATACTATAATACTTTTCTGTGTACGTATATTTATTGAGTATATGAATATTTCGCATGAAACGGATCAGTAATGTTTTATCATATCGGTAGGCATTTCAGAGCTGTAACAATTTTCCGCCGAATAATTTATTTCCTTCTATAGTATGAAAATTCATCGAGTTAATTGCAATTAAGAATTTGGTAAAGTTGGATGGAAAAAAATACCCAGGCTGATCTACTTCATGCAACCAATAGTTAATTATCTTTCATCGTTATTACTGTTAATTTAATTATTATTATTGATAGTTGGTTCTCAGTATGTCTGTATATATTTATAATATGCTATTATATCAATATATATAATATATATATTTAACACTATATAATGAATGTAAATTTCTAATACAACTTTGTTATGTTGGTACTATAATATACTCGTAATGTTATCATTATTGTATACATATAATTATTCTTTAAATTTAATGTCTGAAGTTAACTTTCCAACGAGTATTTCGATCATAAAATGATAATGGTTATTATTACAGAGTTCATGCGGCGTTCGCAGCAACTATAAATATAATAACGAAGTTAACCATGAAACAAAATGCAGATATGTTATAAATATTCAAATCTATTCAAACTATTTTGGATCAAGTAAACACTAATTCGTAAACATAATTCAATATAATACTAGACATACCGCATAACATGTTTTTGTTACACATGTATATTATATGTATACGTAAATGCGTATTGCACACGATAGGTAAATTACGATATGGGATCATGATATGGGTAAAATTTTCATTCGCATCGATCATATTACATACGTATGTATAATATTATAATACATGCTACAGGTCTCAAAAGTCAAAAGTCAAAAGGATTTTCTAAAAATTCGATCATATTATCCTGCACTTGTCTCGTTTTTCTTTTTCGTTTCATCTTTATGTCGTTTTTTTTTCTTGTTTTTTTTCCTGATGTTAAAAAAATCTAGGCTAGACGTTTCTACACTCTACGAATTATCTATTTAGGTATTTACGTATGTATCAGTATGTGTATCGCATATTATTAGACTAGGTTTTAACATTTATTTTCATCAGATTTTTAAATACGTTTCATTATGCGTATTATACCTGTGCACACTCAATATTAGTGAAATTCAAATTCTCGTATCATTTATCCACAAATTTGTTTCAGTGGCTGCAATGTTGCTGTAATACAGTTCCTCATAATTATCGAACAGGAATGGAAAAAGGGCGTTTTTTCTCTTCCTATTTATTACTTACAATTTTCCATACAGATTTCATATTCTGCCGCATATTGAATGCTGATTTCTTCACGGTTTAAAATCTCTCATCATCATCATCAAACCGCCAAAATCCTGTCTAAAAAATCTCGTCCATTCCTCTGGATAGATCGACCCCAGCTCCTGAAGGAGGCTGCAATAGCGGGACGCAGTCCTGCGGGGAACATTCGACCCGACCAGCGGCTCCGCAGCCGCATTGCACGCAATTTCCGGTCGAATGTGGCAGCGCTTCACCTTCCTTGTACTCCACACCTGAACAATTAGAGAAAGAAAAAAAAAATGGCAAAATAAGTTGAGCACATTCGCATATCGATCAACGAGTTTAATTCGGTAATAATGCATAGCATTCTTAAAATCTCCAAATGTAGCAAAGTGAACGCTACCGCAAAATCAATAAGGCCGACCTTTATTCGTTTCAGCTTATATTTTAGCTATATGATCGTTTCTAGGCCCAACGAGTTACCAAGCGCTCTTTCACGCGAAATAAACCGACGGCAAGAATTGCTTGTCACAAATTTTACCCTCGCTGAAAGGCTAGGATTTGCGAATTTAGCTTACGAAATTTCGTCTTTAATAAGAGTGTTGAAAAGGAACACAACAAGGAACGTAGTCACAAAAGCGATGATCATCTCGCCAACTACACAAAGTATACGATTATTTAATATTGACGTTTTAAACCTACGTTTTGCAAAGAGGAAAAAAATCTTGGATTTTGTTGATTTCATAGGATATCGCGGTTTACGGTTTTTGATTTCGTCATATCGCGGACAATTATGCAGCGTTTTTGTAAATTGGATTCTCGTGCGACATAAAAACATAAGATTCCGTAAAAATAACTATTACTTGATCGATTCGCGCGTGTTTAACGGCTGTTGCAGCAATTTTCAACACGATACGGAATATATGAATAGTTAATCAGTTTATACTGTTATACATGCTATATAACGTACTAGCATGCACATAACGCGTCAGCTCAAGATTAGAAGATTTCGCGTAGATCTTCGCCCCAAGCTATGTATGTAAAACTGGAAATGCATACATTTATAACATAATGACAGGGATTATCCAGCGTTTTATTGTCTGCAATCTCAACATACCTATAATAAATTCCTTGGCGCAAACTTTCGCAAACATATATATGTATACATATATATATATGTAATACGTACGTGGGCATACAGGTATAATGTATTCTTCACTCCGACATAATCGCGCGACTCATGAATTTACTATGCAGCAGCAGTCTTATACTTTGGAACTCTCCGTTTCACAGGCACCGTTTGCATTATACATACTGCACAGCTATTACTCACGCGAAAGTTCGCTTCAAGTTATAAGCTAATGCAACGTCGCCGATTATTTCAGCCCCTTGAAGATGGGCGATTATATTTTGCCTTTTCAGTTTGACTGATATACGTTTTCGATCTGATCCCGATTGGAATTTGAGGTACGAATGATGGAATTCAAAATGGCGGATGGAATATGGCAAACACGAACGGAAATAATTAGTTTCCAGACATTTTCGGGACCCCAATTCTGAATCTGGTTTCAAAATTGTGAGCTACGAAAATACGGTTGACCAGAAATCGAAATATTCCAAGTATTTGGAAAATAGAGCTTTGTTATGGGTTTTGGTTAACCATGTTTGAATCGGCATTTTCAATTCATAATTTCGCGGTAAAATTCTAGATCTTCACTTACCCATAACGACGCAGGTCGTCGGAAGTGTGCTCTGGGTGCCAAAGTCTTGATATGTTGAATTTACATCCATGTATCCCTCTTCTTCGATGATTTGAGCCGCTAATTCCGAACTCTCAGTTGTCATTGTTTCGTTGTCATCCGCTTCTAAGGTCGCAGCAGTACCGAGGGACGAGTTTACGCTTAAAAAAGCCCCCGGAATCTCGGTGCTCTTTAAGCTTCCGTCAAAGTTCTCAAAGTCTTCCGGTTCCGAGTGGAGAAGGCAGTCCTGCCACCAGCAATAAACTTCACCGGCAACGCAGAGGCAATGCGAACACGGATCACTCGTTGGTATCTGTGCAGGCACCGACGATCAATGTTAGGCAGTTATATTTTATCGATCAAACGGTTATACTACACCCCGTTTCAAGTTATTTATAGACTCACTCACTGATATGTGGCCTTGAAACTACACGGTTGAAAAAAAAAAAAAATGTTTCACCACGTCCACAAAAATTTTCGGATTCTTGATATAACCATTTTTTACCGCATTATTAAGTAAGAAAAAAGTAAAAATTACAACGTCAATATTGAAATTCAAATGATTTGTGTCATATTTACTAACAGAAACGTAACAAATAATATAAACTTAAAGTGGACCTGCTGGGACATTATGTTTCACGAATATCGGTATGCAGAATACTGCGTGCAAGCTGTCGCAATCAAATTGTATCACGTCGAATGTATTTAGCGTAAAATATGCGATGTTTGAAGCCTTTTATTATTAAATACGACCAAGACGAAGCAGCATATTTCCGTCACAAAATGGCACCTTTGGAAAAATGTATTGCTTTATACTTTGTAAACGACAAATAAAAACGCATAATCGACTGTAGACATTTCAAACGTGCTTTGAAGACTGAAAATTTCCAGTTCCATTTCAGAAATACCGACGTGGTTGTTCGAATGTTGAATTTTTCTGATCCTGCAAGCATCGCCGGCCCGACACCGAGATAGAATTGCGTCTAAGGGGTAAGTAAGGAGTGCAAGGACCTTGCGACTGTACGTGAATGGGACGTGTATAGATATATATGGCACGGCGCAGGGGATTCCCAGGGGCCTTGGAAAGGACGCGGGCACGATGTCCTCGCGTTCCGCTCCGAGTTCATTGACCCGATATATCGCAGGCGAGCGCCAGCGCTCATGACTCTCAGAGTCCCGTCGAGTTTACGTTGGGGTTTAATCGCGTTTCCAAATTCCACGCGTACGAGATCCGCAGGGTCGGCTGAACCGCCGGCCTCCGGGTCTCGTCGGTCCTCGGATAACTAAATACCAAAGCGCGACCCGCAGCCCTAAGTGCACTACGTGCATTGAATTCGCCCCACCCTCCGAAGCTTCGCATATTTTCATTCGAGATTTCAGATTTCAGCTATAATTGCCTAGTCCCGATTACCTACTTTGCATTCTCTCTTCGTACATAGAAGTACTTTTCTGTGAAACTCGCTACTTAACGCCAACAGATAGACTATCACACCTACATTTTAAATATTTAGGAACGCCGCATTCAGCTTCGGGTTGCCTATCAACTGGCGTTGATTGGCTAGTTTGGCGATGGCCGCTAAGCGAAAAATAATCGACGCATCGATTAATCGAGTTTGATAAATAATCGATTATACTCGATTAATAGGGAAAAAATAAACGATATGATCGAGAATAGTTTATTTTTTATCATTCTTACTAGTTTCATCGAAAATTCCCGATACATTTAATTTCGTTTAGCGTGCACTGTATAATTATTACATCGTTCTCGCCTTTTGGTGCACCTTTTATATTACTGTTATTTATTATATTTTATTTTTTCATTCTCATTCTCGCCCCATTTTTTGTTCCTCTTTCGGCGAGGTGCAAAATTCGCGGGCTAATGTGAAATTCTATGTTATGTTGATATAGAGACGGTGGTCTTCGCAACGCACCGGGGGGTCTGATAAGGTGGATGAAAAATATGTTCGAACGTTAGCGGCCGTTATACAGGAGCGGTAATTTAAAAACGCGAGTGAATCCGGCGTATAACTTTCCTCTCGCTCACACTTCATTCTTTTCACAGTTTTCCGTTTGTTTTCTTTCTTTTTTTGTTTTTTGGATTTTTTTTTTAACCTTTTTTTCGACGTTTATTTTTATTCTCACCAGCGGGCTTTTCAACCGCTTCGCCGGTTGTACAATGCATTTGGCCTAGTGCCACACTCATCATTTTTCACCGCACGATAGTTTGGATGGAGAAAAGAAAAAAAAAACGCAAAACAAAACGGGCAAACAGCTAACGGCCGAACGAAAACCAATAATATCATAATAATAGTAGTAGTGATAATAATAATAATAACGATAAATATAACAACAGCAACGATAAATAACTAAAATTTATCCCGAGGTCGTGATATTTCGAATACGCAGGTGATCATCATTCGGATAGTTCAGTTTGTCCATCTATCTACAAACACACTATAGATACGTACGTATATAGGTAATGTACACACCGCAGGTACAATAATTAATATACGGGCTATATCCTCGATATATGCGCATAAAATATGAACCTATGCATATATCCATACTTTAATTATAAGCGACCGCTGCACAGCTCGGCGGGATGACATCAAGAGGTGCGAAAATGGTTTATTAGAGAAGGTAAAAGTCAAGAGGGAGTCGACTCGTTACCGCAGATAAAAATAGTCGGAATAGCTTTTACAATATAAATACATACCTGTACAGATATTACGCTGCGTTTTTATACAATGTACTATATTATACTTTCAATGTTATTGCACACCGAAAATTTCTCTGGGTTATATTCATATACAGTACGTAGAAATCAATTCCATTTTCCCTACTGTATAGTATTGTATAGTAGGATGTTTCAGAAAAAAATAATTTAAGACTTTCCATCGTAACACCCCCCCCAAATAAAAAGTTTGAAAAGATGAGCGTTCTACGTTATGTGCAATGTCGCGCTCAGTTGATTTTTCACTTCTATACATTTTTTTAAATTTATGAAGTACGGTGAATAAATTTTTCTCTTGTTGCTTAGATCAATCACAATATCAATTTACGTCACAAAGAAGATCCACACTTGTAATATCAAATCTCCAGTTGATGTTCGAGAAGTGGATATGACCACTTTTTCGTTATTAATTCAATCTCATAAAATAGTTATAATTTAATATGAACTTTTACTGTAGGAGAATAAGATTCCCGGTTGTGATATATGGTTGTGTTATGGATCGCGATCTTTGGATCAGATATAAATGTCCGGAAAGAAATAAAAATTGAAGTGCTGGAACTTGTTTCTACACAAATTCAAAATAAATGTGTACAAAAAAGTTAAAAATCAAATGAGCGTGATCTTCCACATAACGTAGAAGGCTTATTTTTTCACAAAATCTCTCTTTTAACCTAAACAAACTTTTCAGTGGATGCCGTAGTGGAAAATCGCGTATTATTTTTCTCTGAAACACCCTAATATATAATATATACATTATATATATTAATTTTTCGCCAACTTCTTAAGTTCTCCGCAGAAATTTTTCCTATGCATCACCTACTGAGAATGTTTAGTCTTGGCCAGTGGCAGAGACGTTACATAAAATTGGACAGTAATTTCACGAGATTGCGGAATGCATTTCCGAGTGCATATCTACGCGCATATAGGTACGTATATCTATATGAAGTTGAGTTCAAGGCGTGAGGTTTTGAATGAACCCTAGAATTATGTAAAAACTTTCAAGAAGATTCGCGAGCGTTCGCGCGTACGTGCCAAGTTATTTTTCTTCGAGTAAAATTATGCCGCATCTGCAGGCTGAAGAAACGGGAAATTAAGAATTATTTTTTCCCCCTATTTCGTGGCTTAGGAGATTTGATAGATGTACACGATCGATATTACTGAAAGTGCACGCCGAAATTGCGCAGCTGTACTGGTTCCGAATACTCATTCGTGAATTTAAACTTTCACCCAATGCCTGCAACGTGAACTACAAGGGAAAACTGATCTAAGGTATAACCGGGAAATCTGTATCTCATCCACGTAGAGTAAGTATATCGTCAGAGGCAGTTACCGGAGTCTTTATATTAAATTTACTCGGACTTGCTTCAGTGCTACGGAATCCCACGAGATTTGCCCCAACTCTCACGCTGCAGACTTCATCTGCACCGCAATCTATTTATCTCCAATCCGTTTATTGGGTAATACTATATGACGTGAACTGAACGAGTTCTGGGAAGCATGTACACGGAGTTTTCTGTGAAACACACCGCTTTGTGTCGGCATGCAAGCACCGAATCTACGTTTTGTATTCCTTGCACATTCGAAATGTAGCTTCGGTTGCCTATCTGCTGGCGCCAAGCGGCGAGTTTCACAGAAAACCGACTTTCACAGCTATTATAGGTATAAATTTACGAAAAATGCATCGAACAGACGCGCGGAGGTGTAATAAAAGCCTAACGTAATAGTCGAAAATATTTTCTACGATAGGAAAAGCAGTTATTATACGGGTTACTCTTGAGAAATATATTCCAAGAACTTACTCCCATTCCTGAACTATGGTATGCTGCATATACTTCGTCTTACCGAAGTCCTAGGGTACATAAAACATTCAGTATATATTCTGGGTGAAAACTCTTGAGACTGAGGTTTGCTCGGGTTTTACGACCGCGCGTGCTGTGCAGCGCGAAGACGTCGTTTGGAGTCGGTAAATTGTTACTCCTCAAGGAAGTTTTACTCCGGTTTCGGAGTTGCTGCGCATAAGATAATGCAGACTGTGCAGGAAAGTCGAGAAGCACGCTATGTCTGACCTCGAAGCCAATCATCGGGGTAGGTATCGATGTGTTCGTGAGAAAGAGAAAGAAAAAGAGAGAGAGAGAGAGCGAGAGGGCGGGGAGGGAGAGAGAGTACGGTTCTGACTCGTTTGATCGTCCCGGTGATTAACCTGACGAAAATGACGAGTTTGTGAACCATTTTCAGGACGGTAATTAATTCAACCTCGATCAGACTGCAGGTCCCCAATCAACTCTTTGATCATCTCCGAGACTTTCTCTCTTTTTATCTACAATATACACAGCTTTCAAAAATTTCATTTCCGCACCTTTTACTCTCGTTGTCTCCACGTGCCGGATCAGAATTTTTACTGTTTTTATTCCTTCGCCACAGGTATCGAAAACCGTTAAATCACGTAGGAGTTCCCGCCTGGTATACAGAATTCTAGCTGCAGATGCATGGATGTAGTCCGAAACGATGTGCCGAAACCGTTACGTTAGATGGATCGAGGCGAACTTACCGTTTGACTATGGGTGTAGGTCGTTCCCCCAAAGTAACACTTTTTTGGTACAGGTTCTTCAGTCGATATTTCAACCTCGTCGTCGGTCATTATGTCGATCTCACCCAGCAGGACAGCGTCCGTCACGCTGGCTGGTGCTGAAAGCAAATTGTCATCGGTTGAATAGCGATTGAAAAAATATATCGCAGATATAGAATGAGAGCGCAAGGACGAAACGACAGATTAAAAGTTTTTCGGTGAGACAAAAAAAAAAAACCACTCGCAGCCACGAAACACTTTGCAGCCTAGTTAACGTGACTACAAGCGAGTCCGATAAGCACTTTAACTGCAGCACACATATGTGGTTTTGAACAAATGCGGATTAGGCAAAGCCGTTTAAAGAGTGTGTGTGAGAGAGAGAGAGAGAGAAAGAAAATAAGGGGATAAAAACAGCTAATGCTACATTCGCCTTTCGGCCATCGATGGAAAACAGAGGGACGAATGAAAATACGCAGCGCGAGCGACGTGTGTAAGCAATCGAAAACTGATCGAAAAAACGACAGTAAAGGCTCAACTTTGATCTTGAATTTCGCTCAACGAAACCTGAGAATCTTTGTATTTTATTAAGATAGATAAGTCTCCGTTTTCCGGTAATACGTTCGAAATTCGAAAATTGAAACGCCTTTGTTGCTCAGCGCCGCGCTCGCACGCGCGTAATGCGAAAGGTATCGATCAGGCGTCTACGAGCGAAGATCCGGGAACGTCTTACTACGATTATTGTGCAAGGTGGGTACAATTCGTGCGACGTGAATAGCAACTGATGTAAATGCGACGCACGTGCCTGCAGCGCAGCTACGGAAGGTTGGGATGGTTGGGAATTTATGGAGAGGAAAAAAATTGGTCCGTAATTTATATTTATATATATATATATATGTATAAAAGTGAGAAAATGAAAGGATATATATGGAGCAGGTACGTACACACATAAGAACGTTATATTCTCGGGATGCGAGGTGAGGCATGAACATTTGTAAGGATTAGAATGCCCGATCATTTGTCACGCAGGATGGTTCAGGCCGGATGCTGCTGCACAGCCGGCTGTCAAGACGGCCTCATCATACGTCTTACTTCAACTACCGATCTATCATAAATCTATATTAATTATTCCTTGTGCCTCGAGTCATACGGACAACATAAGTTCATATTTTTTAAATCATCAATTATGGGCTGCACAAACGCGTTAAGTGAGATCCTTTACCTCGCGGACTATCGCAAATAATCATGTTTCAACCGCTCAATGGGGTTTCGTATTTTCTCGATTACGGTAAATCGATACCAGCGTAATTTTAGTAGCGAGTACTCTACGTGATACGTTCAGCAACGAATCCCAGCTGCAGAAAAAATTGATTTAAAAAACTCGCCTCGCTTCCCCATTCGAGTTATTCTCAACGCTGCAATTGCTAACTTCAAATATTTCCCATTCCCTGTTGCTTAAAATATAGAATCTTTTCGCAAGTATAATCGCAACACTACAAAAATTTTATAACGCAATAATCAGTGTTGATTGATTCGATGTTCGATTCATTGACTGTTTGATCCAGGGCTTACCGCCTGGTTTTATCTCTAACCGCGTTATTCGATATTCTATAGAAATTAAAATACGTGTACCAGGAATTTTCTGTGAAATTTATCGTTCAACGCCAGCAGATATGCAACCATAGCTACATAATGAATACGTATAAGGGATACGAAATGTAGCTTTGGTTGCCTATCTGGCGGCGTTGAGCGGTAAGTTGCACCAAAAAACTGCCTTGACATCGACTCGATCAACGGCATTGATATGGATATGCATTATCCAAGCGATTCGGATGAATTCTTTAGGCGCGTTGATCACGCGAATACAAAAAAAGCCCTCGGTGCACGACGTTCTTTTAATCCGCACAAAGACTATGTGACTAAATTGATTTACCTTTCGCAGTGATATACCATGTGCATGTATACGTATACCGCAGGTGCATGTGTACGCATATAGGTACGTACATATGTACAACGAGTCTGTGGATTCTCGGTGTAAAATTAGGCGATAAATCAAAGACGGTCCTTTCAATTGCTTTCACACGTACAATCCGTGTTTGAGTGTGTGGGTTGGTGAACAAACGCGCGGTATGCTCAGCTCTGCATTCGATTACAGAATCACAAGGGTGGCAATGGGGAGATTCGTGAACGGGGTTACACACCGTTATGTATACATACACTTTACATACTTTGGCGACTTATGTACACTCGCCGAAGGCTCGAACCTCTCGGTTCGGCTTAGTGCAGCCTTACTAGCCATTATATACCCTAAACTATCACCCGGTTGACTAACGACGTTAGGCTGTTGAAACCGGTGCAGCGACGACACTCCCCCACCCCCCATTGGCCGTACCAAACTGGTGCCGAACCAGTTACACACACGCAAATACCCACGTAGTTTCGACGCTAATGCCATAACGCCGCATACGTTGTACGACGCGGCTAAGCTGCCTCAAGTAGCCCCCCACCCCTGCCCCTTTGCCCCTTGATGCATGGGGGCGGGATTCGCGGGTCGCCAGTTGGGGCGAGTTGCGGGGGTGGGAATGGGACTGCAACGGACTGTACGGCTCCCGCGGACGGCGTCGAGGATCGATCCTTGCACCCACAATGCGCGGCTATGTGCGACGAAAGCCCGCGTCGTGCACAGCGGTGACCTAAGTTTTTACAACTACGTGGGAGAAAACATCCCACGCGATAGATATTTTCCTCTTAAGTATACCATATTATATAGATTTCTCGCAGCCTGTATTCAGGGAAAAAGTTATTTATTGCAACAACTTCCTATTTATTTATTTTATTTCTTTTCATCTATCGTTATCGTTGCTTATTTATAAAGCGATGATTCAATACGTTCAAAGTGTTTATAATCAATGTTTAATTTGTTTATTTTCACGAAATGGAAAATATAGACTTTTAGCGGAGACTTGGGTTCATTTGGGACAAACATTTTGCAGATTAGATTGGGCGGTTTCTTTTTTGCCACGAAATGAATGTGTTATGCAACTTTGTTAGGATCTATGTATAAGAAATAACGATTTTTATTGCTCAGACAAAAAAAACTGTTGATTTGTAATAAATGAGAAAGGATAAATTACATACGATTTTAATTAACTGTATCGCAATGCCGATATTTCTTTGGTCTTTAACAAATCTTATTGAATTTAAATATTATATGTATTTATACACAATATTTTGGAACTGCTTTTGTTTTCTTTTGGTAAATAATTTGTATTTCAGAAAGTGAAATTCCAATATTTTACGCATTTTTCACGTTTCATTGCACTATGCATATGGATATTTTATTTTGAAGCTCGACTTAGACAAATATCGGATTTCCTGCAGTAAATAATTCCGACTACAGATATAAGGCATCGTCTCGTATGATTATACAACTGTTAACGTACATTAAGGTGTTTTGTCCGGAGGCAGCATTTATTTCTCTTTGGATTCCACCTGAAAGACTTGTACATAAATATATCAGGGAAAGAATCCTTGCGAAAGGATACCTCTTAAATCCAATTTTAAGAGGCCGCTCTCGGGACTCGAAGTTTTCCCATTTAAGTGTACAAAACGGATAAGATGTAATTTTTTTTTTTTAATTCTTACATAATTTTGTTACAAGAATATTTACATAAACAGACATAACTCGTCAGCCGTTTACTGTTTTCGAAGAACTTCATTATCTACAAAATGCTTCCAGGATGATGTCTATATTATTAAATGCGGTTCAATAGTACATAGTTTGAAGAAAAAAAAAAAAAAAAACGACATTTTCCGCGTGTGATTTAAACGGGAAAACTTCGAGTTTCAAGATAGACCTTGTAAAATTAGATCAAGGATATATAGGTATATCCTTCCGTGAATATTCTTTCTTCGTTATTTACAACAATTTTTAAAGCTCAGAGCTGAAGAAAAAAAAATACAAGGCTTCTTCCAAATGAAACACTATACAAGTTGAAAAAAGAAAAAAAAAAAAATGCGGAATAATGGAGAGAAATCGACCACTTCATGCACCGCCATTAAAACTTGCAGACCTTTTAAGGTTAGCGTCGTATAACATTTGATCGGTTTTCCTCGCGTATAATACCGATATAACATATACCCCATCAGTCGGATGTGACATACGCCGAGGCGACATCGTTTTCTTATAAACCGTCCTTATATAAGTATACAGGATATATAATACGACGAAAAGGGCGCGGGAATCTAGTCAGCGAATTTTTAGACTATTGTGCAGATCGCCGGGAACCGTTTCTCACAAATACATATAATATAAAGGGTATGAGACGGAATGCGTATACAGGCCTCGGAAAAACCCTGAGGAAGCTGATTTTCATTTTTTATATTCTTCCGTATAAAGGTTCGTACGTACCGCGTTTTGGATGTGTATTATATACATATTTACCACAGGCGACGTATCGATGCCAGGTTCAGGTGTATCGGTCGAATTGAAACCTGCGTTGGTTGCGGTGCCGTTGGAATAAGAGACGATTCTTCAACGCCGTCCTCATTTTTCACTCACCGTTCTAAAGGGACGAAAAAACTCCGCAGAGTACGGCGCGTCGATGGGGAATTCATTCCAATGAATTTTTATCTCCAAAACTGAACGGTTAAAACAACGAGATTTGAAAATATTTGTAATGTCTACAACTCGTTAGTTTTGCTCGAATATCTAGAAAACTATGTTTGATTATTCTGAGAAATAATCATTCCTGCGCAATGAAATGTTTTTATAGCGATGAAAAAATATTTTATACCCATACCGGGCCTGAAGGTGAAAATAAGTCACCTCGGCGCCTGCGTATAGGCAACCGGAGTTACAATTTGCAATCTTGGGAATAAAATTGTAACGCTCGGTTGCCTATCCTTAGGCGCCAAGGTGGCTTGTTACCACGTTTAGATTCGGTTTATTCAATACATGTAATAATGCAGGTACGAAATAACTTCAGAAGGTAAAAAAAAAGCTTTGCAGCGAAATCGTCAAGAGATGTTAGCTCTGGTTTCATGTATACAAACATGCAAGGCATATAGAGCCCCGCACACCTCGTGCATAAATTATGAAAGGGTAGCGGGTGCAGCGAGTGTGTCTGTTTTAGTGCGACTCGTTTTCTCTCTCTCTCTCTTCCCTCTGTTTCACTTTTTTACGTTACCATCGTATAAATACAGCTTGACTCGTCCGTTCTCAGCTGTAGATACACATACTTCAAACGGAAAAACTTTTACAACTCGGGATAATCCCAGCGGACAATTTTTTTTATCTTCTTTCGGTAGCTCAAACATTAAATTCTGCCTCTTTCATTGTACCCACACACACGAACACACACGCACACACGTCAAAGTTCTGACAGTGTGTATGTTTGTATAATATAACATTACGTAGTATACGATTTCCGCGAAAGTTTGCGCTCACACATATTCCAAGTCGCACTGAACATGGTACGGAATAACTTATTTGCAAGTTCGAAAGCAGCGCAGCTTTTCAGCATGAAATTTCCAAAATTATGCGTCATCTCTTTTTTTTCCACATCGCCGCGGACTGACGGTATATATTATTTTTTTTTTTTTTTACACGTCATAAGAATAAACGTCGCTTGATTCATGGCGGACTTTTACGGTAGCTGCATAACTTGGTAAACGAGAAGAGGGTGAAACAAACAAAAATAATACAGAAAAAAAATAAATTGCCGTAATTGCTATATCACGCCGCTTTGTCTACTTTGAATTTATTTAATTTTCTTTTTTTTTTTTGTCGTCTTCCTTTTTTCCTTTTTTTTCAAACACCTGGCGCCGTGCCGTTTTTCCCGCAGAGATCATACCCTCTCTCCATTTTTCAACTTCCACTGTCACTGATCCTCCTCGAGCCCTTGATCTTTGAGGCCATATTTGATGTCACTAAAGCTCAGAGTGTTCGCCAGCTACGGCCCGCGTAAACTAGGATTTGCCACGGAATCTGGCTGTGCAGCCGATCCGGCGTCTCTCTTTATGATTCCCACGTCTTTTCCGGGGTTTATCGGTGAAATGACGCCGCGGTCGCTGCAGGGAAAAGGGTGGCGGCAAGGGTATCAAAACCACACATACGTACACACAGGCTCACATGTATGAATATAACGAATTCGAACGTATAATACCGCCCAGCTCCGAAGCTTTTCGAATATTACACGTGCATTTCTTCTTTGAATGTTTTTTTAGTTTTTATTTCAAATCAGCCGCTCGTCTGGGTGAAATTATTACGGAAAAGTCTCTGAGATTGCAGATTTTTGAAACAAATATAGCTATCAATGACGGAAGTATTCAAATTACACACGCAGTTTCAATTATCCTTAAATTGATGTGAATTACATTTTGCGAAATTATACCACCGTTCTTGGTAGTTGCAAAAGCACTATGAAAAAATGAAAAAATAAATAACTATAACCAGTCGCGACGGGTTATAACGAGTAAAAGTAATGCCGCCGCGACTATATGTGTAGTAAAAAAGAGAAGAATTACACAAAAAAAAAAAGTAGGAAATATAATGAAGGAGAAGAAAGGGCATCTGGTGTACCTGAATTATTATACCTGCATTCTGCAACGGGTAACAAGTATATGCGATGTTGTGTTCGTATAATGACAGAGATTTAATTATCCGCAGGGCATTGCTGAAAGTTACAATATACGTACGTGACAACTGCGTTGATCGTGATTAAACGTGAATATAGCCGGTAATACATGCATAAATGCATGAGGAGTTATTTTAATCGCAATACGTTGTGTAAAATTACATTTCATAATGCATAATGGTTGAAATTATGCGTTAAAATATGCCGAGCTACAGCTACAAATATGGTAATAAATTTGCTCGATGTATCTATTTTACCGGATTGATATATTTATTGAAATTCGTTGAATAATAACGCGAAAGAGAGCGCCAATCAAGCGGAAAAAAATTGGGTTATATGTATAATGCTGCTGTGATGTAACGTAAAATATTCCGACCATTGGCTCGAAAACCCCATCGGCTTAACTCGCCATTTCCACCCACTGAATTCGAGGTAATGTGTGTACACGTAGATGTGTTTGGGATAGTGTTACTTCCACCGAACAAGTTGTTAGAAACGTTACACTCCCGCCCCCGAAGCCGTAATTGGACCACTAAATTCGTATTTCTCGTTGGAGAAGACTATTTTTCTCAAGAATGTATGGAACATACGCAGTTGGGTCGAAAATTTATCGAAAGAAAACATAAAAAACGGAGCTTTTAAAAGTGCAACTTAAGCTTATAATTTTTAATTTGATTTATAAAAGTGCCTGTGATTGAGAAATAAAAATTTATAAATGTCACTGAATATAAAAAGGAAAAACCTAATTGTTATTAAGAGTGTCGGAGAAATTACGTTGTTCTACTATTTTTTCATCAAAAAATTGAAACCCGTTACGTTTCATTCTACCAGAACATAGTTTTATTCGGCGACAAATGAATTCTCTGTACAAGTCAAATCTGAGAAATTTTGTACTTGAGCTCGTCGGTTCGTAAAAAAAAACCTGAAATATACGATAACAGTGATAATTAACAAAAAATGATAAACTTTTATGATTTGGTAACAAATACATTATTGTTTGTTAAAATCTAACGCATAGACGACTTGTGGAGAATATTATTTTGTTAACCTATTGTCAATTATAGAATCACACAAGTAACATAGATTTTGTGCTCCAATATTCCGAATTTTTCCTTGATCAGGCATCGAATGTAACTATTAATATATTATAGCTTCAGTAAGTAAAACGCTGATATTTTCATATAATTATGTGTAATTTTTGTCACTTTCAGATAAAAGTGATGGAGAAAAAAAATTGTTTTAAAAAATAAATAAATAAATAGAAATAAAGTGTGGAGAACCGGGAAGTCTTACGAGTACCGTCTGAATCCACTTGACGAGGCTTGCGCGACTGCACAGAGTAGTGGTAGGACTACTGCAGGGCGAACCGTACACCGACGGTTTCTACTTATCGCTAAGAGTCCGCAGGTTGTCTGAGCCGGTCCGGGACGTTTCTACTCGCGTGGGTTAAAACCGAGTCGACACTGCGGTCTGACCCAGATAGCCGTTTCCACTTGAGTCGGTGGCGGCAGCCCGCCATACACGTGTGAGAAGGGGGTGGCATATCCGCAGGCGACGGCACTAGACCGAATGAGCCTTCCTAATTAAAAATCCTCACACGGCGTACTGCAGGCAGAGACAATGAAGAGTAACGAATCGGGGAGAAGAGAGCAGGGCTGAGTATCTTCGGATAAGGTGAAAACGAGCCTTTTTGGATAGGTTTCGCGGCGGATTCGAGTCCCACGGTATTTAGGGGCCATTCGAAGATCTAAATCTGAGGTTCTCGGCCGGGCGAAAGGTCGTTACAGGTGAAAAGGGAGCGAGAGGGAGGGAGGGAGGGAACAGCACATTTAGGTGGGCAAAAAGTGACGTTCTATGATGAATGTCCTTGGGGGATAAAAAGAGGCTCAATTCATAAATCTTGAGGCGTTTATATCTGTTCGGTTCGGCCGGCGTTTCTCATCCCGCCGATTTTTCGCCGTTTGCGATGTTCTCGAGTGACGAAACCAGCGCGAGGAATGTTTCGTTACGTAGTCGGGATATTCGACGGGCAACGCTTTGCAGATAGACCTATTTGTCTCGTGGACGCAGCTCATCAGTTCTGCCCGCACCGGCAGCCTTGTTGATTTCAAACCAAATATCATTTTGAAGGGGGGGGATATTTATCACTGGCTACGTCAGCTCCATTGTCTGACCAATGCTCACTCACCCGGCTCTAAACCCCTTTCATTAATCCTCAAAATTTAATTAAGCCACCAGCTGATATTCAGACCCCTGCAATCTAGGTATATCTGGCACACACAAGCAAGACACGCGGCTATATAGCATTTGCATATACTGCATACCTGTGATTCATTTTTGGCCGGTACGATTCTCCGGTACTTGAGCATAAATCCGATCCACTTAGGGAGTTTCCTTCATAGATCTTGATCACTTAGAAAAGTTTTGTAACGGATGAAGAAACCTGCTTCCTTATATGATTGTCCAAATCATTGAATGATCAGATACGCTGTAACAGTTATCGGAAAATCATGCAAAAACATCGGCACGATAAGATTTGTGCAAATTACGTGAATGCATCATCAACCTGAGAGATATAAGAGTAATAGATTTAATCGAATGATTGAGAAATGCATGAGATACAAATAAAATCGTAGTGTAGTTGTACGATTGATAGTAAAGTTAGTCTGCTAGTCTGTCAGTCTAATCGAGGATACGAGATAGTCATCGTTACGCCATATCCATTGAGGAACCCAAATCTGAAAAACTGCACCAAGGAAGACGTCAGCTTCAACTATAACGACACTTCACTTCAGTGAATCTTATATACACGAGAAGAACTTCGGGAAGGACTGATTGGATCGTTTCGAGATTTCTAAACAGTACTAAAGAAGTCTTGGATCATCCGGAATTCAAGAAGATCTATGCACGGCGCAGCGGCGAGAATTTCGACTAGATTTTGGTAAAGATTTTTTACTGGCCAGCCATTTTTGCATACGGGAAGCATTTCGATGCTACGGTAATCGGTAAGTGGCACAGTTTGATAAATAATGTTACATGATTTTTTCGTCTATATTTTTCGTCAAGATATCGCCTCTCAAGAACGGATTAATAACGCTCACTTCTCCGTTGGCAATCCCTTGACGATCTCTCACGAATCAAGTTGGAACCAGAGGCTGAAGAATATCATTGCCGTGTGGAATTTTATTTATCGTTATAATACGGAGTACCTGCAAATAAATCATGCCATCGTACGAAAATATTTAGATAGCGAAGTTTTCGAACTACATGACCTAGAAAAACATAAGTCTGATATTCGTCAACCAACAAGCGACGATTTCGTACGCAGGGCCAAATGTTGAAGAATCATTGCAATCGGTAACTTTCACCCAAACCTGAAAGTCTTCAGAAAAAAAAACCCGAATCATAATGACATCCTTCGACAATTTTTAGTACATCCATCCATAATCAAAGTCACTGTATACCTACATAGCTCTAATTCTTACCAATACACTTGGAATCAACATACTTTGGCTTGATAATAACATACTGGAATATATACGATCACGTTCCTCTGTAACATTCACGCACGAGACTCGTGTATCTTTCAATGTCAGTATCCATTTATAGAAAAAGTACGTTCGAGCTTGAGCTAAAAAATAGGATATTACTGCAATCTCGTATATTATCTGTGAAAATGAACATAACGACCTCGACGGCAGTTCATCACACCGACCACGCAGAAGAAGGGATGAATATGCCGCGTCACGTTCGTTTAAATCAACTTTCAAGTAAATGTAGTACAGCATAAATTCAGGCCTCTTGTACACGTTCCGACGTGGTCAGTTATTGCCCCAGAGTGATCTACAATTTGTGAAAATGACGGGAAAAATCATCGCACTAGCCGCACTGATTTTTTTCATGTCGATTCTGCACCGCGGAAATGCCTCGCGAATACTTTGCGTATTTCCATCAGCCTCGGTAAGTCATCAGGTAGTTTTTCGCGGATTGACCCTGGCTCTTAGGGAACGGGGCCATGATCTCGTTGTCGTGACGCCAAACCCGGTGAGGGACCCGAATCTGAAGAACTACACCGAGATAGACGTCAGTTTTCTTTACGAGGAGAACTACGAAACGGATTATATAGAACTGCGACGAAACGCGCGTTGGATTGACTGGTTCTGGAATGTTACACCTATACTACATTTGTTCGGTGAAAAAACCTTCGACCATCCAGAATTCAAGAAGATTTACGCACCGGACAGCGGTGAAGAGTTCGATTTGATGCTGACGGAGACTCTTTATTGGCCGGCATTTTTGGCTCTCGGCAAACGATTCGACGTTCCGATCATTGGTGAGCGTCTTGTTTTCTTATGTGTATAAATTAAACTGTAGCGTTATTTTTTAGTCAAATCTGATCATGGATATCGTCTAATGTTAAGGTATGACGTCTTTGGGTCTTGCTCTGAACCTTCAATACTCGGTTGGGAATCCGATACTAACTTCTCATCAATCGAACTGGGACCTTGCAATGAAGGAGGTGTCTGATTCGCCGACGCTTTTTGAGAGGCTGAAGAACTTCTACGACGTATGGAAGTTCATTTACAATTACAACACGGAGTTCATGCCTGCGCAGCATGCCATTGCAAAAAAATATTTGGGAAACGAGATCCCCGAACTTGGCGAAATCGAGAGGAACCTTAGTTTAATTTTCGCCAACCAACAGGGACCGATTTCGTATCTTAGACCGAATGTACCCAACGTTATTGAGATCGGTAACTTCCACGTGTCGAAGAAGATCAAGCCTCTGTCGAAGGTATTATAGATTTAGCGATGGAGTTTTCACCTCACAATGCACGCGACTCACATAATTCTTCTCTTACAAAGGATCTTCAGAAGACTCTCGACGAATCCAAACAAGGATTTATATACATGAGCCTTGGGTCGAACGTGAAAAGCACCATGCTGGACAAGAAATCACGGTCCGAGTTTATTGCCGCATTTTCCAAGCTTCCCTACACGGTAATTTGGAAGTTCGAGGACGAATTTCTACCCGGCAAACCGGACAACGTAATAATAATCAAGTGGGCCCCGCAGCAGGCGATTCTAGGTACCTGAATACGCAAAACACCTTTTAAACGAATTATGCGGATCAAATGAACGTCGCCTTACGCATCTTTTCAGCTCACCCAAACCTGAAAGCCTTCGTGTACCAAGGAGGACTTCAGAGCACGGAGGAAGCGATTTCTCACGGCGTCCCTGTGATCGGTTTCCCGGTGATGGCCGATCAGGACATGAATGTTAACAAAATGGTGTCTCTTGGTGTCGGAAAGAAGCTGGAAATTACTGACGTAAAAAGGGACGATCTGATTGAAGCAATACAATCCGTTGCGACGGACGGCAGGTGAAGTACAATTTTGAGCCAAGGAATCCAATACGCGACATACGTGAGTGAAGCATAAATTTCATAAAAATATGTCCGATAATTTGCAGCTACAAGCAGAGGATGCTCAACTTGCGCGAACTGCTGAAAGACAGGCCGTACGATTCACTGAAGAATGCCGTTTGGTGGACCGAGCACGTGATTCGACACAGAGACGTCCCTCATCTCCGTTCTAGTACTGCCGACGAGCCGTGGTACCAGCGTGGCGATATGGATGTAATCTTTCTCATTGCTACCGTGTTTGTAATATCTGTGATGACCGCTTCAGCTGTACTTTATCAGTTGTTAGTTTACAGTATGAAGATATTCGGTAATCAGCAGTCAGTAAACAGAAAAGAAAAACTCAAGTGACAATACATGTATATTCATTGCACATGGAAAACACTGTTTTTGTGATTGTGTTTGCAGGTATTTATAATTACTGATTCATGGAAAAATAAATAAATGAAGCCAACGTGGTAGAAATTGAAAGATATATTGTATTGCAAGTAAGACAAGTACCAGCTGAAAAAAACGCTTGATGGAATCACGTGAAATCGCACGCGTATCTTATTTAGTGACGTAATGAAAAATGATCGGAGTAAAGATGCGGTTTCGCAAATCTGTCTATTCTTCTCTGGGTTATCTAAGAACTAGAATCTTGAAGCAGAACGGTCTATGAAATTAACAACTACTCCACATTGCCTGTTCAACACAGACATTCAATCATTCAAATGAAAGTGTCTTTTCATCATGACTTGCGCGTATTTCGAATTCTCAATATCAGCGTCAAAAGACTTGAGTATGTAGAGTTAACACGATGAGATACTACACGTTAGTTGGCGACGCGGGGAACCCTCATGCTTGCACTAGTGACGAAATTTCGAGCGGTCGAACATGTCGCGACAGTTGGTGTGGCAATCAGTATCACTGATTCTTTTCGTTACTGTATGGGAATTTGGAAATGCATCGCGAATACTCGCCGTATTTCCATCAGCCTCGGTCAGTCATCAGGTAGTTTTTCGTGGATTGACCCTGGCCCTTAGGGAACGGGGCCATGAGCTCGTTGTCGTGACGCCAGACCCGGTGAGGGACCCAAATCTAAAGAACTACACCGAAATAGACGTCAGCTACATCTACGATCCCAATATAAAGTTGGACCTGATAGAACTGCGGAGAAAAATGAACTGGGCTGAATGGATTTGTACAGTGGCAGACGGGTTTCACGTGGTTAGTGAACAAATCTTTGATCATTCTGAGTTCAAAAAGATCTACGAGTTAGGCAGCGGTGAAAGGTTTGACTTGCTGTTGATGGAAACACTTTATTTTCCAGCATTTCTATCACTTGCCAAACGGTTTGACGTTCCGATAATTGGTAAGTCCTTGCACGGTTAATTGTTTTACAGGGTGTTTCCGAGTAAAAGTCAGAGTATATGTTGGGTTGCGTACCACCGGGGGGGACAAATATCGGTCAAACAGACCTCTACCGACGTACTCTTGGGGACAATGAATCTGAGACAGCTAATTTTTTACACTATACAGTTATGTTGGCAACACGGCGAAACCTACAGCGCCATAGCGGGCCGAGCGCAACAAACTCAATCTCAATAAACATAACATAACCCATGACCGTCGAATCTAACCTTAGAATACCGCGGAGATAATGACTTGTTAGATTGACACGTACGTTTCAGTTATAAATAACGTAACAACTGCTAGGCCAAATCTACGCAACTTCGCAACACGGGCATTTCCAGCTCGCTCGAGAGGACTTTAAATGCGCTATCTACCGATAACTCGTACCGATATTTGTTACTCTCGGTGGTAGGCAACCCAACATACTGTGGCATGTACTCGGAAACACCCTGTATAGTTTGAACCTGTAATGTAATTATCTGCATCGAGAGATGGCTTGTAAAGGCCAACTGTGTATATTTTCTTGAAGGAATGACGTCCCTTAGTCCGGCCCTAAACTTGCAATACTCTATCGGAAACCCGATACTATCTACACATCAATCGATTTGGGACTTGCAGAGAAACGAAATGTCTGATCCGCCGACGTTTTTCGAGAGGCTGAGGAACTTTATAAATGTGTGGAAATACATTTACTATTTCAACACGGAATTTATGCCTGCGCAGCATGCCATTGCGGAAAAATATTTGGGAATCGAGATTCCGGATCTTGGCGAAATCGAGAGAAATCTCAGTTTAATTTTCATCAACCAACAGGCGCCGATTTCCTACCCCAGACCAAATGTACCCACTGTGGTTGAAATCGGTAACTTTCACGTCTCGAAGAAGAGCGAGCCTATCTCGAAGGTATTATAGGTACTATGGATTTCTCACCTCGTAATGCTCGCGACTCATTACATAATTCTTCTCTTACAAAGGATCTTCAAAAGACCCTCGACGAATCCAAACAAGGATTTATATACATGAGCCTTGGATCTAACGTGAAAAGCACCATGCTTGACAAGAAATCACGGTCCGAGTTTATTGCCGCATTTTCCAAGCTTCCCTACACGGTAATTTGGAAGTTCGAGGACGAATTTCTACCCGGCAAACCGGACAACGTAATAATAATCAAGTGGGCCCCGCAGCAGGCGATTCTAGGTACCTGAATACGCAAAACACTTTTTAAACGAATTATGCGGATCAAATGAACGTCACCTTACGCATCTTTTCAGCTCACCCAAACCTGAAAGCCTTCGTGTACCAAGGAGGACTTCAGAGCACGGAGGAAGCGATTTCTCACGGCGTCCCTGTGATCGGTTTCCCGGTGATGGCCGATCAGGACATGAATGTTAACAAAATGGTGTCTCTTGGTGTCGGAAAGAAGCTGGAAATTACTGACGTAAAAAGAGACGATCTGATTGAAGCAATACAATCCGTTGCGACGGACGGCAGGTGAAGTACAATTTTGAGCCAAGGAATCCGATACGTGACACACGTGAGTGAAGCATGAATTTCATAAACATGTGTCCGACAATTTTTAGCTACAAGCAAAAGATGCTCAACTTGCGCGAATTGTTGAACGACAGGCCGCACGATTTACTGGAAAACGCAATTTGGTGGACCGAACACGTGATTCGTCACAGAGGCGCCTCTCATCTGCACTCCAGCACCGCCGACGAGCCGTGGTACCAGCGTCAGGATATGGACATCATTTTTGTCGTCACCGCCGTATCTCTGATAGCGTCAACTTTGTCTCTGATCATTGCGTATCATTTGTTGAGTTACAGTATTAACGCTTTCAGTCATCATCAATTACCGGTGAAAAAAAAGAAGAAAATGTGAAAAGCTAGTTATATTTTATCGGAAGTGACGTAATAAAAAATAAGGTAAATAAAATGGCAACGACAATGAAATAACCTGTTGAACGCGTCGGCGGTTCCAGTTGTTTTCCATTTCACATCAACCTCTGTGAATCAAATACTGTGAAAAGTGCAACAATAAATTGCTCGTTTTCAGTTTAAGCCATCCTTCCGAAACTGGGCGATAAATCAATGAACCCCTTGAAGCGAGTCAATCGAGCCGCTAGTCGAGTCATGGCGGTATTAAAATTCATCGCTAAATAATCCTCGCCCGCATTATATAATAATCATATTTCCAGCGCTCTGCCTTAATTCCTCAGGCGTATTTCCCGAGTGTTATTTATTCCTCGTATTATAATGTTATTACCGGTCAAATCCCCCAGAGGTTACACCCCGCGGTTAGAAACAAGCCGTAGTTGCTTTTGCCACGAAACCGTCTTAAGGAATAAGGAATCGTTATTTATTTGGAGGAATGAGGGGAGGCTTTGGAGTTTCGAACTTGCGGTGGTCTGGATTGTTTAAGGAAGGAGAAGTAAGTGCCCCGAGAAGGCACTTAACTCCCGTTCTAATTACTGCAACACTTGTAGCACCCCCTCTCATTCTCAATGCTTTCTGCCCTTCCTTAAAGTTATATGCCTTTTCATTATCATCGTTTAGCAATTGTCCACCACTCCTCCATCGATTGATTCGAAATCAGTGATTACAATTTTCAGAATTTCTTGACAACTCAATTCGTTAATACTCGATTCATTCTTGATACATATTTATTTTTATCGTCTTATCTCTAGAGCCCGGATAAATATGTATTCAAAATGTATGTCCTTATAATTATACATACTTAAAAAACTAAAATATTGAAAAAATATGGAGTAAAAAATAATCACTATTTTCGAGTAAAACACACTTTATTTTGACATAAATCATTCGACAATAGTTGTGATTTTTTACTCTATATTTTTTCCACAAGTCTGCATTATATGTACAATTGGAGACAATGAATCTGAGACAACTAATTTTTCACACTAGACAGTTATGCTGGCAGACGTGTCAATCCAACAACTATTTCAAAGTTAGATTCGACGGTCATGGTTTATGTTACGTTTATTGAGATTGAGTTTGTTTCGCGGTCGGCCCACTATGGCGCTGTAGATTTCTCTGTATTGCCAACATAACTGTCTAGTGTAAAAAATTAGCCGTCTCAGATTCATTGTTCCCAAGTGTACATATTTTGCAATTTTGAATACATATTTACCTGGGCTTTGCTCATCTCACTTTTTGATATATGTCACGGTTTATAGGTATGTGTAATATATATTTGCACTTGATGGACGAAAAAATCAATCTTCACTGATTGAGGATGAATGATTGATAAATACAAGGGTTATTTTCATGATGAAAAAGGAAGCGAAACATTATAAGTATGTATACAAGATTCGATCGGATTATAATTAATCTGCGTAATCGTTTTTCCAAAGACTTTATGGGACAGGCAGCAGACTGTAGGTGAAGTTGAGAAATGAAATACTGAAACAAGGGGATTAGGGACTCTCCTGTCACCAGCAGCTGAGTCCCCGCGCACGTAAAAGACGTTTAATTACAGAAATTACAGGGACGTCGAAAGCTCGGGTGAAAATTTATGCAACTCGTTATTCGAAGGTTACCGAAATCACGTAGGTCGCATCTATTATACCGTGTACGCAACGAGTTTGATCCGTCGACCCTTTCGAATAAGGGTTACCTACAGGACGTGTGCCGAAAATATGGCAATTAATAGAAACCAACAACCCACCCATTTTCACAAATAGCTATATGCAACAATTTAAACGATCGATGCGTGACGCTTTTTTTTCTTCTCTCGTTTCATAACCTGAATATCCAAGATAGTTAGACTAAGATCCGAGAAGAACAAGTTAGATACACACGTGTATGAGACGTCCTCTCTAAATAACTAAACTTCTATGGACGATGTTAACCGGTGCAAGCAGTTTTGCCAACCCTCAAGAAAATTCTTTATTCTTTTAAAGAATATTTGCTATATGTCGTTTTCGCCGGAAGCCCAAAAAAATCTGAAGATCTCTGAGGAAATCTTAATAGATAATGCCGAAATCTCTAAATAATAGTTGGTGAAATCGAAACAGTAGTCAACTAATTGTGTGGTTTCAGAGAAAATATGCACCAATTAGCGTCTGCAATTTTCAAACGAGCTTATTTTACAAGTTTGAGGTCCTAAATATTAATAATAAAAACATAAAAAAGTAGGAATTCCTAATATCCTTATACGTACAATTCAGATTATAGGATATAAATTTGTATGTGTTACCTCGTTCGTTAATTATCATTATATATTTCTAGGAAAATTGTCCATGTAATAAAGCGAAAACATGAAATATATTATGTATTCCTGTATTTATTGAGTTTCAATACCGTCAAACATTACTCTTGAAAATAAGAAATCTAAAGAATTGTTTTGGCGCCATTTAAAGAAATATTCGTCTGACAGGTTGACAACGTTGGGCGTCAGTTCCTAATGAGACGCGTAATGTAAAACAACGTAAGAGCGTATTATTCATTATTAAATGTTATTCGTTGTAATATGAACTCCTGTGGGATTTGATTTGGACCTGATGGACGATTAACGTCTCAAAGATATCCCAATCGGATAATTTTTTTCCTTCAGTTTTGTCTATTCGTATCGTGATATTATCGTGCAAAGGTAATATTGTCTCGAGGATAATTTGCAGGTGTACTCAATTACACCTTCGTGTCTATAAATAATGAAATTGATAAGCGAATCCGTATCGCGGACGATATTTTATTATGACGTGCAAAAGTTGCATCAGTATACCGGAAAGTATCTAAAACTGCAGAGTTACACGCGACGGATATGTATTGTATATAATATACTATAAATGCAAATGATAATCCTCTCGGTCAATATAATATCCTGGAAATCCCCTTTTCCGAAGAAATTCAATAATGTTCTCTTGCTCTTGGTTTAATCAAACCCGGGGCCATTCGTTCGTTCGTTCGTTCGTTCGTTCGTTCGTTCGTTCGTTCGTTCTTCCGACAAATTTCTTCAAGTGTATCGACTATACACGCAGCTGGCGAATCAGCCGATGCGATAGAACGAACGAATTCGAAGGACGCTGCTGCCCTCGAGCAACAAATATATCGATCTGCCCGGAGATATTGGATAGCGCAGTTGGGAACCGCAAAACAAATGAACGCGGCGGTCGGTTCAGGATTGGCCATCAACCGAGATGAAAGGATATTAACCAATCACAACTGCGGCTTACAAGGGCCGATCGAATTCCGTATACAGAATGAGCTGGCTACGGCTTTGAGCACGGTTTAACGCAATTCCCAAAGCCTGAGTAAACCTAATACCGGATGGCCGCACTAAAAGCCACGTCTACGGTGAAATTAAGGCGTTTGAAACAGCTTGATTAAAAACCGTGACGCCTTTGCTCTGTGAACTCGACGGAATATAATTCACTCTTCAGCGTAAAAGCAACACTTGAACAAACTTTAAGAACGATTCATTAGATTCCCCTTATATACCCATCCATCAGTAAAAAAAAACGGTCAGTTCAATTTGACTTTGGTGAGGCAGTGATTCTCTTCACAAGACATAACATGCGATTGTTGCCCAATAATAGGTTGTTTAAAAAGTGTTTATTGCTCATAATAAAACAGTAATCGTCCCGCTAACGCACCCTTCGAAATTCCCACAATTTATGGTACATATACGTATTCGAGAGAATATTAAATACTTAGATCTTGTAGGTACTGCAGTAATCTGCAGTTTTCGCGACATAATGCTTCCTTTAAAGAAACAATTCTCTTCCGTTAGAGGATTGAAAAAATGTTTACCTCCGGCAAAACGCCGAGGCGTCGGTAAACCTAAACGTGACAACGGAAGGGCAAAGAGAGGGAGAGAGAGAGAGAGATAGGGAGAGAGAAAGAGAAAGAGAGAGAGATAGAGAGAGAAGCTGTTAATGAAATACTTTCGGGTAACGGCGGGTCTTTGTACAGCTCGCTTTGAGGTTAAGCGAAAACATTTCTTCCCGCTGTTACGTATAAGCTGCAGTAACGTAAACGTCACGGTAAAGAGGAACGATTCCCCTTTTTGTCAGAGCAATGGAAAGGCGGAAGGGTTTCAGCTGGGCAGCTATGTACTTTCGATTCGCTTCATTCCACCAGCCCATGATGGATTGCTCAGGGTATCTATATCGGTCAGTAACTGGGGATGCGGAACGTTTAGCGTGTCCGAAATCGTTTTGCAATTCTCACCCCTCGACTCTGCACGTATACTGCGTACATTGTTGTCGTTACGTGTTTAAAACCGAACAGTTATGCGAGGGTCGCTCGCGTTGAAGTTACAGGTCAGAGGCGAAACGTGCAGGACCGACCATGGCGAGTTGTAATCTTTGCGATTTACGATCGTGACGCGTATAATTAATTAATGCACGCCCAGAATTATCCGTAATTCCCTACTTCGCCACAATCATCTTCTCGACATAATGGACCGAGGGGATTAACAATAAGACGTTAACGCATTAGCACGCGGCGAGATAACAATCGGAGGATCGCGGAAGGAAATTACCACGGTTCAAGGAAGAGGCTTATCTGCTTAACCTGCAGGGCGAGGGTTGCGTTTCTGTTACGATCTCCGCTCCTGATGCAGATTCGGGATTTTCGGATAAACGTGGTTACAGAGGGTACGAATTATGCGTACATCGTCCTCTACGCACACTGATAAATTCATTTCATGACGTATGAAATGATTTTCGGATAACGGGAGCAGGGGAAAAAACTAATTAGATCAATTCAGATCCATTGAATTTTCCGATAATGGCTTCTTCCCCCTTCTTTTTATTCTTCTTATTCTACTTATTCTTATATCCCTTGTGTCACATGGCAAGGACCGCCGGCAAAATCGATTTGAGAATTTAATTACGAGGCCGAATATATACGCTCTTCAGGCAATATCGCTACACGAAACCTGTACAGTACTTGTATATGTACAAGGAGCTCGTTTTTTCTCGGATAAAACTGATGAGAATGAAAAAAAAAAATAATGAAAAAAAGACAAGAGCGGGTATCCAAGGCTGCAATGATGCCGTGGTGACACCCTCGCTTCGAATTCGGGGTGACGCTAAATGGAATCTTTGATATTCCGTACATTTTACCATATAAATCGATATCCTATAAAGTGCCTATGAAGAAACTATACTCCAAATCCATGTACATGCCGGTATAAATTATTATACGCACACTATATATACATACATATTACTCGAGAATTAACAACGTTTTTCCTCTGTATTTTATATGTAAATGAAAATCAGCATTCTAGTATTTATTATTACATCAGCCTCCCGAATGATTTCCGGCACTTCGATACACGCATCAGAAAAACATGAATAGCAGACTTTCGCTGGGTGATTGGAGTTTCCTTATAATATAAATCCGCAGTTTTTTCTGATCCCACTAACGCTTTGCTCCCTTTTACTATGTACCCTGCATAAAACGAAATCCCCGAAGTGTGGGATCGATGGACGGATGGATTATTATTGGCGTGCACTCGAGGCTGGATGTAAAAACCTGGGAGAAGTAAAACTGGGAACAGAGCAGAGGACGACGTAGTGCGCGTAACGTTACGGAAACAATTTTCATTTCAGCACCTGGCACCGCACCAGGATTTTACTGAAGATCCAAAATCTTACGCGGAACTTGCGCAGACACTTCACCTTTCGGTGTGCACCTGACCCCAGGGATGAAGGCAGGTATGGGGCATTCCGCGACAAATGAGCAGCCTATGTACATTCTTTAGTATGATGTTGATAGCGACCCAAAAAGGGCTCGGAATATTTTTCAGACTCTTTAGCCACCGGTAAAATTTGAAAAGAATCGAAATCAAATTCCAAAAACGCCGTTTTTAAAAATCTGTAACATTCACACAGATTGTTTGATTTGAAATGTGATTTTTATGCACCACCATCGATAATAGGATCTCAATATTAGCTATTCTTACTTCTTCGTAAGATTTTAGTTTATTCATAACGGAATTGAAGTTTTTTTTTTTTGTTATTCCTCTTACATTCCCCGATCTAAATAGATCACGTAATAATGAAAATAATTTGATTCTGCAATTCATTTAGATCGAGGGATATAAAAAAAAAAAAGAAATGAAAAGAAAAAAAACAATTCCAACGTGGAAAAGCTATAAGAACTTGCAAGAAAGAAAAAAGAGTAAATATTGAAATCCCCTTTACCGTGTGGTGCTCAAAAATCTAATTTTGAATCGTAGAATCGGTGTGAATTTTTTCAGATTTTCAAAAACGACGTTCTCGTAATTGGTTTTTACGATTTTGTAGACGTAAATTTCACCAGTGGCTAGAGAAAATCTGTTAAAGATTTACGAGACCCTTTTTGGTTCGGTAAGAACATAATACTAAAAACAAAAAAAATTACCAAAATCGCGTAACCAGTTTCGCGTAAAAAATCACCGCAATTGTCGACGAAATTGGAGAACATGGGGCAAGGATTTGTAGGAATTTTTGAAAAAATGTTGTGTTTTGAGAGTAGGCGAGTTCTTTCCCTCGTTTTGACTTGACGGTTTTTTAGAGTGGCTGGACAGCACTTGCAGGAGGGTCTAATGGATTGGTTTGATATTTTAAGAATCGCCTCTCTTCGCGCCGTTCGCCGGTCTATTGGACCACGGGAACGAGTAAAAGCTACAGGCTGGAAGAAAACATAGAAGGTGCGAGCACCGCCGGGGGTCGTCGAAAGATAAATTACTTCAACAACGGAGCTGCCGCGGCGGCCTTCTCGCCCATTAAATTACCCTTAAACCAGGGCGCCATTTATTCGCCTGGGTCAATCTTAAAACGAACGTCAGGCGTCTGCCGAATGGCCGGTTGTCTAGGTTGGCAGATTTTTTTTATCTATTTTTTTTTTTTTTTGTTATTCTTCGTCACACGAAACAAATGGCTGAACGTACCATAACTCGAGATTTTCCGCGGAGTTTTAGTGATGAGAAAAGAAATGGATAAACGGCTGAAAGTTCGTCAAGGTATATAAACAAGGAACGAAAAGCGTCTCCCGGGGGATTTAATTAAGCTCCTTTCTGAAAATGCACCAGGTGCACGTCTCTCGCGACGAGGACTCAATATTTACGTCAACCGCGTACCGTAATCACCACTTTCCTGCAGTGCTCCAGGATTCCGTATATCATGTTATATAACATAAACCGTGTGCCGCGGACCGATCGTTAGTGTAATTACTATTGATTAACGTTTACTGCCTAATTTCGTGGACAGGTGAATAATTATAAGACGGTTGTACAGCAGGGTACTCGAGAATGGAGTACCGGGGGCAGAAGAAAGCTTTCGGGAAGAAACCGTGAGGTAAGAAAAGTCTCGGACTGACAAGGAAGTTATCCCAGGACGATGTCTGCGATTTGATTTCTTTTGTAACATGTTGTAGTAGACTTAAAACTAAGGGACGCGTATTTTTTTTTTTTATATCCCATTAAACACTTTGAGGTGGTGAAGACATCCTTCAAAGTAAGTCAAGGGGCGGCTTGGCAGTTTTTTTTTTGTAATTGAGAAAATTACATTTTTCATTTCTCGTTACGAAAAAACTTTTCCAATTAGATTTTTTTAAAAATATTATGTTCTCGTGGGTAAAAATGCCAAATCGTCCCTCGACATACCTTACTTTGGAGGGTGGTTTCCACCACCTTAAAGAGTTTAAGTTTTTAGTCTACTGTAAGATATCGCAACGGAAATCGAAGGTATCGACCTGGAATACCTTCCTAGATACACGTGTAATATCTGTAAATTCGCTGAAGGAGGTGTGTGCACAGAATAAAATATACCTGCGTAGATGCAAGATGAAAAATGTCTTCGTCGTGGAGCAAGTCAAAGGATAGAGGAAAGAATCTCAGCGACAAAATCAGGCCGCAGGAAGAGGAATTACGATCGGGAAACACTCGCCCTTATCTCGAATCCTGCAGCAGCAACGCGTTCACTCTCGTGGAATGAATATCCATCCTCGCTCAGCTGGCTTAGGTATTTGCGATCATTCGAAATAACGCTATCGAGGCACTACCGACATATTTTCCGCCCCGCGGAATGATTGACGTCACGGATCCATAACCGTCACAGGGTAGGTACGATATCCTTTCTGTCTTCTGGTGTATGTAATACACATACAGAGTAATTTTGCGCGCACGCGGTGCGTAAGTTTGTCAGAGAAAACTTGAGGGCCCGACCTTTCGGGTTTCTTCGTTTGTTACCTACTGTGTATAGGAGTTAACAAACTAAGTTCCGGAACCTTGTTCGCTTAATCCAGTTCAAACTTTCCCGCTCAGTCACGGTATAGACCTCACACACATTCTGTTTTTAGACGAGAAAATGGCGAGCCTTCGCGAGGGAAAAGTATGTAATCGAATTAATTTACGGTCCTGATGCATCGGTCCGGATTATTCCGAAACAGGCGGAGTTAAGGGGGGAGATACAGCTTGGACGGTCTAAAATCATACCTATTTTTAGAAGTTGTTTTTTTTACAAGAAATTGTAAAGAGTTGAAGCAATTTGAGCTTGAGGGATTTATTATTTATAGTTTCAAGAACATTTTAGAATTGTTTTTATTCAAATTATTAATAAAATGGTGGCATGACGCATTTAAGTAGCGAACGACCACGTTTGCAATCCCAGTGGCGGAGATTCCTCGGTCAATTTTTATACAATCGACTTGAAATTTTGACACAAAATTAAACCTTGTTTATCGATCCGAGCCCGTGGATAAATTTTTCAATTTCAATCCCTAAATTTTTATATAAAAATGAAATTTTTAGTTCATAATCGTATATATTTTACATTTTTTTACATCTAGGCTACGAGGTCGAACCCGAAAAAGTATTTTTAACTGAAAAAACTTTTCCCATCTGTTACAAGTTGGACAGTGATGTCAGGAGATGGGCCACCAAAAAATCCCTCGAGTTCGGATTCGTTTGATACTTATATGCGCCATGCCGCCATTTTGTTATCAATTTCAATGAAAAAATTCCAAAATGTTTTTGAAACTATAAATAATAAAGCCCTCAAACTCAAATTGCTCCCAGGGTTTTAATTTACTTTAAAAAAAAATCCCAATAACAGTTATGATTTTAGACCGTCCCAGCTGAAACCCCCCCTCCTTAACTTTGACGAATGGAAATGAAAAAAGGGTCATTTTCCGACAGTAATTTGTCTTTACAGGAAACTCTGTGACGTTACGAGATGATGATGGGTCTGTGCCACAGCCTATCCGAGGCTCGAAATTTTCACTTTGGAAATTACCCAGAAATAAAAATGGCTGAGTTTTCACCGGGCTTATATTTTTGTGTTGATTTTGATTTCCAGAGTGTTAGAATCGACGTTTCAGATTCCAACAAGAGTCGCGCTGTCCTTGAGTATGAAAATCGGTCGATTCCCGTAGCGAGAGGGGTTTTAAAAAACAGCAAAGCGATTTTAATCAGCACACTTGATGCACAAACTGGGTCCGAACACGGCGACGTAATCCACACATGAGTGCGGCGAGGTTGTTAAAGCGATTCGATTTATCCCTGTTGAGTTTTGGGGGATTCCCATGGGAGCGGGAGGCTGCTCGGGGGTTTTGCGTTTTGATTCCGTGAGCCGAAAAGCCCGGGTATATATGATATTTCGGCTTTCCTGGTGAGTCGAGATTCCCGGACGAAGCTTATTGTGTGCACGGGCGTGTATGCGAACCTTACACAATAAAGTCCTCGCGGGGATTTGGAATTAAGGAGGAGCAGCCGCTCTCGAGATGATCGGCTCATAACCATAATCCTGGATTAAACGAGATTCGAGTCGGACTCATCCCTGTATCACCGAACATCCACCAGTCTCCCCTGATTTACCCCGCCACTTGCAGGCAGCCTCGCGCGCCTTTAATGTTAATCGCGTTATAATTTTCAATGTGTAATTCAATCTGGTCTCATCCTCTTGAACACCCGCACACACGTCTCTTCTACTTGGCACAATACAGTTTCGGGGAAACTTATCAACTCCGTGCTCCAAATTTGACCCTACTCCTCTCCTCCTTCCCATCCTCGAAACATCAAACTACGCCTTCGCCTCGAGCTCTTCGAGGATTTCTCGCCCTTACCGTCACGTGTCAAAATTTTGACACGTACCTTATCGTCTATGTACATTCCGCGGTACCGGTTACAACGGATCGCGGTACACCGAGTGACGCGATTTTCTCTTCAACATTTGTACTCCAGGTCTTCTGTGAAACTGGTCGTTAAACGCCAACAGATAGGCAACCGAAGCTGCGCGTTTTGTATTGCTATGTAATAAAAATGTAGCTTGGGTTGCCTATCCGCCGGCGTTGAGTGACAAGTTTCACAGAAAACTCCCGTTAGTGCAATAAATTACGATTTCGGACTTTTATGCCACGAGTTAAAGATTCAAAATTATTCAAACACAATTTACTGTACTAATTAAATTCTTGCTTCAATAATTTTCATTTTTTTTTTTATTTCAACACATTTCGTTAGAATTTTTAATCGACTGTCGATCATTAATACAACCGCATAGTAATTTTGCTATATATAGTGGTGCAGGGTGTTGTAACAGGGTGACGAGAGTGAAAAGAGGGCGGAAAAAAGAGTGAAGCCAGGTGCGCGGAATTTGTATATAACGAAGGAAAACTATTTGAGAGTTTGAGGGGGTGGAGGCAATGGAGTGGAAAAATTTTAAACGGGAACTAACGAGGTGGGTGGCGGGCGGGCATTGCTCAGGTCTTTATCGCCGCTTTATACATACCAACGGCCTCATTGGAAGAGCTGCATACACCGTAGGAGGGGAAATGAATTTTCACGGGGCGGTGGGAGGTAAAATAGCGAGTCAAGGAATAAAAGTTACATAAGACAGGCCCGCAACCGGTTCTCACTCTCGCGAGTCGTGTTGCGGTACTTCAGGTGTTCGGAGATAAATTCAGCCGATTGAGAAACGGGGAGAAGAAGAAGAATACAAGTCCTTTCGCGTCCTCTTTGTTCTGCACCGCGTGAATCTGAATGGCTTCTCGAAGTACTTCCATCGGATCGGCGCGGTGAACTTTAAGAGTGACTTTAACGCGACCTGATTTCTTGAGTGCTCGAAAGAGGGGCGGAGAGAGGCGCGCTGGGCACCTTTTAACATTTAAAACTGCCCAAGGACCGTTTAACGGAGGAAAAGTTGAACTTTTCACTTATCGTTAGGCGTTTCGGGGGCAGTGACGCGACGCGACGTGACGTCGACGGCTGCGCAAATTGGAAATCAGAAAATTGACTGATCCGTCGGTGCCAGCGCGCTTTCAGCACGGAATTTCACTTCATCGAGGATTCTATTTCTCCTCTGCGGGGGGTGTCCGAGGGTCGTTAGAATTTCTACTCAAATCATTATCATCATCAGCATCACCGTCATCATTATCATCATCGTCGTCATCGTTATTATTATCATGATAATTTTTCAGCCACGAAAAGCCCAGCCGATGAAAATTGCGGGCGCAATTTCGACGATACTCTCGAGGATTTCGCAGGGGTTCCACGATTCGAACGCGGGCTTCGCTTCCTTCGATATATTTCACGTTTTAATATCGCTGCGTTAGTATGGGTATAGGTACAGACACGAGTCTGCAGCTCGCGAGCACGAACCACTCAGACGGTAACTCCTCACTCGCAACGGAGACAAAGAGAACCGAGAGCTATGTAGAAGAGTTTGGATGTTCGAGGGTGTGTTTATCGCGAATGAGGGATGGAGGAGATTTAAAACGAGTCTCTATATGTCGCGGTAAAAGCGAGGCGTTCGACGACATCGCGGTGGATCTCCGCATTCGAAATTCAAATTCGAATTCGATCTTTAGCTCACGGGGCGTAAACTCGATTGTTTGTAAATGATCTGTGCAAGCGTTTAGAGTCCCTTTCAGGCGTTGAGCGAGTTTCATCGCGGTGCGATGGCGTTAAGCGAATGGAGATGGAAAATTAGCGGACAATCGAACATCAGCGCGGCACAGCGAATATCGGAAACCGTTTTAATTGAATGGACGTAATCGGGGGGTGAGAGACATTCATTTGATAAGTCTGCACAGACGTATGTTCCACACAGTCATCGCCGCCCTCCCGATGTGCCAATTCCATTTTGCGATTGCCTTCACGCGTTGCAACCGGCACAACCATCACGCGACTATGCGCTCGCATTTAACGTCGCTGAACGGAATCACGTCACGTCACTTCTTCTCCGACACTCGTGACTGATAGAAGTAGGTACATACCTACCGAGAAAAACGAAAAAAGGAAAGAAATATCTAAAAAAAAAAAAAAATTACCCGAGCATAATAGAGATATAGAGGAGTGGGAAAAAATCAAATGATTTCGAAAGTATTGTTCTCACCTGCACAACAACGAATTTTCTTTCCTAACAATTGTTATACATGGTAAATTATATACTGAGGCGATTAAAATATTGCAATTATTATTATTAATGCGAAAGTTCGAAGAAACTTTTTTCCAATTTTAATTTAAACCACACGATATCGCCATTACGCACGTATCATTATTCTTCGTTTAAATTCATACATAACATACAATAGGTCGTTGAAGTATCGTGGAAACTTTCCTCATATTCCAGCGTAAATGATTGATCTCATTCGGGCGTAAATCTACGAAATTACATCGTCCCGGCTATGCCAGCGAGGAATGATGGGAATGAGAAAAAACGGTGAATAAAAAAAGAAATTGACCCTGGCTGAGTTTGAACATGACGTATGACGAGTTAAATGATGGCGAGAGGCTCGTACATGCAGGATAATCCGTCCCTTCGAATTTTTTTTTACGAAATGAACCTCTCTCACTTATTCGTCATTGGTTACAAACCTTTGAAATACCGCAAGTCTCGCGGGTACGTAATTAATTTCACATGTGTATCGGTATTATTCGGGTAAAGAGTATCTGCATAAAAAAAACAAAAAAAAACGATACGAACTTTATCATTTTCCTCTTTTTCGAAAGATAAGTATAATTATACAACAGCCTAGAAATTTTTTCGTATATTATAGACAGAGCGAAATGCAATAACAATATGGATCTTTTTATTTCATCTTTTAAATCCTGCGAGAACTCTCGCAATTCCCACAGTTCAGCCCCTTCGTCGTTCGGGCTCAATCTGCCGCGGGATATAAGGTAAACATATATACAATCCATACACATACATACTGATAGATAGGTATACGAATTTCTACCCTTCTCCATTACCGTCATTATTCTATACTCCCCTAGACTGGAGATTGTTTCCAACTATAATACGCAGGCATCGGTATACATAGATATTATATCATATATACCTATATATATATATATATATATATATATATATATATATATATATATGTGCGGGTATACCAGATACGTCGAGTATTATCTCTGAGCGGAAAGAGTTTTCTATAAAGGTATAAAGGTAAAAGAATCCTATGTAACCAAAGAGAGGAATTTTCTGAGTAAAAATTCTATAACTTGCAAATTTTTCGAAATTTACATATACACATATATATATATATATATATATATATATATATATTTGGGGTAGTCCAAACGAACGTTAACATGGTTTGACCCCGACCCCCACCGAATTGGTCACCGATTAATTTCCTACTCCTACTCCACCAAATATAAGTTTTCTAATTTTTTCAGATTTTTTCCAACTGTCGTTTAGGAGTAAATAATTTTTTCAGAATTTTCTGTAAATCGTAAGTCATTGTATTCAACGAAAAACGCAAAAAATCGGTTTTCTCAAAAATCGCGTTCTCCAAAAAATTCTAAACATTTTGTGAATTTTCTTTGACTTAAAAAAAAAACAACCTTTTTTACATTTGACGTAAAAAAGGCCCGGCCCCCGTTTGGGAGCTACGGTTCTTTTTACACATCAATGTGCGCGTTATCGGATGAAAAATGGATTAAAAAAAAGTTGCAGCCAAATGTTACAATAAGATAACATGCACATATAGATGTGCAAAAAGAAGCGTAGCTCCCAAATGACAGCCGGACCCATTTTGCGTCAAATGTGAAAAAGTTAATTTTTTTCTAGTCAAAGAAAGTTCGCAAAAAGTTCAACATTTTTTGAGATTGATAAGATTTAAAATACCAACTCCTGAACGGCAGGTGGAAATTTTCTGAAAAAATTAGAAAATGTATGTTTGGTAGATTAGAAGTGGGAAATGAATCGGCGTTAAACCTTGTTCACGTTCATTTGGACTACCCCATAAATTACAAATTCACCAATAGGAAACACGCGATAACGATTGCAAAATATTTTACAAGTGTAGAGAGGAAGAATGTTGGTATCATAAAAAGAGAAAAACAAAGCAGCATTAAATTATTCATTGCGTAATACATGTATACGGTATGAATAAAGAAAGAGGACGCATAATAGGGTGAGACAAACGGCTTTGCTCCGCGAGAATGAACGCTGCAGAAGAAGCCGCAGTTTTTCGTGTTGATTATAGCGCATGGTGCTGTTGAAAATTCATGTGCGGTCGCTTCTAAAACTGAAAGTTAATTTTCCACGATCCTGATATACAGTAAGCGATATAAAGCTGTGATATATATAATGCGGCTGCATAAATTCTGTACGATGGTTGTGATAATAAATTTGGCAATGCGCCGGTGAATTTTCGAGGGTCTTTAGAAAAACCGATTACAAAGATAACACAGGCCTGTGATGGTTTTCCCGTGACAAAACTGATTAATAATTTGGTTAGGTATTAGGAACGAAACGATGAAAAATAATTTCTTAAAATTCTATCACATAAATGTTCGTAGAATTTTTTTTACTCTTTTCTTAGTAATACTCGAGTTAACTTCCAATTTCTGTGGTAATTATATGTATTAATTTTAGTGATAATATTTGAATATTCATATACCCTCGCTAGTTGTTGTTTATGGTGATTTTAATCATATTTAGAGTACGTAAGTACAAGAGAAAAATATTGAACAGGAGTTTTGAATGAAATAGAAAAATATATCATAAGTATTTTTGACTTATCTAGACTCTTAAGTCTTCTTTAAAACTAACGCTCTTCATTTGATAACTACGCATTCACTTTTATATTCGTTATATTTTTTCTTTTTTCATAAAAATTGTTCAAAAATCTGCGTAAATATGTATATCTTGGATAAAAATGAATTTCAATGTGCTGCAAAAAAAGCTAGCGCTATATTTTAATTCAACATACCTGATACCTAAAAAAAAGCATTATTATTTTAAGGGTAAATTAAAAGTTATATGTCGCAGGCTTGTGTTATTATTACACGCGTGCAGAATAAGTCACTGCGTGTTGCCACCTGGCAGGCGTTACAACACGCGTGTTCAAAGAACACAAAATTCAAGCTACAATTGCTTCGTCGGTAAATGTACGTACATACGCTGTTATTTTATTAAAAAATATTTCTTCAACTCACCTCCATAGCAACGGTTTCCCGCCAGCCCAACAACCATCAGTAAAAACTTCACGGTCATAATCATATTTGCACAAAATATGAGCCGAAAAACGAAAATAAATATTGGACACAAAAATAAAAAGAAACTACGTCTTGTTCGGTTTTCGTTTCTTTTGTTTTCAAACGAACAACTTTTCCCGCCGTAAGTTTGAACAGATTTATCCGTACAACGTCAAACAGCACAGATTTCTTTATAATACCGTTTTCAAATCACTCGAATTTATCCATTATCGAATTACGTTCGTAAACCTGTACGTCGAATGGCTAATATTATTCATTTGTTTACTACGTTTTTTAAATAATCGTGCACGCTTAGAAGGGGATTCGCCCACAAGCTCCCCTGACGCGAGTCTAAGCCCGACTGCGGAGACGAGAGCTCGAATCTTTCGGTTCTGCAATACATGTTTCGTCCAGTGTGTTTGTGTGCGAATTCGATCACGTGACTACACAATTGCGCCGCGCAGGCGCTTTCAACCCCCGGTAACGCTGCCTGCTTTACGTTCTCGTCTCCAGAGGCGGCAACAACTTTTTTTTCTCACTTTTTCTCACAGATCGTAGTTGATATGCCGTTTCTCTATAATATGATTTTCGTCCTTTTAACAATATCGGTTGAGATAATATTTTCATCTGATTAAACTAATTTATACCATCCAACGTTGATTAACAAGGACGAAGGCTGATCATGTCGATTTAGAGTTAATTGCAGCATGAGTGGAATTACAATTTTTTTTTTTTGTTTTCACCGTCTTTTGGCAATTTCAATTTACAAATTGCTGACACAGAGCCGCATAGCTTCAAATACAACAGATATCGGCGATGCCTGTGTAGCGTTTCTAAGAAAATAAAAAAAAATAAAAAAAAACCGACAAATTTTGCCGTATATTACAGCAGGGCGAAGAGAATTTGCGGAGACGCGGGGTAAATAAAATTTTTGCACGCTGCTGCACGCGCAGCTCAGCCCAGCGTGAAAATAACTGACTGACCAGGTTATACTTTTCGTGTTTTATAACCGTAAGCCTGGACGAAATTTTTTTTTTTTTTTGTTCTCTTTCGTTACTCAAAACTCGACAATTACTCACGGTAGAATCATTTCGACCCGCAATTGCAGAACAACGTTCACGATTTAATCTGAAAATTGGATCAGCGACCACTCGGCGAAAATGATTGTTTCACAGCGTTGACGGTGTTGGGTGGTTTTTTTTTCTTTTGCTGTTTTTTTTTTTGTTTCATTCCGTACCGTTTTCCGCTTTACGCTTTGATTGTTGAAATTGCGTTCTCGAAATATTCCTATAAGCCCGCTGTCACGCACTTGTAAACTGTGTCGTTTATAACGAAAGCTGCGATTAAATATTCACCGAGTCAATACACCGTGCGTATGTTGTTCTATGCGGTACAAAGCCTCTCGCACCGCATTTATTCCCACGCGACTGCGGAGTTTGCTCAGCAGTTCAATTTCGCTGTTCAATATTTTTGTCGCCGACAATTTTACGGGAAGAGGATTAATTAAATTTTTAAAAAGTGTCGCCACAGTGGTCCCGGCGTCTTAAGCAAACCTCTCACTTGTCGTTTTTTTTTTCTTTTATTTTTTCTTTCTTCTTTTTCTTCCAAACATTTTGTCATTTTCTATTCACTCTCCACCGATTCTCACCTCGTTTTCTTTAAACATCCTGAAGAAGTAGAACGAGAAGAAGAAGAAGAAGAAGAAGAAGAAGAAGAAGAAGAAGAAAAAGACAACGAAAAAAAGATGGTATGGACCCGCGTAAAATGGAAAAGGACTTAGGTAGGAAAATATTATTCCTTCGACGATATGGTGTGAAAAAGTAAAACGCTCCGTAGCATCGGAACGAAATAATTTCTGTAATAAAATAGGTGTGCGAGGGAATAATTTTTCATCGATTTACGAATTA
Organism: Neodiprion lecontei; assembly: GCF_021901455.1. NCBI lineage: Eukaryota > Metazoa > Arthropoda > Insecta > Hymenoptera > Diprionidae > Neodiprion > Neodiprion lecontei. The sequence goes on along the minus strand of NC_060261.1, from coordinate 3,940,173 downwards.
CGATTTTTCAATTTACGATACATGAAGTATATTTTTTATGACCGTTAATTAACGCTGGGTCTCAGATTCACCCAAGTTATCAGCGAGCGCGAAACTCATGTATAAAATTTGCACGTGTATCGGTGTGTTTTAATTAATATGAAGAACCTCGCAAAGAGTTTCTATCGGCGTGAAGTCAGCCACCCCCCTCTGCATATATTTCTGCAATCTGCTGATACAAATATATATCCTCTTTATCTAGAACATTGAGATTTAATTAAAATAGCTTGCTTTCAGTTACGCATCGATGCCTGATTCGCGATCGGATGCCACGTTTCGCGGCGCTAATTAGATTTCGTTATTATTCTACTTCGTGTTTTACTTCGACGATTAGGCAGACTTTTGGAATATTTTTTCTCCCGTAAAAATGAATAGTCATAAAAAATGACTATTGCGTGTAAATCATTTTTACTGGCGGTGATAAGAATCCATAGAACGATTCGACAGGTCATTATAGCAGATGTAGAATGACGCGTATGAATTCTTTGGATTCTCCGGCGTATGCAGTGTACGGTATATTCGCTTAATTTATATCCCAAATAACCCCGAAACCTAGTTCATTTCTCGTCTAATTTCTTGCAAATAAAGTTTCCCCGTACAGTCCTTCGAAATGAAGAACATTCTTCACTGGCCCGCGGGATATCAATGTCACCGTAATTTTCCGGCCATTCAAATTAAACCCGTTTTCACGCTGACTCGCATTTCAACCCTTGAAATTTTAGAGGCGAGGGGAACCGGAAAAATGATAGGCTTATATTCTCATGTCTTGAGTGAAATCTCTTTAATGCGAACTGCACATGTACGTACATTTTCTCTGTAGTAAATGAAATAGAACTTTTTAATTCTATTTTTAAAGATACATCGGACTGAATAAAATTAAGGAGAACATCTACCCTCGAGTGAATTCTTTCATTTACCTTCCGATCCTAATTTTTTTCGTTATTTTCGTATTATTCATACTATGGACGGTTGTAAATGCGCAAAAAAATCATTTACAATCATCTGCAAGATTGATATTGCATGCAATCGTTTAAAGACCGTCCCTGATCAACCTTATAAGTAATACTTCTTGCACAATTGCAACGTCATTCATCATTCTAGCGAAAAAATACCAAAGATATTTAGAAGATAATTCCAAATCTTTTTTTTAAATATTCTTACACGTACTGAATGCCTTGAAGAACTAGGCATACATTTTTCTAGGATATAACAAACGACTGCAACGCTATCATTTAATTCTTTAAAAACAGTCTTGCGTTAGTCATTTTCAAAGTGCTGTAACACCTTCCTAAATGAATACAAATAATTGTTTAAGGATTCTGAATAATCGCCTATAAAATGCTTGTAAAGTTTGAAGAAAAAATCCGAAAGTATACAAGTCCATTTTCTAAATTTTTTTTTGTTTTTACGGATTGGGGCTCCTGCAGGCAGACAACTGGTATTACTGTCCGCGTTAATGTATATATGGTTGCTAGGTTCCAGGGGTAGCGACCAACTTCGAACTTTCATAATTCTAATCTGGTAAACTTTTTCTCATTAAATCCAGACCTGATCGTGTGTACACGAGTACCATAAACCGGAGCAGAAAATTACCGGAACAAGTTCGCCTTGGGATGCATTATAATCATTGCAGATTCGTTATTTAAAAATGTCACGTTCGAAAACAGCCGAGTCGCACAAAGAGGCTGCCCTGACAGCGTCCTTTCGCGTTGTGTGTGCGCGTCGCGATCTGCGTTTTACTACCGGTTAAAAAATAAAAGACATAGAAGTTGCAGTGTGGGGCGTCAAGTTTGGATAGAAATTTCATGGTCGGTCCATGAAAGCGTCGTCGTTGCACTTCGCAGTTGCAGGGAGGACTGGCGGCCATGATTTCCTGGCCAAAGACCCTGAAGTCTGAACTTGGCTGCGTATCGCGTCGAGTCGAGTCGAGTCGTCAGTCAGTCGGTCAGATCGTTTCGATTATTACCACCGACTACGGGCTTCAAGAATAAGAGACAAGATAGTAAACGTCTACGAGCGTCAAGACGGCGAAGCATCGTGTGCGAGAGGCCGTTGCGTCTCCACAACGAGGAATCGGCGCCGAAAAATACAAAAAAACTTCCAGTAAACTTAACTCTCGTCATTGTGCGTTGATATTTAGTGCGCGCTTTACGGCGACAGCGTGCGTTTCATATCAACACGTTAAAATATAAATGATGGCGAATTTGAGGCAGACACCGTTAACCTGTAGCGGGCATACGAGACCCGTCGTTCATCTAGCCTTTTCCGATGTTACGGAGTCCGGCTACTACCTAATTTCGGCGTGCAAAGGTAAGGATAAATAACGCCTCGATTACGCGCTTATGCGCTTCCGAATCCACTCATTTCTCCCGTCAATCTGGAATTGAATTATTTCTTCATCGTCATATTTCGCCTTTTCGTTAGACACTCTTAGGTTTTACCTGTCATTTATGCCTGTTTTTTCGCAAAATTCCTCTTCTTCCTCAATTCCTTACCCCTCCTCTTCTCCTCCTCTTCAAACAATGTTTTATTTTTTTTTCCCTCTTTCACGCTTTGGCTGTCCATTCCATTCTGGTTCGCCTTGGCCTAGTTTCAAACGATATGCCCAAGGCCCAGGCTACACTCGTGTACAGAGGCACATGCACAAGGTGCACATGGACGCTGCACGCTTTATGCTACAAGCTTTATCAGCGTGTCGGCGAATTCTTGTTGCCAATGAGAAAAAATCAATAAATTAGAAATAAGTTCGATAGAAAAATTTTACAGCCTCATAGCTGAGCGTACCGATTCCTACCTACCTATTGTCGCCAGACGTGTCGCATGCGGGATCATCCCTCACATCTACGGTGTCTGACCCCGAACTAAACCTTAGAAATGCATGCCTAATAATCCCACTCCCCCACCTCTCTCAACGTCGTCTCTATTTTGTATAGAAGAAATTACCACTATATGGCTAAAATCTAGGATATATCATCGTAGTACACATTGACAAACATTCTAGTGAGCCGAATATTTGTAAAATGGGAAGAAAAATGAGTATATGAATATGTCAGCGGTAACAAAATATGAATAATTATTTACAGATGGAAAGCCGATGCTGCGGCAGGGCGACACTGGGGATTGGATCGGCACGTTTGAGGGGCACAAAGGGGCAGTGTGGGGTGTCGCTTTGAACCCACAGGCCACCAGAGCAGCTACAGGCGCTGCGGACTTCAATGCCAAGGTGTGGGACGCGATAAAGGGTGAAGAAATTCACTCCTTTCAGCACAAGCATATAGTTAAGTCTGTCAACTTCAGTTCTGACTCAAATTACCTGTGTACTGGTTCCAATGAAAAGCTAGTCAAAATCTACGATCTAAACAAGCCGGAAGCAACGCCGCAAGTGAGTATAAATTTGTTTGGAATATAAAAATCCAAAGACAATTGGGAAAGTATAACTTGACTACTAATTACGTATTTTATTACCCTGCAGATATTTTCCGGTCACACTAGTGGCATAAGGCATGTAACTTTTTTCAAAAATGATACCGCTTTGGTTACCTGTGCCGATGACAAAAGCCTGCGTTTGTGGGATAGAAACAGCGGGCAAGAAGTGAAAAGACTCGATTTTCCAGCTACACCCAGCTCGATGGAAGTCTCCAGAGATGGCAACATCATTACGACAACTCATTCTAACGTCGTCACGTTTTGGGATAGCAAAGAGTGAGTATTAACCCTCTCTCCGCCCGACTTGGATTCCAAGTTCAATTATAATTCTGCATCGCCGATTGTCGTATGAAAAAAAGTAAATAATCTCTGAGGCAGTCAACAACGCAAGAAATTCCGATTTGCAGCCGTTGAATATTGTAGATTTCATCGGCTCAGAAAAGATTAGAGGTAACGGTACATACCTAACATGAACTTTCATTGCGCTGTATCGAGTGCAACAGGAACAGAGGTATTTGCCATGAAAGATATCCAGCCATTTATGGATGTACAAGGTCTGGTTCCGTGCCAGAGTGGACAGTTTTTACTTTCAAATAATGAAGACCATTTTACTTCCTGATCAGCAATGTCCCTGGCTTGAACAGCCATGGCCTAGAAGGAAGTTGGGCTCTTGTACATTTATTTTCATCTCCTGGTAAAGAGAACTACTTGCAATTGGCACAGGCAACTTGTTTACAACACGAGGAAGGAGAATAATGCATCGGCATTACTCGTTTTCTTTTTTTTTTTCATCTGCCATTTCTTCCAGAATTAGCAGAAAAAATATTGCTGCATTGAAAAGTTTGTATCCTACTCACCTGACTCGATTTGTTGATTGCAGGTTGACCAAGATCCGAGAGTTTATTGTTCCTACTCAAGTGAACAGCGCAAGTTTACATCCAGACTGCAGCATATTTGTATGCGGAGGAGAAGATCTGAAAATGTACAAATTCGATTACAGCACTGGAGCAGAAATCGGTACGGTATTTAACATTTATCAATGTTCCTACTTTACTTCATAAAATTCTTCCCTAAGCGTATAAGTACATTTTCTGTTTACCTACACTCATTATTCATTCTCGCAGCAGCAAACCGCAATTAGTAATTCTCTCATCAGCCAACAACGGAATGACAATACAGAACTGAGGTCACAGCATGCAGCATGCCTGGGCGTTTATAATATAAGGCCATTCTTAAGAGGCTTCAATCCTGTGCCTTATTTCCCCTTGAACTTCGTGCATTTAACTGATTTTTAGAAAAATTCTTCATAGTTTATAGTGACGAAATTTTTCCTCACGATGTGGTGTTTTTTATTTTTTTATGTTTACAGAATCTTTCAAGGGACATTTTGGGCCTGTTCACTGCGTTCGGTTTTCTCCGGATGGTGAATTATACGCGAGCGGATCTGAGGATGGGACGCTGAGGCTTTGGCAAACTACCGTTGGAAAAACCTACGGCCTATGGCGTTGTATCGAACAAACTCCAATGATTCCAGAAAATGCTGTACTCAATAACAAGCAAGAGGTCTCGGCAAGCTAAACGCCATATCTCAATTCATACCTCAGATGATAGTCTTGACCGTTAGATTATTCCAGGATGAATTTTGACGCGGGGATAAACGTCTGGCAACAATAAAAATTCCAAATTCCGTGATAACAGACGCGCGAAATCCTTCAAAATAAATTTTAGAAGAAAACCAAATTATATATCTAATTAATTTGAAGGTTGGTGTCTTCGGAATTGAAAATTTGCTCGTCATCATCAAGCATAAAAGTGTGAAATAGGAGAATATGAAAAATGAACGTTGAGAAACTTGTATTTGTTGGAATAAGTTTCATAATATTCCAAAGCTCTTGGTTGCGTTTGAATATGTTCTCAAGATTTACAGTTATCGCAATCTTAAAAGTTTATTGAACAACCATCAAGCTTCTTTTCAGATTTTACTCATCTCGATATCGTTTCTATTAGAACGGCTTTTCCTAAAGAGCTGAGCGGAAAAGCGATTAAGAAGCAAAAGTGACCTTACGTTAATTCGTGTCATATCGGTGACTCTGTATGAGAAGCTTTTGAACTACGAGTTTGTATTTATTAATTTTTTTCACTTGAATGAGACATGCAGTATAGTTATAATGCCATATAAACTATATTGTACACCTTTTTTTTCAAAAGCAGAAAAATAAAAGAAAATTAAAAAAATTTCCCGTATCGAAGGATAATTCAAACTGTATTTTCGCTTGGGGAAGCTTATGAAGAAATCTTCTGTACATAATATTCATGCTCATATTTATAAGGTCCCGAAAATATAGTTGTAATAATCGTTCGTCTGTACGTTTTTTTTTCTTAAGCACCTCAATGATCTATAAAAAGATGTGAAATAAAAAAGTCTAATAAACAACTGAATCAGCTAAATCATCCTAATCATTGAATTATATTCGTCGTTATGCGTTCGTTAGGGATCTGAATTTTTTTTTTTCATTATCAAGAATACTGTACGAGAATAACATTACTTCCGAATCGTATACGTCCAAAATACAATATGTTACAGTCGAATGAAATCGTATTACATGATGATGAACCGAATAAAGACGAAACTATTACCTGTGTATTTTAGAAAAAAATAATAATTAAAATTTATTATTAATATACACATACACGTGATATCATATCTATGTGTATAGTGTTACTATGAGAATTTGTAGCGGCTTATAGCTATGCGTGTGTATATGTATATATATATTATCTATTTTTATTTAGAAAAACAAAACAATAATTAGGTACAAATTAAAATCTATACAAACAGCGTTCGTTAGTACAATAGAAAACGCTGTAAATAACATTATTATACATACTTTTAATAACATATATTATATAAATTCTAGCACGTGTAACAATGTCCTTATTATAATTTTTATAAGGATATGATATTCCGGATTTTTTTTTTCTCAACCGGATTAAAAGATTGTTGAAAAATAATGAAACATCATTCTGTGGCAGTATTCTGTAGTAGATGCAGCTTTCCTAACAAGCCGTCACGGCGTCTTTCTATCGTTTCTAAAATAATCACCAAAAATTTAACTGTGGATACAACACTCGCACATGAAAAATTATTGTATCCACAATTTAGCGTGATTATTGCAGAAACAAAATATAATTATTATGCGTAACCACGCGGGGCCGATTTTATACCTACCGTCGATATCGTAATTGATTTATACACAGAAGTATAACATAGGTATTAATTTTCTATAATAACTAAATACCGCGGGATTATCTTCTATATTTACATTTTTCGTACAGGCAACTTTTTTATAGGTATAATATAATATATAGTATGTATATCTATTCATACAGAAATAATCGATCCTCATATCGAGTTGCTTTGCTGTGGATTTTTTTCAGGGCGATGACCGGATTATGAGGGACCAAAATAAAAACATAAAATAAAAAATACACAGCAATATATACGGTAGATATACAAGTCACAGTATCTTCAAATTATCAACGGTTTCCCCAAATTATAACATACTTCTATGTGTCAGTTCTATTGTGAAATGAACAAGTTTCAGGATTGATTGATTTTCAAACATTCCCGTTCTAATGTCAGTGGATAATAATAACGAAATATGGTATAACGATAACGGGCTCACAATCAGTTATATTTGTACTCTACCTTTTCTTTCCGACGTCAAGCAGATGACCCGAACTTTTCGCAATCCACGTCACTGCGTATTGCCGATCTAGATCCTGACATAATCTAACTCGGAATGACGATTCCGTCCGAAGAACAGTATCAATTTGGGACCTACAGCGATTACTACGGTGATGATACCTAACGGACTGAATATTTCCGCGATGATAATAACACAGGAAACAGAATGAATTGTCGCATAAATTCTGAGCTTTTACACGCGTTACGAATCTCCTTTTTCCCGCCTTTGAGTATTCTAGCCTTTGCAGATCCATGATCATATCCCCAAGCATTGTCCGATGCGATTGGTTGCGTTTTTCGCTCCTCACCTTCACCATGCTTGATCTTAAAAATTAATTGAACAAATGCGCGACCTGGTCGCGGCGTATATTTAACCGATAAACTGCGAGAGATCCGGCAGTTTGAAACCGTTGAACGTTGCTGCTGTTGGAAGGTTTCTCAAATTGTTCCCCGGCGAGGGGAAACCCCGGAACGCATTTGAATTCGGGAATTGCAACCTCGCTGATGCTTCCGATGCGGCCAAAACGAAACCGCACTGAGCCGTGCAGACATCGTCTCGAAGAATGGCTTCGCGAGAGGCTTCTCTGAGAAGCTGATTGCAGTCTGTAACACGGAGCGATGCGCACTGGGTCTGAAATCGAACAATTGCACATCGTTAGCAAAGAGGATATTGCTTAGAGAAAAGTGTTTTAAATATCCCGGGCTTAAAAGTACCCGAATCTATTAGGGTGGGTTCACATAGACGCGGTCAGGCGGTAACCAATCAAATTGCTTCAAATCTGGTGAACAATATATGTATTTTAGGCATTGTGATTGGTTAGCACATATGTGAATCGGGTTCCCAACCAGAATCTCTTTTTTCAAAATCCCCCGGACAAAATCCCCCCTTCCCCAATATTATTATACGTTTATTAATGTTCGTACAGTTATTTATTTATTTGTTTGGGGAAATTTTATCCAGAGGAATTTTCTCCTCGAGAATTTATCGAGGATATTTTGTCCGGGGAGATTTCGTAGGTAAGAACTGGCTTATACTCACTCCTTCGGCAGTGCATACACAGCTGGTGCAAGGCGTTGGGAATCCGGATTCACCAACGGCGACATTGCGACTGCCGATTTGGCATCCGTGGCTGGTTTCTCGCCAGGCGGAAAAGTCCATGTGCGGCATAGACGAGCAGGGTACCCTGGGGTTGAGGAAATTGCTCGGAAGATCGAACGCGGCGCGTTGCATATCCTGGTGTTGATCCATGTTCTCGCATATCACCTTGGACAGCGTCGTCTTCCTTATCTCGGCCAATTGGTGCTCCGTGAACCGAATGTTGGGGTCGTCGGTCTCGTACCAGAACCTGTCGCACTTACGGGACTGTCTGAACTGTATGGCTATGATGCATGCGAAGGTGGGTCCGACCAAACCGCCTTGAAGGGGTCGCTCGCTCATACCGCCAGGGAACAGATCGATGTCGTCGACCGAGGCATAGATCCGCTTAAGCCGGGCGATAACTTCCGGCGCCATTTCTCTCGAAAGGTCCTCGAAGGTCGTAGCACGTTTCAGATTGCAGAGTGCTCTGTAGTTGTTGTATGATGGGATACCGTGGTCCCTAGCTCTCTGTACGTTGAGGGCGATCAAATCAACACCCGAGTGGGGGATCCTCCTGTTTTCGAAAAGATGATTGGTCACCTCGCCGGTTATAAACTGATCGAGAGTCTCCATAGGCGTAGAAACAAGGCCTCTTATCATCTCGTCAACCATTCCCGGGTCGTAGAGCATGTCCGGATTGAAGAAACCGTCACGAAGCAAAATGGGCGGATCGATGTTCTGGAAGTTTGAATCCATCCTGGGCAAGTGAGGTCTGAGAAGCGAGTGTCCGATCCTGAAAGCCGCGGCTGCAAATTCGTTCAGTACACTGGGGTTACACGTGGGCGAGTACTCCTTGTAGTATCCCTGTGGCAGTAGTTTCAGACCGTACAGACTAACCGCGTTCCAGCCGAGTATCCTCGGCAGAAACTCGTTGTAAACCAAGTGCTGAAGCATGGCGGAAATGATCCTTCGCGAGTGTTGGAAAAGCTTTTCACCGTCCCAATGCGGGTTCACCTGTCTGAGACCCTCCATGATTCGGTTGTGCTCGCGTACCCAAAGAGTGTGCATAACGGCGAGTGCGGGCTGCTCGGAGACGCGGCCATCACCGCCGATGAAACAGTACCCGGATCTCGTTTTGCATTCCGGATGAGTCGCCGTTTGCGGCAAAAGATCTTTCCCGCGGTTCGGATGACGTGTGATATTCATTCGGCCGTTGAACGTGCGAAGAACCTGGCAAACGCAGTCGTTTTCACCGTATATAACAGAGCCGTCGAGGAAGGCCGTGTTCTGGTTGATCTGTTCACGCGGTCCGAGCTGTTGCTGACCGGGCAGCGACCTCATCGAAGGTATGCAGAGTCTCGCCCCGGAGGAGACGTTCACCGTTGGATAGAAATGATCGCCGGGTGGTATGGGGAACGGATTACACTCAGGATGCACGGTGCGGGCCGAGTCGCAAGATCTGCAGCTCGGTATCGACTCGTGGAAACCCTTGTGGATCGGAGTCATGGTCATATCGTGATCGACGAACTGTGCGAACTGCATTACCATCAGAGTGTATCGATTGTGAAGATTTGATATATCGGGGTGAATAACGGTCGAGATGACTCTGGGGTTGGGCAGAGGTATGCCCGTTATGGAGTTCATTCGCGGTTTCGATACACCGTCCTCGTAAATGGGAGGCAGGAGTCTCGCGAAGGTGGTGAGCGCGGTACCCAGTTTTGGATTGCGAAGATTGTTGCAGTGCCCGCTGAGGGTTCTGAACGGGGAGCTTGGATCGCAGGGACTGTCGTCGGGTGGACAGTCGAGCTCGTCTGGGGTGGTCTGGCTCTGAAGGAAGCTGGATATGTCGACGGTTTGCAATATGTCGCTGAACTCGTTGTTGGGAAAGCCGAGAACGTTGTCGGATGAGTCGAAAATCTGTCGTTTTCGTCTACGTAGACCATGTGCCCCGTTTATAATCTCGTTAGTCGCGAGCTCGAAGAGTATCGAGGAGTTTGCTAGAAGTAGGGCGTCTTTACTGGCCTTCGAAAAGCTGGCCGCGGTACCGATGGGTGATTTGGGATCAGCGGTCTTCTGCTCGAGCCAGGCGTTGTACTCCAGCTGTTTTCGCACCACGAGGTCCTGCTCGGCCTTCCTGACCGCGTTGGCGATCACCTCGGGGGTCAACTCGGAGGTGACCTCCTTGGCAACAACGGAGGCCATCGAATTGTCGGATATCATGTCCGGCGTGGGATGTTCCCGCCACGCAGCGAGGTCGGCTATACCGTGCTGGTCGCAATTTATCTTGACATTCAGGTACGGGTCCTGCTGAATGAAAGCCATCGGTTGAATTTTCGCTATTCCGGTGTTCTTGCAGATGATACCAGCAAGCGATACTCGCCTGACCTCGGCCAGCTGTTCGGCGGTAAGACCGGACGGCGGCAGATCATTTTCGTACCAAAACCTGTCCGAGTTTCTCAGCTTTACGAATTGCTCTCTGAGCAAGCATCCGAAAGTCGGTCCAACGGCAGCTGCTTCGGTTGGTTTTTCGAAGGTCCCTCCGACGAGTAAATCGACATCCTCGGCGGTCGCGTAGAGCCCACGAAGTCCCTCGACGTCATCCTCGCTCATCGTGTACTCGAAGTCGGTGAAATTGATCATGCGATCGTTGCCCGAACAGTAAGAAACGAAGTGCGGGTAACCAGGCACTCCGTGATCCCTGGCCGCGTGGATGGCTCTCTCGGCTTCGTCCCAATCTCCGTTATCTACGCCGGGAATCCTGAGGCTAACCTGCCTTGCCGGCCTGGCGAGAAGCTCCTCGAGACTGACGGATCCGTTGTTGAGGGAGAGAAGCGCGCGCAGAGCGCCAAGCGCGACGGAGTCAAAAACGCCGCCGCGATTGGTCGACGAGTACCCGGAGTAAAACCCGCTCCTTACCGGTTTCAGGTCGGCGTTGACGAAGGCCGCCTCACCTAGAATGCTTGGTACGAATTCGTTGATCGTGACGTGCTGCAGTTCGGAAATGACTATGCGCCGTGCCTCCAGGAAGACCTTCGCATCCTCCCAGTGATCGTTTACCTCGGCGAGGCCATCGGCCAGGCGATTGTGCTCGAGGAAGAGGGTGCGGTAAAGGGCACCGAGGGCCGTGCCGTCTTCGCACTTCTTGCAGGCGGCCAAGCTAACCCTTCCATGGGAGTAGGTTCTAATGGCGTGAAGGTCCTGGTCGGTGTTCCCGTAGAGATCGGAACCGTCGAGGTACCCGGACACGGCGTTCATCTGCTCCCTGGTCTCGAATTTGCAGCTGGTCGCGGTAAGGGTCGGCAGCGAACGGGTGTAGTTTCTGCAAACTTCACTCCCCCCGTTTTCGCTCCAGGTCGAATAGCACTCGGCGTGATTTGGGCCGTTCACACCGCAGCAATCAATCCCTTTCGGATTCATCGTCTCGGCTATGTCCCGCAACAATAATTCCGCCCACACCCCGGCCAAGCTGGCAAGTCCTTCGTGATGTGCAGAGTCTCGACGAAGCGACGATACAACATCGAAGGGTAGCGGCAATGCGTGAGTCCCTACCGATTGTCTCGGTTTGCTGATTCCTGAAAAACAAATCGTGCTCGGTCAAATGATTGCTTGAATAATTCTAGGGAATCTAAATGCTATCGCGTTATTCTTGTTGCGATAATTCAGGGGTTGCAGGTACGCCTTGTTGCATGCAACACGTTACGCAGTAATACGGTAGAAGAGATATGGCGTAAAATACCGCCTCATTTTATACAATTCAACGTGCATTTATGCGGATATAGAAGAGAATATGTAGGCGGCAAATTGAAGCGAGATTCTCTCGAAAGATACAATTGGCAAATTATAGTTGATTAACGATAAGAATGAATCGACACGATTTAGAGGATGACGGTATTTTATTTGAAAAAGGCGAACGACAGGTCGATGATCTCGTATTATATACACCCAGGTTTTTTAACTTGTATTCTTCGTTTCTACGCTAGTAAATCAACCGCTGGTGAATGGTTAATCTGTGCACTATGATAATTGGGCTCGTTAAAAGGATCAGATAAAACAATTAAGAACCAAACATCGCACAGTGTTTTGATACAGCGTTTCAAACTCGTTGAGTAATAGTCACGGGTTTGGCTGGCCTGCAGTTAAAATGAAAGTTTGGAACATCTTTCGCACGAATTATAATCACCACCACGGCATTGCTTTTGCTCTTGCCAAAGTTACGCAATAAGTATCGGTTTTCAAATCCTGGCAGTAGCAGCAGCAGTAGCGGCAGTAGAATTAACAGTAGCAGGCTGTGACTATCTCATTATCGCTAAAAAGTGTTTCGTAAAAACTATGTACCAGACTAATATAGTGTGAAACAGAATTGCTCAATACGCGTCCTCGCAATAAATACCAGAAAAAGAGGTGGAAAAAGAAACCGAAAAACGAAGCGAAATAAAGAAATATCCGAGGTATCATAAAAATGGTCAGACAGCTTGGCACATGCAAGATTCGTATATTACATCCTTGTCATTCATATTCAAAATTATTATATAAGCATATACCTCGGTTCTGTTTAAAAATCTTGCGAAATCATCAAGTGATAAGAATTAAGAAGCAACGCAGAGAGAAAGAGAGAGAGAGAGAGAGAGAGAGAGAGAGAGAGAGAGAGAGAGAGAGAGAGAGAGAGAGAGAAAGAGAGAAAGAATATATAAGAAATAAAAGTGTGGAAAAGAAGAAAAAATGATCAAAATAAAAAAAAAAAAGAAGAAAAAAAGAAACGAAACAACTTGTTACGAAATATTTTATGAACATTCGTTGGACGTTATATATAACGCCTCGCGTGAAACTTGATTATTGAAAAATAAGAAAAAATAAGGCCTCACGTCCCATTTGCACAGATTTTCAGGAGGCACATGACGAGAACTTTATAACAGCCGGTTAATTATAAATTATAAATTACAAAGTGAGAGGTAAAATTATGCAAAACACATCCGAGGCGACGGCAATTGCAACTCTGTAAGAGGTCCTAATGGCAAGCCGTGGAATGAAGATGAGTTTAAGTTGCGAAACAAGTGGACGTAAAACAACAACAACAACAACAACAACGTTTCTAATTATCATTCTCAAGCTAGCAGTAGTATTTATTTCACACCGAGTTGTGTGGTAATGAATTTAATTCGGAAACAACGCCGCTATATAGAGTGGTGTAAAATAAAAACGTTCCCTTTTTTTCCCCCGAATCGAATTAAACCGCTATCGATCAATGCCACGTGCCAAAGTGAACGTGTGGAAATTTTCGTCTCTTTCAATCGAACTCTACACATTAACGTTAGAATAATTTAGAACTCCAGGTTAAGGCTACACCGACATTATACGGTCTTTATAATGTATCATGTACTAGGAATTTCAATCTCCTGTACTTTCCTAAATTCGTATTATACACGTATAAGAATTCTATTGTAAATCTATACTAATACCATTGAATGACGCTGCTGTTATATAGTTGCTTCAGTGAAAGTTTACATAAATTCGATTAGAGAACGTGTATCGCGCGCGGCACGTTTCAGCTTGTAATAGGACCTTACGAAAATATTCTGAAAATTTTTCCACTCTCTTCTATTCTCATCATCTGTCGCATTTGTACACATTATACGCTTTGAGAACGAGGAAGAAAAATTAATAAAGATGCATGAATCGAATCGATGAAATTAATCGTAATCCCCCCCCCCCAATACGATCTTGCAACAGCGAGTTTGCTGCACCGCGTATATAAAGTAAAAACCATCTATCAAAAGCCTGTTTACTTTACAATATAATTACTGTCCCGCATAATCGTGTTTTTTTTTGGTATCTTTTGTTTTTGTTTTTTTTTCTCATTCTCACCACAATCATTATATTCTTGGACAGTCGGTGTAATAACAATCTTGCCTCGAGTTTCACGGGGTTATTAGGAAATTCTATTCACACGCCGCCCGTGACGTGTGGTGCCGTGTACCGAGCTCATATATCATCGTTACCGAATCTTCCATAATAATCCCTACACGCATCTCTCGATACCTTTTACATCTACACCTGTATAAATGTTATAGATATACGAATTACGAGAAATATTTAATTTCTTCCGCTAATGGCCGATGCAATTCACTTTCGTCGCCTCATTTTATACATACATACCTATTATATGTACCATGTATAAAGGTATCTACAATAAGATATCCGATCGTATCGATGCACGGCCGTATCCCGTAGTATTTAACCCTTTCGGTAACAATGGGATGCTCAGCGTTTATTTGGAACTTCAAATGATCTTTGTTACTTCGTATAACCCCAAAAACCCCCCGAGTAACAAGTTTCAACCAGAATTATCGAGTTTTTATAGTTTTTTCGATTTTACGCCCGCTATATTGAATCCGCCATCTTCGATTTAGAAATCATCCAATTCTGACTTCAGATTCCTGATCAGCGACTGCGAAAAAAATCCCCGACTGACAAAATTCAGGCCAAAATATTGAGTTTAGAAATGTGGGACTGAAAGGGTTAATTTTTTCCTCCTTTTCGTCCGCATCGGCGACTTTTCGCACGCGTTTTATCCTCCTCGTCTCTTTCAGCCGGCCACATTGAATTAAAAATTGCTAAATTGTAACCGAAACACAGCCGAGGTTTTCACCGATTTTATACAGATCATGGTACACTGGTAAGGTTCAAATTTATATCCCACAGCCCAACGCCTTCAGTACGTTTACGAAAGAATTAATGAAACTCGAAAGTTCTTCACAGTTCTATACGCGCGGCTCTGCATTGCCGATTATTCAACGTTACACCCGGTTGCAGGTGTAACGTACAATTTGTCCATCCATTTTCTTGGTCTTTTTTCATTTTATACCAAGATTATTGCCTGATTTACGTAATCCACGCATAATTCTTCATTCGCCAAATTTTAATTCAGTTAATCGGTTCAACAGCTGCGGTATAATATTTGGCAACGACTAAAAATTCGCAACAAATTTCTTCATTGGGAGAGAATTAAAGACATCGGATGAATTGAGATGAGATACTGAAATTGTATTAGACGTTGAAAATAAAAAAGAAAGAAAAAAGAAAAAAAGAAAAGAGGTAACGAGAATGAGAGTAGACAAAAGATACCGGTGTGTTCCTGTTTAGCTCGTTGAACCACTCGCGAATGGAGAAAGTTTGCGATCGTGATGGTACGCGAGAGAGAAAGAGAGAGAGAGAGAGAGAGAGAGAGAGAGATAGAGAGAGAGAGAGAGAGAAAAGCACCGGCACGACAGCTCAACGAATATGTATAAAGAATTTCACACATTCTCGCGGTACAAAAAAACACACTGCACGTAAAATATTAACGATGATCAAAGGAAGGAGTGAGAAAAAAAAAAATAAGTAAATAAACCACCGGGGTCAAGTGGCATATATTTATCGTATTGCAAACAGTTATTTTTGTCAAAAGAAGTTAATTATTTCTTTTCTTTTTTTTCCTTTTTTTTTTATAATTATTGGCGAGCCATTAAGCGAAATTAAACGATTCGAGAATTTTCTGCTGTAAGAATAGAAATGAGTGTGTGTGTTTTTTTCCCCTCATCTCGATATTCACAAAAACTGTTTGCGGAATGATATATATATATATATATATATATATATATATATATATGTATATATATTTGTACAATTGTACAATTTCATCTGAAATACTCGTATCAACGGATCTGTAGCATAATTTTTTTTTTTTTTTGAATTCCGATATCCAAAAATCGAACAATTGTTTTGAAATTTTTCAACAGTTAACAAATTCTCTGCGACGAAGTAAATATAGGTAATATTAGTTTCATATTTTAGAGCAGTTTTGAAAAAAAATTAACCTTCTTTTTTTTACTGCTCTAAGATAAGAATGAAGAAAGTAAAGGATCGTTCTGGACAAAAAAAAGGAAAAAAAAAAAGAAAAGAAAACGTTGCAATTTGTGTATATAATAAATAATTGATCGAAAAATTCGTGAGAAATTGTTACTACCATTAAATTACAGTACAGCTTGTGAAAATCGTGCAGACGAGGTTTTAATTGGAGTAACTGTGTATGTATGTATGTATGTATGTATGTATGTAATGTAATGTAAATACGTAGTTACACTTAGGTATAAATGCAGCCTGCATACACAATTCCCGGAAGTATTTTGAGGATCTTTACTTTCAGTGCAACACTAATTGTAAGAAAGGTGCAGTGCGCGCATGTGATACAATGTAATCTGTACAAAGCTCTTCAACAACGACCCACTTTCCACAAATTTTATATCCACATACATGCATACAGGCACTGTATGTGTATTATTAATGTAACAATTTTTAAACAAAATGAACATTAGATATTTTCTGATCTCTCTTTCTCTCAATGTCGGGCAAAATCGGAAACGCGGATTATAAAATTTGTTAGTTGACTTCTTTCCTCCTTAAGTTATACAATGGAATAAAATATTGTCCACAAATTTTCAAAATAATAGTGCGTTCTACCTTGACGAATTAGGATGAAATATATTACATAAAATATAATATACTTTCACAATTATACACATATATATTGGTATATATCTGCGATGCTGTTTTTCGTTTTTTTTTTTTTTTTTTCTTTTAAATGTTTATTACCAAAAGCTATACCTCACGTAATATTATGTATTAAATAAACGATTCGTTCCGTAATTAGTTATAAATTTTTTCATTCTTTTTCCCCAATTTCATGTAACACCTGTTTCCTTCATCTTTCTATTTTTTATTACCAATTGAAATTCAAATATATAGCGTAAATTTTCTGAAATTTATATATATACATACATGGAAGAATAATATTGAAAAACTCTCTCACGGCGAATTACAAAATCGTTTTCGTTATTGTATCTATGTACATTCAGGTAAGGTTATTATTACACACACCGGTATTTGTAACACGTATGCCGGGATAATCTCTTGAAACTTGAAAATGAACCGCGCATGCGCCAAATAATTAAATCTCATTGGTCGGCGAAATCTTCCCGCAGCGATATTCTTGTCCGCGACGCAGGCGGGCCAACTTACGCAAAATGTGGACGTTTCGAATTTTCAAAGAGCGTAAGCGTTGAATTCCGACCGTTTTTTGAAGAATCAACTTTCCGACACGATAACAAATGCTTCCCAAACCTTTCCGAGTCACCGCCTCGATTATCCGAGATTCTAACCTCGAAAATTCGTATCAACCACATCGCCGGCAGAAAGAGTTTGACAGCTGAAAATTCGGGTTGGCCAGCCTGCACGAACAGCCGATAAAACTCACGCATGCGCGGTTCATTTTCAAGTTTCAAGAGATTGTCCCGGTACATACATACACACAACGCATCGCTTCTTGCCTGCATTTTTATGAATGAACGACCTTTCGTCTGCAGGATAAATAATAATTGCACACTGCAGCAGGTGTGCACTTCAAGGTCTATAATACGTCGTCTTTCTTCTCGAGTATAAGGTTGTTAATAGTATAAAAAAAAATGGATGTACAAAGTACTGCACAAAGTATAACGTACGCATACATTAAGCCTGTGCGATTAATCAAAATTCACAAAGGTCCAGAAAGGAAGAGGAAGGAGGAAAGCGAGTGAAAAAAAAAAAAGAAAAAAAAAGAAAGAAATCTTTCCCAACCTTAAAAGCGTATCGCGAAAGACATTTCACTTATATTTTGAGGTCAGCACACGCGGACTCGCGAGTCTCGTGACCGCTGTTATTGGCCTGTGTATATGTACATAATACAGGTACAGGTATGCCGTCGAGGCGAGTCGCTTACTTACTTTCTTTGACGTTCTTACTTTCATACCTACTTTCGTTTCGTATCGCGCGTTCGAAAATAAAATCGATGTCGAACGGGGTATCACGATGCTCTTGCACTGCAACGAACAAGCCTTGCCCGTCATCCTTCGATATATATATATATATATGTATGTATGATAATTAATTTATAAACATTGTTGTAACGATCGATTTATTTTCTCATCTCTGTTTGTCGTTTTTTTTTTTTTTTTTACAAACATCTAATATTTTCGTCGACGATTATACGCGATATGATTCTCGTGAAGAACGATTTTTGTTTTGCTTTATTTCATCAAACGATAATTCTTCACAATCGGCACGGATTCAAAACGATGGATATTTGTTTTTTTGTTTTTTTTTTTTAATTTTTTTGTTTTCATCACCAAGAATTTTGTACAAAGGCGATTTTAGGGAAAGCATCGAGTATAGGGGACAAATTGATGTACACGGTGGTATTTGAAGTTAGTGTTTTAAGATCTTTGAAATTAGGCGATAAGCGGCTAGGAGAAACGATTCTATCCGATGAAACGAATGAAACGGCGCGTGGTTGAAGTTCCGAATTGGAAAAGTTTCAGAAGTCCGTAATTTTCAGAATTTTTGACGTTTCGTCAAAGTTTCATTTCTTCACTTCAAGTTTCACCAACGAAAAATTCGGAATTAGGCGCTTGAAGCTTTTCAAATTTTAAATTTCAACCCCGTCTCAAGAAAAAAAAAAAAATTAAAAAAAGAACAAGGAAGATATAAGTAAAAATAAATACATATAAATAATATCGTAACGGATGAAGAAGAAGAAGAAGAAGAAATCGGAATTGGAATAGTCTAATTGGCATTGCTAAATTGCATAATCACCTGATGCCTAAGAAATCCGTGTTATTTATGTAGCATAATAATTGAATTTGTGCGAATATATTTTGTACCTACGCCGAATTTCAAATGTCTCCGATGAACCGTAAAGGGTGAAAATCACTTTTACTTCGACTGCATACATATAATTGTATTATTTTATATACGTATTATGTATTTGTAAGACGTTATATTGTTTTTCGTCGCTGTCTCGTTGTGTTAAAGATATTATTTTACCGATCTACTTTTACCAACTCGGGATCACTGCACCAATGCACGCGTTTCAAATAAAGCAACAAAGAAAAGTCTTTTGTATATTCGATAAGAAAGAAACGATCAATAACTATTCGTCTATCGATTTCTAAACACAGCGTCGGAGCTTCGTCTCAACTAAAATCTATTGAAAGTAAATCGTGAGAATGAAGATAAAAAAAAAATAAATAAAAAATTTTTTTTTCCAACCACAAGATGATAAGTTGAGATATTGATGCTTAACCTCATTCTAGTCAGAAGATTATTTATTACAAATACAATGTACAACTTTATTTTCATCATTTTGGGATTGTCGAATTTATTCAATTTAATACTACATTGAAATCGATGGTGATGAGAAAAAAGAACTAGCAATACTGAATTGACTATAAAAGAAAAAAGAAAACCAACTTCAGTAAATTATATATGGATAATAATGAAAATGTTTTTTTTTTTTTTTAAATACTCATCTGAATAAAACGAACCATCGTAAAATGAAATCGAACGAATCTACTAGATTTTTAACAATTTTGAAACGATTTGAAACAAAGCATCGATGTGAAAGTTTTTTTTTTTCTCAAATTCCAGTACTATCTACTTTTGTATCTTAAAAGATATCTCTTCGTAGCTTATAAGAAATATCTTAAAAACTATTTGACGGTAAACTTTGAAATTTTTATGATATATTTCACGAACTATGATGAAAATTTGAATCCGCGAAAAAATGATTTTAGAGAGGTTGATATTTTTTTTTTTTTTTGTAAATACTATTTTTCTTTCAAAGAAATCGCATCTTCGTTGTACACAACAAACAAAGAATTTTTTTCTCATTTATTCCTACAAGCAAAGTTTGCACGATTATGGATCATATCTTTTTTTTTTTTTTTAATTGAAATTGTTTGCGATCTAGAAACATTGGAATTTTTCCGACTCCGAAACGTCGAAATTAATTCATAAATTAAAAATTTTACAAACCATGTCGAAATAAAAAAACACATGCAAATTATTTCCGTATTAAATATATCAGACAAATTTATTCGTCAATTGTAAATATTATATGGAATGACCCATATATTTCATACATTTATACCCTGCAACGGCAATTCATTCACTCTCTATTTTCCCGAGTAGTATTATCGGCATTCAGGCGATGCGCCGATTTGAACGTCCGCTTGTATTTTATACACACACGCACACATGCATACATACATATATATATATATATACATATGTAAAATATAAAAGCCCGCACGCACATCCTAATCGAAAATAATCGAAGAAGTGTGTGGACAGAGGTTATAAAATAATGTTATTCTTAGCCGGTGCGCGTACCTGCCTATCCGCCTTGTGCAATTCACATACATACCGAAATGCGCGCTTAGGCATTGGCTCTGTAATATAAATTCCTACGACGATTTACGATTAGGCATTATAAGGTAGGATGCACGCACGCGCTTGTATTTTCACTTTCCCTTCTTGACCCACTGTTCGCATGCCTGCCCCATTATATCGCACTCGACATTCATTTCCAATTGTAAGATATGCACGAACTATGATTAGCATTTCCGATCGAACCGGCATCCACTTAATTCGTTTCTTTTTTCCCGCGTTATTTCAAATCAAACATCCTACTTCCGGCTTCTCTTAATGTTATTCCTTATCTGTCGCAACGATTATATTATCAGAATTGTTTCAATCAATCGATCGATCAACTGTCAGGTTGACGATATTTCAGAAGATAGATTTACAAATCGCTATCATAGAGGTAATTTCTTAATCGTTGATTCAAAAAATTCAAAATGGCGGATCAAATATGGCCGACGAAAATATCAAACTCGATCGAATCGGGGAAAAAAACTCTGTCCAGGGGTTTTCGGGGTCGCTGATTGCGAATCTGTGATCAGATTTAGCAAATTCGGGATGGCGAGACCGATCTGTGACCCCGAAAATCACTGCGTGAGAGTTTTTTGACCGTATTCGATGAAGTTTGAAATTATCCTCCGCCATATGCGATCCGCCATTTTGAATATTTCAAATCTGATTTCAGATTCGTCATCAACGACCCCAAAATACACAGAATACTATCTTATTCCGACGATTGATTCAGCGCAATAATGTCTGACCCTAATTAGGGTTAAAATAAAGAGTGTTACAGACTCGTGGCTTGACTTCAACTTCCAGTAGCAAATGGGGAAAAGAAAAGGAAAGGAGAGACTCACCATCGGCATAGGCAGGTCCGATGAGCCTGAGCATAGGCGACCCTCTCGCACCCCAAGCGGGATGTCGAACGTTATTGCAAGCTCCCGATGGCGCTCGATACATGCTTGGTGGGCAAGGTCTTTCCGGCCGAACTCGACACGGCGATCCATCGGGTCCGATTCTGTCCTCGAGCCTGACGATAAGAAAGAAAATGATGAAAAACAATTTCACGAACAATTGTTTACAAGAAAAAAAAGAAAAAAAAAGAAGAAGAACACGAAACGAAATAAAATTAATAAAATAAACGATCTGTGACTTGTTACTATATTATGATTAATACGTGTAGCACAGAGAGTTATCGGTCTGCTTTTTGTTTTTTTTTTTTTTGCTCAATTAATTTTATTTCTTCAAATTTTTCGTTTCGAATGAAAAGTACGAGGAAATGAAATCGAAATTCACAGCTCAAGTGCAACGCTGTAGTTCAGGTATAATGTTAATGTGTAACATCGTATTGTATAATAACAAAGCTTGCAATGTGTGTTGTATGGATAGATTTTTCATTAAAAAGGATCGTTGAATGGAGAAAACGATGACGATAGTATTTCTAATTCGTCTGCTATCCAGGTGCGTTCTATAAGCAGCAACAACAACAACAACAACAACAACAACGCCAACAAGAGAGCTGATGTTATAATTATTCGTACCAACTACGGTAAAGAAAAATTTTACACCGCACATGCACGACAAGACAAAGACTCGCGATGTTATACGTACGTACGTACCTATCTATAATGAATTTTTAATACAAAACAAGCCATTACGTACCTAAATTTACACATGATATTGTTGAAATTTACTGAAAAACTCGACTTTCACAGATCATAAAACCTCCTGATATTACAAAGTGTCATGATAATTGCAGAAAAAAGAAAATAAATAAATAAAATAATCAACACACGCGCACAATAACATGTTAATATTGTATATATCCTCGATATCGCCTCATTCTTTCTTTAAACTTCTGTTATAACAATACAATATAACAATAATAATAGTTATCATTATTATTTTTATCACTATATATTTTTTCTTTCCACCGCCTCCTCCTCTTTCATTTTTGTTATTTTTTTACGCCACGCGAACGAAAGATTTATATAGGCATGTACACATATGCATGTGTTCATAGGCCTAAGTGGAAGTATATATCCTATGTATATATATATATATGTGTGTGTATTAGATTGTCACGTTCATTGCCGATGAAATCGAATAGCTAGAAACGATTAACAATTAACGACGCTACCGTTGTACACAATATTATTTCAATTATTACTATTATTATACATACACACACACACACATGTATATATATTATCCTATTAAGCGAATAACCGAGCATTTTCATTTAAGTCAATTCTTGACTTTCCATTCATTTGACCTCCGACACCGAGAATCTCTACGCATATATTACTGAAGATAAGATAGAGAAATCATTCAACATTTTCATTATTTAACCCGTCGGGACTTGACGTACAATATAGGTATAATATTATTGACGTTGTATGCTCGTTCATGTTTATCAAAATGATGAATATATAAACGCTGAACTGTGCGCAGGTGATGGAAAATATTTTTTTCTCTTATTATATTATAAATATATATATATATATATATATATATATTTTTTTTTTTTCATAGAGAGCAAAACAAAATTTTGTTTTCGATTTCGACACATGTATCATATAATTATGTATATCGTACATATATATACGGAAAAATTGATTCTCTTTCAATTTTTTCCCATATAAATATTATACATATTGTACATTACAAATATGTACTAGAGTCAATGCGCATGCGCCAGAATTCGTGAGCGGCTGTTTGTCACGGTGACCAACTGTCTACAACCTGAAAATTAATTTGACAACTTGTCGATGGGGGTAAATTATTCTATTCGCGACTGTCAAAATAATTTTGAGGTTAGAGACAGTTGGTCAGCCTGTCAAACAGCCGCTCTCGAATTCTGGCGCACGCGCATTCAATTTTATGGGTATATATGTACGTGTGTAATGTTTATTCTGCTGTTTAGAATTCCAGTACAGACTACGTAGATAAAAACGAGAGAAACGAGAGGAAGAAAAAAAAAAAAAAAAAAAACAAGTCGCCATAACACGAAAAACCGCGAATATAAATATATACATATATATACATATTCTAGAAAGTTCTCTCCGTAATTACAGGGTAGTAAAAAAATGCGGATTTAGGCATAATCTAGATGAACGTGTATCCAAGGCAAGTACGAGATTTTCAAGTTTATCAACTCACCAAGTACGGGATTGGTAGGCATGTTTTTCAGCTTCCAGCGCTGCGACAGCCCTCGCCTGTAGATCGATGTCAATATTCGCGACGTATTCTGAAATTTGCGATATAAAAATTTATAAACATAATACACGTGTTGTATTATACAAGCAAGAATAAATCCGGAGAGTTATAAAATTAATATCCATAAATTTGTCGTCTATCGACTTAAGATTTTCATTCTACGTTGTGCAAAAAAGAAAAAAAAAAACATGTAAAACAATATTTAAAGAAAAATTTTCGTTTCGGGTCAACAATATTAACGAGACGTAAAACTCGTTATGTGTAATATAACGAGTATAATATAATGTTGCACGTTTTTGGTGTAAGAAAATGTGAACATGCATATATATATATATACATATATACGATTACGTTATAACCGGTACAAAAGTTAAACAATGGGATCCTTACGCTAATTTCCATCATCCAAGTACGTATTAGTTTTTATCATATATATCTGTACAAGTTATGACCTCTCGTGGGATTCGTCCCACACTATTATGCATGTTTCTGTGCACAGTAGTCGCAATGGGAACATTCGCCTGAATTTTTCTAATTTCTTTCTTTTTTTTTTTTTTTTTGCTTCTCATCTCATCAGCTCGTTTATACGTCTATGTATGTCATACAAACCACGCAATTTGCGATAAAAATTTGATCAATGCCATTCCCAGAATATATATATATATATATGTATATATATATAGAACGTGAGAATTGTAACATATTACATATTATTGTGTGTATTTGTATACGGAAACCTTGTGTACACGTTAGAGAATAAATGATTTTTAACAACGGCGATATTACATGATTAAAATTATTTTAGCGAGAGAAGATCTTTTGATATATTGGAAAATAAAATTTGAGAAAAAAAACAAAAAACCAAAGAAAGAACGAAAGAACATTTTTCTTGCACGCATATTTAATTTATTTCCATTGCAATTATTATTTGACTCTTGTTCATTTATTTTGCGTCAAATGCGAGACCGAATTTCTCTGTAGATTATGCATGTATCTTTTTTTTTTTTGCTTCTTCTCTCGTGTATTATAATATCATCTCGACCGTTCGTGATTTAAACGATATAAACCAGTTTTCTCATTATACACACGTAATAATATATTTTTACCGATTTGGGAATTTTATTATTCTAGTCTAGTACGATTTCTGAGATTATTATTAATATATATATATCACCACTATTATCATTATCATTATTATTATTATTATTATTATTATTATTATTATTAATGAAAAGATGAAAACAGGTACGACATACAAAAATAATGTCGCGTCCTACTTAGACTTTCATTATTACTACAGGTATAAATAAATTTTTATATAAATATTGCACCGAAGTTGTGAGTCATTGAAAAAGTGCAGAAAAGAAAGATGTAAAAAAACACACACACACACACATACACACGTGACGATAAAAACGATTTTAAATATTCGGAAAGTCATGATAAATATATAACCTATTTTAATAACGCATAAAAATAATATAATAGATTTTAATTCACGCACAAGCTGACAAAAATTTCGATATAAAGACCAAAGCATATATATATATATATAATATATATAAAGGCAGCGATTATTATGAGATTGTGTATTTATAGAAATTTTGAATCGATAAAGAATAGGCGAAAAAAAAAAAAAAAACCTTTAAATTCCATTATTTATCATCTATATCTGTGATATATATATATATATATATATATAATAAAATCGTTTACGTTTACGGCACAATTGACGAAATAAATATTATTAATAGTTTATTTATCGTTGGTAAACTTACCGGAAACATTGTATTGAACGACAGCCGGTGAAATAGCAGCAGCGATGTAGAATAGCGCAGAAATGAGGCCGGCTATCGCCCTGTAATCAAGAACAATAAACAAAAATTAAACATATACACGAGTGAATAGTAACAAGCGGAGTGAATAATCGAATGAATAAATATAAGTGCGAATGTCTGGAAATCGAGAGACGTGTTATTATTTACCGTAAGATGCAAATCGCGTACACAATGTGTATAAAAATTAATATACGTGCGAAAATTTTGGTCAGATTAATTATCATCGTCTGGTTTATTCCGATTGACCTATTATAAACAAACACCGCTGCGTATTTGGCGCGATTGTTGTATACGGCTGTATAAAAAACGAAATAAAAATCGTTAAAAATAAGAAAAAAAAATTCATCCGTGCTTATACAGGTAATTATAATTGGCATGGCGGATTTAAATCGCGGTGATGGAAGCGTTGACACGCTTTCGAACTGATTACCGATCATCCCGAGATCCTTGCGCTAGAATTTGACTAGTCAAAAAAACTTTCATCGATGATCCGAATCGACTCGTCCGCTGTACGCCTAGCCTCCAGTATTTATAATTATTCAACTGATATAAATATAATCTTATCCGTGTTCTTCTCACGGAATTTAAAGCTGTCGAGCAGTAGTTGAAATATACGTAAATTAAGTCGGTGGGGAGTGAAATCGAAATTCTTTTCCAATTGCTGTATGAAAAAAAAAACCGATATTTTTTTTGATTTTAAAAATTTGATTCGATGATATTGTTCGGAATGACGGTAAAAAGAATATTTTCCAAGTTTGAACTCCTAATATTAATATTTCGAGACGTCTCATCGCGATTTTCCATTTCCCATTTAAATAAGATCGGATAAAATTTGTTCCAAAGTTTGGAATTTTATAACTCGTCAACGCGTTAGGATAACGATAAGACCAGGAAGTATTTTTTAGGGAATTGAACGCTCTACAAAAAAGGTCTCTTATCATTTTCTGATAAATCTACTCTTTCAAAAGTTATTCGAGCTCAAAGATCAACAAAGGGCCTTAAATAACTTTTGAAATAGTAGATTTATCAGAAAATAATAAAGAGAACTTTTTTGTAGAGCGTTCAATTCCCTAAAAAAATATCTCCTGGTCTTAGCGGTACACTGACGCGTTGACGAATTATAAAATTCCAAAGTTTGAGAAAAAAACTAAAAAATTCCCACGTTATTTAAACGGGAAATAGAAGATCTCGGATTAGATACCTATATATATCAATATGAAGAGCTCAAACTTGTACGGCATTATTTTGTCGTAATTTCGAACAATATTTTCGACACAAATTTTGAAAAACAAATCGTCAAATTTTTTTAATACAGTCTACCGTCAAAGTACGATCCTCATTTTGGGTATGTATTTTAATACGTTTTAATTTTCTAACGTCATCTCCTCCAAATTGAAAGCAACTATTCCGCAGCTTGTATTAGTATGAGGTTATTCGATCGTTAGCGCGAAGGTGATAAATACAAGCCGCGTCGTCTAACTGGTTGAAAATCGAAAGTAGACGTGTAGGTATGTGGGTAGGTGAACATACTTGGAACTCTGCACATAAGGTACAAGTTAGAACGGACAAATCCGGACGTTGGTATGTACTTGAGGTTGGGACGGAAAAAAAACGCTGAAACAAATACGCGATGAAACGTATACATTTGAGTTTGAAAAAGCGTGCAAACTGAAACCAATCGATAAGTGTATTATAGTTATGAATTGAAAGGAAAAAAAAAACGTTTCGGTTATTTCAAAGAGGAATTAAACAAAAAAAATAACAATATAAAACATTGAATTTTACCAACATAATATCGTAATAATACGCGTCTCCTTGTACAATTGTTTAAAAATCAGGTAAATCCTATACAGTTGTGTTAGATATTATTTAAGATTCTGATGAAGAATAACGCGTTTTTGTAGCTACAATTAAATCGCGACTTCGTTAGCTGTAAATTATTGTACATACGACTCTGCACGTTGGATTTTACTTTCATCGTCTCTGTAACCGTAATCGATAACCTGAAGAAAAAAAAAAACGAAACAAAGCGATTCTCAGACGAGATTTGCGAAGAGAAATTGATTTGAGAGAGAAAAACTGCAGCAATTTTACAGTGTTAGAAAGAAAATACAAAGCTAGGTTTCAAGTTCATAGTGAGAGAAAAGAAAATAACAATATCCAATTCGAGCTTCGAACTGCAATTCAGATCCGTGATTAATGATTTTGAAACCCTCGATTACGGTATTGCACGAAAATATGAAGATTTTTTTATTTTTAAACACTATGATGCATCCACAATTACAAATTTTGGAAATCTGAACTTGGATTCCTTATCGGTGACCCAAAAAATCTTCGTTTCCGCCACATTGGATCGCCATTTTGGATTCCGCAATTTCACTTCGGATTCGTGATCAGCCAACCAACAAACCGACGCGTACCAATTTTCATCTAAATCCAAATGTTTTTAGTTTTTTTTTCCAGCTTATTGAACACATCAAATATAAATTTTGCAAATCTGACCTTAGATTCGTGATTAGCGACTCGAAAAACCTCGCGATACAAATTTTCATTCAAATCCATTTATTCATTCCCAAGATGTCATCATTTTTATTTGTTTTTTTTTTTTGAATTTTATTATTTGAATAATTGAAGAAATACCGAACCGATCAACGCCAAAATCGAATCAGATCTAAGTTTGGAAAATCCGCATTGACTGAGACCAAAATCATTGAAATCCGGTAACTCGTTCTCGAAATATCGTCGGTCAAAAAAATTGATCACATACGCACACAGCCGTCCATCTTAAAATGATTGGAGATGATTCTCGAAACTTCGAAACACGGAGATTTATTGAAAACTCCACTTTTCACTTTCGAAATGATTACAACAACTTTCTTTTTGTTTCTGAAAACAGAGGAACGGTAAGTTGAAGAGAAAAAAAAAAAACATTTCTTAGAATATCTGTAACAAACATGATTTTATCGGTAAAATTTATCAAAAACAAGTTGCTTTTCATTTCGAAATACTCGCGTTGTTTTCAAAAAATAATTTTCCTGCCGTCGGGTGTTTTTCAACTAATCGACTCAACCTTGTCGTGAGAGGTTGAGTCCCGACTTTCAAACCTATCACAGGTTCGATCGCCTTTTTCCTTCACCGTCAAATTACCCACCCAACGTCATTCTGCTGCGCCTATCACCTTTTTGTCATCAATACGCCGTTTATCCCAAATAATAAACAACTCGCCCGACGATCTCTCCCAAGCATCTAACGATCGGTGCGAGAAGAGCGAGAGGCGCCGGCGGTCTATCTCCTCTACTTCCTGCTCCGATCCGTTCATGGAATGATCACAGCCGCGGGCGATTTGAAACAAGAGACAAGACAAGACAAGTCCATGGTCCCGGGCCCGGAGGCAAGACACTCGAGTCACGTACGGACTATTTCGCTCCGAGTCCATTTGAAGAAGGAACAACACCAAGGTGTCTCTGTGTCTGTCTGTGAATTATATACCTTTCATTTCACGTTGTTATATTCACGGTTAAAAACCGGTAGCCGTTCTCCGCGCAAAATTAATGTGTGCTTACGTATATATGTATAACGAGTATATATATGTATATATATATGTATACAAACGCACTTCGTGCAACGACACCTGAAGACTACGTACTTGTAGACCAGGTAAGTCCAATGCCAAGGTGCAACACCGATACGTACGTATGCTCCTAGCTGTAGGTATGTATAAACACTTGGGAACAATGAATATGAGACGGGTAATTTTTTACACTAGACAGTTACGTTGGCAACACGGAGAAACCTACAGCGCTACAGTCGGTTGAGCGCGAAACAAACTGAATCTTAATAAACGTAACATAACCCATGACCGTCGAATCTAACCTTAGAATACGTGTCAATCCAACAAGTCATTATTCCCGCGGTATTCTAAGGTTAGATTCGACGGTCATGGGTTATGTTACGTTTATTGAGATTGAGTTTGTTTCTCGCTCGGCCGACCGTGGCGCTGTAGGTTTCTCCGTGTTGCCAACGTAACTGTCTAGTGTAAAAAATTAGGCGTGTCAGATTCATTGTCCCCAAGTGTACGTACATACATGACATGTGGATCGTCGTCACTCTCTTTCGTTTCGCCTCCGGGACACTGATCAACAAACAGGGACTTGGTAATGAATCTAAGGTGTCGCGCGCATTGTCGATGGAGATGTATTTTCGTATGTATACTGTGTGGGTGGGTTTTAGAAAGAAATTAATTTACGATTTTCCACCGTGGCAGCACCTAAAATGTTTGTTGTTCAGGTTAAAAGAAAGATTCTGCGATTAGACGATAGTTCTATGACGTTACGTGAGATAAGATCGCGCTCGTTTGATTTTTCGCTTTTATTATCACGTTTGTTGTTTTTGAATTTGTGAAAAAACACGTTGCGACATTTCGATTGTTATTTCTTTCCCGACTTGTTCGCATTCGACCCAAAGATCACGATCCGTAACGCGACGATACAGCACAACCGGTAATCTTATTCTCCTAAATAAAAATTTCATATTGAATTACAACCGTTTTATGAGATTGAATTAATAACGAAAAAGTCGTCGGATACGCTTCTCGAACATCGACCGGAGACTTGACATTACAAGCGTGGGTCTTCTTTGTGACGTAAATTGATATCGTGATTGATGTAAGTGATAAAAAAAATTTTATTCGCGATACTTCGTAAGTTGCAAAAATAAAAATTGTATCAAAATGAAAAATCAACTGAGCGCGATCTTCAACGTAACGTAGAACGCTCATCTTTCGAAAGAACCTTTCTTTTAACCTGAACAAACTTTTTAGGGAGTACTGTGGTGGAAAATCGCTAATTATTTTTTTTTCAAACACCCTGACTAAGAATTACATACAATCCATCTTGTATGTGTATCCATGTAATGGATTTTTCTTAATACCACTTCGATATCTTCTTCGTTCAAGAACGTAGGTTTCAAGCTTACTGCAACTTATTAAATAACGTTGAAAGAAAAACTGACCACTACATCATCTTCCAATCTTAGAATATAATAACCCCTAAAACTACAGCGTTCAGTTTTCAATTACTCAATTCTAACAGTGCTCAAACAATTTTCACAAAAATTCATCCATCTTCGAATTCAATTATTAAACCTCATTTTCATTCGCTGCTTTAGGCTATTCTACGTGTAATTTAAAAGGCATTTTTGAGTCGATGGATTCGTGCAAGATTTTTCAAGATTTCAAATAGTTTAATATGTGTAATAAAATTATATGCAGTAAATTTATATACATGTATACATATAAAATTGCGAATTTAGTGGATAACGTATCATCGAAGTGGGTATAATTAATCAGAAGCTTGAGTAATGTATGTTTGAATTCGAGTAACTAAATAAATCGTCACACGTCCTCATTTTAGTTACACTTAAGCCGAAGGTGGATTTCAAGCGGAGTTTCGACACGTTTTAAAATTATAATAAATCGATTTCGAAGTACCAAGTATACGAATATATTTTTTCATTTCACGATCGCCTGCATACATCATACCTTCATATATATATATATATATATATATATATATATATATTATACAATAACTTTCGCAACGCGATTTTATTTTCAAGTCAAAATTCACCCGGTCATCCTTACATTCGATATTCGGTCTGAACTTCTCTCCAACAGTCGCGACAAACTAAATCTTCTCCAGCGAAGAAAGCGAAGAGAAAGAAAAAGAAAAAAGAAAGATTAAAAAGAAAGCCCGTTAGATCGTCGAGCGTGTATTAAATATCTATAATAAGGCATTGCTCATGAATTCCTCTCGACGCGCCGGCCAGAATGCGATACCTTACAACACGACCATACCGTACAGATATTTAATGCGAAAGTATTGAACCGTGTACCGATGCAGAGATCCGCATACCAAGAAAGCCAGGGTCACGGTTTACCGCCAAGATTTTCGGCCGAAAGGTAGGTATAAGAATTTAATCGGTCCGTGCCCGAATGATATTTCGAGACTTTGTATGTACACGCACATATATGTGTGTGTATGTGTGTGTGCGTCTTCGATGCATATGCATACGTGCACAGAGTTTCGAGTTTTTGGTATACAGTGTCAGTGGGTCAGTTGGTGGGCCGTGAGGTATATATAATGTATGTATGTACATACATAGCGGGCCATCGGAACCGTGGAGAAATCTTTTGACACAAGGACCATCACCACCGCCACCACCGCCGTCGTCATCGCCATCTTTCAATTTTTTTTTTTTTGTTTGTTTTATGTTTGTCTTGAAAGGAGCAAAAACAAAAAAAAAAAAAAAAAAAACAAAAAAAAACGAAATGGAAACAAGAAAGGAAAGTCTCAAAGACGGGGGGAAAAACCTACGGTAACGCAAAAAGACGATGTATTATGTTAAAATGCTGCACGGGAATGAGATGTATTTGTATCCGTGTATATGAGTAGTTTTCTTTGTACTTGTCTTATCGATACAAGTTTAACGTTAATTAAAGCGATATATTCTCTAATAAAGCGAAGAGAGAGAAAGAAGCATGTAATACGAGTATAAAAATGGTATGTATATATATATATATACATATATACACGCGCGCATAAAGAAGGAAAATGAAACAAACAAGAATAAGGAATGAAAAACATGAATGAGAAATAAATTTCTGAACATTATTGCCTGAGGCAACTGAGTCTCGAGCATATGTATACACACACACACACATAGTCTTTTTTCAATGTATTATACATATATTAGACATACATATCTCTAATGCGAGGAAATCCTCAGCAGCAGGTGAAAGTAGTCTGGTGATCCCGATCGTTACGGGAGATCCGTTCGCTCGCGGCTTGTAACAAACTTCGTTTCGTTAGAGTTCGTTATACAGGTAAATACCGGGACAATATCTTGAAAGATGAAAATCAACCGCGCATGCGCCAAACAATTAAATCTCATTGCTCGGCGAAATCTTCCCGCAGCGATATTCTTGTCCGCGATGCAGGCGGGCCAACTTACGCAAAATGTGGACGTTTCGAATTTTCAAAGAGCGTAAGCGTTGAATTCCGACCGTTCTTTGAAGAATCAACTTTCCGACACGATAACAAATGCTTCCCAAACCTTTCCGAGTCACCGCCTCGATTATTCGAGATTCTAACCTCGAAAATTCGTATCGATCACATCGCCGGCAGAAATAGATTAACCGCTGAAACTTGGGATGGCCAGCCTGCACGAACAGCCGATAAAACTCACGCATGCGCGGTTCATTTTCAAGTTTCAACAGATTGTCCCGGTATATATATACGTATACGTATTTGTGTGATACACAGTTATTAAAACGAATCGTTTGATATGATATGAATGAAAATAATAAGATTAAGAAGGATTTGATAAATTTAAAATTTCGAATTCCCTTTGTCACTGTAAATTTATTCGAATACAGTAAAAAATGATTCATGTATTATTGTTATGTATATTTTTTCACGATATTTAATCCCGAATCAAATGACGACTCGAGGTCGACCAGCGATTCGCCGCTGCACTTATGACGTCACGAGCGCACGCGGCGCCATCTTGAGATCATTTCGGAACGTTCAAAGCGCACGTTGCGTTCCTAAAGTCACCAAGTCTCTGCCTCGTTCAGTTAAAAACTTGACTTTGATTGTTATCTTTGGTCGTTTAATTACTGGCAATGAGTTATCGAAGAATTAATTGAATATAAAGAATGAAAAGAAAAGAATGTAGAGAAAATATAGCGTTGAAACTTGGACTCGAGCATCGCGGAGAAATAGAAATGATTTATGAGTCTCGTTTTTCTTCCGTGTTCGCGAAGAACCATTAAATCCATGGAACGAAATACAAGAAATAAAAGAAAGAAAGAAAGAAAGAAAGAAAAAAACTAAGCCTAAAGGCACGTTGAAAGGAAGGCGACGAAGTGTTCGGGAGAAAAATATGTACGCAGTCTTGCTTTACTACATTGAAATCTGTTAATTCGTTTCAATGGTAAAAAACTAAAATCTCAGCGGCGAGACCCTTCTCGATAAAATTTCTTCCTCGCTGTAATAACCTCACTTTTCTATGTATCCGTGCGTCTGCCCGACAATGAGTGAGTGATCGACTCTCTCTCTCTCTCCCTCTCTCGCTCTCTCTATCTTTCACCATCTTTCTCTCGCAGCATAATAAATACCACGCACTTGCTGCACATATTACTCCACTGTATTCAACCGCCTCAACTCGTACATCAAGTATTTATATAATGAAGGACGATTAATGTCGCCACGTTTGTGCGGCAAGATCATCATAAAGTCAGAGTGGAATGATACGTCCGAAGATGAGCTGTTAATTCCACAGGCATGACTGCGGTGACGAAACGGTTTGAAGAGGATGATGATGATGATGATGATGATGACGACGACGATGATGATGAAGAAATAAAAAAGAAATAGAAAACGAAAAAAAACGAACAAACAAATCGAAACAAGAAAGTTAAAATAACGTGTAAAGGTGGTTCAAAAAATTTCGAACGATCTTCGATATGTCGCCGCGAGTCGTTCGCCTTGACTCCATATTTATAAATCCATTCTGCTGATACCTTGACGCGATCGTCGTCGTTTTCTTTATATCATACGTATACCAGTAAACCGTAAATGCGCACCGTCAATTACCTAATAATTGGTAAAGCGCGGTCTGTGCAGGTAATTGTGCATCTCCTTAAATCGAGTCGAAGTTTCGAGGTCTCTTTTAGCATCTCTGCAGTTTTGAGGTCATTTCCATTTTTATTTCATCTTTCTTTCGTTTTTTCATATTTCGTTTCTTTCTTTCGATTGTGATTTTTTAATTTCTTTATTTTTTTTTTTTAAAACTCTCTTCTTTTCAACGTCCATTTATAACTTCGCGTCGCGTGCCGAGAGGCAATAACATTATACGCACAAACGCATTATAAGTATATACATGATGAAATATGACGACAATGGAGACCGACTTTTCCGGAGCGAGGTTCGAAAATAAAAAAAAAAATTAAAACCAATTGAAAGAAACAGAAATAGGACTAAAGCGCATACGATTGGAGACAAAAAAATAAAAAAATAAATAAATAAATAAAATATCGACAGAATAAAAGACTTTGTTACATCGCTGGAATGGCAAAGTTATTCGATGATCGCCGATTTATTACACGCGTGTATTTTCTAGCCCGAAACAATAATTTAAAGTCGTGATAGGTCAGGCACAAGAGCTATACCTATACGTATATTGTAATACCTTATATGAATATAGAAAAGGAGAAGGTGGATGGATTTATCGTGTTTGTCTAGTTGGTACCTCGTGCACAGACGATATTCGTACCGGATTGAAATTAGTGACGTTATCGTAGTAACGAAACGTTGGGAGCAACAAATAAAAAAAAAAACACCATTTTCCTAATCTTACAAAATGAGTTTCAACGAACTAAGATTTCGAAATATGAGTGTATTTTGTTTTATCACGGTTTGCCGAATTTCGGACAATTCAAAAATTTCGAAAAAACGATTCTTCAGCGGCACGAATCGTTGCGATAACGTTACCAACATCAATTATGATCTATTCGTTGTAAATTTTTTTTATTTTTTTTTTATTTGTACACGTTATCCCAACGCCGTGAATAAAAATGAGTTTTTACTTTCGCTGTGAAATAATCATCGTCGTGTTGTTATTATTGTTATTATTATTGTGCAATAGAAAATGTCAACAAGACCCCGCCTTATAATTTTACAAATCCGTGCGTGAAAGTATTTATCGACCGGTTGTTTTCCTTTCGTTTCTCTTTTCTTTTCTTTTTTTTCATTCTTCTTCCTTCTCTCTTTCGTTATTTCTTTCTACGGAAACGTATTTAATAATCGAAAAGCTACTTCGATGTCACAAATAGTCATCGTCAAACTCGCGTCATGTTCGCAGAAGCAAATTTCCTTCGTCACACCGTTTAATCATTGCGTGCTGTAACATGTAATGCATTTTTTTCTTTCTCCGGTTTTCCTTCAAGTTTACACACCGCGACGAATCGGTGTAATTTTCGTCGACGTTAAATTCGCCACGTCCCAAATTTCTCACCTCCGTTTCTGTTGTTAACATTGCCATTATCATTATTATATTGTTCATATTTTCCGTACAAAAATACAAAAATATATCGTTGCACGTCAGGTCAGGCATTTAAGATGTACAACTGTTAATCGATAAAGAAGTTTTTTTATCCACGTGTTCAACGCGCATACGTACTTTTATTACAATATACACTATTATAAATTTGCGCGAAAATATCCTCGGGGCAGGTTTTTAATCGCCCTTGCGCTTTCTTGCAAACATACGCGAGAAGATTAAAATTCACAAGCTGTTCCAGCGGCTGCAGAAACGGCGTATAAATCATGAATTGTAATATAGATAGGTATGTATAATGTTATTGTCTCGTAGGACGGGTTATACAATTATTGTAGGCACCTTTGGCCTCTGACAATATTTTACCGTTTTATTATACAGTTTGAGCGATCTTCAATCATTGCACGCATATCTATATACACACCTAGGAAAAGATTATCGTTTTGAATAACAATTTGTACGCAATGTTGAAAAAAAATGTTCCTTTTTTTGTATCTACATTTTTTTTTTTTTTTTTTTTCTTCATTCATATCTTTAAACCTGTTTCATATTATTTGATAATTTACATGTTCATTGGACTGTATCAAAAAAAATTGACGGTTTTTTTATTTTCAAAAATGTTGATCTTTGATATTGAATAACTTTTGAAAGAGTAAATATATGAAAAAATGAAATAGAAAATCCCGACGAGACACCTCTAAATATTAATATTAAGAAGCTGAAACTTGTACAGCATTCCTTTTTCGTCATTTCGAACAATATTTTCGACTCGAATTTTGAAAAAATAAAAAATATTTCATTTTTTTTTTAACAATAAACGTATCATATACGTTTATACAGGCATAGAATTCTACAAAAATTCAGGCTTCACGAACAATATATAAATAATATGTATAATATATAAACAGTGATGCACATAGTACGGATCAATATACTTTTGGACTTGGTGTCGGTAGTTTGTCGGCAGTTTGTTATAATAAATACAGGTCTAAGTATCTCTGTGCGTGTATGTGTGTGTGTGTATGTGTGTGTGTATAATCCCTGTACAAACTTAATATTATAACTCTCGAATTCGATTTCACCGTTAGAGGCGTATTATAATAATAAATGGATTTTACAAACCGAGCTCTCTATCATTTACAATCCCGATATTTTCACTAAATCCAACTGCAGTTCCGTCACGCCCGGTGCTAATTGATTCGACGAAATCTGTTTTATACACCGCGTAACAAGCAACCTATATACATACATATATAAATATATATACTCGTCACTTTCGCGTTGGATTTTCACTCACATAACATAATACGTATCTGCATACATAACAATAATAATCTATCGAACGAAACTGTGACGGAAATGAAAAATCGAGCCAAAAAACGCAAAAAAAAAAAAAAACAATCAATAAATTTGTAAAAAACAAACACGATCGATTTCTGGATATACGGATAAACAAAAGTGTTATCGATATAATAAAAATTTTAATGAATCCCATATTGCGTTACGTCCAACCGCGCATAATCATACCGCTCTTGGAATTTCTTTGGAAAGTGATTCGGTTTCAGGAAGGTGATTATCGACAGTGAGATCTGTTTCAGCAGCTCAAAACGCACTCGGACTTTAATTATTATAGATCAGACTAGTCTGGACCGGTATACATGTTAAGTCTGATCGTGAGCGAGTGCCATATTATTATATTACACACAGAGCCGGCACGCACCGCTGATCGCGAAAGGGAATTTCAGTTTCGTTTTCATCTCGCGAATTTCTTTTCGCATTACGAAAACGTTCAGTACTGTTTCCGCTACTGTATATACATATATATATACACACATATATATACATACACACATAACATTTTTATACATGCATAACAATGTGTATCAATTATCAATGATTCTTAGCTATTTCAATCTGTAGACTCTATTACAGGACTAATTGTCTTCTATTTATGTATATCCAGGGACGAAAATGAGACAGTTATTATTGCACATATATAATACACTAAATATGAATATCGTTACGAATGCAAAATGATAAACGGATCGATGAAGAAGAAACTGTACGTAATATTGAGCAATACAAGAAATAAAGTATAATTAATAATCCGTCTGTTATATGTTTTCAAATCTTTTATTCTACGTACAACACACAGAATTCAACTCACCAAATATGTGTTATCCTGTTCATTCCGTTGTAACGCTCGTGCAACATGATGCTTCGTTGATTGGTTAAGTTTTTTGTTTTTTTTTTTCTACACTAAAAACATTTGGCGCCGTTATTTGTTGATTTGTTTATTTAGAAGAAGAAAAAAAAAAAAACTTGGCCGATACTTATTTCTTTGATCCTTCTCCCTTTTCTCTTTTATTTCTTTTTACAACAAATTTAATTTCTCACCACGATTTGTATATTATGTGATCCAATTTTAATTCGCAGTTGTTCTTACGATTATCGTTATTATTGCAATTATGTTTAGAATTTCACCGATCGGCGTACGTGTGTAATAATGTAATCGTTAACGCCGAGTCAGATCGTGTCATTGGACGAAAGTAAGAAAAAAACAAAAAAAAAAAAAACCCCAGCTACAGTTCCGCACTCGCGTCTCCGAAATTTTTCAACAACTTTGTACGAACGAAGAAGGTACAGTTCGAAATGGAACTTTGTCGGCGGAGGCGGGGGTCGGGGGCGGGGTATAATAAAACAAAAAAAATAATAAATTAATCCTAAACGAAAAAAAACCTTGCTCTGGTGTCTGTTTTTTTTTTTTTTTTTTCTTTTCTTTTCAACGTTTTTTTCGTCGGATTCTTTTCCCTTCCTTTTCGTTTACCGATCAATGTCAGTCTGCGAGGGTGTAATAAAACCGCACTCTCTCTCTCTCTCTCTCTCTCTCTCGATCGACGCACCACAACTAACCGCGAACAGAGTCCGGTATGAGCCTCTCCTGTCTCGAGTCCTCGTATTTACCGAGTCCGCGACACCTTCTCCTCTGTGGTTTCTGACGGCCAAACGACCTAGTGGGGGGATGATGCACGGACCTCGCGATTCCGGAATGATAGAACGCCGTGCGCGTGAGGCGTTTAAACGCGTTCACAGTCTCGGATTCGAATGCGGGTGTGAATTCTTCTTTTTAATTTTTTTTATTTTGGGAGGTGTTATTTTTTTTTATACATATACATATATATATATATATATTTTTTCTTTTTTTTTGTTTATCGTTTATTTTTTTGGCAGAGCTAGCCGACCGAATCTCGATCCGTTCAAATTGTCGTCGCAAATATCCCCGAAATATCATTTCAAACATGGCGCCCCGA
This sequence comes from Neodiprion lecontei, assembly GCF_021901455.1. Lineage (NCBI taxonomy): Eukaryota > Metazoa > Arthropoda > Insecta > Hymenoptera > Diprionidae > Neodiprion > Neodiprion lecontei. The sequence goes on along the minus strand of NC_060261.1, from coordinate 3,901,125 downwards.
CAGCGATCAGCTGACGCTCGGACGCCATGTTGCTTTCCGGGTGATAATTTCACGTTTCCGATGATTTGGTAAGGAACGATCGACTTTTCACGACGAGTGATCGGCCGAGGCTCGTCTATCAGTGAGCGGGAATTTTTCAGGATTTGAAAGGCGGGATTATTGACTCGGGGAAAGCCTAAAATCTATTGGAAAAATTCGAGGTGAGATCCGGGGATTTAGTAGGTCGAGTATTTCTGTAACATTCGTTCTTATATATATATATATATATATATATATATATATATATATATATATATATATATATATATATATACGAGTATATATATATGTATATCAATTGAAGCAGAAACTTGTACTTGTATATTTACTGTACGATAATTCATAATTCTATTCATTAATCGAGTCTCGTAGCGTGTGATAAATTTTGTACCTTTGTTGCAAAGTAATTTTTTCCACTTACAAGGAAAACACGATAATTAAACGATTCGAGCTTTGAAGAAACCCATTCGAATAATTAACGCCTTGCATATTATCTTCTGTCCTTCTTTATTTCTGTGAATCTTTATGCCTCTGTGGTAGATACCGCAGGCTTCGAACTGGGTATTAACGATCACAAGAATACGAAAGAAATACTATTATTTTTCTCTATTTTACGTTCCGTACAAGCATCGCGATGGAAACTTTTTTTTTTTTTTTTTTTATTTTTTATACATACTTTACACGTGATCACGTCATTCAAAGGGAATCGGTTATGAAGTTTTCGTTATTATTCTATCTCTGTTTTCGATTAGTTAATCACGGACGACAAACATCACCTTGACTCTAAGTGCAGGTGTTATTACTTTATACACCGAAATAATTTTCCTAGAATCCTCGGTCCGGATAATTTTTCATTTATTTCTTCCCCCCAACACATGTATACATATAATAATAATAATAATAATAATAATAATAATAATAATAATAATACATATGCGATTCAAGCACTTATTTTTCTGTATACAAATTTACACTCACACAATATCGTACAATGTTTATCTTTCCAATTATCGATCTTACATAATATTAACGACTTTTCACAGATAAGAGCCATCTTCATCTACGTATTAAACATATGCACGTGTATAGACCATAGACGCGTATCCGTCTACTTGTTTACTTTTGGTGCCTAATACCTGATCGTTAAACAAAATTTCAATAAACAATCGTATCGACTCCGAAAAATCCCACCGTTATTATTATTATTATTTTTTTTCCCCTCTTTCATTCATCAAACTTTAACAAATTCATCAAGCTTTAACAAACATCGCAAGATAATTTTCATCGATGAACATACAGCAGGTATATGATAATTTCAATCAGCGTCGGACATTGTTCGCGATTAAAAATTAGAAGAGAAAAAAAAAAGTAAGTAAATATACATCAAGAGAGCAGCCCGGACATCTCATCCTTGAGATTTTAAATTATGCAGAGACGCCGTCGCCGAATGTGGGTGCACAGATTTGTTGTCTCCCATGCCAATTATATTACATAGAGCTTCGTTAAAAATTTATTACTCTTCTTCGTTCTACTTACTTTTTGTTATTTATTTATTTTCACACACACACATATACATATATATATATTTTTTTCTCTTTCTCTTTTACTTCTCTAGCTTGACCGATTTCGTCGCTTGTTTGTTTGTCATTTCGCAGAGAGCGAAACTGCAGCGTGCAGGACCGTTTCGCAAATTCGTTACATTACATACCTCCGCGATATTACACAGTGATATCATCGGCGCGTATCTACACATGTATACATTTTTTTTAAAACGCGTCGAAAAGGGAACAAGAAACGAAGAATAACAAAAAGATGTAAAAATGTTTTACTTCAATTAGACGCGTCGTTTAAACTGTCGGTAAAAAAGTTTTCTCCCTTCATCCGTTCATCTTCTAAATTTACTCGTTCAACCAGTGTTTTCTGTTTTCTTTTTCTTTTTTTCTTTCTCTCTTTTTGCCGAACGACTAATTGGATGATAATAATATTACGCTGGCCGTGCAGAGACGCGATATTCACTACTTTTTTTGGTACCTCGCCGGCGTGTAAGTTTAGATTTATCGACGCAAAACGGAATAATCAGGATTTCGTCACAAAGATACGTCCGTCTGCGGACGATAGTCGGCCAATGTAATCATCCGACTACGAGGATGACGCCGACGTAAGCTTTCGCAGTTTGTTTTCTATTCAAATTATCACCGCTTATACTACTCGGTTGTTGTATACAGAGTTTATCTTATAACCGACCAAGTTACTTACTTACTTACTTGCTCGTGGATATTGCAGTGCGACATTCCGTTCCCTTTCCCTGAACACCACGAGTCCCGTGATCGTTGGTCAATGCCGTTAACGACGAACGATTAGCAAACCTCCTAAAACAACCTCGAAACCATGTCATTATTACGACGAATTAGGCCAGCGTTGAGAGTTTCCATAATATTGGCCGTGTGATTTTATATCTAAGGAAAAAAGAGAAAAAAAAAAAAACAAACAAACTTTGAACTGGGTGGTAATAAAATGTATATATGTATATATGAGAAATATCGAAACATCGGGAAGAAATTTATTATTTTGAAATATTTTTACAATCAATTTTGAGAAGTTCGTTTTTTTTTTTTTTTTTTTTGAAAAATATGGATATTTATTGGTTCCGTATGGATTAATAAATTTCATACAAATTGTTGTGACGCGTAGCGGCGATTTGATAATTTCTTTCATAAATGAAGATTAAAAATTTTTTAAGTCGAAAAATTAGAAAGTCCCGGATTATGCTAGAATTCCAAACTGTCGAATCGTGAGAATTCCTCTCGATAACACAGAATCGTGTACAGATTCTCGATTTTACCGCAGTTCTACATTGTCTTTTAAACTCTCTGTGTTTCGACTTTTCACGCATCTTCAATTTTCTGTACCTACTCGAACTTTCCACATTTTCGCGTCTATGAAAATCTAGTTTGTTCGTTTTTTTTTTTTTTTTGGTTTTGTTTTTGTTCTTTACCTCAAACCATTTTACACCCGGTATACACCGTGTATACATATGTTTAACGCGTTCGTTGAACATAAGCGATTGATCGAATAAAAAATATATGTAATAATTTTCCTCGGAGGAATTTTCCTCCACATATCAAGACGGCTTCAGCCGCATAATAATGGTCACTAATCAATCTCTTTCCTTGCCTCGCACAGATCTACGCAGCCCTCTGGGGACATACTCAAACGGGTACATAACTGGCGGTAAAAAATAAAAAAAATAAAAAAATAAAAAATATATATATATAATATATATATTCCTGCAATTTATATTATTGGTATTATTATTGTTGTTACTGTTATACTGATCATTCATAATTTGGTAAATCCCAGATACTTGTTACATATATAAACATTGTTTATTTCTCGATATTAATATGCAGTCCTCGAATATCCTCGAATCCTTCTCAACGAATAATCGATTTCGTAGTATTTTACGAAATATTTTTCCTCGAACAAAAAAATTCATTTATACGCATATTTGCATCCGATCATCCGATGCTTGCATCGTTTCAATGTCAAGGAAAAATTTTTTATAAAATACGACGAAATCGACGATTTATTGAGGAGGAAGTTCAATCGAGGATTTTTCATACAATTTTTCACACTCGGGAGTCAATTTTTTTTTTTTTTTCTGACACACTTGTACGAATATAAAATTTTATACGTATGTTTTTTTGGCTCGCCCCAATATATATATACATATATATATATATATTTAATGCCCCGCAAGAATATGCCTTGAAATTTTTTTTGATTAAAACGGTTCAATAGTTGCAGCATTTTTAATGAAAAAAATTATTTTCGCGTCGTTATTTAAATGGGAAATTTCAAACGGCCAGCGACAACTTTTAAAATTGAGCTCTGTAAAATTTTTTGCCAAACGGTAGAATTTTCTTTCTCAGTAAATAGATCCCTTTAAGACCATAGATTCGATAGGTCAGTTTTTTCGGCTCACCCTCTATATATATGTATTGTACGGTGAATTATCAAACAGAAAATTTTATTATCCAATTTCGACTATTGCTTTGCGCGTTTAATCGTTACATGTATGTGCAGAGATACTCACCATAGACGTTGGTCTAGGACTGATCCTAGATACAAGGTGGATATGTACATTTATGTTATTGTAGAGACGCCAAGGCGAACGGATGCCCGAGGGCTGCAGCCTCGTTCTCGGTCCATAACTTCCTGTTTTCTGCATCAGAGCTTTGAACTCGGGCAAGCAAGTATTACAAATATCCATACACATACCTGTAACAGAAAACATGTAGAAAACAATTACATGCAGTACTTATACGTATACGTGTATAATATTCACCGTGATTTAATCATCGATATATTTATAATAATCTATTATACAGGCATACGGGTGTGTTTAATTAATACTGACGCTAATTAATCGCGATGCATATCTATGGGGCATTCCGGGCCAACTCGGTAACACGGTTGACCATGATATTTTTACACTTCACCAAGGATTTTTCCTATCAGATGATAGGACTTGATTATTTAATTGATCAAGTGATTTTAACCCTAAAAACCTTCTGGAAAAATATTTCCAATTTTCTTCCATCGCTCGTTTTTACTGTATTGATTTTTTAAACCCGTCTCAAAAACGTTCAGATTGATTTTTATGAATCAAGAAGAGAAGAAAGACACATTTTTTTCTCCGAAATGAAACATCTTCTCGAAAGATTCAGAGTTTAACCGCGTTGTTTCTATTCTTATTTAATCGTTTTCTACTATTTTCATACCTGTCGGCAAATTTGTTGTGAAATTTTGAAAAAAATCTTTAATGTATTTTAGAACCGGAGAAGCGATAAAAAAAAAAATCAGCGATCAAATCGGAGATGCGGTATTTATTGTAATAGATTTCTAACAGGTATGAAAATTTAAAAAACGATAAAAAAAAAAAAAAAAACAGGACAAAGATCCGACTCTAAATCTTACGTGAAAATGTTTCATTTTGGTAACCGGATTTTGTTTTGTTCTTTCTTGTTTCATGAAAAATCTATTTTGGTGTCTTTGAGAAGAGTTTGAAAAATCAAAAGGCCAAGTACGAGAGATTGAACGAAATTTGAAGAGATTTTTTTCGCATGCTTTTCCAGTCGTCGTACTAACGTAGGAAAAATCCTTGGTGAGATAAAAAGAAAATTTCACGATCAACCGTTCACCGAGTTCGCGTGGAATGCCCCATATATCGAGGTTTACGTACGAAGAAAATTATGTAAGCCGATAGATTTTCTCATGGCTTTGCGTGCAAGCGGCGTTTGTTGTTTTTTTTTTTTTTTGTTTTTTGCTTTTTGTTTTTTTTTCAATTCTCATATAATATACCATGCAAGTCGATCTATCAGCCGTGATCTCGGTATCCGACTGATTCTAAGTTTCATTGGAATCCGGGTGATATTAATCCTTTCATTATCTACAATCCTTCGTCCCGATTTTTATATCCTTGCGATTAATTCCGCGGCTTGTCTGTAATTTCTTTTCTGATGCAATGTGTGTGTGTGTGTTTTTTTTTTCCCCCCCTTCGTCTATGATAACAAATTACACTTCCGTGTTTATAACTGTGAATGCAGCGCTGTGCGGAGGATTTTTCAAATAATAAAAAAAGAGCGAAAGTATAAATAACGAAAAAATACTCGTACACAAATCCAGAAAAATCGAAGAAAGAATGAAAAAATGAAAGGAAAAAATTAATCTTTGTAACGATTATGCGGTTACACCGATGTAACAAAAGAAAGAAAAAAAAAGTGCTTTCAGTTTTTTAAATCTAATGCCAAAGAGTTGCTGCGACATCTTTTTAACGTTAGTTTAAAAATTGAGCATATCCTGCATATGAGTATATTTATTATATTATATGCCGATGTGTTATTCTCAATAATTTGATTAAGTATATAAATAAGTCGATTAATAGTCACACTATCATTATTGGTTTGAACAGTTTTCGTCGTCACGATGAGATGCAAGCGTCTTTTACAGTCAGCTTTACTACAAAGAATTGGAGTCGTTGAGGTTGAACCACGATTTTTTATCGTTAGTGTGAAATAATATCCATATATGTATATATATATAGTAATATTACAAAAAATTAAAAATAAAAATAAAATAAACAGATTCCGCTTACGCGAACAATAAAAAGTAAGACACACCGCAGACCGCGAAATATCCGCATTACCGACCATCGCCACTAAATCTGTACAACAAACACATCGAATCTCATGCGTGTATGATTATACAAAGCTTTCGATTCGCCGATTCTCGAATGACCTTGCAACGCGAAATTTCGCGACCGAGAAAATTGAAATCTGCAACGGTAGCTGAAACTGAAAAATTTGATACAAAGAATCAAGCGCAAAATGTTGTTTATACATTATTCAGAATGTATGATGTATGTATATTTATATACAACAAGTATATATACAGTCATGTGTATATATACGGGGAAAATCTGTTGATACTTGAAAATGAACCGCGCATGCGCGAGTTGTATCGGCCGTTCGTGCAGGCTGGCCAACCCGAATTTTCAGCTGTCAAACTCTTTCTGCCGGCGATGCGGTTGATACGAATTTTCGAGGTTAGAATCTCGGATAATCGAGGCGGTGATTCGGAAAGGTTTTGGAAGCATTTGTTATCGGGTCGGAAAGTTGATTCTTCAAAGATCGTTCAAAATTCAACGCTTACGCTCTTTGGAGATTCGAAACGTCCACATTTTGCGCAAGTTGGCTCGCCTGCATCGCGGACAAGAATATCGCTGCGGGAAGATTTCGCCGGCCAATGAGATTTGATTATTTGGCGCATGCGCGGTTGATTTTCAAGTTTCAAAAGATTGTCCCGGAAATTCTGTGATTTTAATTGATGGATGATTATATAATTGCGAAAAGAAGAAGAAAGAGAGAGATAGAAATGGAGAGAGAGAGAAAAAAAAGAAAACTAATTTGAGGTTTCAAAATTAAAATTAAAATCGAAATAAAATTGAGGGATCCGGGGGAGTTCTTACGATGGGCTAATTACCTGCTCGATTCTATTTTCGGATACCTCCAAAATTTCGTTAGTTTTGCCGTATCTGTCACCGTTCTCGAGATATTCGCGATTTTAGATTTCTGTCATCGAAATTCTGTGAATTAATTGGAGTTGCTAATGGATTTAGATAATATCGAACCCGCGGATCCCGAATTATTGCTATTTTTGCGCTATCTATCACCGTTCTCGAGATATTCGCGATTCAACAGAGAATGAATTAGAATATCTCGAGAGAACTTTCGTTATTAAAATTGAGATATCGATGAATCCGATAAATCTATACAGCCAAGTATTTAATAGGATCGTAAATGAGTGAGTGTGATCTTGCATCGTCGATATTTTTCTTCATTCCTTTACAAAGAGAGAAAAAGAGAGACGGAGAGAGATAAAGAGAGAGAGACAGAGACAGATAGAGAGAGACAGATCGCTCACAACCACCACCACCACCACGACACGTATAATAATTAGTCTATATCGCATCGCTTCTCTCACAATCAGGAAAGTTAAGAATCTTTATTGACCGAAACCTTTTCACGTATATATCCGATATTCCGAGCCGCCAATAGTTGATCAGCGACGATGTAAATCGAGAGGAGGCCAAGAGACTCTCAGTGAAAGTGTCCGTACGACGTCGAGAGAGAGAGAGAGAGAGAGAGAGAGAGAGATGCATACACACGTACAGCCGGCCTCTCGAATCGGTTTGTAACCAACTCGTCGCCTTCGATCCTCGAGACTTTGAATGTCTGTGTAAAGTTTTCTGTCTGCACAGTGCAACGCAGGATTTCTGTGATATCACCTTAACACACAGACAAACCAAACTGAAACATCGATGTACAAAGTCACATGAAAAGTTGTTGCCGTTCCTTTTTTTCTTTTTTTTTTATCTTCATCTTCTTCCTCGATTCTTACTTTTTACTCCATCTCCGTTTAACGAGTCCTTTTTTGTACATATATTATTATATGTAATATATATCGTTTCATTACCGATTTTTAATCCACGGTTTGTTTACATTATATATCTTCTATGTTACAAGTATATTTTTTTATATTTATAGAACTTTGAAAATATATTTATTTGCGGTTTTTTGCTGTTTCCGATAGTATGCTAACGGGATTTCGATATACTCGAGAGTAATTATTGCGATGTGATATAAATTATTACTGTTAGAAACAAATTGATTGGAAAAGAATCGTGAATAATTCATTTTCGAGAAAGTTATCCCTCTACACGTATGCATGTTCAACATAAATTATAAGTTTTTGGGATCGCTGATTGCGAATCTGAAATGAGATTTAATAATTCAAAATGGCGGATCGAATATGGCCGAAGAAAATTTCAAACCAGATCGAATCCCGTGTAAAAAAAACTCTGTCCAAGGATTTTTGGAGTCGCTGATTACGAATCTGAAGTCAAACTTGGAAAATTCAGCATGTCGAATCCAATTAGGGACACCGAAGATCCCCGCGTAGAGTTTTTTCACCGTATTCGATGAAATTTAAATTTTTCCTCCGCCATATTGGATTCGCCGTATCAGATCCGGCATCTCAAATTTTTCAATATTATTTTTTCGTATTTTTTCAGACGCGGAGACCGCGAACGAGCCAATTTTGTTCCGATTGATCAACCGACTCGAATTATTTTTCCTCAACATCGGTTTTTGTTTTTTGCTCTTTCGAATGAAACTATAAAATATATGAAAAAACTTTTCCGCTATTAAGACTAGGTACTAAAATTTACGAAAATTTAGTTTCAGATGCACAGTTTCAAAGAAGTACGAAATAATCGATCGATCGATTAAATTCAACCGATCCAACCGAGTAGCGTTTGGTTATTTTTTTCGAACCGATTATTTTCAGCTTAGCGGCCATCGCGGAGCGCAAGCAACGCTTTTACAATAATTCACATGTGAATCGTACGATTGTTATTTAAAATCCGTATCATTGCGACAACGCAAGATAGAAAAATCCGCTATTCAAGGTATAATTTGAAGCATAAAAGCGTACCGTTTTCGGCGGCAATTCCTCCCGAGTAACAAAACTCGCTTTGCTCGCGTTACACACGTCACGAGGCTTTCCATTGGAAACCTTCGGTTTCATTCCTCGGCGATGATCCGCCCGGAAATGAGGCCTTCGATTTCGCTCTTTAATGCCCAAAGCATCTCGATTCGGCGCATCTCTGTTAATACCTGTAAAGAAATTTCGCATGAAAAACATTTCTGACAAACAAACGAACAAAGAGAAAGGAAAGCGAGTTAATGTAAAAAAATTAAAGTATATCTTTAAAACTAGATAATTATTTAGACAAAATTATTGTAAAATGGATTAACCGAATATTTCACAATACTGTGTATATATATTAAAAATAATTAATTTATACATAAAAATATCAAATAATTATATAAATCCTGAAATATTTTTTTAACTTCACATTTCTTCTATCTTGACGTACAATCTGCACACATTCTACTTTGTTTCAAGAAATCTTGACGATGAAACGAGGTTGAGAAAAAAAAAATAATAATAATAATAATAATAATAATAATTCGTTTCAAACAGCGTATAAAAAAACATATATGTAACGTTCGATGTATCGCGCGTGCAAAATAATCTTTAAGAGAAAGAAGGAATAAAAAATTTTACACGTATAAAAGTTGATTTTGAGAAGATGTAAAAAATTTTTTTCTACGGTCCCTTTTTCTCATTAAAAGTTTGCGCAATTTCGTTGAAAAATATAATTGAACAATGGCATAATTTGATGCACGCATGGATGCGTGAAAATTGCGCACGCAGTTTTATAATATTATATACGCTCATGTGCGTACATAAATACATATCTAAATAAGTATTACAATACATACGCATATAAATACATACATATATATATATATATATATATATATATGTGTATATTTACACAGTGTGAAGTGACGATATTGTTGTCGGTGTAATTAGAAATTATTATAAAGTAACGAACCGAGTCTTGCGTACAAATTTGTCGTATTGCGTGTATACACATATAAATGTGTATACTAATATAGCGTCGGTTCTTCTTGTAACGTGACGTCACAACAACGTTCAACAACTTTGAGTCTCGACCGTCTTCGTTATACCTACCTTAGGTGGAAAATTTAGTTCAAGGATTTCGGTGTCCGTTTGATTTTATACACGCACGTAAGGGTATAACACCTGCATATATTTATATGTCTAATAAACAAATATATATATATATATATATATATGTATATATATACATATATATAAAGCGACGGAAAGATCAGCGACAATACAATTATTACATTATATTTCAATAAACGATTTCGTAATACATGTGTACAAAAATCGTTATCGATTAAACGTCATGTTATATAGCTAATTTTTATTTTATAGCAAAAAATAAATAAATAAAAAAATTTAAAAAAAAATAATTGCTTCTGCACGTAAACTTGTATTCTATATATATATATGATAATAATAAAACAACGACAAAGATTTTATTTTCATTCAGCGAGATATATTCGTCGTTAAGGAATTTGCAATCTGTATTTACGCTTTCCCTTAATTTGTTGACGTTTTCTTGGAAAAAAAAGAAATGAATAAATAAATAAATACATGAATAGTAATAACGTCACTCAATAACGCGAGCATCTGAATCATTGAAAATCTGTCGTATGAATAAATAAGGTAAAAAAAAAAAAGAAGAAAGAAAAAGAAAATACTTCAAGGCACGTCGTAATGTTCCCTGTTTTCACTCTCCGCGGGTTTTGCTGACTTTAAAATGCTGCGCGTGTATCCCACGTAACGTAAAGAAGAGTACTACAGAGGTATGTATACCTGTACCACCGATATATAAAGAATGAAATTTGAGAGCTCGAGATGAAGCCGACACTCGCCCTGCTTTCCCTTTAAAACACGGTACTTACCCGTCCTACGGTGTACGCAGGTTTTCTTTCTCTTCTCTCTCTCTCTCTCTCTCTCTCTCTCTCTCTCTCTCTTTTTCTATCTAATTATTATCGTTAAATTTTAAAAGATATTACGCGTATACAATCAGTATACAACGTATAGAGAAATACAAATTTCTATATAACATTCAAGTTTTTTTAATTTATTCTGCACACACAACGCGTCATCGGCAAAGAATATTATATAGGCGTTTGGTAGAAAGTGCGGAAAAGAAATGAACTTTTTGGAATTATACATACGTAGATAATGTAAGATATATTATATAGGTAATTAGAAAACTTGTTTTAACGTGACTGGTTTTCTCTTGTTTTTTCTAATTTATTTATAGGCATGTGTAATATTTGTTGTTGTTGAAAAAATATACAACAAACTTGTTACAGGCATCGAAGTGCATATAAACTGCAGTTTGGATGTATAATGAAATAGAAAATTTGGCGTTTTTTTAATTCTATAATATGATACATGGGGTGGGTTTTAGAAAGAAATTAATTTACGATTTTCCACCGTGGCAGCACCTAAAATGTTTGTTGTTCAGGTTAAAAGAAAGATTCTGCGATTAGACGATAGTTCTATGACGTTACGTGAGATAAGATCGCGCTCGTTTGATTTTTCGCTTTTATTATCACGTCTGTTGTTTTTGAATTTGTGAAAAAACACGTTGCGACATTTCGATTGTTATTTCTTTCCCGACTTGTTTGCATTCGACCCAAAGATCACGATCCGTAACGCGACGATACAGCACAACCGGTAATCTTGTTCTCCTAAATAAAAATTTCATATTGAATTACAACCGTTTTATAAGATTGAATTAATAACGAAAAAGTCGTCGGATACGCTTCTCGAACATCGACCGGAGACTTGACATTACAAGCTTGGGTCTTCTTTGTGACGTAAATTGATATCGTGATTGATATAAGTGATAAAAAAAATTTTATTCGCGATACTTCGTAAGTTGCAAAAATAAAAATTGTATCAAAATGAAAAATCAACTGAGCGCGATCTTCAACGTAACGTAGAACGCTCATCTTTCGAAAGAACCTTTCTTTTAACCTGAACAAACTTTTTCGGGAGTACTGTGGTGGAAAATCGCTAATTATTTTTTTTCCCAAACACCCCAATACACGCGATGTAACAATTTCGAAAACATCGAAGCACGTTGTTCCATTAATAGAAAAAGCGCAGGCGTCTCCAGGTGATTTCATATATCGATGAATATCTCTTTAAACATAATAATAACTTGCCGGCTAACGACGTATGAATGAATTTCCGAACGTCGGGATCAAAGAGCCACAACCGAACGTCATTCGTTCTCTTTTTTCAACCGGGTCTCTCTCTCCCTCTCTCTTTCTATTTCTAAACGTAAATCGCATCCGGGTCTCACGTTCCGCCTGTCGAACAAACCGTGCAACGAACGTTCTTTTCCACGGATTCGTTCGATCGTTTTTCACAAATACTCAATTGATTTTCACCTCTTGATTATTCATGGGAGAAAAATTGTTTTCCCGAAATCGATCGCACGCGCACCGCAAATAATCCAACTTAGAGCTTGGGTGTGATTCAGGAAAAATTACGGAATCAAAAAGGTTAAACTGTGCATCGAAATGGGACAAGTTTTCGATAATTTGACAATATATATTTATATATATATATACTGAGCACTGAGAAGAATTTCATTTGTTACAGTAACTAGAAAAATTCAGTAAAAACAGATATCGTTAAAAAAAACTGTTTCAATATTGTTGGAATAACGAAAAACGAGGCACGCCCAACCATTTTGCGCTATCGTCGATACTTTTTTGGTTATCGCAGCGCTGAATCAGTTTCTTCGGTTTACTCTACTTTTTTAGTCAAACAAGGCTTTAACGTCAATTTATTATTGCGCGAAAATATATCAACGGCGATCGTAATGATAAAGAATAGCAACGGACACCAGACTTTCCGGTAACGGCTGGAAAACTAATTTTCATTTTCTACCCGGAACTGTATTTTGTCGATTTTGGTAAAAAATGAAAATAACCAAGGACCGAGAGGTAACCGAAACTAAAAAATTTCTCTCGGTGTCGATGAATGCGAGCATTAACGGGATTCGCATGACGGTGACCCGGTTTTGCGGCAAAGACATCCTCGTTTCGTAATATTCCTAACCCGATACAATGATACATAAACGTAATACATACATGTATATATATATATATATATATATATATATATATATATATATTTACATTGTACAATTGTACATAGAGCAAGGCTTCCCGCATTTCACAATATCTATAAATGTACACCCACATAAAATGTGCATCATTTTATACATGCCTCGATATTCGCGTGAAATTCCCGTTCGCATATTTTACATAGGTTATATTACTATGTGGTCCGTATTTGATAATAATAATAATAACAACAACAACAACAACAACAACAACAACAACAACAACAACAATAATAATAATAATAATATAGTAGACAAGCTTCGATTTCAGTTTCGTCGATTCGCGACCAGAACGTTCGTTCGTTTATTCTCAATCGTTGATTTCGCGATATTTGTAGTAAATAAGTATTATTATACATTTGTTACAATATCGACAATAATTTACATCCGGAATGCGACGAGTGACGCGGTGAACTGAAAAACCCGGTGACGAGGCGAGCTTATAATTAGATGATGACGCGTAACAAGGGAGGAAAAAATGTTTGCGATTCGTTTGCAAAAATTCGGAATTATTGTTGTATGTACGGGGCATTCACGTGTCAAAACAATGGTACACGGACCTCGATCCCTCGGATTTTCACGTCCGATAAATTTTTTGCTCTGTTTCGGTAGTAAATGAAAAAAAAAACCTCTTGATTTTTCGAAAATTTTCCAGGATTTTGGAAAAGCGCGGTGACTCGAAATGACATTTACACGAAGATGGACGATTTTAAAATCGATGAAACGTTTTTTTTTTTTTTTTTTTAAACACATCTTTTCGTCACAATTAGAAAATGTGATAAGAATGCGCTAAATATGTATGCTAAATATATATATATATATATATATATATTCTTTTAAACTTTTGTTTCGGAGTATCCGATTTGAGAAAAAAAAAACAAGGTTTCATACGATTTAAAAACGTCCGTCTTCGTCCAAAGGTTATTTCGTATCGTCGCGCTTTTCCGAAACGGCGGAAGTATTTCGAAAAATTATAACCATCGTTATCGACGAAAACTAACCAAAAAAAAAAAAAACACAAAAATCCATTGGGTGTATGAAAATCCAAGAGAGTGAGGTCCGTGTGACCCGTTGGCTTGACGCGGAATGCCCCATACGTATATTATTTAACGTATTCTATTTACAGATGAACTAATTATAGTTACTTGTCGCACATTTCACGCGTCATATGCGTAACAAATGCAGATATAGTACGTATGCAATACGTATGCACAGGCTGTACAATTTTTCATCGGCATGCCTGCATGTAATATCATGACGTTAAGGTTACGTCAGGAGAAATCGATAACCCGATTATATATATATATATAATATATATGTATATATGAATATATATATACATACATAAATATCAGTTTATAGCCGTATTGATTTACGTGCAGATAACATCTCATGGATACGTATAAATTGTTCGTCATTTTCTTAATTAAAATAATAGGCGATCAGATTAAATCATTCACATTTATACACTGAGAGAAATTTTTAGTTCCGGTTGACGCTCGGTCCTTAATTATTATCATTTTTTTTTTCCAACAATATTCAAACAGTTTTTTTAACGATACCTGTTTATCCTGATAATCTTGGAAATAGAACCGCGATTTAACGAGTATTTAATATCCGCTATACGGAATTGAATGAATAGGGAAAAACCTGATGAATTCTTTGGCGAGCAGCGGTTAATGAAAACGGTTGTCGTCAATTAGAGTGAAAATTTTTTTATGTAATACACGGACACACACACGCGCAGGCAGGCTGATAAGAAAAATGAGGCTGAAGTTGGCTAACGTTATTGCGATGATTAAATTAATCAACGTTTCGGAAAATCGTTGTTTCGCAAAATTGATTGCGGAAATTTATTCAATATTCAGTGAATCGCAACGAAGAGAAATGTATTTATATTCAGATATTTTCCGCGTACTTCAAATTCACCGTCAAGTTGCAAGATAGTAATTTTCTCCCCTCACACACACACACACACGATGTTTCGTTTCGTCAGCGTTACCGACTTCAGACTCATTAGGAAAACGGTCATTATCATTATCCGCCATGCAGGATCCGGTAAAGTATAATATCGGTCATTCATCGATCGTCGTTGTCTGGTTAAATTTTTGTCTTTTCATCACCTTTGACGATGTAAAGAAAATCTATTTCTTTTTCTAAATTTAAACTTGAATCAATTTTTTCTAATTCAAACGAAACTTCTTCACCTTTTCCAACGACTAGAATCTGAAAAATAGGTTTTCAGAAAAATCGTATAACTTAATAAATCTCACAAACGAAACGATGGACATGAAAAATCGCCGCGTCTCGTTTCATTTGAATTTCAACGTTCAACCGACAAACGTATACAAAATTTTTATGAATAAATTATCATGTTTTTCCTAGATTACAGATTATTTAAAACAAAAAAAAAAAAAAAAAAGAAATGGCACAAATTTTTTTTCTTCTTCGCAAAGTTTTTTTCTTTCTTGCACTTTCGTTTTGTTTTTTCTTGTTTTTAATTTTCTCTCCACATTTCTCTTCGCACTAACGTTCGTTCTTCGATATTATATTCATTTTCGTACGCGTGTCGTTTGTTTTTTTTTTTTTTTTTTTTTGCATTTTTTCCTTCATATTTTGTGATTTTTTCTCGTAATGTATGAATAATTTTACAAAAAATAAACAGCGGCAATCGTTTCGTCGGAAAATTTTACCCCTGTTTTTACATACTTGACAATTATTTGATATGCCGGTACACGCATGTCTCGAGAAAATCGAAAAAAAAAAAAAAAAAATCAAAACTACACTACGGTGTAACAAAGAATGGATAATTTTCTGATTAAAAATTTTTATCATTTAAAGTCAAACCAAATTTTATCGAACGATCGATTAAATACATCGTAACTCATAAATTCTTTACACGTGTTTATAAATGACGCACGAAATTTTTATTTTTATTTTCTTTCCATCTTCTCTCTTCATGACGAATTTATTTATTGCAATCGCGATTATTGCCAGGTAGACTGCGGAGGGAAAGAGATAAAAAAAAAAAAAAAAAAGAAAGAAAGAAGAATAAGAAGAAGAAGAAGAAAATAACATACTTTGGACACTAATCTCGATGTATATATATTATATGCGATTTATGGAACTTTCGAGTTATTGGCGTATAATAAATATAGCAAAAATGGTAGTGTAGATATTTATGTAATACTATAATTATACATCAATATCTATATAATATATATATATATATATATATATATATATATATATATATATATATATATATATATTTATTTATTTATTTTATATGTTAGAGGATACGAAAATATGCTGTATACAGAGATGAAATATTGACAAAGGGATGTGATATATTTATAGTATATGATGATATTAATACATCGTTTGTGAATATCTCTAATTGTCGTTTTTCATTCGTTAGTGTCATGTATAATATCATAAGACACTCGAGTGTATTGTACATAATGTACGCCTATATACGTTGCCTATATATATATATATTATATACCTACCTTTCTCTCAATTATGTACGTACAACGTTATACTTTTACCTTTCTTTCTTACCTTGTACATAAAATATATATATATATATATATATATATATATATATATATGTATATATATCGTATGTAAGTAAATGAGGTATAATATAAAATATATCGCGGTATAAAGAACGAAGGTGTACGGTGTAAAAGCATCCGACGTTAGAAAGTTCATTATTAATTTATATAAAAGCTCCATTCATCAAATTGGTACAACAGATATATTATTCTTCCGATTCTCCTACGTATGTTTATACACACACACACACACACACATATATATATATATATATATATACACAAGTTTCAGTAACTGATATTTTCTCTCCCGATTAAACTATTTTTGCATACAGTGGAACTTCCACAGCGGAGATATTGATAAATTAATAAATTTTCCGAAATATTCAATTCCGTGCTTTACTATATTAAAAGATTATATATAATATTAAACACAGCGGCCGCGAGTTTCCCGATACGTGGCAACATAAAAATTCTCGAATCATCGTTCAGGAATTTTAATCGGACTGATAAATTATACATGATATATACCTGTGCGAAGATGGAATATTTTATACGGCGGTTATACCTTTACACGTAATATATACATCTTCGCGGTATCGTATGTGTGTATATATATATATATATATATATATATATATATATATATATATAATACAAGCGACTTTTTAAACTTTTCAATAAAAAAAAAAGAGAAGGTCTAGAACGATGCAGTCACGTGTCGTTGACCTGTAGAAATGTGCGCTTCGATATTACGTTGAGGCGGTAGAAATAAAATCAAATTAAACTGTGGTGGGAAAAAACGATGAAAGGGGAAGAAGAACATATAATTCGACGTTAGATTGCTGTCGAAAAAAAAAAAAAAAAAAAAATTAGAGGTACATGCGTACAGAGCCTCCAGTTTTTTTCTCTCGCGACGGAAAGAGAAAAAAAAAAAAAAAATACTACTTGTCTGTATAAATACTGTGACGACAATTTGTACCCGAAAGAGTCGATAATCGGAACGAAGATAGAAAAATAAAACAAAAGAAAAGAAAAACAAGAAGTTTGAAAAAAAAAAAAAAATAAATAAAAAATAAAACAATGATTAGATATCGCTCATCGATATCGTATAAATTATTGGTGTATAATACCGTATAATATATGCCGACGATATGTGAAATTATCCGCAGTCGTAAAAGTAAATCGATTGGAAACGCGACGACGATGCTGATCGTAATACTCTTGCAATGCTTCCTGGTTTATATTACCGCAGATCGAAGCCCATAGCCATCCTTATACGTACATATATGATATTATACGCCTAATCGCAGAAAATTTATAATTATTAATACATCGTTGTATTATTTATACATACGTACATCCACATTGCGAGGTGATAAAATAAAAATAAAATTCGTTACGTGTATAAATTTACTTATGTATGTATATATATATGTATATTTTGGAAGGTTTTTAAAAAAAGACGAAGAATAATAAACGATATATGTATATATAAGGCATTCCATCTCAAACCAACCTACATGTGACACTCGTCGTCGGTTTGCTTTTGTTCTTTGTTTCGTGTTGTTTTTTTTTTTTTTTTTTATTTTGAATTTTTAAATATGCTTCAGAGTCCGGAGAAAAATGTCTTTCACTGCTGATTTTTACTGCTTTGAAAAACACGAAAACCCAATTTTAGAACGAAGAGTCCGAATCGATTGATTTCAAATTGTTATCCCGAATTCTTTGCTGAAGAACGAAAATTTTGAGACCAAGACGCAACTGGATAAGCTTTTGGTTCGGACGATACAGGCGAAACGAGCAATGAAAAAGTGGTAAGGATCGAATTAAATATGGATTTGAAAAAAAACGAAAATTTTTTATTCTATTCGTTTTTTTTTTCTCAATTTTTAATTAGTCGTTTCGCCCGTAGATTCTAAACCAAAAACTTGCCCGCATTCATCTTGGCCTCGAAATTCTCGTTTTTCAACAGAGATTTCGCGAGAATTCTTCTTCGGCTGTTCGTTCGAAAATTGCAGGGTTTTCAGGTTCTTAAAAATAAATAAATCAATAAATAAACGCCTATTGTGAGGGTCAGACGCAGGTTGATTTGGGATGGAATACCTCGTATGTATTTCGAAGGTTTTTCCAAAAATCGTGCCACGCGATTTCTATACCCATAAGAAACCGCCAAAAACGCGACGATAGAAATAACGAAGTCGTGTCATAATGACGTCGTCATCTATTGACTTGAGAGAGAGAGAGAGAGAGAGAGAGAGAGAGAGAGAGAGAGAGAGAGAGAGAGAGAGAGAGAGAGAGAGAACCGGATCTATCTTGAAGATGGTCTTCTTCGAACGGTAGAATTATACTATACATTTATATGGGGCATTCCACCTCAAATCAACAGCCCATGTACCTCACCCCCTTCGATTTTGATTATTTTTTAGTACGATGTTTATAACAATCCAAAGGGATCTCGGAATTGTTTTTCAGATTGCTTTAACCACCGGTGAAATTTTGACAAAAAAAAATCAAAAAACCTATTCCGAAAAGGCCAGTTTAAAAAATCTGAAAAGTTTTACAATGATTCTATGATTTACAACGTCACTTTTAAGCATCGCTTTCGATAATGGGATCTCAACATTTGCTATTTTTTTTTTTTTTTAACGAAGAAAAAACAAAAAACTCCAACTGTGACATGGAAAAACCCAAAACTTGCGAAATAAAAAAAAAAAAAATAAATAAATATTGAGATCCCATCGTATCGTAGAATGAGTATGATTTCTTTCAAATTTATAAAAACGACATTTTAGGAATTAATTTTCCATTTTTTATATATTTCACCAGCGGTTGAAGTAAATCTGGAAAAAATTCCCTAGGCAGCTTTGAGTTGGTAGAAACATCGTACTGAGAAATGATAAAAATCTAAAGGGATGAGGTAGATGGGCTGCTAATTTAACGTGGAACGCCTTATATACAAGAGTATCAGGATCAGCGCGGGCTTTTTTTAAATCCCACATCATGTGCACGATGCAGGCTTCCAGCCTTCCTCTAAAGTCCATCACGTGATTATAAATTCGCGATTTGTAGAAACGGCCTTGGCTGTACGTTGTACGTATACATGTAATACCAACCTATAACTATAATGCCGTAGCAGAAAGGTGAGAGGCGGCGAACTTCACGTTTCTCTCACAAGTCGGCACACCGTTCATTTCTACCCACCTTATTTTTTACGTATACGTCGATATGTGGATGACTTAACGAACAAAATCCATAGAGGAAAGGCGAATAGATGGAATATGATAAAGGTACGTCTGTACGTATTATACACATGTATGAGTATATATTACATAATGTATGTAATTCGATGTACCGAGACAATCTTTTGAAACTTGAATCAACCGCGCATGCGCCAAACAATTAAATCTCATTGGTCGGCGAAATCTTCCCGCAGCGATATTCTTGTCCGCGACGCAGGCGGGCCAACTTACGCAAAATGTGGACGTTTCGAATTTTCAAAGGGCGTAAGCGTTGAATTCCGACCGTTCTTTGAAGAATCAACTTTCCGACCCGATAACAAATGCTTCCCAAACCTTTCCGAGTCACCGCCTCGATTATCCGAGATTCTAACCTCGAAAATTCGTATCAACCACATCGCCGGCAGAAAGAGTTTGACAGCTGAAAATTCGGGTTGGCCAGCCTGCACGAACAGCCGATAAAACTCGCGCATGCGCGGTTCATTTTCAAGTTTCAAGAGACTGTCCCGGTGTTATCAAGACTTCCACGAAACGTAACGAAGGTACGACGATTATAATAAATTACGATTATGTTACGTGCTTGATTAGAAAAATATTACGATAATTGGTAGCGACCTCTAAATATTTTCCTACCTCCTCCAGTTCTTACGACAATTTTTTTTCAGTAGCGGTCAAAAATTTTTCGAGAACGATTTATCTCTCGTCTTCTCACTCACTCTCTCTCTCTCTAGTAGGGAGAGACTTCCACTTTTACGAGAGCCTGTAGCTCCCATATTCTATACTTTATACCTCTGCGAGTTTCCTTCCTGGTGTCTGCATGCGGATAAAGGTCGAATGGCATCGGTCAATTATCCGGCTGTGCAGCAAGCTTGAGCGAAAAAATGACGGACGGTGATTCCGGAAGCGGAATCGATCGTTCATCACGCTTCTTGCGCAAGTTTGATCAGCACATTCCGTAAGCCGATCTGTCTATACAAAGACCTTTCAAACCTACGTTATAGTGTCTATATAATGACTGTCCATCAGCGGATCCGCGAAAAATTCGCTTCGGGCTTTCTGCAATCGCTATTTATGTATGTACAATATTCGATATGTAGTGTTCTTTTTTCCCCGTTTTTTTTTTTTTTTGTTTTTTTTCATATTGTTTGCAATAAACAACCTTCGACGAAAATTTATTTTGGCATGAGAATTGTTTCATCTATATGGGGCATTCCACGTCAATTTCACTAGGATCTAACTCTCACCTTCTTGGATCTGGTCTGCAATTTTTTATGTGGTTGTTTCAGCTCTGAAAAGCTTTACCGTTTTCGTCAGATTTCTCGTATCCTCCCTCAAGGCTCCTTAACTAATAATATGTTGACAGTGATTGCGACATTTTTGAAAATTATGAAAAAAAAATCACATAAATTCTGTGGCCAAAACCAAAAATATTCCAACTAAAATTGAAGTGTGGGGCAAGCAAACCGGTAATTTGTTATCAATTTTTGAACTTATTTATACATTTTTTTTTAATGATTATGATTTTTTTTTACCTAAAAAAAAATGTATTGACTGGTTAAATAAATCAATGAAAAAAATTATCGTTTTCCCTGCCCACTTCGATTTTGTTTGAATAATTTTTGCTTTCGGCCACAGAATTTATGTATTTTTTTTCATAATTTTCAAAAATTCAGCGATCATTATCGAATCATCATCATTTAAGGAGCTCTGGATAAATCGGGGAGGGTTGAAAAAATCTTTGAAAAAAAAAAAAAAATGATACGCTTTTTAGAATTAAAACAACTCTACAAAAATGACTTGATTTTCGATTTTAGAACGACATTGAATCAACAGTTAAATATTCGAAATTATACGAGCATACTTATCTCGTTGTATTGCGGTTTAATAAATTTCAGACAATTCGCGAGTTGCACGGAGGTAAAAAAAAAAAAAAAAAAAAAATACCTGGAAACGCGTGAATCCTTGCGATTAAACGTTACGCTAACTTAAACATGATCGGCATTGAGCGATCTGCGTGGCCGATTGCCGAGCATTCTGAGAAATGCACTTTTGCGCAATCCTGGAACAATAGGATGAGGATGAGGATGAATCTCGAATGCCGATGAGGCAATATCGCGAAGAGGCAAAGGTGAGTTGAGAAGAGGAGACTATCCGCCAGCTATTAGAGTCAACGATCTGTCCCGGCTTCTTTCTCCTCCACTACATATAGCTGGTTTTATAAGGTCAAGGAGAATGATTATTCACCGAAAATCGATCACTTCTACGAATTTCTAATCGTAAAATATTCCTCAGAAAGATTTTTAAAGTAATCTTTCAATTATCGGCGGGGGAAACAACTCGAGATACGAATGAAACGATAAATTTTTTAGTTGAATTAAATTGAATTTATTCATGAATGTGATTCGACTTAATTTGTTTTTTTTTTGATTCAAATGAATATTTTTCGTTCGGATAAATTTCTTCGATTCAATTTGATTCATTTTAATTTATGAATTTCAATTTTTTCTAGATAATTCTCTACAGCTCATTCTAATTTAAGTGAGTTTCAGAAAAATTGCAACTCGTTCCTGTGTATATATCCTGTTGTTTACGAATAAATTTTTTTTTTTCTATAACTCTATTAAATTTTTTATCCTCTCTGTAAACAGATAATTCTAATTCAAATAAACTTGACTCAACCTTCCATATTTCAGTTATTTCTCATTTAATTCGCATTATTTCCGATAATCTTGAATATATCAGTTAATTCTCATTAATTCAGGTGAATCGTAATTAATTCACAAACCTATTGACACATCAATTCAACGAGTTAATTCCCCCACGCAAGTATCGTCACGTACATACATACAAATATGTATAATATTCTTCGAACCAAGTTCTCAGATCTCCCATCTTATTTAATTTTCATCTCTCTTCGATTAAAAATAAATTTATAAAATTATGTCGTCGTTGCGAAGATCGGTCATTAAAGGCGCGCATTTTTGGTTATCGTATTTTTCTTTTTATTCTATTTTCAATTTTTGTCCAACTTCACAGACATTTATTATTATTATTATTATTATTATTATTATTCATATAGCGCGTGTGATTTATGACTAGGCATAATATCAGGTAAGCAGATGGATCGCCATATATATCCAGGATATGTATTGGTTAATAATGTTAGCCTGAAATTGCGTGCCTGCTCTTTGTCACGTGCCGAATGACGACACCCGGATCAAAATACGTGTAACTATGAAGACGACGGAGTTGGAGGTGATGACATTCGTTACTAATGCATCATCGACACTGTCTAATAATCACACATCTATACCGGGACGATCTGTCGATACTTGAAAATGAACCGCGCATGCGCGAGTTTTATCGGCTGTTCGTGCAGGCTGGCCAACCCGAATTTTCAGCTGTCAAACTCTTTCTGCCGGCGATGTGGTTGATACGAATTTTCGAGGTTAGAATCTCGGATAATCGAGGCGGTGACTCGGAAAGGTTTGGGAAGCATTTGTTATCGTGTCGGAAAGTTGATTCTTCAAGGAACGGTCGGAATTCAACGCTTACGCTCTTTGAAAATTCGAAACGTCCACATTTTGCGTAGGTTGGCCCGCCTGCGTCGCGGACAAGGATATCGCTGCGGGAAGATTTCGCCGACCAATGAGATTTAATTATCTGGCGCATGCGCGGTTGATTTTCAAGTTTCAAGATATTGTCCCGGTCCTTACTCTTGCCACAAAACTATTATTGTAACGTTACGTTCACTTTACATATGTACAATAAATATATCTACTATGTACAGGGATCTTCTGTGCAGTAATTACGTGAAAAAAAAAATGCAATTTTTTTTAACTTCTGAGATAATAACAAAGTTACATATATTATAGTGTAGGTGTATATAGGTATATATAATATATATATATGTATCGATGTATGCATTCGTAATTTGTATGGTATATGCAGAGATGAGGAGGTATAAGGAAAGAAAGCGAATAATAAAATTTACACGCACGAGGCCGTGACCCACCTCGGCAAGAATCACATGACGACCGTCGCATATATTATACATATATGTGTATATATAGGTATGTATAAATGTATGATAATATCTATAATCTCATGAACGCTCCGAGCGCACGCGTTTAGCGACTTATTGTTATAACAGTACGATTAAATAATAGAAAAAAAAAAGAAATTTTTCATCGAAAAACATAAGAATTTGTAAACGAAGAAGAAGAAAAAAGAATCCACGTATTATAAATGCCACAATGCGGGAAGGATGAAAAATTTCCGGAAATGATGAATTTTCAGAAAGTGCGATAGAAGAAAAAAAGAAAATAATGTTAATAAAACTTGAAACTGCATTACATATCGTCGTAGACTTTGGGTAATTGAAAAATTTATTATTATTTTTCAGTTTACCTGATTCTTACGCAATAAATTCGATCGTTTTCACTAAAGCGATTAAAGTTATGGTAAGTATGTACGATACGCACGTTGTACAATAAAAATTGAACAAAACGGTGATCGAATTTCAATGAGAAATTTTCGCTTTCTCTTGCAAACGGTTTATCATTTGTGACGGAAAAGGAAAACGAGAGAAGAGTCTGTTTTATTCAAATTTTTTTTTCCCCACTTCTACTTTCGTTCATAGAAAGTGTAATTCTTTCCACACAATAATGATAATTATTATTATTACAATAACAGTCAACGAATACTGTACAAAGAAATATACAAACAATAATAAACTTCAATTTATACAGTATATAAATACGAGTGTTTTCTGCGAAGTTGAAATTGCAGGATTTATACGCAACGTAACTAACAACATCCTAGTTGGTCGATAGGTAATGATGCTGATGAAGATGATGACGCATGTATTTATCTTTGACATATAACAATTATTTTTCTTCATTTCTCACAAGGTATTCCCCAGCATTTCAAACTCCGCATCGCCTCGAAACAATATTTAAATATAGATCGAAGATATTAACTATTAAATATTTATATATGTATATATATATATTATTAAATATTAAAATATTAATACTTACTCTCCTGATACGAGAACGATAAATCAAGGTTCCCTGACGCGTCACAAAAATATTCAGATCTGTCCTTTCTAATCGGTTTATTATAATACTATACACACAATACATGATACACAGAACTCATAGCACGAGGAAGGAATTAATCAATCACAGCTCGAAAGCGCGTTTCAACGACCCGAAAAATTCTTCTCTGCAGTTATTTTACACGATACCTATACGTATCCGCTATACCTCTGTCGAAGTTTACAAGTCTACGTCTATATACATTAATCTGTAAGTTGTAACGAAAAAAGGTATAACCTTGATAATCTCTCCGTACGATAAGCTGGACAAATTTTAAATTTTTCTAGTTACTGTAACAAATGAAATTTTTCTCAGTGTAGATTTGTATTTGTATCTCGGTATCACGTATATTGTAACGTGTAAGTGTAATTGTAAGAAATGATACCTCATGAATATTCATTCACTTCCGCGGATTGTTCCGTCACCAGTATAATACGTATAAATAATACGACGCTCACCGTGACGTCATATAATAAACCTGTGCTCGGTATTGTAACGGTTACAATTATCGTGCGGCTGGAAGTTATATGCGCGAAAAGATAGAGAGAAGAAAAAAAATACCCCAGGCCCGATAATTATCGTGAGAGGTTTAGATTGGAAAGTAAAACTTGGGGGAGGAGGGAGGGAGGGAGGGATACAACGGACATTTTTTTATACATTAACTTGAGTAAATTGTGTCTCTTTGTTGCGATAAAACGAATAAATGAATTTGACGAATGAGCAGAGAAAATAAAATAAAAAAAAACAAAAAGTTCATCGATAAGCGAATCGAATATCGCCAGATATATTTTTTCTTCTTTTCTTTTTCATACTTTTAACTTTGTTCGTCGTTCGAATCATTCGTTCCACCTTCGTTCCCTCCCCCCCCCCCCCCCCCCCCCCCCCGCCCTGCCGACATTTTTGTGTGTGTGTGTTTCTTTTTTTTTTACCATTTTTTCTCCATTATTTCTGTATTTTTGTTGTTTTTACGACTGGCAATGCGGGATTCGTTTATAACTATAATAACGCGTGTCCTTGAATTAAACCGAATCAAGGAACAAAATATCGTGAATGGATTATTGGCTCCTGCACAGATAATCCGTCTAATTGTTGTAGCGACCTAGAATTCGCAATCTCTGCGAAGATACGGTTTTTCTTCTTCTCTCTCTCTCTCTCTCTCTCTCTCTCTCTCTCTCTCTCTGGCTCTCTTGAGCCAGGATGGAACGTGACAAAGCAAAGCAAAGCAGAACAAAGATGTCACAATTTTGAGTAAAAGGGGTTACCCAGTTTCATTGCGTCTCATCTTCTTCGCTCGTGATGTTTGTTCAATGATTTGAAAGAAAATCGTTAACTCTCTGTTCCAATAGACGATGATAATGTCTAAGCCTAACCCCGCGGCATGTACGAACTAGTTTTGGAAGTCGGGCATGTTTGCTCAGTAATGAAACACATGCAGGATAGTTAAATGGAACGCATGGTTAGTTAAGTTTAGTTTGGCTTAGTTTAGTTTGGTTTCTTCGTCGTTTCTTTTGCCCGTTTTAAAATCCCTCGGGCTTGAACGTAGGTTATTACCTATACATTATTAGAATATAAAATTTATGTCGATATTTGAAGGACGGTATCGGAATTTGAGACCTTGCGTCACGATAATCAACCGCGATCGAAAAAAAAAACAAAAAAAGAACAAGACATAATAACTATTATTTATTAATAAAGCGATCTTTTCATCTTCCTAACTCACGTGATATTTCGTTTATGATAATTATGATAATGATGATAATAACGGGAGTTTTAATTGTTACCTTTGAAACATTAATTGCTATAGTACCTACGGTCAGAGGAAATTAGAAGGTTGGTGGTGCTGCAGTAGAGAGTTTCGATCCACATCTCTCGAGTCGTGGAAGCGCGTGATACTCTCTTAAAGACGAATCCACCGGGACCGTCCCGGTCAAAAGTTAGGGAAAAGAGCAAAAACCGTTTGAATAATACCCGGAAATGGTGAGGCAACATCCTTACTGTTGCGATACGGAATTTCAATGAATATGAAGAAATTCGAACAACGTAAGCAAAGATATCAACAACAATTCGAAGGGGTGGGAGGGGAGGGATGAAATTCCGAAAAGTCAAAGTTACGAAAGTGCGAGAATGAGAAAATTGAAAAATCTGAAACATCGAAATTCCGAATGATCGAAGATTTTCAGTTCCGTAAATTTCTGGCTCGGTGAAATTTCACCATTTTGATCTTTCTTTGTTTTTGATTAAGGTGCAGAATCCTGGTCATTCTGATTTTCGGTTTTTATCTCATTTTTTACACCCAC
The DNA here is from genome assembly GCF_021901455.1 of Neodiprion lecontei. Taxonomy (NCBI): domain Eukaryota; kingdom Metazoa; phylum Arthropoda; class Insecta; order Hymenoptera; family Diprionidae; genus Neodiprion; species Neodiprion lecontei. The sequence continues at coordinate 3,873,663 of NC_060261.1, read as the reverse complement.
TCGTTGTGTATGTATACTATGCGGTCCGAGTATATTTTAATTTTCGGAATTTTACTCCATCGAAACTTTATTTTTCAGAATTTTTCTACATCGTAACTTTGAGCCGTCGGGTTTCCAACCGTTCGAAACTTTTTTGCTTCGTAAAAGAATGAAGAGTTTCCGGAAGTTGAATCCCGCCCGAATTTAAAAAAAGAAATTCCAATTAAAACATTCAGAATAATCAAACTCTGACGTTTCCTATCCAATTCTAATGTTCCTCGGCTCATCTTACTCGAAAAAAAATTTCCTGAAAATCATTTAAAAAATCCAGCATTACGGTTTGTCTCTGATTTCGTTTATCGCTCGGGCTTTTTTCAAACTATTTTATACGTTTCCTCCCAATTTTTGACTAGGACAGTCCGACCGATTCATTCTTAATTGTGCCGTACGAGAAGGGAAGCACGTTGTACGTGAGTATATCAGCGAATAATACACGCGTGCACGTCGTACGTGCAGACGGACAGGCTTCTGGCTGAAAACGGCGTATAATCGAGCCTGTGTTTCTGTTTCTCACGAGTTAGGCCGGCAGTCACGCGCGCGTGCCTCAAGTTCTTGTGTAACGCAAAATATCCAGGTGGCGGATATTCGCGTCTATAACGTACTGTCTTCGAAATATTCAAGACTCGTGCGTTTCAACCGCCGAGGTACTTTCTTCCGTAAATTACGAAAACTCAACTTTGAACTACACAATAATACTTTCTTCTCAACACGTGGGCCAAAGTTCTGCTGCTGCACCAGGTTTTACGAATTCGAAAGGGGAGACATTTATCAACTAGGTTAAATAGCCACGGTCCGTTAGAAAACGCGAATGATACATAATTTATTGCCCGGTGTAGAGAAAGAAATCAAAAAATGAATAAATAACGTCAGAGATTTATTAATTCGTTTAAAACGGTCAAATTTACCTGTATATAACTTTGTTCGCGTATATTTTCTAGAAAGTTGATTACGGTATCTCGATAATCAATCGCTCGCCAATCGCGATGGCATTTTTGTACCGTAATACGAAGTTACTGTTTACCCAAACGATGTGAAAAGTGGGCAAAGAGCTCACGTCTCCGTATGACGAAGAACTGTAAATTGTTGCGTGGGGCGTATGCCGGAAGTACTTTAAACGACTGCTTAAAGAGTAAAAGTATATACGAAGGCGAGGGGAGTTTCACTTTTTCTTCCATCAAGACGTCTTGCGTCGATGTTGTTTTACTGACGAGTATGTAAGAATTTTCCGTCCGTTCGTGATCTGTCTGCCACAATCTAAAAAACGAACTTCGCAAGGATATTTACACGACTTAACGTAATCTTGTGCAATATCTCGTGACCGACTCCGCTGCTGTAGTAACCACGATATCACGATATATGCCTGCGTAATTTCAACGAGCGAGAAACGTGAAAGCTGGTTTTTAAATTTGAATGTCGAATCGATCCTCGATAATATCGAAGGCGTGACCGGCGATGCTCGGCTGTCGCGGTTAAAGCGCGGGAGGAATGTTGCAGGTTTACCAACTTCGCATATTTATCCCCAGATTCAGCGGTTTTCAATTGTTGCAAGTCGCGATTCTACGATAGAATCCGAATGTGTGGCTTAGAATTCTTAAAAACAAACCTTGAGGAGTGATCGGGTTTATCTAGCCAATGATCCTACGCTTGTGCGAACAAAAATGCCAACCTTTGCAGATTTTCCAACACTTCAGTTGGGAAACTGTTCCGTTGATTCACTTCAATGTTTCAGATTTTCCAGGCATGCAGCGTGATGGATTATGGCACGAATTACAATGAAGAACTCACCTGGTAAATTGAAATTCTGATCTCCACGTTGAAATCTCCCCTCCTTCTTCTTCTTTTTCTTCTTATTCGCCGCATGCCTGATTCTTTTCTGTCAATTCACACAGTCACTGCACAGCACTGAGCACGTTCTAAGTTCGACGTTCTCGATTTCACGCTCATTTTCAACACGGTGAGCAGGGTCTTTATCAAACGCGAGGTTGGCGGCCGTTTCTGTTTATTTGTTAGTACCAAAAACTTCCGCTCGACGTATCAGGCAGCACAACCTGCGCGGGGTGATCAGGTATTATAAATATTACCTTGGAGGTGAAGGGAGTTGCATTAAACTTGATTAATATATTTATAGGTATATTATTTATCGAAACATCGGATTAAAATACGAAGATGAATTTCATCGCTAGGCAATGCGTAAAGGTGATAAAAAACGAAATAACAAATCAAACTCACGTGGGCGGCCTCGGAAGAACGTTGTCCTACAAAAGTGCCTACTCGCTGGATAACCTCTATCCGAAAAGCAGCCTAAAGCTTTACACGCCCGATTTTGTGAGTAATTTGTGTTGATATTTCTCTATTTCGTTTAATTTTTCCAATAGCAATCACTTCGAAATTCTCGCATGGCCGCTTTTACATGCCGGCTAAAAACATAACCTGAACTAGCACATCATATTTGATACTTCAAGGCACCCGAAGACCCGAATGTGAAATTCAACGGGTTCATACCGATGGATCAACTCCAGATATCCTACAGCAGAAGCAGCGGACCTGGAGGGCAAAACGTAAATCGAGTAAACACCAAAGTTGACCTGAGATTCAACGTCAAGAATGCTCGATGGTTGAACGACGAGCTGAAGCCAAAGTTGTTAGAAAAGGTGAGTTAAGAATACCGAAGCCTGGAACAGGAGCACGACGATACCATTTCCGCAAAGTTTTATGACCACCTTTTTTACAAACCTTTATTTTCTAGTATAGCACGAAAATAAGCAAGGATGGAGACCTGATTATTAAATCGGACGTGACTAGATCACAGCAGCTAAACCTAGCCGACGCTTTAGAGAAGCTGAGAACCATGATCAGAGAAGTCGCTAAACCTCCGCCTCAAATTACAGAAGAAACAGAGGAGAAGTTGCGAAAAAGACACCTCAAGGCAGCCAGAGAACGCCTGATAACTAAGAGAATGCGATCAGACATAAAGAGGAGCAGACAAAATTCGGATTCCGATTTTTAAATTCTTCAATGTCTTCAGTTTTACACCGTAAACTCTTCGTCAATTGAACAGTAAAAATTGATTTTCCCTTAACAATAAACTCTGGCTTGCACAAAATCTACTGTGAAATTAGATCCAGAGCCAATTGCGGTGTATTTCGTGCTAAGTCTGTTATCGTAAGTGTAAATCAATCGTGTTGATCAATAAAGCTGAAGAAAAGTAGTTTTAACCTGAACGCATTCGCTAAACCGAACCTACCAGCCGGCGCGACACTTACTCAATAACTTTATTCCGGATCAGTGTTTCTATTCGTCACAAATTCCGATAGGCACGCCACTGCTCGGCTGAAATTTTTATTTTACACGACTGCCGATTTGACTTACCAACAGAGGCTCGAGTCTCCGAAGTCGGTAATTCAGCAACACATCGACCGCACTGCGTTCCAGATTCCGTCTTTATCGGCAAGAGTGACCGCCTAGAGACGAAGCGTATAGTGCTATTTGCGTCAGAAACGGTATTTCATACCGAAAAATAAACTCAATACGTCGCGAAGAAAATGACAAAATTTTCAAGACAAAATACGTATGCTGCGAAGCCACTGAGGACCCGATCGAATCACTCACAGGTCGAACATGTTGAATCATGAATACGCAATCAAAAATCGCCATGGACTGCGAATCAGTCACGCAATCAACGCACAATACGAGCCCACATAACGTGTGTACGAAACGTTGCCGAGCAACCGCGGCGAGTCTCTAAACGTAAACATTGGACGTTCTGTCGTTCAGTCCGGCTTCCCGAGGTTCACAGAGTTATAAACACGGAGAAATGTCGTTCCGGGATATGCGGAGTAAGTACGAAACCTTATTGAACCTGAACAGTGAAATGAAGGATAAAAATAACGCACAGATACGCATACCTCTAACTTGTTTGTCCATTTTCAACGAAACTTCCGTCCTCAGATTTCACCGAGATGATGCGAGTTCTCGGTTACCCGAGGCTGATTTCTCTAACGAACTTTCGGGTGCCGAATTTCCCCCTTGTCGCCGAAATACTCATCTGGCTTGTCAAGAGGTTTGATCCCGACGCGGATATTCCAAGTGAACACAACGCGGAGCAAGAACGCGTGGCACTTGTTCGAAGAACAGCTGAGTTTATGGTGGGAGGATTTGAATTTTTTGGGATTATTGCGCAAAGGACCTCGTGAAATCCTTATGAAAGATGGCTCGCGGTAAAATTGGCTAGATTTTCAGTATGTAGTATAGTACATATCCTCCCGGTCAAAAGTTTTCATAGCCATAAGTTCCAAGAATCAGTAATTTCCGAGAGTTCGTGGATGGAATCAATCACAGCTTTCGGCCTATTTTTTCAGAATCAACTATGCAGTTTTTTGACGATTTATTTTATCTCAAGTCCCCTTGAAGCTTTATGATTCATGAAAATCACGAAATCGATAGATATCAAAAAATCTTAACACCCCTCTTCCGATGCCTGTATCTCGGAAACTACTGATTTTTGAGACTTGTGTTCATAAGAACTTTTGACTCGAAGGATATGTACTATAATTTATTGAAAATCCAGCCAATTTGACCGGGAGCCAATTTTCATAAGGATTCTGCAGGGTCCTTTGCGGGAAAAAGTTGCATTCTTCTACTTTTACGCTCTTATTTGCTTGTTGCAGGCGGTGAAGGCAAACGTGAAACTGAACACGAAGAAGCTCTACCAAGCTGATGGATACGCGGTGAAGGAGTTACTGAAGATGACGACACTGCTGTACGACGCCCAAAATCGTAGCACGGAAAAGGCGATCCTGATGGGCGATAGCATGGAGATAAGCGGGGCTAACTTCGACATCTCGAACAGGATAAGCGAGCTAAAAACTACGAGGCAGCTGGCTAGCCAGCTGACGATAAACGGGGCGACGCTGTTCGACCTCCTGGGGCGGGAAGTCGAGCTGCGGGAGGCGAGGAACAGCAAAATTTCGCGGCAGTTCGACACTTCGGAGATCGAAGTGGCGATGAAACACGTGATAGAGAGCATAGGACAGGAGATAACTGACACGAGGAAGCAGATCGAGAACATAAAGGACACCGAGCAGACTCTGGATGCGAAGATCGAACGGCGGCGAACGGAGCTCAGCCGGAACGAGAAGCGTCTTCAAACCCTGAGGAAAGTGCGCCCCGCCTTTATGGAGGAGTTTGAGAAACTCGAGGTCGAGCTTAAGGCCCTCTACGAGGATTACCTCCAGAAGTTTCGCTACCTCGCTTACCTCGAACACCTCCACGAAGACGCCGCCAAGGCCGAGCAGGAGAGGTTCGAACGAAGGCAAGTATCCCCGTGAATTTATTCCTCTAGTCCGAGACCGAATTTTATTTTCACCTTCAAATTGTACGCAGGCAAGCCGCGACGAAGAAACAGCTCGAACAACTGAGAGGGGAAGACGTTACGCTGGAGGGACTCCTCGACGGAAGTGACTCGATATTCAATTCGAACCAGGAAACGATCGGCCACAATTTGGCCGACGCCGAGAAGCAGCTTCAGGAACGAATCGGCCAGGGGGTGCGGATCAAGACCGGTAAGAATTGGCCGGAAGCGACGGAGAACCATCTGTATGATTTCAAGTCCGAATCACTCTTGACTGAACTGCAAACCAGTAGGTCCCCCCTTTCGCACTGACAACTTCTCAACGTCCCTCCCAGTGAACGATGAACATATTGAAATATTGAAATTCATGAAAACAGATTCGTTTTGAAGTTTGTCAATTCGAGGTTTAGAAGAAATCTGCCGATTACATGAAACGAGAACTTCCTTCGACTTCTTTCGATTAGAATTGTAAAGCAATTTCAATCCGATCCAATCTGTAACCATACACAATTCCATCCTATTCGATTCGTTTTTTTACAAATTCTAATTGACCCAGAATATTCCCTGTCAATTTATCACAATTCAAGAATATAAAAAAATAAATAAAAAAAAAATGAGATGGCAAAACCGATTTTCGCATAATGCAAAATTATTGCCGATTTCTTGTCTGTAAAATATTGCGGATCAGCAGAGCGAATTTGTTTCAATAAGTATTGCAATATTTCTTCGCTTACTGGGCTCCTATCGCAAAACATCTTCCATTATTATCGCTTCTAACTCTTTTCAATCTCCCGATTTTGTTCAGGCATGGACGGCGGATCATCCCGAGGAAACGCTCAAGCGTTGCAGCGTCGCGTTTACGGAAGCATGTCAGGACGACAGCGCGCGGGAGTTGGAACGGCCCTGGATTTGAACGATAGCGTCGGCTCGTTGGACAGCGACAGCGATCTCTTCATCGACGGAGACTTGGAAGACGACGACGACCTCCTGAACTCGGAGGGGGACCTTGAGCTGGGAGTATTGCACCCGAAAAGCAAACAGGAAAAGAGATCGGTCAGCAAGATAGATCATTCGGACGAAGATTTTTGAGCGAAGAATGATTAAACGAGAATAATTCTTTCGGTTGTATCGAAGCGGATGGGATGTTTACTCGATACGGTTGAAATCTGACCGAAAATCCGGGTGGGTAATTGAAACTAGTTTTTACGCTATTTCGTACAATGCGAGGCTTAATTGGATTGTAAGTACTTTTTGCTCGCCGTTTCGTTTCTTCCTCATTTCTTTTTAATTCGACTTGTTTTCCTTGTCACGATATACAGTTGTTATTCGGTGTACGGATCGGGGATTCCTGTCATCACTCGCAACGTCAGTCAAGGCTGAATTGGAGTTTTTTGAATCGCGGGAAATACGCATAACACAAACCGCGGGCATTCTCTGAACTCGAATCTGATTCATCGATCTTAATTAGCTGCAAAACGCGATTCGCAACGCCGTGAGTGATTCGCGCTTTCGCAATTATATGCTCGATAATGATGATAACGCCGAGTGGAGACTTCCGTTTCAGATATATTTTGTATAAGGATATATACCTATATGTATATACACACCTAATTCTGTTTTTGTCACACGGAGATTGAATCCAAGTGAAAAAAGTTTCGGGACCAATTGATCCAGCGATATTTCAGATCGAAGATTCTGGTGTTTTTTCCTTCCTCATATCTGAGCAGATACCAAGGGATAACAACCGAACTGAATTTAAAAATATTGGATCTAAATAATTACGACTTATCGTAATATACTGATTTATTTTTCGATATAAGTATCCTTTGGCATTGACGCTATCGCGAAAATGCGTACCTAGTTGGTAGAATACAATGTTACGTATGTGTTTTATTGTTACACGCATAATTCGTACTCGTGTCGGCATTGTGTGCGTAAACTTGTGTACCTATGACGTGTAAGTTATACGCGAAACGGATGAACGTTACTTTCGATAAAGAAAAATGAAAAATTTTTTATTCGTAGATTCGACTTATACGTTGTATTGTGTAATAATAATATACAAATCTATATATATACACCTGCCTAGATGCACATATATACATGTAATATTGATTATTATGTAATTAGGTACTTTTATATATATATTCTATAATATATGTATACATAGTATTGTGGTAAGACTAAAATCACACAAAAATAAATTGTACAAGTTTAAAGATGTATTATATATATACAACCGGGTGTCTTAAGAACTAGAAAAACAAGATCCCGAGTTATTATTATTATCATTATTATTATATTACATACAATATAATAATAATAATTACATCGTTATCGGAATTTTTTCATTCACCTAAACATTTGTCATCACTTTTTCTTAAACAACAATCATTGGTAACATAAGGCAAACCTCGAAATGTGTGCCTGGAAGGGAAGAAAATTTTTTAACCAATCACTAACAAATATTATCCATAATAATAAATATTATTCATTTGAAAGTTGAATAATTAGGAAAAAACAGCTCACATTTTTCGTTACTATTAACTATTTAATGATGTATTTTTTCAATTTTCCATGTTATGTAGATATGCGTCCGTGTTGCTTACCTCGTATTGGCTTTACTTAAAAACATGTAATAATTTACATTCGTCTATTTGTTTTTTCATTTATGCGAAAAAAAAATTGTCCCACCTATTAGTCAACTACAAACAATAACCACTATACTCTGCTTACACGCATACAAATTTGTGCACTTAGACCGGAATTAGGCTATGCTCGTTTCGTTTTTTATCATTAGGCTGCAATTCTTGTACGGGTGTGCAGGACTTTGTTTTTAATTTTCCTCTATACAGTACGATTACGATCTTTGGTTTTCACGAATATTCGATTGACTTTGCGTTATCAGTTCGAAAGACGTTCGAACTTTCTAAATTCAATGCTGCGTGACATACGTACATAATATAGATAGGTACGTATGTTTCTATCCCCTAATTACACGTATAAATATGTATAATGTATATGTATACGTGACGCGGTAAATAAAAATCAATATATATAAAATTTCATATTATTATAAAATTGCAAACAAGCACCAGATCCAAACTAATTCGAGGCAAGGCCTTTTTTAAATATACATATACATACAATTAATTATACGAGATAATCTTTCTTCGTAGAAAAATATCGTCAGTCTACGGTAATTATTATTTTATTCCTTCACTTTTTGCTTCTCTTCTTTCCGTTTATTGTTCTCATCGTCTTTTCGGGGAGTTTGCATCTTCTGTACCTTCAGTTTCGCCCGGTTTAGTTTTTCATATTTTAAATACAAACATATCTTCACATAATTATACAATCATATTACATATCTCACCGCATATTATTAATAATTGTCATTGTTATTATTGTTATTATTATTATTATTATTATTAGTTTTATAATATCGTATTATTTCGTCGACTGAACACGTCGCACATATTGTTTAAATATTATATTATATATTATATTATGCATAAAAATTGTCCATTTTATAATTCAATTTTTCTTTCACACACGGCACGTTATAATCGTGTGGTTGAGTAATTGTCTCTTTAATTAATTAATTAATCAATTAATAATTCAATCAATCGATCGATCGTCTATCTTTATCACCATTATAGATTAACGTTGCGCGATCACGGAATAAAAATTAACAATAATAAGGATCCGATAATAGTTGATCACTCATATACACACAGATCTCAATTCCCTATCTGTATATTGAAATAATAAATACCTCTAATTGGATAGTTATTTTCGTCGTTCAACATAAGAAGATGACGAGGGAAAAGTACGGTATTAATTGCAGAAGTAATAGGTATAACCAGATAAATAAATAAGTAAATACAATTTGCAGGCAACCGGAAAGTTTGTTGAAAACAGTATTGAAATAAAAGTATATCCTTCTAAAATTAAAAGGGAATTATAAATCATAAATGAAACTTTTTTAATATTATAAGGCTGTCGTCAAAAATGATTGTTGTTGTTTTTGTCGTCAACGTTGTAATTATAGCTGTAAAAATACGTCCTCGCGATTATCGGTGTCCCGTGGAAATTTTTCACGTAAAATTCGGGAATAACATCGGGTTTTCGCTACCTGCTCGCAGGCTGTACCAGCGGCGAGGTTTGGGGTTTAGATTCGGTCAGGGTCGCCGGGGCCGCAGGAACGGGTTCGAGGTCTGGGAGTGAGCACTTCTCCTTGAGCTCGGCGTACCTCGTCCTGACGTTCCTGGCCAAATCCTGGCCGTACCTGTAGGCTGTTTTATCGACAATGGACTGAGTCTTTACGCAGTCATCGCCGCCGAATTCGCAGACCCTGTAATGGTGGAGGATGGCCGCCTCGGCCGGGACGTTCAGGGTCCCGTGTCCAGGTGCGAATTCCCATACAAAGTGATTACCGGCCTCGACGATGTGCTCCGGCTTACAGATGTACTTCGAGCGCTGTTTGTGCGGGTGAAGCTTCGTTTTTCGACGCGTTTTTCTCAACGTTATCAACGCCGCTTCCTCGGCCGTTTGGCTCTGCTTCACGCTCGGGTCGTCGCCCCATTGCAGGTAGAAGAATGCGTTTTGAAATGAATAAGAGCCGGTTGACTTGGTGCTGACCCTCTTTCCCAACCACCTGCGAAATCATACGTACAAGCGAAGATTAGTCGTTAGTTTTTCAACCGTTCATTAAATAGACACTCATTGCTCAATTTCCGTTTGTTCAGCTTCTCTGTCGCCCAATATTAGCTTTCACACTTTGTACTATAAGGTATACATACTCCCGTGCGACAAGCGAGTGCGCAACAGCTCGGAACGACTCTTTGATCGACGATCGTATTCTTCAGAGTCAAGGCTAGTCGAGGCGGTGAAGTAGTTTCTTTCTTTTTTCTTTTTTTTATCTATTTCTTTTCTTTTTTTGTTCACCGTATTATTTACTCGTATTATAATAGTACAATACATTAGTCATTACAGGATATACACTTTATATCGCTCGCTGTTACAGCAACACGGAAATCGGGCCAATTGTTTGTCCTTGCTTTTGTTTTCTTTTATTCAAAAAAATTACATTCAATGGCTAAAATGAGGAGGGATTCAACAATGAACTTGAACTGTTCCATGGTCAGTTATTGTAACCGTCTTCTGAACGAAACAATTCTATAAGTTAACAAGTCTATGTACCACCATTGGTAAAATGGTAGAATAGTAACGAGGCGAATGAAATGGTAGCGAAAGAGTTCAGGGTTATAGATTCCGTTGAACGCACTACGAATTCAAAAAAAAAAACTATTTGTTTTTCGTTACAGTAGCCTTGATGTGAACTGATTTTGTCTATCAATGAATTCCGTAAAAACCGTTTGAACCGCGTTTTTGGATTTTAAAATACGAGAGAATTTTCTACCTACTGTTACCGCATGCAGACCTTGACTGTTTTCATTTTTTACACACAGCCGAAAAGTGTAATAGTTCGCACGGGTTTCAAATGACAATGAGTTTGTGGCTGCTTCCTTGTTATTTCAACAGAATAACTTGAACCGTTATTGGAACGACTCTTAAGTTCACTAGAATTTTCTAGTGACTTTAACAAATGAATTTCTTCTCAGCGATATACTTGGGTTCACTAGAATGTTCTAGGAACTGTAACAAATAGACTTCTTCTCAACGATATACTTGGGTTTACTAGAATTTTCTAGGGACTTTAAAAAATTAACTTCTCAGCGATATGCTTGGATTTACTAGAATTTTCTAGGGACTGTAACAAATGAACATCTTCTCAGTGATATACGGATGAATTCTCTGCTAGGAAACTGCGGCACCCACCTTATGAGTTCGGGTATCGTGTCGTTGTGTCTGGGAATGATGTACTCGTCGAGGTCGAGAAAAGCGACGTACTCGAACTGGTACATGGACCGGTACAAACAGTCGTTAAGTGCGGCGAACAGACCCTCGGTCCGTATTTCGAGCTGAGAAATCATGTCGAGGTGATGCCATGGGAGTAACGTCACCAGGGGATAGTCGCTCCCGGGTGCCGAGCGAGACTCGTAGTCCCTGATGACGCAGCCAGCCTCCTGTCCCAGGGTGTCGTTATAGAGGGTCACGTGAGTCGCGCCCAGCAGCAGGTGTAGTTCTACGAACTCAATCAACTGCATGACCTGTGTGGCCAGAAAACAAAGGGTTAAATCGCGATCCAAAGCTACAGGAATCTGCAGAAGCTACTTAGGAGTAATTCGCTCGGTAATGAACTAGGTGATTCCAATCCATTAACATCGCCGTCGAACGGCTTCCATTGATTTCTCTTCTATCATGCGGTTTTCGTTCATTACTATGTGTACCAGGTGATTTCCATTGACTTGTTACAATGTTATCCCTAATTTTCAACGGTTACGAATGGATAGAATCACTGGAAATCACTTGGTGAATTAGTAATCAACGAAAGCACACGACGAGATTGAAGTCCATAGCTGCATTCAGTGTCGACGAATCGAAACCATTTGGCCTTGAACGCAAGATGCGAAATGATGTCCATGCCATGATTACCAACACTTCAAATGATTACGGTTATCTCGATTGATTCCTCGTTATTTCAAGGAACATTACAGTCATTCAAATTTCTTTGATTTACAACTCGATTTGGGACGGTTAAATTTACAAGTTTTTTCAGCGAATCCCCCCTGTGCAGAAGGAAGCTTGGAGATGACGCTTATAGTTACCCTGTTGAACTCGAAGTGCAACGGCTTCACGCAGACAGCCAGAGGCTCCTTTTTATTCGGCCTGTCGGAGGGGCGATTTTGTATCAGAATCCTGTGCGCCGGCGGGGCTTTTAGCCTCGACACAACGCTAACCGAATTCGGAACTGCGTTTGGAACCGGACCCTCCGCCGTTTCTGGAGGCGTTTTTGGCAGTGGACAAATTACGAAGGTCGCGCTGTACTTGAGATTCCAATTCTCCCGAATTGTCTGCGAATTCGGATAAAATTACAGTTTGTAGCGTCAATTGGTTGATCAAATAAATAGTGTGGTTATCGCATACAGTAACTTGACTATTTCTACTCATTATTAACCCTCCAACGACCATATGATTTTTTACTGACGTCCTGAGTTCTTTTTCCGCCACTTGGGGCTTTTCAAAAATTTCCACAAAATTCAGGTAATCAGTTTCAGGTGCCTACTCGACATTCCAATAGTTTGCATTACAAAATTTTTCGATCAGTTAATTAGTAGAAATGGTTAAATAATGAAAAATTCCGGAGATACTGCGATAAGTGAGAAAGTCAGGGTGGACAATATCGTGCATGTTGGCCGACGGAGGGTTAAAAACGAAAGGTTTTTTCTCCCTTGCGACTTCAATTCATTATACGGAGAAATTCAAACTAAAGGAAAGTAAACTAATGACGATCCCTTTTGGATCTCGACAAGTATAATGGCGTTTTAATTACCTTGACCTTAGCGGAAACGGTAATAGATGCCGTGGCGTTACCGGTCGCATGCAAATTGTACCACAACCGGCACCAAACTTGTTCCGGTCCCCTGGTTTTGGTGGCCCCGATGACCCTGATCAATCCCGGACCCTCGCCGCCGTTCGCACGGTTATCGTAATAGGCTGAATAGACGAAGAACTTGAACCTGTTGGAGAGAAATTCGAAACTGTGAGAATTGTTCCTGCAGCAATGACACCGCGTGCAATAGAGGAAGACGCTGCTACCAATTTGCATGACGCGGAGGCATTGACGTGATTTAGAATTTTTTAAGCAATCCGTAAACGGCTCTCGCGAGTCCCTGTAACGCGAACTTATGCAAATGGGACTTATAAACGCACAAGAGGGTCATCAGTTGGAGGGTTCTTGTTATACACGCGGATCCTCTCAGCAGAGTACTGAGGACCGGGGGCTGCAAAGCTCAGCGCTCCTTCACAAAATCTACGATAGCTGAAGCGGATAATTTTGTAATATCGATTTTACTGGATTTAAAAAAATAAAAAACAAAAAAAAACGTCGTTTTTATATACCTAGTACTCGACTCGGAATTATAATCGATTCACGTTGTTCCATCGATGGACGATTAACCCTTTGAAACATAAATTTTTCCTTGCAGTAAAATTCCTTAAAACTGGATATATAAAGATTCTCGAGGCCACTGATTTCAAAAATGAGGTCAGATCTGAGAAATTTTCCAAATTCACAATGGCGGATCTAATATGAGCGAATAGGATCAAATTTTGTATTTTCAATCTACCGTATTGGATCCGCCATCTTGAATTTTGAAATTCTGACGTCGGATTCGTTTTCAGCGATCCCGAAAACCTTCGAGTAACAAATTTCAAAAAGCCGATTCGAAAAAGATGTCTCGTATATGAAATGCTGTGCCGAAAAGGTTTATTACCCAACTGTACTTGCACAACACGTAAATATAGATATATATTCTACTAACATATGTTTAGAACACTGTTCGAATGTTGGAGCTGTTATCTGCAACATGTATCTGTGCATGTTATCAAGCTATAGCATGCCGATAAGCGGTTTAATTTATTATTATCGCATTGTTGCGTCGATCGTTATTATCATTTGATTCCGATTCTGAGTTTGACGTGCGATGCGTTATTTTCTAAATCGTTATCGTATTGTATAATCGTCGTACGCGTGCGCAATCAACATCAAGTTATATATTTGTGAGATTAAATCTTCCGCCTCCGGCGACCCTGTAGTAGGAAATTAAAATACCATAGATCACTGTCGAGCGTAATTTATGTTGTCGATGACGAATAATTACTTCTCCCGTACAAATTCTTTCAACGTGGATTTTCACCGCGTTAAAAAGAAACTGAACACTTGAGCAGCTAATAATCGGATGAAAGAGTCCGTGATAACTTCCGGTGACTCAGGTGCTTATAAGCAATCTGAATTCATCGGGATCAATAACGAATTGTAATTAAATTGAAAGCAAGTACGTTGTGTTTTCAGTGCTTGGAAGAATTTATAACCACGTCGTATAATCGATAGCCAACTGAGTGAATTTTTTTAACACAGATGACCATTTGTAAAGATAATAAATCACTCGGCAGCGGAAAGTTTGATTATGGTACATATATTCTAATTGGAAATAAATATGTTCTCCCAAAAAGGCGGGTGTTCCTGAAGCGAGTAAAATCGTGCAAATTGCGTTCTGTCAATCAATCGAACGACGAGTGTATCTCACAAATCGGAGGGCGATCATTAATGCACGGAAACACGAGTTTCACCCCAGATTCTTGAGCAGCATCGAACTGATTCATAGATAATCTTTGCGGCGTTTATCTCAACTCAGCCAATATCCCAGTTCTTTTTACGACAGTTGTTCACCCAAGTAGTTTGCCGGTAAAATCGAGTTTACCTGGTGTTTGTCACGTTCAGCCAATCGGCGTGGGTCAGTCTCAGGCTCTGATTAAGATGGGGCAGACGGGATTCCACGTTTGTAGGGAGGCTGGGTAATCCGCGAGGATCGGCGAGGGATGCGACCGGTTTTCCACCCTCCGCAGTATCCTTGACAAGGAGTCCAACATGGTCGTCGAAACCACCCTTGACTCCGGTGTAATCTTCGGCCTGTCATTTTGAAATACCGAATCAGAAGCTGAGCAGTTGTGGGAAAATTTTTACAGTAACTCTTGGTGCGTTTAGTTATTTAATTGATTGTGTCAAAGATTGTAGAGTTTGGAAAAGAGTGAACCGATCAAGACCGTGCTAATCAGGTTCGAGTCACGTTTGCATTTGTTTGCGAACGTTATCGAGATACGTCTCGCGATAACGATTGTGCATGTGATATTCATACCATAGCGACATTGAAGTGATCGATACACGTGCCTAGTACGAAAAAAACCTATACGGATCACTGCATATCGCTAACGAGGATGAATTATTATTATTACCCTCCACCCACAGCCCCAAATACTGCGTCAGTTGTTCCCGGTATAATTGGCTCCACCTGTCGACCCCGTTAAATTCGCGAAACCCGGTGTTTCTACGAGGATAAGACGTGGACTGATCGTTATTTCCAAAAGTTGGATACACTTGACCTGCAGAGAAGCGAAAAAAAGAAAAAAAGCGGCACCTAACAAGAGGAAATTGATTTGTTTCAAAAATTGACGGATCACCAATATACTTATGTATGTGTAAGATAGAACTTGGACACGTTGAAAATGAAGGACAAAATCACGAACAATAGGCGGAAGAGATAATTTCTCGACAGTTATTGAATGACGCTCAATTTGTCACTGCAGCATTGCATTTTATGTCTAGATAAATCTGTCTAGCAAATATATGACACTGGTTTCATGTTGACGCAGGATTACAACTGTGAATTTCTGAATTTCACGAGCTAAATTCTCAATTCTACAAGTTCCGACCGACGGCCACACAATTATGCATTTGTTCTTGCCATCATTTTCTTTAGCATGAAACGCTGCCCGATAATTATCGACCGGTGGAAACGATTATATGTCCAAAATTGAATCCCAAGTGTAGAGAAATCATCGGCGCCACGGCCATCTTGATTTTGTATTTTCGATTATTTCGCACAACTCTGCACAAGGTACAATTTTTCACGGTGAATATTTTCGTTAAAAAGAACGAAGAAAAGTCTTCAATATCCGATTTAAATGGAGTGATCTGTACACTTTTGCATGCGATTTTTAAATTTATGATATACAAAACGCTAATTAAACGAACGACCGCGCAACGAGGGAAATAAAGAAACAAACAAGGCGCAAAAATACATCTATGCAAGGCCATAAATGCCAGCGGCATTAAGCGGTGGCAGTAATTAACCCCGTCGGTAAGGAAAAGCAGGGGTGAAACCGTTAATCACACTCACCCCAACCTCCTCGTAATCTGGTCTGTCCGGGGCGGCGATCAGCCTGTGACCATTTCTGTGACCGTTTCTATGACCGCCAAGTGCCCCAGTACCTCCGACATTTGAGCCGTGCCTGTCGTCGATGAGAAATATCTCGGTCAGAACGATCAGGCCAAAGACCGCGAAGAACATCACCACCAGCATGAAGGACATGTTCGCCCTCTCCTTCAGGACTCCGGCGCTCCGGCCGCCTCCGGGACCCCCCCGCCGGGCCCCCATGCCCAAGGCTCTCTGAAACACAAGAGGATAACGATTAAAGGGTCATACAAGAATGCCAAGTGACTCCCGGAACTGTTAATTTTCACATTTCCACGAAATCGTGAATGTAACAAGCAGTTTACAACTTTGTATATGTAAGTGTATACAAAACACGTACAGTATTGTTCATTAATGCATTCCCCTTTGCGGCTAACTTCATCTCGGTCCGAAACAAAATGCGAGTTCGATTCTATACGGATTATGTAACAATGACTGACGATGCAGCCAACGTGAGAGATCGGGAGTCATTGTTACATATAATTCGTATAGAATCGAACTCGCATTTTGTTTCGGACCGAGAACAAGTTAGCCGGAAATGGGAAGGCATTAATGAACATTACTGTACATATGAATTACGTATGAATGAGAAACGAATTGGAATCTTATTAAACTTACCAGAAAGTCAGAAATTCGGCACTGAAAAATCATTGCGGAAATTGATGCAGATTTTCGGTAAACAACCGCGTTAATTATTGCACAAGAAAACACTAGCTAATCGAGTGATCTTTGCACGTTAATGAATAACCGTGCTCGCGGTACGCAGGCTAGATTATAATAGAGTGATGTTTTATTTCAGACCCCGGAAACGGCCGGTGATATGTGTACAGATGTTCTCAATTGAGTCTATAATATCGGACGGTAAAATGTGTGTCGTTTTGAAGTCGCCACGTCGGCGTAAATTAGTATAAATCGCCCTTCGGCGTTTCGATAAAACGTGAACCCAAATTATAAGGATATTCGAATGACTGTTACACGCTAGATGGCTCGTTAATTCAGCTGACACTTTACAAACACCAATTGTGTAAACAGTCAATACCAGTTTTCTTAACGACGTTTCTACCTAAAGACTGAGAACCAAATTAATGTCCGATTAGATAACGGCTTGGGTGTAATATAACATCAAATCCGTTCAATGTATCGAAATTATGTATATAATACGCATACTTCCTCAGTCCAGTAGTAGTAATACTTCTCCCGAATCAGCAACATTCGATTATATAGATCAGACGACTATCTTATACACCGAAGGTGCGAGCATTTACCGTAGCCTCCAAATCATTGAATCGTTCTAGGTTTTAAGATACATTGTTCGATAGGAAATCGGCTCACCTAATAGAGTTCCAGACGTCCGGCTCGAAGTTATGTCATACATGGAGATGTCGGCATTTGATTCTGAAAGAGGAAAAATAAAAAAGAATTAACCATCAAAATCCAGGGTACCAAAAACTTTCACCTTGCTTCGCGGAAATGACGATTAAATAATTACAAACGGTGGTGGGATAGAGGTAAAGGAATTTTCAAAACAAACGCTGCGGGAAGGTGATAAACAGCAATAAATCACCGGTTTCTACATAGGTATGATGTGTTTTATCCGTTGTATGTAGTCGAAGTGATTTTTCACCCAGAAGAGCGATGGAACGATCGTATTTTTCAAACCCTCAACAACGCGGTAGATGGCTATGTAGCTAGGTATGTATGTAATGTAGGTACCTGTATCGTATGTGCATACGTGATACATAAATTCGTTCCGAACCTCTCATATTTACGGCCCCAAGGTATAACGTGATGTACGTATAGATAAGTCTACAATTTCCAGCAATCAAACGACCGGAAAAGAATATTTTTATGTTGGTAAATGGGATTGTTTACAGAATGCTATATATTTATACGACTTTTTTTTAATGTCTTCGGTGCACTCGTGTCGATAAAGTTTTTTAATATCCCACGAATGAGATATGTAAAATTACACGTAAAAAGAACAAAGTACGGCATTTCAATTCAGAAAATTTTAACAACACACGTGTGCATAATCATTTCTGTCTTTGCACAGCTGACGATGGCCAATTTCTGTTGGTTCAATTGATTCGCAATAAAGTGGATATGACATCGTGCGAGCGCGTGTTCGCAGAGTATAAAACGAAACGAAGGATAACGCGAATGTTTTGAATATTCAAAAGGAATGCAGTTAATTACGTTGTACGACAAACGGAGAGAAAAGTAAATCAGAGTCAGTTTTGGACAAGTATAATGTACATTTACCGTCAGAGCCGAAAATAAACGATGTAGAGACAACGAGGCTTTGAGCTCGACGTTTTATTTTTCCGATTGTTTCCCGGACGCTCGTTTTTGCCCACTTTCAGCCCTCATCTTTCTTATACGGATTTTCTGGCTCCGTACTTCGACAATGCCTGCAGTGTTTAATATTATATATAGTTTCGCAAAGATGGTAGGAGCAAAATTGATTATCTTTCGTTGCTCAGAAGCTCACTGGGCCGCAACTCAGGAAATTAATGTTTATCGCAAATTATCATGCGGTTTTGTATCAAAGAGATGCTCCTCTCTCTTCGCTTTTCCCGGCAATTTTGAGCCGCTTTCGGACCGCTGAGCTTGACGAGTTAACGTTATTTGACTGCAGCATCACGTTGGACGTACAGAGGAAACCCGTTGACGTAGAAGAATGATTGTTTGAAGCTTGGGTCAAAAACATAAATGGCGACGGAGATCACCGGAGAAAATTTTTCGCTCTGTTCGATCAATATCTGGAATTTATATTCCCGTCGCTCGACTCTCGATGTACCCGTTTGTATAATATCTGCGCAAATGTTTGCCATACTAATGTTAAATATACATGCATAAATCATTTCACCGAAACTTGTGCAGAAAATCTTTCCGCGATATTGAAAGGTTCTATAAATTGCAGCTCCTGCCTGACGTTGACAGTAAAAACTAAGTTTCTTCGCGTCACAATTTTGTAGAAAATTTCCAATATACCCGCTTCGGAGAAACTGTCGATACGGAATGACCAATCTAAAGTTTACTTCGCTTTTTCAGCGCGAATGCTCGATAATTGGCAAGCCAATATGGCCGCCCTTTTCCCCGCTTCAGATTTACTTTCGGCAATAAAATCGTTCCAGGCACTCGCCGATTATCGGGAGTTCTTTCACGCGAAAGTAAATGATGGCAAGAACGGTCTTACATCAATCTGAGCAACAATTACCGTCAATTATCGCCTTTGATAAGGAGAGTAAATTCTCGAATCCGATTACGGATTCGTGAAAAAATTACCCGAGTCGAGTGCCACGGGTTGAGTTGGCGTGGTGTAGTGCATATTAATATATACTCGTATACGCAACATTACACGTTTGATATTATTCAGCACGAAAGCCTGAGAAACTCCGGATGGTAACACCGCGGGATATACCGATATTAAATATGTGTGTACTCCTTGCATGTACGTACATACATGGGTCCATAAATGTTGCATAAAAGGGATGCGGAAGGGAAGAATATACGCGAAAACTTGTACAAGCAGACGCGTTATGCCTCCGGCGGCTTTCTGAAGCTTACATATCCACGCCTCCGGAATGATTTCCCTTTCAGGATTCCGGAGAAACGAGATATGCGTACCGTGAAGCATCATCTCTAACTCATTCGAGAATTTCACACTTGCACAGGAGTGCGGTGGCTATTTTTTCAGGAATTGTAAGTTCTTTCCAGGGTGTGGCGTTCTCTTTAATATCGCGTGGCGGGAAGAAAAACACAAACAAAAAACAGTAATTGATTAAAAGTGTAAGTTTGCAAGAAGAAAAAATGGAGCATAAAGAAAATGTTCATAAATGGGTGTAATTGAACGTCGTGTCAATTGTAACTCAACTCGAAACTTCGAGCGTGTAGCTGTTATTACATGTATGAGAAGGAATTATACATCTTTCTCGTGCAGATACACATTATAGGTATACGTATCTATGTATATACACTAGACACCCTATATATACACACATAAGACCTGAGAAAATGACTCAGTCACAAAGTTTCTTGCCTGTTGCGCAAGAATCGATCGATATACAAGCTCTTCACCTTTCTCCGTAATATACATATATATATATATATATATACCTGTACCCATATACTTACATATATGCATAGGTATTTCTCTGATTTTCCCGGTATTTGATACTGAATTTTTTATACGTATAAAGTCGCTGCCCAGAATCAACTGGAAAAACCTTGATGCAATTGATAAATTGTTATCCCATCCCATAGATTGGGATAAAAAATTTCGAAGAGAAGAATATTGAGCTGAAATTATATATCTACATGTAACTGAGTTCAGTTATATATTACGTAACGCCGTAATTTTTTATGAAAGAAAAAAGTGCTGGGAAAGCTCGGTAATCGAACCGGAAAAGTTTCGTTGCTAAACACAAGCTATATATTGTAAATTGAATATAGACCACCCACAGCTTCTGGAGATCAGTAACAATTAACAATTCCTCGCAGGCGTATGATTTAAATCGACGAATAAGAACGGAAATGGAGTACGTCAGCAGTAAACGCTGTCCCCCCTTTTCTTGCTGCAGTGGCAAGTATGAAACAAGACGTTTCTTTTTTATTTTACACTTATTTTATTCGCGTTGTCACTTCTATTCTATTTTATTGTCTATTTTACGGTCAGTTTTTACTGTGTAGATACATACGTACGTATACTTATAGGCATATATTGTACAAAGCCTGAAGCAAAGGCTTTGAGACGACTCGATAATGACAATAATAACCTTTGAATTGAAAGAATGTCAGAAAAAAAAAAAAAATTAAATTTCGATTCATGTTTTTCTGCGTTTTATATTCATCACTGAAGAGCCCCGCGATTGCGTGGGCGAACGGTGAGTGCAGGATGAAAGCACACCTTGTTATACACGCATCTATGTATTACAGATATGTATAATACCTACATGTATATGGTCTACCTACGTGTGAGGACGTTTTTGAAAGGAAACGCGTGAGGTCCCCGACGACGCGAGATTTGTAAAAGTCGACGAGCGAAATACCTCGAGGAAACATTTAAACCGTAAACAAGTTTAAAACCGCATGCATATAGGGTTTAAAAATAAGCGAAGCGTGAATCTATATACACGGGATACGAAAAAGGTGGATGGATGTTGTGCACACAATTTCATCTGCCGCCTCTGCTCAACACGCCTTGAAAAATGCCTGAGAGAAGAAAATTTTCTCACTTCGAAACGGCTCCTAACTTTTATGTGCAAATGTATATAATATGTATACATGTATTGTATATACACGTTACTGCAAAGGGAGTATAAAGTTGAAAAAGAACGTCGAAAGAGTGACGAGGGAAAAACGGGTGAAAAGGGAAAAAAAACTGACACAGGAAACTCCCAAAAGACGTCGAGTTCTCTTAAACCTTGTAGCTATACCTTGTCTAAACTTTACTCCAGCAATCAGTTCATCTTTCTTTTCGGTTGGGGGGAAATCGTCCATTAATAGACTCGAATTTCAACCTGCGGGTGTCTCCTACTTCGAGAAGTCGAATACTTGGCTATACAAAATTCGCGCAGCTCCAATTGCCTCTCTGCTGACGTTGAGTGGCGAGTTTCGCGAAAAACTCCCAGTATGTAACCTGGGTACTCGACTATACAATACGGGGAGCCGGGTTTCTTATAAATAATCGAAGGAGCCCGGCACGGTATCCTTTTACAAGCAGCACCCGCCGCGTAGGCTGTTTCTTGAATAATTTTCACTCCATATACGTATTAAGAAAGAAGTTGTCCGATAAGTCTTGCCTGCCGGGCGTTAATGGTTCGCGACATATACAGCAGGCCACGCACAGAATTCTTCAAGATTATTCATGAAAATTATTAGCCAGAGATATAGTGCAGGTACTTAGGTATACAAGGCCGGTTATGGATACAGATTCTCGTACCGACATTTACCGACACTTACCCAAGACGCAAACCTTTTCATGGAATGTTCGACGTTTGAGATTATCCCCACTCTGACTGGTTTAAATTCTCGAAAAGGGTTCGCGTCTTGGCTAAGTGTCGGTAAATGTCACTATGGAAATCTAAATCCATAACCGGTTGTGTATACCTACTCAGGTACTCACCTAAGCTGTGCTGCTATTCAGGTACGTAGGCCGAGCAATGTGGCGCCGAAACGCCGATAACTTGATCGTCTAGGCTAAATTATTCTAGTATCAAGTCGCCGAACAACTCGTGCAGGCTGTCAGGCTTGTATTTTTCTACGTCGAGATAATTTTTACTAAAAACTGGAACAAGTATGTGTCCGCGAAATATCTTATCAACACCTGGTAGGCAAGATTTAAATTCTGCTCTTGTGGTTTTCCTCTACTGCTATTAACTTAAATCAACTTAAATGCACAGGATATCCTGTTTAACCGTTTCCGTAATGAAACATATGTGTGTATAATGTAATTCTCGAATATACATAGGTATACCTATACGTATATTCTTCTATAATTACGTTTGCACGATATGTACAATTTGGTGTATATTACTAGAGTAAAACTTGATTTCAACGTGATTCGAAAATGCTGCAGAATTTCGCCAACAAGATTGTTCGTTCTTAAATTAGTCGTCGGAAGATTATCGATAAAATTTGCGCATTTTTTCGCCTGATTATATTCAGCGTACCTGCATTCAAGATAATTAGTCCCAATCAGATTACCTGCGCCCCACGATTCCGAATCACGTTTTAACGATTTGAATAATAATCCATGCACGAATATGTTGATTACACACAGGGTGACCCTTTTTGAGAAGAAAATGAAAGATCCAGCGACAGTTTAATATATTTTCAGCATTGTTTATATGGAGGAAACTGTCTTCCTTCATATTGTTTCACTTTCCCGTACAATTATTACCATTTTCATGTTTTCACGCTGCACCACATCACGCGCCTTCAATCACTCAAATACCATTTCAAATTCAAATATATCATACCAGCCAGTCATCTTGCAATGAAAACCTCAGGGTCACGGAGGTGGTAAACATATAACTGCGTAAACTGATTGCGTCGTGTTTAACATCTAGTCAACACAGCTGTTCAAATTTACGTTGGATTGTCAAGAATCTCTTTACGTATACTAAAATCCCGGTGGATTTTAATACACTACTTACAACTGTAAAAATTTTCTCAACAACTCAAAGAAGATACGTGAGACATATAATATCACGATATGAATTATTCGACTTTATAATAATCGTAATATCCAGATAGACACACTCGAGATGTTCCCCAGTACAGATCCGGACAACGTCTATTGAAAGCCGTTCATCGGCGTTTTATTCCGTAATTGAAGAGTACGTTGCAATTTTTATTACGGCTTCATTTCCTTTATAATCGCTCTATCGATTATAGTTGAAAATCGTGGCAAAAACGATTAAGATTATTCAAACTCGATAACAAAGTTCATTGGACTTTATTTATACTTTTAGATCATGAATTATAACAATTTCAACTACCGCTATGCCGTCATGAACTCAGATACGTTATTTTCGTCCGCTATGCGTATTATCACACAGGTGTGAAACACAATTTTTTCGACCACTGGCTCTGATTAGATAACCACGCGTTGCAGGAAACGTCAAACTAGCTTGACTTGTTCGAACAGAACGTCGAGCGTCATCACATTGCTTAATCCGATGTTTGGTGTGGAATCATGAACGATCAACCGTACACCGTACGGAATTTAACGATTTCTTGGCGATTTCGCGGGTGCATAAACGGGGCTGGGAAAATTTTATTTCAACTCGGCCTAATTCATACACGGAAAGAGTCGATTACAATATTCTCAAAAACCGAGGGCGTATCTAATCGTTTCGACGATGCACGGTTCCACCGAATAAATGGTCGTAGTTAAATGTGTACTCGGACTAAATCCTCGCCCAGCAGATCGCGTGACTTGATGAAATAAGGCAATGACGAACGGCCTTAAACCACCTTCTGCAAAGTGTCGTGACGCTCTTCAGACGTAGTTCTGCATGCAGGGACTATGTTGACACACACACTCACACACACACACGCGCATAGTTTGATTCAAACACGAGGAGGTAAATGAAAGTAAAAATATGTTTTTATCCACACGATTGCCCAAATCTAAACATTGCGACATAGAACGATAACTTTTCATCGATGTCTTAAGAACAGCGTGTCAACCTTCACTGGAATAATGCATGTATCGTGTCTGTCTGACGTACCTTATCTACAACGTACCGTATCTACAAACGTGGAGAGCATAGGATCATAAAACTGTTGCGCTTTCAGCATTGTCGGGTTTTTCTTGTCCATGAAAAGTAGCGAGTAGAAAATACGTAACTGTTATTAAAATATTGTGATCGAGTAGGCGGTAGATTATTAAAACTTTCACCATACTAAGCCGCGTTTCTTCTATAAGTTATTTTTCTAGCCCGGCTGCCAGGGATTGCTATGATTCAAGCTACCCACTTCGGCGCCTCCTACACTCTCATATAACACAAGAGAGTTTTAATTGAAACGATCAATTACTTCCAGCCGATAGAAGCTCGGCTCTATCGAATTGTTCCGCGGTACCTACCATTAATGAAATGCACGCGGTGATTTTTCAGCTCTGCACTTTTTATCCCCATCAACTCGAACTTGACCGTATGAATTTGCAATTATGGATTCCAAAAAACATTTCTGCAGCTGACTATACGAGCAATTTTTAGAAAAACGACCACGATGCTTATCAACAGAATTACGCAACGACGTACACGATATCACTAACCGCTATGTTTTAATAACCCAAGAAAATTGCCGAGATAAGAATTTCGCACGAGAAATACCTTGTACTTCGTTCACCGATACCGCATATCGACAATTAATATACATAATGAGATTTTGGCCTAGTCGAGGAAGTCAAGGCAACATATCCTCTGTTTATTGACTAATTTTTAATATCGTTGCCGATTATGATCAGCCGGATAATAATCAGGCGAAGCGAATACCAGCATGATCAGGTGTGTAGCTGAATATGGGGGGGGAGAAGATGTCTTGTGCAATAATTCCAATTGATCCGAGTGTAGGTACTGTCAACGGACGATAAGCTCTTCTTCGACATGAATTTACATCGGGGCATAGAATTTACGAGGGAAGAGAAACAAGAGGAGTGTCACTCCAAGTATAGTGGATAATCCATTCGGCACACAATAACCTACCGATGCTGACGGGTGCCCTGCAGGACAGTGAAGACCGTCGAATACGCTGGTACTCCTGCAGAGGCTACAAGCTTCCTTATATCATGCCATGTCTGCAGGTGGCGATCAGACATCAGGGCGGACGTTGATCTGCTCCGATTCCAACACTGGTCGTATTCGTTGTCGTCGTCGTCGTCGTGATGCGGGCGAGTCGAATTATGACTGGGTTCACATTGAACGAATACTCATCGGACGTAGCAACGTTAACTCAAGTCTGACGGAAGCATTCCTCGGGCCCGTATCGTCGTCATGTCTTCTCCGATTTACGATAGGCGAAAACTGCGGAACTGTGTTTGAAAAACTTTGGCAATCTCCTACCGGCACTTCCTCAGGACCGAATTGGAATCTATTTTTGAACGGATAGACCCTAACTCGTCCGCCCAGCACCCGGTACTCACTCTCCGAATGCAGAGTGGAGTCACTAAGCGGTCTAGGGCGCCGCGACGGACGCCGTCTCAAAACTCGACGCCAGCGCAGGCGCCATGTTTCTCGATCGATCGACTACCCTGATACTGTGCAATGGTGGTGGTGGTCGCGATGTCGTCCTCGGGGTATCACAGCCGTTTCAGGCCGCTCCAGAGTCCATCGGGAACCAAGGATTGAGCCGAAAAAGTTCCCACCTTGAGGCCTGCGGAAGAGCGTCGGAAGTCGTTGCAGCCTCTAATGGTTTCGAGATATCAACCACATTCGAATCGTAGGATATCACACTTTGAAGAGAACCACACGCGCTGTGCTGGTGTGATAAGGCGACTCAGTTTTTCCGACTTTCGATGATCAATGTAACGCTCTGGCCAGGCTGCAGTCGTGTATTCCTGCATAGCCGAAATATAGGGATGCATGAGAGATAACGGGGCACGATAGTACCAGGCGCTGGGTTCAACCTCGTATAGACGTAGTCGTTGCTACTGAAATATTACCGGCAACTTATACTCTCCCACCAGTGTAGGTATACTATCTCTCAATGTTCTGCGATGCGGAGTTGAGCTGGTTATAGCGGATATCTAAGAAGTATACAAACAAAGGTTAACGATTACATGAACGGTATAGTTGTCCTCAATTTAATGATAACGGCTAAATGCTCAACTTATATAATATTATACAGCAATTTTCATCAACTGCTGGAGGTATACGTATTATTTGCCAGCAAACGCAGACAGAAAGCAAACTCAAGAGGCAAATTATGTGAATAATCACTCTTTCCCGTGATTAGGTCTGGACGCTTTCCTCTGTACGATTTATCTCGGAATACACACTTAAGCACTGGCATTTCAGATGGAGATAATATACGCGTCGGTGACTTGTTAACCCTCGAGGCGATACAACTATCTACATTCCTCCGCCCACCAGCATAATTGCCGCCAAATCCTTTCATGCACATCTGTATACGAAAAGCCTGATTCAGGAGAGGTTTAGAAGTACGGGTTTGGCGTTTCGAGTCGAAAATCTTTCACCCTTGTCAGAAGTAATAGGCTTAAACGGCTCGAGGATTGGGTTTGGTAATCAGTGAAATACTTTTTGGGGAATTGGAACATCCGGGGTGCCGCGACCCAGCTTAATCTAAATGTAAAATCCGGTTGCCAAAAGAAAGAGGAAAGCGACTTTTATACCGTGTCTAAAACCTGCAAGTTGCGAAAAGATAAGAAAATTACAAATAAAGGTAAAACACAAAAGACGATACTTTATTAGTAAATATGTACAATCAATTACCACAACAATTAAACTTTAGGTATCGGTTAGAAGTTCGAACCGTGTTGCGATGTAGGAAATGCACGAAACTGATTGACCGATAGGTGCGTCATGGTGCCTCCATATTATTCCTTGTAACTTTCAAGGTGACAGAAGTATGAACTTATCTGACAATCAGGTTTCAGTTGCACAGAAATACTTTGTTCTCTAAATCACGATCGTCGTTAATGCAACGTTTCATTCCGTTCGAACCACGTTGATTTCTGCTGAAAATAAACGCTGCATTTTATTCAAGTCATTAAGAATGACTATGAGGGCGAATACGATGAAAAAAGAGGCTGACCGCATCCTGCGTATACAGTAACGACCCTGGAAACTGCGCGCTTTCTAGGGCGAATTATGTCGCGAACTGACCGATAGTAAGTTACTGAAACGTTGACCACAAGCGTTGATTAACGCATTGCGGTAAACAGACGATGTTTGTAGAGTAGATGAATTAACAAGTGATTCCTTATCATGGGTAGGACAGAAGTCAGAAACGAGGTCTCCGTCCTAAGTCGGACTCATCACGCTGCACGTAACGCAGTATAAAACGGTTCGATTACCTTGGAGAACAAACATCCCGTCCAACGTCCGTGCGGTTCTGAACTGTTGGGCAAGCGAGCTGTCGTAGCTTTCGAGGGTTTGCCGAACCTCTGGACTCCAGTTCCAGAATATCAGCATCTGCTTCCTGGACTCGAGATCGGTCTGAAGGTACTTAAGATTCTTCGCTACCGTTGCGTCGATGCGATACACGTGACGACCGTCCAGAACAACCGGAAGAGTTTCCCCGCTCAATTTGCACCTGTGTGAAAGATCGTGGATGTTGACATGAGCCGAGTTGACCACGTGGTATCACAACCATCGCTAGTCTCTCGAAACGAGATTATAAACATCGACGAGGTGAATGAACCTATGGAAATTTCACCTCCGACCTCTTGGCACCGATTCGGTATCCGTACGTGAATTCAAATCGTAGTATAAATTTCGAAAAGCGCAAGCTTATATATTTGGTATTTCTATGCAAGCTCTGGAAATTGAGAGGAGATCCGATCCGGGGATAAGCCACAAGGCTATACGGAGTTCATGCTATCCGGTCGAAATGGGAACGAACTCAGTGAAATAAAATTGAAACTTGTTCGACAATCGGAGAGTGGAATCTTGTTATGAAAGTCTCGAAAAGTTTCCCGTACTAATCGTTCGCGGAGGGATTGTTACTACCGTTTAGTGCAGCGAGTGTAACAGAGATTAAACATGGTGTCGAGTAAAAAATCTGTAACGAATTAAAAGACATTTTCAAGTTATTCAAGGACATTAAAAATATAATATTTCCAGGGCATAAGAAAAATTCAAGGATAGTCTCCAGTACTTTTGAAGGATAAGCAAAATTGAGACCATATGATAAGACTTGCCTGTAGATAACTTGCTCCCGCAGATATTCAGCCGCTGGAAAACTCAGGGATTGCCTCGGCGTTATTATCAGTATACTGATGCCGTCGACCGTTTCTTCCTGGACCAGAACTCCCGGACGAGCCGTAAAGTATAAGAGTAGCACGAGGTTTACCACAATTCCAATAATCATCCCGTCCTCGAGGCTCAGGAAAACACAGGAGACCAGCGTCACCGTCAACGGCATCAAATCGATCTCTGAGAACATGAGGTTTATTCCGGTTTTTCAGCGCGACAATTTCACCTGTCTAATCAGCCAACGCTGTGTTCGAAATCGCGAGTGGACTACTCGATAGCGATCAGGATTATAGAGGTCGGTCAATACCGCGTACATCGAACAATTTATTCGAAAGCTCGTTGACCCGTAATTTCCCGGTATCTAGGTACCTAATCGGTAAATGAACTGGCCGACAATTAAGGCCGACAGAGTATGGAGGACCCTTCAACGGCAGACTCAGCCACAATGGTGAAATGGAAAGGTGAACGTATGCGTTTGCGGTTGAAGTACGTTTAAAGGTTTACCTCCTTCCTCATACATCTAGGACAAATCGATTTATCGACCCGACGCCATACGCCGTTAAAAAGCCGACGTTCCTCGTAAAAAATACATTTGATCGTCAATTTTTTGTGTAATGGTGTATACATAAAAGGTATACACAATTGATCAACGAGACGATCGAACGTTGAAGGTGGACATGGAACTCTTTTTACGGAAGTATCGATCGATGGCGAAGCAAAGGATCAGGAATCCGCGGGTACCTAGTCGAACAAACGTGCAAGCTTCGAACTCACTCTTAGTCCTCCAGAGTACCCTGAACGTCTCGAAATCCAGCATGTAGTACATGGCGACGATGATGACCGCAGCGAGGCTGGTCTTTGGAATGAACTCGAAGGTCGAAGTGAGGACTCCACAGGCCAGTAGGATCAGGGCGCCGGTGACGATGCCCCCCATTTGCGTTTGGACTCCTGACGCATTGTTGACAGCCGTCCGAGTGAAGCTTCCGGTAACCGGCATGGAGCGAAAAAAGCTGCCGAGGATGTTGCAGACTCCAAGAGCGGTCATTTCCTGGGTGGCATCCAAGGGACGTCCCTTGGCTGGGAAGCGAGTGTAAATACCAATTGTGAATTGTTGAAGAAATGTAAACCGTCGCTTATCTTATTCAAGCTTTGATCAACTCACCGAAGGTCTTCGCGATTGCGATGTTCTCGAGTACGGCTATAAGCGGCAGGGAGATCAGGCTGCTCCCAAATCCCTTGACGATGGTTGGGAAATCGCTCGTCTGATTGTTGTAGGTGATCGAGAAGGGGGGTGGAACAAAGGGTGGAAGGCCCTCGGTAATTTTTCCGGTAAGTTTAAACGGCTGGAGGTCATTGAGGTAGAGAAGGTAGGCGACTAGGGTGGCGAGAATAACGACAACGGCATTCCGCGCCAAGCAGATGACCCACATAGTCTTCCTCCAAAAGTTTCCACTACGATTTCCGGGAAGGTTCTGCCGCGCAAAAAAATTCCGGGGTGTTAATTTGAGATAATGGGAATCAAATCCTTGGACTACTATGGACGCGGCTGCGCAAAAAATACTGTGTATTAGCAATTGGTCCGCCGTTTTTACACCCCGTCGACGCCACCTGTTGGATCCTGAAACTAGGCCGTTGTACGGACGGCGTTAGGAAAGCGCTGGAAATTTATGACCGATTTTTTCGACCCGCGCCACCCTCGTTTAATTGGTTTCGGGTCGTCGCTGTGGCAGAGCCTGTTTCTTGCTCCAGTCGTGAAAAGTAAAAAGGAAAAAAGAAAAGAAACCATCACGGGAGACACGGTAGAAAGAATGTACGTGATCAACGAGAAAAGCGCTCGCGATCTAACAAAGAAGGTACCCTGCAAGGTCGACCTCTCCGATTTAATTTCTTTTGTAATATGTTACGGTAGACTAAATACTAAGCGATACGTCTTTTCTCTTTTCATCTGCCATTAAACACTTTAAGGGGGTGAAACCACCATCCAAAGTAAGGCGTGTCATGGGGCGATTGGGGCAGTTTTTTTTTTTCAATTGAGAAAATTACACTTTTCACTTCTCGTTATGAGAAAACTTTCCCATTTGGATTGGTTAAGAAATAATTATGTTCCTGTGGGTGAAACTGCCAAATCATCCCTTGACATGCCTTACTTTGTAGGGTGGTTTCCACCCCCTTAAAGCGTTCAATGCCGGATGAAAAAAAAAATACGCGTCGCTTAGTTTTCAGTCTTTTATAACGTATTACAAAAGAAATCAAGTCGGAGATATTGACCTGCGATACCTTCCGCTTAAGACGTGGCAAACGGTAAGGAAGGGACAACCCTTCAGCTGTCTCACCTTGAGTCCGACAAGCAGGAGGATCGATACAACGCCCAGCAAAGTATCCCAGAGACTGGTATCCGTGATGTTCTCAAATACTCCGACAATCGATTCGACGAATCCACTTCCGCTCACCGTTATTCCCAACAATGATTTCAGCTGGGAAGACCCGATTGTTACGGCTGCGGCGTTTGTGAAGCCGGATATAACCGGCATGCTTATGAAATCCACCAAAAAACCCATGTGGAGAATACCAAGTAGGAATATTATGCAGCCGGACAAGAAGCACATAAGTACCTGTTTAAAATTTGCGTAAATTCACGGTTAAGGGGATGTTGTAGTCGGTCCTTACCGACCGAGTAAAGTGTCACTTGTTTTCTGACAATTGTCACTGACAATTAACGAAACAAGTGACATTCGTCGCCGTCGATAACCACTGACTATGAGACCACGTAGAGTGAAACAAACTTTCCCACATTATACTCACAGCACCGTCTGCTCCATACTTCGTGACACTCGATTGAACCATAAGAGCCATGATAGCCGTTGGTCCTATGGTGATGTCCTTGCTGCCGCCGAGTATCAGATAGACGAAACAGCCCATAAAACCGCTGTAAAGTCCGTACTGAAATCGAAACGAATAACAAGTCGTCATTTCTGGACGCAGGATTACGGGGTGTACTGATTTTTAGGATTTTTTTAATAAGGAAATGAAAACGTTTGGGGCAATTTCAGTTTGAGGGCTTTGGTATTTATAGTTTTAAGAACATCGTTCAATTTTTACATTGAATTTAATAACAAAATGGCGGCATGGCGCATAAAAGTAGCGAAGCTTGAAGGAGCTTTTTGGAAATGATCGATGTCGGGATAAGTAATTCACTCTTTCTAACCTGAGCGGGTAGTCCGGCAACAACTGCATAAGCTATTCCCTGAGGAATCGCAGTTAGTCCCACGGTGAGACCGGCCATTGCATCCTGGAATAGTTTATTCCACGTGTAGAGTGGCAGCCATGCGACGATCGGTATCCTGCGCCGAAGCAATTCCTTCGGGTCACATTTCTGAGACGCCATTTCCCTGCCTGAAAAAAAAAAATCGGTTCGCAGCATGTATCAATAATCAAGAATCAAGATTAAGATTTGTCGTTGTATTTAGAAGGTTATATGCGGTGTGCGTGAATAATTTGATTGAATACACAAAGCACTTTCGAGATTAGAGAAAGAAATCTGAACTCCGTTATCGCCTTTAATAACCAATTATATCTTCATCCGAATTTATTTTAAAGGACCCTTGTTTTGTATCTATGTAATTTTATCAATCTGGTAGAGCTTTCGCGATCGCTTCAACGATACAACATCGGATTGTGATCAAACACGAGTTATAACTGGAGCTTTTACACCGTGGCGGTATCGTAAATTGATAAAGGACAGTTTCCCAGGTATTGTGTATTGTAAAACTTTACTAAATCAACACGATAACATACAATAATTAAGAATTATCGTCGTCGTTGCTTGATTAAAAATTTTATTAATCAATGCTGATCTATTAAAAACAGCGAATACGTGTATTCCGATTACCTGAATGAAATCAAGTGTACTTACTTAAACTTAAACGCATTTTCTCCCACCAATTACGGTGTAAATAATCGTGTGACGTTGATTTTCAGTCGATCACAAAACCGTAAACTATTACTCCCAATGCTCACAAATCTGACTTTATAAATCTTCCGGATAGCCTGACTATTTTTTTCACAGAAATTATAACTAACGAACAAACTACGAGACTACATAATTATACACACATATGTAACGACACTTGTAACCTTCCAGCCGAATTCACGCATCGTCAAGCAAAACATATAGTACTTAAAAAACACACATAAGTAACGAAAAAATTAAGAAACAATTTAGCACCGGATTTTATTTTTTTTTTATTCAACTAACCTTCGAAATTAAACTTGTACATACAATATTATTACACGATTGTTATTCATACTAGTGCGAAATTTTGTTGACTAAGCGGAGAATAAAAAAAAAACAAAAAAACAGCAGTCTTATATCTTCATCGGCAGTCGTCCGTCCACTCTGGAAGACTAAACAATTTCTCAAACGTAGATTTTAATCAAACAGCAGCTGTAACGCAGATCTTTCAAGTCCGTAACGTTTATTCGCGTTACGATAGAAAAAAGAAAGCAGTCAGACCAGTTTCTACGACTGAAAACCGCGGGAGTTTCGAATTGCGGATATCTTCGGGATTCGAAATTCGAATACCGCGGGTTTTAGCTGCTCATCCGTAAGTCGGAAAAATCGAAATACTACGCTGTATTTTATTTTTCTTTACCTTTCTCGCCGACGGACGCGACAACCTTCCGCATATTCATGGATCTCTTGGCGTATAAGTCTTGAAAGTCCGATCACGAGGCGAGATTAATTACGCAGAAAAAACCGGCAGCTCTTCGGCAGCAACGCACCGTGTGAATTCACTTGGACTATTGACAGTACGATTCCTCGTCTACAAAGAACAAAGATTTGACCCACGAAACTCGAGTGTCGAAATAGCAGTGGCGTCGCTATCGCTGGGACTTTGCAGGTTTTTACTGATAAAGAAAGTCCGGTAAAGACTGTTAATTGTATCTGTCAAAAACAGCGAAACACTGCGGGATGCGGAGAAACTGGAAGGCTTTATAAGTAATGGTAAAATTTACGCTGACAATTAACTTCCCAAACTTACACAGTTTCGCAGTTTGATGATTTTCCCCCGTCTTCTCGCTCTTCGTCGGCCATACGATTCCAGCATTGAATTCCTCCATTATTTCCCTATCAGTTCCTGCAGCGCGGTGTGAAATCGAGAAGTAAAAAAAAAAAAAAAATGAATTTTCTTATTTTCCTGTCCCTACTACGCAGACTTTTTAACCAGCGTTTCACCGCAATTTTTGATTCATTCGTTATTGATTGAATTATCTGCTTTATATCAGTTTCCTCGCGGTTTGGGTAGAATTTCAATACAACTATAATCAACCGATAATCAACGCCATGACTTGCGGCTAACTTTATATACGCTATTAGAAACGAAAACACGTTCAGACGGAATACCGAAGGAGAGGGAGAAAGAAGAACAAAAACAAAACTTATCGACAAGAAGAGGGCCCCGAAATTTTTTGTAACGTGGTTGACTGAACTAGAGATAAACTTAGATTACATACAGCCGGTTTATTTTATTACATTATTATACTCTGCAAAGACTCGAGCGGGCCGCAGTCGAGTTATCATTCTCATTGAGGAACGTACATTGTATATATACATGTGGGTGTTAACAATCGACAACAAAAAAAAAAAAAAAAAAAAGAAATAATCAAAAAAAAATTAAGACGGAGGATAATCTGTACGAAATTGACCTACTGCGCGTTTTTATAGAGGGATTAATAAATACAACGTTGGCATGATTTTAAAAGTCGTGTTTTTTGATACTCGGATTACACACCGGTTAAAAACAAAAATTATTATTCAACGTTTTTTATCCGAAATTTAGTTCACTTGCAATTACCGTGCGGTGAGTTTTGACGTTTAGAATTGAAATTAATGTGTCAAATAATTAGAACGTCATAAATCACTGCAATGTGGATTCTCAATCTCGAGATTATAATTAATTCATTCTACGCAATAGGCTGTAATTATTTCCTAAAACGGAGTGAGTACGGTAATAATTGTCAGATACTGGTACACGTATAACAATATCGACGATATTCTGCACCGAGAGTAAACGTCGAGGTGTCGAAGAAGAGAAATTAACAATTGTTGTTACTGAAA
Source organism: Neodiprion lecontei (assembly GCF_021901455.1). Classification (NCBI taxonomy): domain Eukaryota; kingdom Metazoa; phylum Arthropoda; class Insecta; order Hymenoptera; family Diprionidae; genus Neodiprion; species Neodiprion lecontei. Next base: position 3,838,770 of record NC_060261.1, on the reverse strand, counting down.
ACACGCCGCGCATTGACTACGTCAATTTCCTTTCTGTTTTTTTTTTTTCTTTCATCACACTTTTGCTTTTCCTATCGTTATCAACGTAGGCGGTTTTTTTCTGTCCGTATTTAATACTCACGAGTGGGAACTGCATAGTAGGACATAGTTTACCGGGACTTATATTCCGTAGCACTAACTCGTGCAGCACACGACGGTTAAAACGCATTAAAAGCATACACTGCAAAATTCCTCGTCTCCTCCAGCCAAATAATATTATATGATATTATATTATATTATATTATATTATATTATATAATCATACGAATAGCGATCGCTATTCTTTACATGTATAAATGGATTTTATTATCAACGTCGTGTTTTTCGCGTTTCAGGTGTGTTGCGATACGACGATCACTTTTCAAATATTTGTAATTTAAACAGATGCCGATGCCGAATGTTGCATCGATCCGCGATCATCCGTTTTTGCGCGCAAGAAAGCTGGCGAGACACTGATACAAGTATGTTTCTATCCACTCTCGTGAATTGTTGAATTTTAGTTGAAATATCCAGCAGCTAAAGAAGATATCGACGTGGTTATATATACGAGGCACGGTATATTATAATATAGGATTCACGTTGGCTGGATACGCCGTGAATTGTCATTATACGGACTGGCAATAGTGCAAATTATGAGAAATGATCACGTTGCGTAATTTTAATGCCGTGTACTTATTGTACATATTGCAAGTTAGTATGTGTCGCACATTATTTCACTTACCATCCGCGGAAACGAAACGTTGTAATTTACTCGAGATACATTATACAAGGTTTGCTTTGCACGAATCACTCACGCCGGAAGTAGTATTAATTTATAACCGGAAACCTTTCCCTCTCTCTTCTCCGGTGTAATATTTGAAAGAGTAAAACGAAAGAAAATAAAAAAACAATTGACACGATTCGATTCCAGGCGATAAAAGAAAAAATGAAATCATTGATATCTCTACAAGTTTATTTCTTTCAACCTCACGAGAATTAGATAATTGTCACATATTCAATGCATTGTACAGACATTTAAGTTGAAATTTCATCCAGTTGTATACAGGATAAAATGAAAACTTGAAACTGTAATGAAAATGACAAATTGATCGATAATTTTTCATCAAAGAAAAATGTTGTTTCTTTTTTTCTATTTCTGAGACGTATTAATTTTATAACAGTTTAGAAAACCGGTTACAGTTTAACAACACACTGTTTTAATATCGATAAGCGATCGATATTAATATAATTCTGAACACTTACTCGTGTGTAATTAGGTGTGTAAGACGAGAACGCTCTGCTGATATGTTACGATCATAGTACGACACTTCGATTGACGTTCGGCAGAGTGCAGTCATGAGAACGGATTATAAACATGCAACAAACAAGAGTCTGTAAAGCTGATAATGATTTTTTATCCTCGCTCTAACGTCTCTACGTCTATAACCACAGATTATATTATTATACGTACGGATCTGTATAATACCTTATCTCATCCCAAACGTGACACCGCTGCGTCACGCTATACTTGGCTCTTAACCCTGATGCAACAGTTATACTCGTTTCGAGAAAATAAAAAAAAATTGGAACGAGGACTGTTCACTCGGTGGAAATGAGGCATGGTCCGTTTCTGAATATAGGTATTAGATCTGATTGACCGATTCCTCTCATAGAAAGTCTCGAAACAGTATAACGAGTAGGCACGAGTCGATCGGTGTTACTCCAAGTCCACTTTTCACGGACGGAACATTTCGCATCTCGGGTCTGCAAAACTGCTCACTGCTCTATTCCAAACAGCTGGAATATCCTTTCTTCGATTTCATTCTACTTCAGGTTGATATTCGCAAAGTACGAACAAAGCGATCCATTCGAGCGTTGCATAAAGGCATGTATACATATATATATATTTACAACTTGTCGTTGTACAGTCCTTGAGCACCGCTTCGGACACCGAGGGCTATTATTATAAACCTCTCGCGGTGTAAAATCCTGCTGAGAATCAACGACCATACATCAAATGGAGCCTCAGCAGCAGCTAATGAACGTTCGCCTGAAATATAAGGTCAGATTTCCGATAGATCCCTACGGTAAATCCTGTTCCATTCTACACACCGTGTGTTCAATATTATGCACACTCGAGGCTAATCAGCGCCTAGATCAAGGCGCACGTAATACTGGTCTAGAACCTGAAGCAACTTATCAATATTCATCGCTGTTGGAGTCCCTGCGATTTCCTTTGGACAAAGAACGGATCGAAGGATAGCGCACAACGATGTGGATATCGGTATTCAGTCGTCTGATATATTTCTTTTCATCGATCAATAAAATCAACTTGGCCTGGCAGTCACGTTTGCAATATCAAAGTTACGTAGCAAATCGCGTGTACGTTAAACTTATTTACGTATAGATCTATCTATGATAATTTGATCGGGAAATGTGCAGAGAGTTCCACTCCACGAGTACAATTTCATATAACCGCATAGATTGACGAGACCTAAGGATCGATGGATCCTTGGGTACAATAACGGCGAGGGTCGGTCATCACTCATCCTGATCCTGCGGAATCGAGTCGTGACGTATAGAGTTTTACGACACTTGATGGAATGATAAGAATGCAATGTCAACGGTGGAGGAGATAAATATTTATTCGATTGTGGTCGACGAAGCGTTTACTTCACAGGTGTGGGTACTCGACTCCTATGCAGCTAGCGATAGCTTCGAATAACCCAACAGCGATATCTTATTGGTCTATTTACCGCGGTGTATCTACCTACGTTGGGTTACAATAGAATGCCTCCATCCATGGAGAACGCGGATGGAAAGCCACGGCTCCTGCAGAGATTGTTGTGTAGTATTGTTATACCTACACACCTATTCAGTACTACCGAGTTATTAATTGTGGGCAGTATCGCTACTGGTCAATGTCACGGCTGTCTCTCTCCTCGGTTTCTCGTTTTTGATCGATCATAAGAAAAGGGGAGGAAGTAGAGAGGAGGAGTAGAAGAAAAATTAGAGGGATAAACGAATCCGACAATCGTCAGATGATATATTTGATAAGCAGCCGGCTCCTGGAATATCATGTGTATAAACAGCTCGAGTTTGGCTTTGGTAAGTGTAATAAATACCCACAAGTTAGGTATTATCACCGGTCAATAAGAATTTTAACTATCGTTTACAGATATCAAATTTTCATTTCTGACACGTAACTGATAAAGAAAAAAAGATTTTTATTAGATTAGGTTTGCTTTTGTAGAAATTAGAACCATATTTCGGATTTTAAGAAAAATTATCTATTTTCTCAAACATTTATTGTAAATAGCAACTAAACAAATTTCAGTTTTGAATTTAAATCAATTTTATTCAAAAATAATGATTAATCACGTGTTAATATTTGAATATATAAATTTTCAGTCTACGAATCGAATGATAACCAAAATCTTCGTTTATTACTTGTAAAGTTTTCTTTTGTCTTTTTTATGTTAATAAATAAGTATTGAAGTTTTTGGTTCATAGCTAACAAAGATAAAAGCAAACTTTATGAGTAATAAATGAAGATTTTGGGTATTATTCGATGTAAAGAATCCAAATTTATTTATTTATTTATAAACTCGAAAAATAATTTGTTTTTTGTTGCCCCGTGTTATACGTGACGTTAGAATTCTTCCGCGTAACAAATCATCAGCGCAAATGTATGATGTAATGTATAACAAATTATTACAAAAAGAGCCAGAGAGCTGAGCTCCTTTACCGATCCCGGATCTTCAACTGACCTGCTGAATTAAATCGTTCGCATGTATATCGCAATAATCGTTAACTTGTTATTCCCTGAAGCACTCCGGGCTAAACCCGGTCATTTGAATGCTTAATCTCTTCGTATATTATGCCTTATACAGACAAATTATTCGAGTATCTACTCGACCGTTAATATTATTCTAACTTATTCATTCGGTTCTTTAAAACCCTTTTTTGTCTCCGTCCGGGGGTAGAACGATTTATACCAGAAACGGATTGTCGCGACTTGAGAAAGCGGCATAAATTTGAATTGAAAAATAAACAAATGAACGAAAGAATCCCCACCATAACAATTATCCATATCCTAGGTATATTACGTGTCGCGTACAATGTAAAGTTGAAAAATTACCAAAATATATTCGGAACTAGATGCGCAAAAATTGAATTTGACCAGCGTTCCGATCCTAGGGAAATTTTGGGGGAAAAAGAATGTTAAAAAAGTCAATCGCAGTCGGTAGGACTCGAACCTACGCTCCCAGAGGGAATCTGATTTCTAGTCAGACGCCTTAACCACTCGGCCACGACTGCTGATTGAACGTTGTTTATTTATCAAGTTACTTATTCAAACAAATTGCTAAACACATGACTAGCTTGACGATAATAAATTTCTTCACCTCTCATCTTTGCCACGCAATTTCTAACGCGTTCGAGCGATACCTCGAGCAGGTTAACAAAATATACATCATTCACACGTGACTCAACGTGTCACAATTACAAGATAATATTTACATGCAACCGTCGTATCTCAACATTGTTATTGCTATAAATTAAATTATACGGAGCATGTACTCACGGAGCAATGGCGAAGGTTCCCCATCATTTTCTAATCGTACATCCGAAGACGGCATGTTGTTACGGAAATCGATAGACAGTACGGGGCGAGCGAAGTAATTTTTGTTGTTGTTTTTGTTATGATTATTACTATTACTATTACTAATATTATTATCATGCGAAAACTGATCAGCACCGCAGGTGTAAACGAGCAGCCGACGACGGGTACATTGTACTCTAGACTCTCGGATGCATCTGTTGGTATATGCTATACGTATATTCGCCTTGCAATGAATACATAACAATGAAATGGGTGACTAACTGTTTGCAATATTTAGTTCATTGCCAGTTCTTATCTGACCCCCGCGATGTGATGATCAGAATTCACAAGGTGGGGACCAAAGCTATGAACTGATATACGTTAATCAACCCACGCGTGGATGCGCGGATCTTCATTACCGACGGTGCAGTCATAGATCGCTGCAGCGAAAGTTCAAGACTCAAATTCGAATCTTCACGAACGATACCTTATTCGGGGGTTTTAGATAATCCAGGAATTCAAAATGGCGGATCGAGGGAACTCGAAATTGATTAAATTGGAGGAAAAATTGTAGCATTTCCGTTTAGGTACAGCGAAAATTTCGTTTAATCGATATCATCGGACATTTATACCCATTGTGCACGTTGTACAGTCATCGGCAATAAATCATAAGTTGATCTGACCGAAGTCTCCGCAAAGGTGACTCGATCGTAATCCGTTTAATCGCAAGGTATTACGCGATGCTCAACGGTTGAATTAACGCGAAATAATAGGTATACATATATATGTAGCTGTACAGAATTCTCAATTCGCAACGCTTCGTTGGTTAGCTTACGTATAGGTATGTATACGTGTATATCGCAATGTCGATTAACAGCCGTATATACTATGTATACAGAAGTTTGCAGCTCCGCAGCCGAGTTTAGGCAACGATTATGTAACCCATCCAGGCCCAATGTATTACCAAATTACCGTGTGATACGAATTACAATTATACGAATACATATGAAATACCGCGTGGAGTACACTCACTGTTACATTTTCCATTTACTCACGTTTACCCAGCGAAACAATTCGCGAACGTAACCTGTAAGCAGTGTAGCATATGTACAACGGTGTTATATTTTATTAGAAAGTCGCGTGACACGCACGGATATTCCCAACAGATGACTGTGTTATACATGAGTCGCGTTAAACTGGAACGATACTGCGACACTTTATCGAAGCATGTCAAAACTGCATGAGCAACTGCAATATCCTTGGGGCAAGAAAATCTGTGTAATCCTGCGCGAACATGACATTGTTATGGAAGTTGGACCGAGCTACGTTTCAAACAACTTTCAAACCCGCTACCCGCCGAGTAGAACAAAAACGTCGATGAGAAGAAAAAAACCGTTGAAAAAATACTCAGTCAAAAAGACTGCCGAAACCCGGGATTGAACCGGGGACATTTAGATCTTCAGTCTAACGCTCTCCCAACTGAGCTATTTCGGCGGATAAGGAGAGTTGCAGTCAAATTGCTGGAAAATCTTGCATCCCGGAATTGCGTAACTCGATTAATTTTAAATTGCAATAAAACCGTCGAGCTCTGATAAAAGTTGCACTTTCAATAATGTATAATTATTATGTTTTCTATTGGACTTGGTTACTGTAAATAATCGCGGAAGTGGATAATGATGATGCGTAACTGAGCGAAATGAGCAATGACTTCAATCAGGTATCACGATACGGTAAACACTGCGTTTCACGGATACGCTTTGTACTCGCATTGATAATAAGTTGAATTAATATGAGTCGAAATAAGGGTTATTTATCGGAAATACACAGCGATGAAACGAGTGATGCGACGCCTGATTCTCGGCGTAATCGGCAATCGGATTGTTTCTAAGTAATTTGGGTTGCTGGTTGCAAGGCGCAAAAGCTCAGCGATGAGCATCTTGTATTATAATTACGAATGCATAAGCGGTTCAACTGTTTCACGATCAGTGGTTCTCAACTCCGTGATTACCGACACCTCACGTCGTTTGAGTACCCGTGTCTCGACTTTGTAATCATGAGATACTTGATGCGAGAAATCGTTGATAGAAAACAGCACGAATTCATTGTCGAGTAATTTGTGTGTTATAAGCAAAGAATGAGAATCGAACGAAAGCATTGACGAGAGAATGCAAGGAATCTCTTGCAACACGGCAAATCGTACGGCACGCAGCTGAAAATATGTGCTTACAGGTATGTAATATATTACATGGAGATTAGGCACGTACGAGCGATTACAAGAAATGCTTACGATGACGAAAAATGAACAGTCGAATAACACCGAGGAGAAACAATGCGCGAGAGATCCTTCTCGCTTGGAATGAAATTTGATTGTAAACTGTTTTGAAAAAACTGGGATAAACCGCAACTTCGCGGTATGCGACTTCAGAGCATTAATAGACGAACTGAAGAAAATAAGTGAAAAAAAATCGTACGACGAGGATGGGATTCGAACCCACGCGTGCAGAGCACATTGGATTAGCAGTCCAACGCCTTAACCACTCGGCCACCTCGTCCGATGATACGTATTCCTTTGCCAAATTATCTGACGGGTGAGCGACGACGATGTTTCGTTGTTTCGTTTGAAATTTGAACGCGACACGTGAACAAGGTAACGGCCTCGAACTTGCGCAACGAGAAAATTACTGCATCGCATTGTGCGCTATCAGTTCCGTCTCGCTGACTAACAACAACTGAAATTCTTCCGCATAATAGGATCGCATGCCAACGACGACGTCGGCGCAGCATCTGTTACACAGCTTCGATTACTTGCTGTTCTTGTCGAAATTAATCTTTCGCTGAATTATGGAAAATAGAAAACCGACTCCCTGCATGTGCGCATAACAATCAGAAATTGGCACTGTATACCTACGTACATTGCTGGGTAAAAAATACTTGGATAAATGTAAAATGCCTACAAAAACGTAACTAAAATCGGTAAATGTAAATAGTTACTTTGATAAAATTTAAAATTTTAAATGCAAAGCGACATTTGCATTTTAAATGCTCATTTTAAACAAAACCGTTTCAAATATTACCCAGCAATGTCTATACGTAATCGCTGAAACGGTTATAATACAGGTTCCTGCATCTATTTTATACGAGACTTGAGCATCCGTCAACGTAACAAGCCAGTTCCAAATCATCGCGTTTAACCGTTACATCGACGATGGACGCAGGTAATCAATTAGGTAGCAATTATCTATGCTGCACCGCAAGGCTTGTACAACGTGTATATAAATGAATACGGAATATACCGCTATATACAAAACCGTAATTAGATGTGCATTTCAGCTCAACACTCTGTATAGTATCGGTATGATGTTGTATTAGACAGGGTTGCAAAGTTTCACCGAGAAACGTTCAACGAACAACTTTATTTCGTCAAAATTTTCATCGATAATACCGTTTTTCGATCGAAATATTTCGAAATATTGACGTGATAGAAACAAAACAAAAAACACCAAATAACTCATTCTCTTACACTTTCAGGTTTTCCAGGACCTGAAACCTAGTTTTCTCCAGAAATTTTCCCAGTTCTAGTAAAGTTACTAAAACCTAAATCGTTCAGCTTGTTAACTCCGTATTCGGTTCAAATTCAATTCGAATTGAAGAAAAATATTACATACAAGAACGTCAGTTTAAGCCAAATTTGTTTCCTCGACGAAAGAAAAGTAAACTCGTTACCTCAAAAAATCATTTCAAATTCCCATGATAGAAAACTGGTATTTTAAAATTTTTTCCATGACTAAATTAAAAATCCCTAGACAATTCCAGCTTTTTCAGGCTTACCAGATGTATGGCCACCCTGTATCTAGACCGTCCATGTAAGGCATGATGTATCATATTTACATACGTAAATATTTACGTACATACTTTCTGCCTCGTGGTCTTGAACTTGATTCAATCCCCTCTGCAGTCGCGCTGCGAACTCATCGGCCTGAAATATCATCCGCGTATGCCGTGTTTTTTTCTGCGATGTTCGCTCGTTTCTTTAGTTTGAAATTTTTCCCGCCACATTTTATACTCGTATAAATCAAGCTGCTGCAATTGATCAGCGACAGAATCGCTAACGAGATAAACGATGAACAATGCGGTAAATAAACAGTTATCAGCGACAGTATAGAACATTAGTCTATAGGCATAACGATGATAATAACACGATACGATAGAATTGGTAATCGCGGGTATAAGGCAAACACACCGCTTGTATAATTCTCTCTTCTATATTGCGTCATTCTTTCACTTGTGGATTAAAGAGTCCGGCTTATGTATTCAAACTTTCACAAGCACGCGAATATACGTCGGTATGTTTAATGTTATACCTACATGTTTATAATATAGCTCGTGAACCGGTTCACAAGGATGATTAAGGCGCTGCAATGTACGTAATTCGCGCATTCCAGCGTATTATGTGCACGTACATTATCTTGCAAGCTCTTCGCTTTTCCCCATGTTTCGATTGAATAACGATATCATACGAGTATAATGGCTTATGGGTATAATGTGCGTACAAAGAATTGCAAAAACGCTGCTGAATCATCAATTTTTAAAAGACTAATGCAACATACATCATAATACATATTTCACGTATTCGCATTCCGTTATACAATTCATTGTAGAGCGTATAATTCTAAGGTGTCTTGCGATCAAGCGTTGCGTTTATTTTTATACAGCCATATGCCTTCGTTTTCTCATCGTCAGCTGTATAATGTCTGTATAAACATTATTTACAAGTATCATAGGAGGTCTTTATATTCGTATATAAATAATATAAATAACCGAATGCTTCGACGTATACAATACTTTTCCAATACGCATTAATTGTACAGTTTGAACACAGCGTATAATAAATGCTAGCACGGTATTTCTGAATCTTAAATGACGAAGGTATGTTACGATTGTAAACAGACTGTAAATACCGTGCTGTTCTCGTTTATTATTTTTTCTTTCTTCGTGACTTTTTCTAACAAATAAAACTCCGGCAGGCATGGACATGTCCGTCGCATAAATATTCTTTCACGGTAAATGATGTACCTACTTTTCTCTTTCACATTCATCGATAGTGTTCGAAAATATATGACATACAATTTTCGCTGTACAAAAGAATTACGTATACACGTATGTCTGTCGATACTCGTGTGCAAAAAAATATTCTCGTTACATAAGACGTGAGTGTACCATAGAAATTTCGTGAATATTCAATGCCAACTTACAAATAAATATAAACGTTGAAAGGTGTCTCGTGCTTAGTACTGTAATGGTACATTATGTACCTATTCGCATGAATATGCATCTCTTATCGCGTACGTACAGAATACATAAAAAAGACTGAAAGATTTCCGGCAGTTATTACATAAAGAATGAGAAATTGCAAATACACGTGCGTTTTATGCTGTAACCGCAGGATTACATAAGACATTTGTATTTTATTATATTAAGTGGTAGACAAAATACGCACGTTTATAACATGTGTAACAAGTATGAATGCTTTTTTTGTAATTTTCTATTTCAAATAAAACACAACATTTTTTTTCCATACATCCGCAGTCAGTAAACGCGATGGAATTTGAAATAACGCGTGGATCGTATAAAGACTCATTTTACTCATGCTAATAATTCTTTACAAAGACGTTTCTTTTTCCGTCAAATTATTGTTAGCAAATTTCTGTACGTCAGGGATGTAATAAGAAATTTCTCAGCACGTATAATAATAATAATATTAATAATAATAATTCAAACCCTGATCGTATCATCGCGATATCGGGATTGTTTGATTTGTATGTAGATAATATATAATATGAACGTCAAGGGAATGATGATAACATCTGGAATGATCGGCGATTCCGATTCATCCCGATAATTAATCTTTATTTCGATACCGTAGTCTTACAATTAATTGATGACGAAGACGATGCGACGGCAATGAAAATAATTTCAAAATAATTCAGAATGTTTCCCATATCAAGAAGGCGCCGTGGCTTAGTTGGTTAAAGCGCCTGTCTAGTAAACAGGAGATCGGGGGTTCGAATCCCCCCGGGGCCTCGTATATCGATTATTTTTTCAATCCGCGATTGTTTTTTTTTTTTTTTTCTACCGTATGTATATTCAACGTTTTGTCGATTAAAATTTTCACCCATCAATTTGTACACACGCTTCGAAAAATATCAGAACGATACAAAAGATGTGTATATCAATTGTTTCAGATCGATATGACGAATGAATTCTAACCCAGTCGATTTGTACAGTAATATTCATCAACGCCTTAACCATCCGGCTAACTTGTTTTCGACTCGAAACAAAATGCGAGTTCGATTCTATACAAATTATGTGACGATGACTCCCATTCTCTCACGTCAGCCGTGCATCGACAGTCATTGTCACAAAATACGTATAGAATCGAACTTGCATTTTGTTTCGGACCGAAAACAAGTTAGTCGGAAGGTTAAGGCGTTAATGAATATTACTGTACAGAAAAAGTATCTGAAATTTCAATTTTACGATACGACGATTGTCCTTTTTTAATTTTATTTGGGGGGGGGGGGGGGGGTATCAATAAAAATCTAGAATTTCGACCAGATTCGGCAATAGCTTCGTCCGCCATTTTGAATTTATAGTTTAAGTCAGTAAATATCAAGTCGGAGACAAAACATTGTCATTACCAAAGTTATACGGAATTAGATATCCTGCACAAGTTCGGTTATGACCATTTTTAGTAAAAAATTGAAAATTGCCGGGTTATCTGAGAAAAATTAACTCTCATTAAATTCAAGATGGCTGTCAAAGCTTTAGTTTTAGACTACCGATATGAACCCCCCTCACAACGTTTAAAAAAAGTTAATAATGGTATCAATCGACAATCGACATTTCAAATCTACATTCCGCACTGAGAAAAATTTCATTTGTCATAGTAAGTAGAAAAATTCGGTAAAACAGGTATCGTTAAAAAAAACTGTTTGAATATTGTTGGAATTACGAAAAACGAGGTACGCCTAACCATTTTACGCTACTGTCGATCCTTTTCTGGTTATTTCAACGCAAAATCAGTTTCTTCGGTTTACTCTACTTTTTTAGTTAAACAAGGCTTTAACGTTAATTTATCGTTGCACGAGCGTTAAATTTTCGCAACAGTTGCCAGAAAATATAGCAAAATCGATCGTAATGAGAAAGAATAGCGACGGATACTAGAGTTTCCGGTAACAGCTAGAAAACTAATTTTCATTTTCTACCTCGAACTATATTTTTCGATTGTGGTAAAAAATGAAAATAGTTAAGGACGGAGCGGTAACCGGAACTAAAAATTTCTCTCAGTGCGACTGGACTACATATTTATGCCCTGTAACATCGGCCGTCGAAACGACGCGACATGTTATATCACGTATACCTACGTGTATGTAATAGCTGTATAGAGACGAAAATTGTTGTTTATCTATATCAGCAGATCATTCCATACCCTGCACATGATTATACTTATACACGCAGACCCGTTTCAAATCAATTGCAATTGATTATTGCACCCTGTCACATTTCACAAGCTGATAATTAGCTGGGATAGTACCTACGAGATGAGCCTGAGACTCGGTATGTGAACATACTTACATGCATGGCGATGCATACACGTACAGGTATATAACCTATTCCAGCTGATATTGTAGTTGCATGACCGTGGATCGCGTTACAACCTTGGCGAATTCAACGCAATTCCTGAGAGTGCCGGCGCATGGCGGCCGGTCATTCTTAATTGGTTCGTAGTAGGTAAACCGGGTGCATTTCCTCCAACGACGACAGCAAAAATATACGACATAGTTCTTTACTTTGCGTTATAAAAGAAATTCACGTGTTAAAGGATGTGAAGAAAAATCCCATCTCGGTAGGTATATTTTAATCACCGTTCAACTTTCTTTCTCATACATATATGTTAGGGTCGTTCACTTTTTGACTTTTTTTTTTAAGCTGGGCCAGTAGAATAATTTGTAACAAAATACGGTTAAAAAAAAAATTGTCGTAAAACCTGGAGGAGGTGGAAAAATATTTAGAGGTCGCTACCAATTATTGTAATATTTTTTATTTATTTTTATGTGTATACCTTACGGACTTATATATATGCATATATATTAGTTTATTTATGTTTTTTTTTTTTTTTTTCTGTATCGTGGTCCAATTAATCGTTCACCAATCAACGGCAAACTGGTTCCTAACAATTCCGCAGTTGGCTGTCCTCGTCTTTTATCCGAAAGATTAATCGTCTCGGAGAAATTTGGATAACAGTTTTTTTTCACCGAAACAGGATTATCGCATCAACTTTAATGTCCCTGTTTCGTTTTCGGTACTGATTGTTTTTGAACAATGATTAACTGGATCACGATACGAATAAAATGAACTAACATGAGGTGTAGACATAAAAATAAATAAAAATTAATACAATAATTGGAAGCGACTTTTAAATATTTTCCTACCTCCCCCAGGTTTTACGACAATTAGATTTCCTCAGTATTTGTCGCAAATTTTTCGAATGGAACCTCAAAAAAATTAAAAAATGAACCACCCTGATGGAGATACACATGTATCTATATATATATATATACATACTATTCCAACCCTGTTATACGGTTCTTAATTGTCTGCACAAACGCATCACAAGCAACCATGCAACAGGTATACCGCATACATGTCTACGTATGTAAATAATGTCGGTAACCGGAAATGGCTATTTATGCATACACATTCCCATCAATGCTCTCCGGATTTAATCTCGACAAATCAGGTGTGTGTGTGTGTGTGTGTGTTTGTGTATGTATACGGATATACTGGAGGTACATAAAGAATAAATTATTATGTAATACAACCGCTCCTGCGGCCGATTAACGTTGTCTAATAATAAAAATAATAATTCAACTTCCACGGGAAGTTCCTTGAGAGATCCAGGGGGCGATAAAAGAATAGGGAGAATAAAAAATATAAATACGAATACACGCAGAGGCTCGATATTTCGTTTTATCTCCGATGCAAACCGTGTACCTGTTACAGGTATAATCACTTTTTGATCAACGATCCGCAAGTATTATATACGTATAATACATATATTGTGGAAGTATAGCTGTATATAAAAGTTTGCACAAATCCTCGTGCGGATTCTCTGCAAACATTGTGTAAATATGTATGTAATACACATGCCTTGGTTAGTAAATGAAAAGTAAAAAAAAGTTTATGTACAGCGTGTGTTTATTCGTAACAGTAGACTGGTATCAAAAATAGGAGAATTTAAAACCAGTTTATCAAACACGCGATAGAACTAACTGAATATCATCCGGGATGATTAATTGAATATGCGATAATTATATGTGAGCGCCTGGGGCGAAATAAAATTGAGAAGAAGAGAACGATGAGAAATGAATTTAACGCTTTATTGTTATTATATATAGGCGATCATGAAACCACAACGTATAAAGTGCGACAGACTAGAACTGGACATTCTTCAAGGATGAATGGTCCCCACAGTCCGAATCAGAAGTTGTAGGAGAAGGGAAAAAAAAAACGTTGTAAAAAAAAAAAAATCTCCAGCAATGCTAATTGCGCTCATGATTTTCTAGGCGAATGAAACAACATTATCACAGCTACTATAATGTAATACAAATGGATGTAAGAACGTTTGAATAACACAGAAGCTAATCGCTTGATATCGGCAGTTGAAAAAAAAGGTTTTAGAATTAAAATTTTCAAAATTATTAACCTTCGGTGTTATTTATCGGATTCTAATATTTGTTGGGCTCATTTTTGCACTGAAACAACAGAGTCTAATCAATTGTTCGAACATTCGAGACGCAAAATCTTAATGTTCAGATCACACGAATCTCACCTCGTGTTGTACAAATTTGCTCAAATCCATCTCTACTTCACGGTGATATACCTATGTTGTTTCATTCGTGTTCCCCATAATCGGGAAAATAATACCGGTGAAAATAACTTAAACGGGTTTTCCTACTTTCCTAACTTTCGATTCGTACCCACCGTTTATTATAAGTAGCTATTTTTCTATTGCTCGGCAGCTTTTCCTTACAATGTTAAAAATTTCTCTACGAAACTTCCCGCACTGTATCGAAAGTTTCATTCGTAAATCAAAAGTTCGCTCTACATTCAATTTATAAATACAGTAAATTTACTACACAATTTAGTAAATTCAAATTGCTTTATTCTGTTTTACATTATAAATTTTAATAAAGTTTAATGCAAATACATAATAATTTACGTAGACTGCGAGAATTTTTTAGTTCCGGTTACCGCGCGGTCCTTAACTGTTTTCATTTTTTACCACAATCGAAGAATATAATTCTAGGTAGAAAATGAAAATTAGTTTTCTAGCTGTTACCGGAAACTCTAGTATCCGTTGCTATTCTTTCTCATTACGATCGCTGTTGCTATATTTTCTTGCAACTGTTGCGAAAATTTAACGCTCGTGCAACGATAAATTGACGTTAAAGCCTTGTTTAACTAAAAAAGTAGAGTGAACCTCAGAAACTGATTTTGCGTTGCAATAACCAAAAAAGGATCGACAATAGCGCAAAATGGTTAGGCGTACCTCGTTTTTCGTAATTCCAACAATATTCAAACAGTTTTTTTAACGATACCCGTTTTACTAAATTTTTCTCAGTGCAGCCACACCGATTTTTTAAATTTGACTACGGACTTTTGTACAGTAAATTTACAATAATAATTAATGATTACGGAATACGTGGATAATTAACGACAAGTCTACCAGACCGCTGGTCGTAGTCGTCGTAGGTATCGCGACGACGAGCACGTGGCTGTGTTTTGAGAGTAACGCGCATGCGCGTTGGATCGTTGGATCGTTGGATTGGGTTTAGTGACAGGTAAATTTTCACCTGTCACCCCTGCCAGTTCTCAGTTGCAGTCGGCGCCTCGATTCGGTCTGTAACAGCGGTATATTAGCGTTGGACTCCGGCTGGAAATCCGATTTCGAAGCAACGAATTCGATCGATAATTATATCTTTGAAAAAATACAAGTATCTCCTTAAATCCGTATAACAGTGTGGGAAATAATTTTGAATCTCGACTGTAAAAGGTATAACGATACGTGAATTATAAATATTAATTTTTGTATAACAACCGATTGTTTGATCAAGTGCGCTGCAGAGATGTAACGGTGTTTAATTAAATTCTACCGTACACTTAAGCTACGGTGTTATTTTTTTTTTTCCCCCCCCTCCCCCCAATTTTTATTTCCGCTCAAACATATCGGTTAATTATACAAACCCTAATCGATATCTAAAATATACCTGCATAAATATCACATGTTAATGTGAATAACACAGTGACGTCGTACAACGTTTTTGGGTTGTTTAAAGAATTAGGTTTGTGTATCTCTTCCTAACAGATACGGAACAAATCTTATCACATACCCGATCGTAACTAACAACAAATCGAATCTGGTGTGCAGTGTAAAGTTATTAAGGCGTGCATAGTAACACTATAATGTAAATAAAATTTAGCGAATAATCGATGCGGGAATAATCTTCGGATATAATCAGGTATGTATTAAATTGCGTTAAATTGAAAAAAAAAAAAAAAATAAAACAAAATTGCATCAAATCGATCGCCAAGATCTCGTCTGCGCAGTGCAGATATCGTTTTAAAAATTATTACAGCGAGTCGATTTACTGCTGTGCCGATCGACACGTGGCACCGATCGAAGATCGATCAAACAAACCGATCGGCTGTATCCGCTTCAGCGACGGTTTTATAAGCGAATTAATCACTGGCATGGGAATGCGTTTGGAGTTTGAAACAGCAGCGTTTAAAACGTTAAAATCGAAACGAACACTCTTTCCCGCAGCAATAATGATAGCTGCGGACAGCGGTCCGAAAATTTAGGATGAAAACACCCGCAGGGTTCGGCTCAAATATCTGATTCTTAGAAATGAAAATTTTCGTTTCCTAACTATCTACGACGAACCATCAATAGGAAGGCTGTCGTGACGTCAGCAGAGGGATCGTCTTGCCCGCAGGAATTCGAGCTCGGGATGTTTTCTCCGGACGATAGACGTATAGATAAAAGTTCTAGAAACGTCGGGTGCGAAGGAATCCACAACGAGATTATAACTACCGGACGAACTTGAAACACGAAAGATTTTCAGCGTTGGGAAACTCGGAATCGAGTGAATTTTTTTATTTTAATAGAGTGTGAAAAACTGAAATACGAAGTGTAGCCGTAATTTCACCCGTTTAATTCTATCCTATAGAGAAAGCACGGGCGTCGTTTAGAAATATGTACATACCTACGTATTTACCATATACGTAGAATGTTGGCCTGACTGACTTACTGACTCGGGGAAACTTTCGAAGCACATGCCGCACGTGCAAATCTGCATCTTCTATTCCGTCGGCTATTCGACAAACTCGCGGCTCGTTTTCCAACCTGAATCCGATTCGCGCCTCGTTAGAGAGAGATAGGCGAGGATATTTATTATTTATTCCTTTACCTTATACAACTTTACGCCTCGATTGATTCGAGTTATTTCAACTGTAATATCGCCTTTATTTCAAGAGCCGTTGCCGAACGTTGTCGAGATTAATATTATACGCAATGTTGGAGAACTTTAATTAACTAAACGTAATTAGTCACGTTTCATCAGGTCCACTTTATATTTCTGTTGATAAATGTGACGCGAATTTCTGTAATTTTAACGTTCAATTTATAATCGCTGCCATTTTTTTTTTTTTTTTTTTTTCTTACCTCTTCTTCACTCGGCGGTACACTGAAAAATGTTTAATTAAATTCAAAAATTTTCGTCGATCCGCTGGGACATTTTTTTTTATTCAACCGTGTGTAAACGTTACATTATATCGCATCGCGAATATTATATACGAATTGTTTTACTACATGTATTCACGCGAACGTGTGTATAACTAATTGTGATTGTGACGCGGTAAGACGAAACTCTGAATATCTCCGAGCTTGTTTTTTCACCGACACTGAAAGCCGAGAACGAAGAGGAGACTGAATTCCACGGATTATTTCACCCATATCGATATTTAATTATAGCCGTAGGATCGTCTCGAGATCGAAATACTATAAAGGTAATTTTTCTTCAGGTTGATGTAAGTAGTGTTCGAATATCGGAAAGACTCGAGCTTTGCGCGTGTTCTTTTTTCTTCTCTTATCTTAATTACGGTCGTTGTATACTTGTATATACTCTGTTTCGAAGAATAATAATTAGCACCGTTCACCGTCATGATTGCCATTTCGGTCTGTATTACCTTGTGCCTTGTAATCCCGCAGAATTATCCGCAAATTGCGATCGTACGACGGAGATAAGCACGCTGTTAACTTTGGCAATATAAATATATATATATGTATATGTATAGACATCGTCGTTTCTTTCGATTGATAATTTTTACCAATACGTTTCTCAATAGCACAGACGAGTTTTAATGCTAATTGTCTTATGTGCCAATACCACGCTTGTACCGATTCAAATACGTGTCTCAATAACGCGATTGAGTAGAATAAAACCGAAGGTTTAATTTTTGAGTAAATATATAATATGGTAAAAGTTATTCCATCGGTATGGAAATAAAACGTGCGACGGTATGTGAAGATTCCAAGATTTGATAATAGTGCAAATTGTATTCCATAATGTCAAATCTGGCGAAACGAATGATTTCTTCATTCGAGATAAATAATTTTCCTGCAGTTTCACTGGATTTTTAACTCAGTTAATATTTCTTTTCTTTTCATTCATCGATATGAGAAGAAAATTTGTCGATATATTCAGTAAATTCGAACCAATCGTTTTGCTGTGTTCATAATTATGTGATCAAGATTAGAATTAACTTAGGCATAAGTTTACCGAAAATTAGACAATCGCTTTGAAAGAAAGCAATGATAAGGGTTGTGAGATTAATTTACATGAGATTAGGATCGGCCCACGGGCAGTCACACTGCGAAAACGAATGCGATAACCGACAATGGGAATTTCTAGTCTGTTAGTTATGCCTATGAGCTTTGAGTCGGTAGGAAATGGAATTGCAGTCTCTGAATGTTGGAAAAGGTTGATCGGCGTTCACATCACCGTTCCTGACCTCAGAAACTTCTTTCGTTGTTTTAATCATCAGGGTGATCAGGGGACTTTGTCAATGACATTTGACTAAGGTATGAGAAATCAATTTAAAGATGATTAACCATTGAATACAGGGATAACGGTAAATACCAGGTATAAGGAACTAGAAACGATCCGGCAAGAAAAGTATTACGCACAATATAATACCCATATCAATGTCAAAATCTATTGAAGACATTTCGCACCGAGTCGATCTCCTCTAAGCGTAATTCGAAACTACTATTCGACAAAGACCGTTAGCACAAAATATACGTTTAAATAAATTAACGAGCATTAATTTTACCGTTAAACAAGCATTCAAAGTGAAACTTGTGAGCTTGCCAACCGATCGCTGTTTTAAGCCGTTTTGAGCAGGGTGCAAACTGCGGTTTTTATACACACGTAACATATATTATACACATATTTGTGTGTGTACAGTTCAAATTGGTCAACGTGATGATTACCCTCCAATGACTAATTTGCGCAGTACTTCTATTTATGGATGTAGTTGGAAAATAGATTTCATGCTAAATACACAATTACTACAGGGATTCCCCTTTTATTTTTGCTTTTTGCAGATCGTTGACAAATTATTCGTCGAGGAAATAGTAATTAAGGGGGTGAAACGGAGTGCAAGAAAAACAAATCTCGGTACAATGGAATCCCCCTGAATTTTGTCGGTGCAGGAAATTCTTGCCAAACGACTAGGTACCGAACCACGGTCTAAAAATTAGTCCGAAGCAGACGCTATACTACGTTCAACAAACCGTCCATCTCTTCAGCAATGACCAAGTACAGTGTCACGGACGAGGATCAAAACGAGGACGCGAGGCAAGTTAGACTGACGGGCTTCACTCCCGCCGGAAATCCAAATCCCCCATCGACCGCTGATGACGATCATCACACACAGTCTCAACCGGAAATCGGTGACAGACTCAGCGCTCCCGCACCTCAGGAAGCCTCCAAGATCACTTTCGGCACTCCTGGTAATTAATAGTTTTATAGTCATAAATCGAATAACCGAATGGATTGGAAGTAAAATTAGTAAATAAAAACGACCACAAATCGTGGATCTATACCCTATGCAGTGTAACGCGTTGCAGCCTCATGAAATTCGTTTGAGGCAAAAGACTCGGACAAATTCTTCAGGTTTGTTAATCGGATGTTCCATCTTCGATAAAGCTACTGGATTAATCATGATCAAAACAACACCATTGATTAGCTGTCACCCTGTCGGTTTGCCACTGCATGTGTGTACAAGTATTTCACAGCATGTTTTGCACGATTGATATTCTCGAGTGAAAATTTCTATCAAATATAGTATGTGGCTGATATAGGTGCATAAATACACCGGTCGGAAGACCCGGCAAGTGTGAACGTCGTCTGTAACTTCCTTCGTTTTTCCTTCTTCAGCATTCGACGATGTGGAACGAGGCCTCGCGTGTTCATCGGGAGCAAAATGGGTCTGTCACCGGATACGAAGATCGTGCACGAAGAAGATACTTTATAGAAGAATACCGATATTCGAATGGCTACCAAAGTACAACAGAGGGTATGCGGTGAACGATTTGGTCGCCGGTCTGACGGTCGGTCTCACTGTAATTCCGCAAGCCATTGCCTACGCAAGTGTAGCCGGAGTTCCTCCGCAGGTATTTTTCCCCCTCATGAGCCTTGATGTTCGTTTTTTGTTTTAAGGAGTTATACCTAGTCAGGAGGCCGTGAAAAAGCGATTTTTCAAGGATTTTTCACGAAGAGACGTTTCAATTTAATAATATTAAAATTTATACGCACATTGGGGTAACATGAAAGTCCATTTTGATATTTTTCATTGGTGAAAACAAATGTGCGCGTAACTTCGAGAATACTTGTCGGATCAACATGAAATTTTCTGTGCATATACTTAAATATATGTATCTACATGTCATTACGATAATGAAATTTTTTTTTAATAGAATTTTGAAAAATCCTGACCAAGTTAATAACCCTTTAATGATTTTCTCAAAACCACTTCGAATCGTTTCAGTACGGTCTCTACTCCTCCTTCATGGCTTGCTTCGTTTACACGATATTGGGCCCGTGCAAAGACGTGCCTGTCGGCCCAACAGCGATACTGGCTATCCTGACCAAAGAAACTTTACACAAAGCTAATCTCGGTCCGGAGTTCGCTATCCTGTTGACGTTTGTCTCGGGCTGCGTGATGTTGTTGATGGGCATTCTACAGCTGGGTAAGTCCGAAGGCGAATCCCGATAAAGAAACGACCGCGCTTAAAATTCATGCTTTCCACTTTTCTCCTGCGACAGGTTTCTTGATAGACTTCATATCCGGCCCTGTTTCGGTTGGCTTCACCTCTGCGGCAGCGATTATAATCGCAACATCCCAAGTTAAGGATATTCTCGGGCTGAATTTTACGGCAGCGAAATTCTTACACGTCTGGCAATCCATCTTCGAACACATCTCGGAAACCCGGCTGTGGGACGCTGTTCTCGGTGTCGTCTGCATGATAGTTCTTCTACTCCTCAGGGTAAGCTCGCCAAGTGAAACTATATATTCATTTGATATGGCGGTGTCATCACCTGTCGAGATAAATATAAATGTAAACAACAACTCTCAGCAGCCTGTGAAGCTATAATTGCACCTTGCTCCAATTTTGTCTATTTGTTAAAGGAGTTATTTATCCCGCGTTAACTTGTGGAGGTACAATCTTGCGACATAATATCGTGCGTAGGCTCGATTGCGTTAAAAATTAGGAGGAAATTGAATGACCGTATTTCAAATCATCGCATCGCAGTACCGTGTACATACCTAGATGTGTAATGTTTATCCTCGAATTGTTCATATTATACCTACGAGTACAATCAATGAATGACCACCAATTGTGACGCAGAAATTAAAGGACCTCCCGATCACACCAAAGGACGCTAAGGAGCCGACGCCGTTCCAGAAATCAATTCTCAGTTGCCTGTGGTTCATATCAACGTCCAGGAACATATTGATAGTGGTTATCTGCAGCGTTGGCTGTTACTTGATCGAAACCCACGCCGGCACTTCGCCCGTCGTCCTTACCGGCTACGTTAAGCCTGGATTGCCCAGCTTCGAAACGCCGCCCTTCACTGGGGTTGGTGGGAACGAAACTTTCCTCCATTTCGCCGACACCCTCTCGGCTCTCGGATCCGGATGCTTCGTTTTGCCGCTCCTCAGCCTCCTCGAGAGCATCGCCATATCCAAAGTATTCTGTAAGTTTAAAAGCAATTTTCTGAAAATCTCGTTCGTAATAACTCGAGCATGTTTTACGCATTCTTCCATTCGTGTTTTCCGTGCTCGAAGTATGCGCGAAGTAAATAAGTCTTTTCTGTACTCCACGCATGCGCTGTCGCGAACAAATCTGACCAATCTGACGTTACGCGATCCTAACCTCAATTTCGTACTTGGTGGGAAAAACGCGTAACATTCTCTTGTAATAAAGAATCCCGTGCAACAAGGAGGCGACGGTCTTTTCGCCTCGCATATTTTCAATATTCGTCTTCGACTCACCTACGACTCATATTGCAAATAAAACTTACGCTCGGCTCGGAAAGACCGAGTTTGCCACCTTGTTGCACAATCTACTTTTCGACAAACCTCATCATCCAAATCGTATTTACCCCGGTTTCCTACCTTCTTCTTCTTCTTACTTCATCAAAATTTCCAATAATCCACGGACAATTCTATATACCAGCCGGATTCATTCAATTTCCTCCAGCTGGCTTAAAAAGTCAGTTCGCGAATTGGAATAATTTCCCCGGGGGATTGATACATGATCGTCGATATCCATACTGCATACATACATTATATATATATACATACCTATATCATGAGTAGACGAATAGTTTGTTAAGGTGTATGAGTTCCATCTTTACGTACGTTTGTCACGTGATGTATAAATTATTCTTTAGATCACGGCGTACAAACGTGTTCCTATTTAAAATTAAGTTATCCATACATGACCTGCACATACCTGTGTATGTATTATACCTATGCGAGAGAACTGGATCCGCGAAAAAAAGAAGATAAAATATAAGAACGTCATGAGCAATATTGATATGAGATGTAAATATTTCAAAGGCGAAGGTCACCGATTACAGACGTTTCATTCTCTTTTCTCGACAACTTCCTCTACGTTTGCATATATTATTATATATTACAGATACGTATTACCGAATTTCAATTATCGTCGCGAAATAAATTTCGTCTCCGCATTTTTACAGCCAATGGCAAGCAGATTGACGCGACGCAGGAGATGTTGGCCCTGGGCGCCTGCAACATGGTTTCGGCGTTCGTATCATCGATACCAGTTACAGGCGGCTTGAGCCGCGGTGCCGTCAACAATGCTTCCGGGGTTAAAACGACGATGGGCGGTGTTTACACCGGGCTAATGGTCCTCCTATCGCTGCAATTTTTAACACCGTACTTCTACTATATACCCAAAACCGCTCTGGCAGCGGTAATCATAGCGGCGGTTGTCTTCATGGTCGAGTTTCACGTTATCAAACCGATGTGGAGAACAAAAAGTAAGGCGATATATTACACAGGATGGGCAAACAAACAAAAAAAAAACCCGGGACCGATTTGAAAGATAAATAAAATGAAAACGTGTTGACCGATTTTCGAAAACTTTTTTTTTCGCTCGAAAGTAGAAGAAGAACAAGTTTTCAGAAGAAAAACAGGTTTCGAAAAAGTGGGATATAGGAAAAAATTATTATTCAAAGAAAGTTTTCGGAAATCGGTCAACGCGTTCGGATTTTATTCACGTTTCTAATCGATCCCGATTTTTTTTTTTTTTTTTTGCCGACAGTGTGCACCGTTACTATTGTTATTTAAATTATTATTGTTATCGTTGACATTGACGGAATTACTCGTGTTTTGGAATCCTAAACTGGGTATGAATGGAATTACGTTTTGTATGTGAATGTAGCCCGGAAGTAAATATTACCGTAGTGCAAGAAACGTCTATTGAAATTATAGTCATTTTGTATAATACATTTTTTTTTTTTTATCTATCAATGACGTATTCAATAATTCGTGTGTATTAGTTTTGATCAACTCTTTTTCCATCCGCGAAGGAATAAATATCGTTAAATATCCCACTGACTTGACCTCAAAATCACCCATCTCTGCAACAGCGGAAAAAAAAAAAATGATTACAACCGCATTCAAATTTTACCGTCGTCTCCGACGAAGATTACAGTAAGCGGAAGTCTAAATGATATTAAATTTTTTACCACCACTTACGAATATATGCTGATTCAGTTCCTATTTATGCGGAATGTCAAACGATCAAGCGAAACCCGTAAATTACGGTTCTTTCGATATTTATTTGTTTCTATTTTGTTTTTATTTTTCAAGAAATCGACCTAATTCCGGCTTTCGCCACGTTTCTTTGCTGCTTATTCATAAGACTGGAATTGGGAATAGTTATCGGTATTGGAATCAACCTGTTGTTTCTTCTCTACGCTTCTGCCAGACCAACGCTCAACGTTCGCAAAGCAACGGTAAGTGAATTATCGGATTGTGATAAGAAAAAAAAAACAACAATGACCTAAAGGAAAAAGCAGGTTCAAAATAATATTATGAAATCGCCGAACGACATAATCGCATAGATCACAAAGAAACGACAAGGCAAGAAACATAAGGCATTCTAAATCGTTGTTTGCCAGTATTTTTGTTTAATATATCTATATATGTTGGCTAATAAGCAGCGTTTAATATCCCCGAGCAATGCGTGATGAGCAGTTTCACAACTTTGAAGAGGCGTTAAATTTGATCATCACGATAGCGTCTAAATATCTCTACTCTACTATAATTTTTATACCGCAGGCTTCGCGAGTTTTTGGAATACTATAATAATGTATATATTTTACGGCGTTGAAATATTAATTACTGTAAATTTCCAGCGTATGCGATATATTCTCGAATGCCTATGTGTGTATGTAATTGATTTCCTAAAAATATACGCCCATAAATTTAGAACACTCGTTCTTTTGGAATTCAAATTCTCCCATCACTTATATCCACGTTTTACAGAGCGCCAGTGGGTGTGAATACCTCGTAATTACACCTGACAGAAGCCTAGTCTTTCCAAGCGTCGAATATGTCAGGGCAATTGTCAGTAAACAGGGATTACGACAAGGAAAGACCGTCCCCGTTGTCATCGACTCGACTCACATACAAGCTGCCGATTTTACAGCCGCCAAGGTGAGAGTTTTCGGTATTCATAACAGATCGATATGCAAAATATAAGTGTGGCCAAGTTATTAATTCGATGTTGAATTTTTACACTCGAGTGAATACAGGTAGTAAATACTAGTTACGTTAAAAAATAATTTTCTGTCGTGTTTTAAAGGGTATCAAAATTCTCGTACAAGATTTTGCTAGTCGCGGACAGCCGCTGTTATTTCATAACTTGAAACCAAGCGTTGTGGAAATATTTCGCGGTGTAAAACCGTCCGATCTTCGATGCAGCGCAAGCGAAACGGAACTAAACGACTACCTCAAAGGTAAGAAATATAACGACGATAAATTTTGGATTTATCAGCGATATTTCAAAGCTACGTGACTAATAATTAACGTTGATTTAATTCATTTTAGAATTCTCCAACTTGTCAACGACTCCGGTAACGAGACACTGAGAATCTGAGGCCACTACAAGTATGTAAATACCTGGAGTAAGAATCTCAACTTTGCGGCGCGTCGTGCACTTAGAAAAATATTTAAATCTCCTACTATCGTGAATCTTTGATTTTACGAAATAATTCAGTTTCATCTGACTCGATGAAATAATTTCGTGCAAGAAACAGTTTCATCAAATTGACGAGATTATTGTACGGAATTATTTTATTGCTTTGTCGAAACTGCAAAGTCGGGACAATTTTTAAATAGCGTAAACTTAATTATTTCATTGAATCAAAGAATCAAGCTCAATGAATTTTTTTTCTCACGTGTATAATCGAGAAGTTCTTCGCTGTGGCAGTGAACGCCAGGTTACGCAACAGTATTAAAATACATATACTATATCTATACGTATACATATGCTCCTTGTACAGTAGGCAAAGATATTGAATATTATCCACAGAAGTGAATGCGGCGTAGAATAATTAGGATTATTGAAATATGGCTCAATAAAAAATGATAATGAAAACTCGTCATGGCGTCTATTTATCGTGACAAATACGCAGAACAGTAATTAGTTTAGGAATAACGAAGTCGCTCGCAATCGTTCATCACTAAACATGGTAAAACAGTCGACTTTACGTTCAAACAATCTCCCAACAATTTCTTGGGTACTTATAAAGTGGTCATAAAAATACGTCAGAGTAACATTGTTGTTTGTTACAAAACCAATTACTTCCTCGTTTTTCATTTATTCGAAAAAACAATTGGTTGCACAATCAGTTTTAAATTACTTCGACGTTATTGCTTTGGTTGCACCCCGGTCATTACCAAAGTTTAAACGGTAATAAAAATAAATTCATTTGGCTATAAAGATATCAGATGTCACGGCGACTGCAAATCAACTTTAGACGACACGTTAATTTGATAATGATACTAGAGTCGCACTATTTTAGGACTTATTTCAAAATTTAACCCGAAAAACTATGCATTTTAACAGAATAAAATGCTCACGGTGTGTCAAGTTCGAAAATCGCAAAAATACTTTGAAATCAAGACCTAACTCAGGGCCACCCTCTCAAAATTCTGTCACAATAAATTAGTGAAGCTCGTCAGTGCACTTGCAGTAATTAATTCCCATCTCTCGAGCCCCTCCGTCAGGTATTGCGACGTAAAAATCTGGATTCCCCTTGTACCTGTGGAAGAAAAGAAATCTACAACACGTTCTGCGCGGAGTTCGATGATATTTTTCGAACATTGTCTGAGCAAAATGAAAAATGGCAAATACAGATCCATGATTGTCAGATACGAACTTCTGTTTGATGTTTTTGATTAACTCGTCGACAGAGTCTTTTTTGACCAGGGTAACGGTGCAGCCTCCAAAGCCAGCACCAGTCAACCGGCTTCCCAGAACGCCGCGAATTTCTCTAGCTGCCGAAACAAGGCTGTCTAGTTCCTGGGACGAGACTTCATAGTCCTTTTGCAAAGAGTCGTGACTCTCATTCATCAGCTGTCCAAACTTAACAAACGAACCTTCTTCCAGAGCCTGTGCAGCAGCGACAGTTCTAGATATCTCAGTAATGACGTGACGGGCCCTTTTTATCAGCATCTCACAGACATTTTGCGCTTTCAAAACTAAAAAAATCGATTTAAACACATATGAACACAAATCGAGAGTCAGAATGTTGAATCGGCGATGAAATGACACGTAATTATTCACGGTCGTGCTTGTGTATATGAGTCTACGACCTGAATATCTGTGCAAAACTGATAACGCGTTATGCTCGATAATTTACTCTCTAAATCAGCAATGGTCGCCTCTCGCAGGCTCTTCAAATTCAGTCTTCTTGCAGCCACGTAACAGGCTTCTCGACGCTCAGTGTACTGGCTGCTGGAAAGTTTGTGCGGAGCGTTTGAATTCGTTATAAGAAAAACACAGTCCTCTTGAACCATTGGAATATGTTTTGTACTCAAATTTCTGCAGTCAAGAAGCAGGGCATGACCTTCCTTTCCCATTACCGATATAAACTGATCCATTATCCCACATGGAACCCCAGCAAACTCATGCTCGGCTTGCTGGCATGCTACGGCCTAAACAATAAGGAGGATATGCATATTCTCTACTTTTTACGTAACCCTCATAACGAGCTTCCCCACCAAGGACAAAAGAAGGTGAAAAAATGTCATCTTTACCTTGATATTGAGCTCTATAGTTCTGCAACCACTCAAAGCCTCCAATAAAGTGTATGTAGCAACCTCTAGGGCTGCGGAACTGCTCAAGCCAGCACCAACAGGCACGCTTGAAATAATGAGTGCATCAAATCCTGGCACATTGCCTGAAAAGGATATCAAGGGTATGAAAATCAGGAGTTATGCGTTTTTCCAATTGCATAACAACGAAATGAGTGGAAAAAAAAACACTATCTCTTTATCTATCGCTTATGCAACAGTACCATGCATTGAGTTATACTATTACGTAAACAACGAGTGCAATATAAATGTGTGGATATGTTTACAACCAGCAAGCTGCTGTGGGTTCATAAGATAATCTAGTATAATTCCGTGGCAAAGCTTATCAGAACATTGTTTTGTTTAGAGGTAGATTTACATTGATTATCAGTCATCGTAAATCTACATTTATAGATTGTATGATATAACAAGAATGAACTGCAGGTTTATATGAAGATGTATCCAGCTTATACCAACACGTGAAATTTGCAATTGGTCCTTTCACGTAGTTTGCCCATTTTGGTTCTCCAGATTTCATTTCATCCCGATTACTTATGTCAAACTCCGCTCGGTCTACGTGTCCAATAGACCCACTCATGGTTATAACAACGCATCTGTGAGATTGATTCGGTCTGGCTGCAATTACAGTTACCATTGGGAGTGCCTAAAGGATATGGATTGCAAATTTAATCATTGCACACAAAGTCTGGAAAAAAGTATACTTTATCTACTGCATCTCTACCGGCGCCATCAATCATTTGCAAAAATTGAACATGTACTGACAACGACTTCAACTAGTCTCTGGGAGTCTGTTATATAAACTATCTTGTTGGATAAGAAAAATTTTATAATAACGTGAAACCAGCTGCTTTAATATCATCGTCATAAGGTCACTAAGTATAATGATAGTGAATTGTGTACGAATTTTGCAGAAATTGGACAGAATTGTGGTCAAAAAAAATTGTACACTTAGCAACTTCGCAACTATTTGAATGAAAAAATCAAATGGCAAATCATTACCATCGGCAAAACGAATCCCTCGTTGTAATCTGTGTGCTCACCAATTAAATTTACTCGTCCAGGTGCACAAGCGCAAAATGTGGCATCTTCCCCAAATTCTTTAGCAAAGGCTTGAAGTGCTTTTACTCGAAGATCATTTTTGTCAGGTATAACAGTAGCCATTTTCAATTATACTTGAAACCTTTGACTTTGGAGACAACTGAAAGTAGTAAGCAAATTGACAAAATCTCTTACACGAGCAGCTGCAGTAAGAATTTTAGAACATCTGAGAAGATTTGTATTCTGATGTACGTCAATCGTAACTGCATTTCGGCACATATAATCCAAGAGTAAAATAACGCCGGCTAAAACTAAATTGCAAGAGCTATAGATAATGGGTTGAGGTCAAATGAACGGAGATTAAAATAAGCAGTTCTCACTGCTGGTGTGAAAATTTGTCGATCCATGAATTAAACTTACTGATTTACGAACATACAAAGAACTGTGGATGTTCCAAGACTTAACACCGACAGCAGGGTTGCCAGATGGCCGTTGCGAAACAGGGTCGGATTTAGGGGGGGGGGGGGGGGGGACAACCGGGGCTACAGCCCCGGGGCCTCCACGAAAGAGGGGCCCCTACAATTGAGACTTCGAAAAAAAAATTTTCAAATTCCAACTAGTATATAAATACTAGTAAAAATTTTTTTACGCTGTTTTCGCTTTTAGAAATTTTTCTGCCAAAAAAATATCTCAGACTGACGAATACGTACAATCACGCACCAGGACCAGAACGAGAAACGTGAGGTTGAATCCGCTTGATTACGGGAAAGCACAAGACGCAAATCTGTCACCGAAGGAGAAATACAAAGTATCCGCTTTTATCCCAGTGGTCGACCAGCTGTGCGTTTCGCTTACCGAAAGATTGCATGCTTATGAAACTGTACGTTCGAGATTTGGATTTCTCAATCACATCGACAAGATGGATGCTGAAAATCTGCACGCTGCAGCAGAAGCATTGGTGAAAATTTATCAGGATGATTTAGAACCTAGTCTTGGTAATGAGTTGGTTCAATTTGTATCTTTGATCGACTCATACAAAAAGGACTATGGAAAAGACCAATCTCCGGAACTATTTTACTACCAAATTCTCGAAGATCAAAATTTCAGAGCTACATTCCCAAACTTTGAAATTGCACTGAGAATGTATTTGGTTTTGATGGTATCAAATTGCACGGGAGAGCGCTCATTTTGAAAAATGAAAATTATAAAAAATAGGCTTCGAACCACGATGGGACAAAATCGTCTATCAAAGCTTTCTCTCCTGAGTATTGAAAGTGATCTACTCCGGGAACTGGATTTCAGCGAAATCATCAACGATTTTTCGGCAAAAACAGCTCGGAAGATTCCGTTCGTTAACGCTAGAATTTAATTTCAGATAATTCTCGTTTCCGATTATATTTATATGTTTGTTAAATAATAAAATAATCTATCCTTGGTTCCACAACAAATTATTCATTGAAAAGCTCAACGGAAAAAAATTGTCCACTTTATTTGGACCATAATTTGGGGCCAGGGGGCCTCCACTCCTTTGTTGCCCCGAAGCCTCTCGACCTCTAAATCGGCCCTGTTGCGAAAATATCGTACCAGGCTGCACAAATTTATCGTACACTGATCGTACGATGGTAAAAAAAATTATCGTCCTAATTATCGTCTATTATTATAAATTATCGTACTAAATTATGGACACAAGATAAACATGCACTACTAACAGTAAGAGAAAGGAGAAAACACTGGAAACAGAGAAGCCAATACATTGACGAGATCGAGTGATCGACCAATAACCGCCTAGCGAGCGGCCTAGCGCTTTATCGCTCTCTGTTGTTCTTGTTATTTGTTATTGTTCTCTGTGTCTGTATTTCAGTAATAACCTTGACGGCCATCTAGCGGGAAGAAAACTTATCACAAAAATACCGGCGTGACGTTCTGACGTATCAATTAAGGAGCAAAAAAAAATATCGGACAATCTCACATAATATGGTACAATTATCGTACAAATTAGTACGATAATCGTGTATCGTACGGACGGTAAATATATCGTACATGTACTATAGTTATCGTACGTATGGCAACCCTGACCGACAGTGACTTAGATTGATTTTCGTAATGTTGTTCGAACTGACGTAAACTGATAACTTAATTAAAAAACAATGTCGTCTGGTAGGAGGAAACCAAGGATATTGAGTGGTTACCGAAGTTCGAAAAGTTGTGATATAACGCGGAGGTACCAAATAAATCGTTCCTGATAAAAAGTATAATAGCGAGTACATAGAGGACGAGTAGTGCGCGAATGCATGGACGCTCAATAAACAAGCAGCTGTCGGTAAACATGACAATAAATGTCGTGAAAAGGGGGAAATACCTCAGATTTTAGCTGCGTGTATCATCGACGAGGAGGCCTAATCGTAACACTATGCAATGTCGGTCTCAGATCCTCTCATTAAGGAATTGAAAGGTAATTATCCGATAGTTCCTTTTTACCCCTCGGAGATACAGGTTATGTAACTCGGCCGTATTTTGTCGCTGTGAAAACTCGAGAGATTAACGTAATCGAATCAACTGGAACGTCAGATAAGTACTGATTAAATTTTTTTCACCTCTACGTCGGTCGAGCATTTTATCAGTTTCGATTAATGGATTTATATTATCGATCGATATTTTATTTTACTCCCCCCTTTTTCTTTCTACATATTTAATTTGAAAATAAGGTCAAGTGGCGCCCTCTCACGACCCGCCATCGGTACTAAAAAGTATTTAAAAATAGGATCAAAGCTTGAATCGTTTAACTAATCCGGTAATTGATTTAATGTAACTAGGCAATTACAGGAAATACACAAATTGTATGCTTTTTAATCTTGCAAGGCTGGACCAGAAAATTAACCGAATGTACGGGGAATATCGACGACAGCAATCCAGATTTACCGTCGTTTTGCAAAAGTCTGGAGAGATGCTTGCAAAAAGGTGTTCTGATGCGTATGAATGCTATAGGATTTCCAAAGTTAGCTGAAGCTTGGTACTGGATGGAAGAGGTTCTGGCTAAAAATCAAAGGTTTAAATATCTGACTGAATTCATTTTATGCAGGATTGAATGACTTGACTTTAATTGACTTTCTCTCACTTTAATTATACATACATGAATTGCGGATTGGTTGATGAGATAATGAATTTCAGCTACGCATACACTTCGGCCGTGGAGGCGGTCAAAGCGAACTGTAAAGTTCGCTCACCCGTTGGACGACTAAGGCTTTTGATTAGGATTTGTCTTACTCGTCAATGCCTTCATGTGCCTATCCAAATATTAGTAAGCATGCCAATAGAGAATTACGTATGATTATGATGCAAACTATTTTTTTTTTTCGTCAGGCAATTTTTCACGTGTACGTTGTTCGTGCATCTGTATAATAAGTACAACTTTCAACAGGCACAGAATAACTCCGCGTTTCCACTTGCCTTGGATTACTACGAACCCCAAAGCATTTTGGGCGATGAAATTTTAGGGGAAATACTACTATCCGTTTTGCTGCAGTGCGGTAAATTGAATTTTCGATTGAATTTGAAAAATGCCAGTTTCCTGGACGACACATGGCTGCTTCCTGAGTGCTCAGCTCTTGAACTCGTGCCTTGTAAGACAATGGGCATGTCGGTTTCGTAAGTTTAGATGATTAGATATTGATGATGCAAACGCATGTAACTTTAAGTAGCGTCAATCTCGTTCACGTAAACGCTCGATACTTATTAATAAAAATCTCTTCTTTACGTTTCTGTCCAGCTTCATAGAGGGGAAGGCTCTGGTCGTCAATTTAGACGAAAATTCAGTCGCTGCCGAAGATGTAAGAATATTTTGTAAAATCATATTTAGCTACAATGCATAAAATTATTTATAATCAATGCAATGGCATAATTATTGCGATACTCTTATCAGGACAAAATTGAGCTTGGAGATGTCTTGGATGAGATCAACGGAAACGTTATAACTGCTAGCGCCAAGGGAAGACTTGGAAAAATCATGAAAAAGGCAATAGGACAACCCATATCTCTTCATATCATTAAAGTATGGATCAAATGGTTATTTTTCCTATGACACGACTTACTAGTCAGGCACCGTCAATTGCGACGTATTGTTGACGTGATTTTACCACAGCAGTTTTATAACTGTTTTAGTATCGGTATAAACAATCCAGAGATGTTTACGGACCAATTGTTCACCTGATTCGCAGCTCAAATATCGATCATATGAAAAAATTACTACTCCAGAGAAGTCCGATTCTGAAACCCGATTGTATCGGAGATGATAAATCAGGGGTAAACAACTCTAATACAGAGAACGAACAGCTGAAAGCTGGATTCGTGCTCAAGTACTGCGGTTCTATTTCTACTGGAACGGAAGGTGATGTAAGACAGATCGAAAAAGCCATTTGGCGAATCTTAAAGTCTGAGGATTTCCAGTCGACAAGTGTCAGGTTCGAATGCTTGGAGATAGGAGTCAGAGTCACACGGGCAAACGATGATAATGTAAGTTTTATTTGGATCAACGAGATATTTAGCTTTAGCCATTGAGAGATATTTTTGTTCTAACTGTGTACTGTATGGTATTTCTAGATCATTTCGAAGCACAGCTATATGGAAATATCATCATGCGGGCGTACTGCTAATATTCCAGACTACTTTGCGTTCATTGCGGGGTAAGATAATTATCAAAGTTACGTGCAATTGTTGGTGAAAAATTGTAACAATTGTTATGTTATCTATCTTGTTTCAGAGACAAAAACTGTAACGTGGCGACAAAGTTCAATGCCTATATATTTTTCCATCACAACGAAGAAGAAGTACAAACAATTTTGCAGAGTTTAGGCCAAGGTTTCCAGCGAACACACTTTGCTGTATGAATGTTCGTTTACATTGTCAAATTTGGCTAGGGGTTGCCTAATATTCAAGCTTATGTAAAGGAAACAGGGCTGCCGTAACGGTGGCTAAATAATTCAACGCAGATTGACAAGCTGTTAATAAGAATACAATATATTCCATCAAGGAATTAAGAAAAACAACAATATATCAATTAATATGCGATATCAAAAGAATTTCAAATAAATGTATATTTTCTGCCTAATTTAACATGTACAATGTATACATCTTGTAGATACCGCGTTGATTTTAATCTTCGTGGTTTTTACAAAATAAAAATCAATTCCCCAATTTTAAGTGTACCTAGAAGATTTTGTTTCCTTAGTCTCTCGGCCGCTCAATTTTCCCTCAGATAAATTAACGCAGACTAAAATGGAACTTGATTCTGCACACAACGCATCGCTTCGAAATGAGGATACATACGATCGAAGTCCACGCAAAGAGGGCGCGTTTTTATTTTTGAATAATTGAAGCGAGCGAAGGAGAAGACAAACGAGATCGAAACAAAAACAAGAGGTTGAAAAAAAAGGGTTGCCACGGGGTGAAACTAAAAAACAAAAATGGGTCCCGAAGGGCCGAACGATGAAGGGCAGAGAATGGACCGCTTCGAAACGTCGAGAATCGCCTAAATCCCGGCGCGCGCGTCTTTAGGGTCAAGGCGCGATCGCCCGGCCATCGTTGGCGGTGAGTGTGCGCCGTAAGATTGGTTCTGTCATCCGTCGTCAGCTGCTCGGCTGTCGTCGGCAGCAGGCAAAGAGCCAGAGCGAGGCACCGAGCCGACGGCTGACCGCGGAGTGTGTGCGTATCTAGTGCGTATGCAACCGACCGTCTCAACGAACTAACCCCGGACCGATATAAGGATAGAAAACATGGCTGCGAACACGATGATTGAATATTTCTACGAGGACGTTATTTACCGCGTGGACAAGCGAGGTAACGTTGAGTTTGGCATCGTCATGGGAAACGACGACCCCGACTCATCGGACGAAAGTTCGGACAACGAGGAGAGTCCGAAGCGGAAACAGGGAGAGATCCACGCTGTCTGGCACCCCTCCGGCGTCGAGGAACTCGTCAATTCTAAGAAGGTGATAATTCCCGAACGAGCTACTCCTCCCAGCTCTCCTTTCCCACTTCATTCTGTTATCTCTATCTATCCCTATCACTCTCTCTCTTTCTCTTTCTCCCTTCTTACGCTACCCCTAAATCGGAATCGCTTGCCACCCGATCAATCAACCGGTTCGCTGCGTATAAGCTTTACTTTCACGTCATAAAATACCGCATATCCTACCGATATACACTTCAATCAACGTATCTGCAACTTGCCAAAATGAAGAAACGGCGCATAACATACTTCGCATTTCACTGGGCGCTAATTTTGAATTTCGAACATACCCGGAATGTTCACGATATTGAAGTTTGTAACGTTATCGTATCGAAACATTGGGGGAAAAATCACTATTTTCTTATTTTTACAATCACTTGGAAGGAAAAAGGATTTCAAAATATGAGTATGTTTTATTTTATTATGGTGTACTGAATTCAAATAATTCCAAAATCGCGAAGTAACGGTTTTTCCTCAGCATGAATCGTTATGAACTTTAACATGGTGAATGTTTCATCTAATTGAAACATGCTATTGTTAATTGGGCCGTAAAACATCGAATGTCTCGTCATTTTGCTCAAGATTATACCTTAACCTTTTTTTTAAGCCTCCCCATTGTTA
This sequence comes from Neodiprion lecontei, assembly GCF_021901455.1. NCBI lineage: Eukaryota > Metazoa > Arthropoda > Insecta > Hymenoptera > Diprionidae > Neodiprion > Neodiprion lecontei. The sequence continues at coordinate 3,803,440 of NC_060261.1, read as the reverse complement.
GGTAGTTGTTACATCAACCAATTATCCATTTGTTGTTTAATTTTTTTTTAGATACATCTGGCTGACAGATCACTGATGCCAGGTGACGTTGTACGTCGTATGATTAAGGGAAAGGACACCCAGAGAGGCTACTGTCGAGACATCGAATTAACCGCTTGTGTTCAAGTCATTGGAACTAAACAAATCTTGACTAATGTTAAAAGTGAAGATTTGGTGCCACTGGAGGTGCATAGCAGTTCGACGTTACTTTAACATCAGTTTTTACAGACATCCAATCTAGTCATGTCTGATGTCAATGTTGAAACGAGAGTATTTTTTGCAATACGATCTGTCCTAATGTCAGAATTCAACATTTGCAGGAATTTTCTACGGACATAGCCGTGTGCATGGATTCTTGGGTCGGTGGAATTAAGATGGTCCATTCAAAATTATGGCTGGCAATGCCGGATGGATCACGTTGTGTGATAAATGAAATAGATGCCTGTGCTCTGGAACAGTTTGAAGAAAAGCGAGAAAATGTAACGTGTAATTCAACACTGATCTGTGGAATGAGCATCGGATCAATTTCCGATACTTCAATGCTCACCTTATACCACCGATCCTTTTTTATTTCAGGATAACGATTTTCCACATTCCTCCGAATTCTATCCAGGTCAAAGCCTCTGGGGGCCGTTACATTGTCTGGAAGACGCGCAATGGATTTTGTGCACTAAGGAATTAAAGGCAAAGAGAAAGTTGAAGCCGCAAAAAATAACCAAAGTTGTTGTTGAGAAAATAGAGACTGATTCAATAGGAGTTCACTGGCAGTGCAGAGCCTACTCCAAAGACGGAGCTGGCACGGATCAGGTGCAACCAAAGTTTGTAGTGGAGGGTGAAGATCTCAAAAAATTAAAGCTCCTCAATGTATTTGAACCCTCGACACTACAAGTTGGGGATCGTAACTTTTACACCGTTAAGGAAAATGAAAATGTAATCAGCCGAGAACAGTGGAGAAAACAGCAAAGAGAAATTTTCAACGTACCAAAGCATGGCCCGCGGAAATCCCGGGTAAACGTTAGCGTTACCAAACCTGTTGACAATAAACCTATTATTCTGGATCGTCAAACATCCGAGCGATTGGAGGCTAATTTGGCCAACAATCCTGTCAACAATTCGCACAGTTCCTTGGCAAACAACAGTTTAATGCCACCACCACAAAATACCACTGCAGAAAGTTCCGATGATTGGGATACAGAAGATACAGGGTCACAAAGTGACACAGCTTCGGTTAGTAGGAAAAAATCTATGAGCAAGTTCAACGCAGATAGTTGTTTTTGTGAGCACAATAAAACCTACCTGCGCCTGTATAAAAATTACAGGTATCCAGCGGCTGTTCTAGCGTAGCGTCTATGGGCAAAAAAAAGAGAGGACCTGCCCTGATGACGAAGGTTCTGAAGAAAAAAAAGTTGTGCAAAGCAAAGAAGAAAGTTGCACCTGTTGCACTGATACCTGGAACGAAAATAGTCGTGGAAACTTTGTCGACGAGTACAAAAGCAAACGTAGTCTGGCAAGACGGGTCCGTCGAAATTGGTACTAACACACATACTTTCTTTTTCCATATTGAAACTCTGTGTCAATACATGACACTATACTGACAAGGTTTATCATCTATTCAGGTATTCCTTCCACCCAGTTGTATCCTATACATCACTTAGATGACCAAGAATTTTTCCCTGGTGACTTTGTCGTCGACCAAAAAGAGGAATCAAGAATGTATGGCGTCGTACAGAGCGTTGATCATCAAGGCAGAACGGCTAAAGTAAAATGGTTCAGAACATACACTTCAAGCCAAAGTCCTCAGTGAGTAAACTACAAATTATTTGCCGCAATTTTTAACAGTGTCCATAACCTTCGAGCCAAGTGATATTTATATTTCAAAGTCCACTAAAATCTTCGATGAATTAATGATGGGATTATTTTCACTAGGCCAACGATGTTACAAGAACGCGAGGTCAGTGTTTACGATCTGAAAGATCATCCTGACTTCCAGTACAGACCTGGTACCTTAGTTATTCGTATAGCGAACTTCGAAGGCGAAGATGCTGGATGTACAGCTGGGCAGATATTAGATAATTATCCAGAAGGTCGAGTCAAGGTCTGGTGGGCCGATGGTCACGTCAGTATGTGTTGGCCCCAAGACTTATATAAGGTTGGGGAATACGATAGTGACGAGGGAGAGCTCTGGGACGACGTATCATCAGAAGCCTCATGGGAAACTGAATCTGAAGATTGCGTTATTGCTGATCCAGACGGTGAAGATTATTTTCGTTTCATTTCAATCCATTATGAATCTCTTTTACTCAAATACCGATGGTTAAAATTTTTCAATCTTCATCGTATTTCTGACTCCAATCATTTTTCCTGCACCCCGATTTTAGGTACAGAGCAAACAGAGAACATAAAACCAAAGCTAGCTGCTCACATTGAAAAGGCGAGAATTGCAATGTCTCGATTGGAAGAGATTTTCACCCAGAACCCATCTTTACAAACAACTGAGGTGATGAGGAGACTCCTTGAAGTTTACAAAGATTGCAGGTACATGGACAAGCTGATGGGGACATCGTTCTTTCACGAAAGCCATTTCCAAGGACTTTTGGAACGCGTCCGAGAACGAGGCAGAGCTAATGTGGCTCAGAGAATGGCCGACCAAGTAACCAGACTGTTTACGCATCAATCAGGAGGATCCGAAACTGACGCCGAGCAGGATAACATTGAAAATACGAACATAACGAATACGAACATAACGAATACGAACAACCTTCAGACGAGCAATAGCACTTTGAAAACCAAAAGTACAACTGTGAACGAGGTGGCAATATCACCTGGTAGCCAAGATAGTACTGCCAAGAAACAATCGAGTAAAGAGGAAGAGGATGAGATTAATCAACTATTTATTGATATTAACCCAAATCCCGAAGATTCCGGATTATTTTCTGCAGAAAACTCTAAAAAAGAGTCAGGCTCAAGTGAATCTAGCGGAGAATTCCTTCTCAGCGAAGATGTTAACAACGTGGCGGATCGCTCGCCAGGTATGGAAAAAACTGAACAAATAAAAGACGAGAGCATGGAGAAAGCGATGGCAAGATCTGAAGAAAACGTCGCTAGTTCTCACGTTTGCGTGAAATTATGTACTCTGATAAAGGCTCAACTGGTGCAAGCTCACGCAGAGGTTTCCAAGAGGTTTGGCTTGTCAAAAATGTCTCTCTCAGATGCCGCGAATAATTCATCTCCGCAGAAAAAACCGAAAGAAGAAGAAGACAAGCCGATTCCGCCTCTCTCAGAACCCTCCGAAATTTCGATTGAAATACCACCGCCAGTTTACACAGAAGGCGAAGGCTTCTCAATTGAAGACACTGCTCCTGATAGCCATAAATTCAAATTGACAATGTTTCAACCGACAGACCCCTCGAATTTCTTCAGAACTGTTTCCAAGGAGTTGAAGCTACTGAGAAACTCGTTGCCCCCAGGTATTTGGGTCAAAGGATTTGAAGACAGGATGGATTTGTATTCTGTAATGATTCGCGGGCCCGAGAAGACGCCTTACGAAGATGGTCTCTTTTTATTCGACTTTCAACTGTCCGCCGATTATCCGGCAGCTCCTCCCTTGTGTCACTACATTTCTTACTGTAGCGATAGACTAAACCCAAACTTGTATGAAGATGGTAAAGTGTGCGTTAGTCTTTTAGGGACTTGGGCAGGACGTGGGACAGAAATATGGACCAGCTCATCGACTCTGCTGCAAGTTATCGTTTCGATTCAAGGTCTGATCCTTGTTTCTGAGCCCTATTTTAACGAAGCTGGTTATGAAAAGCAGAAAGGATCTCAACAAGGCCGTGAAAATTCTAGAATGTACAATGAGATGGTTGTTCTGAAGCTCGTTCAAGCCCAGACAAAACTTCTTCAACATCCACCACTAGTTTTCAAAGAAACGATTATACAACATTTCAAAAGACATGCAAAAAAGTTACTCCAGCGCCTTGATCTGTGGATGGAAATATCTGAGCAACACAATAGCCAGCATCCATTGTCACCGATCACACCTACAACGTTCAAAGAGATAGCCAACTGTGGTAAGTGTGTAAATTATTCAACCGAAACCGTGCAAAATCAGTAAATCTTCGCGTCAGTTTAATGAAGTTATTCTAAAGTATTCCAACGTCATCAACGTTTTGCGAAAATAAATCGTGTATAAGATTTATTTCTTTTCTTTGCAGATGAAAAAATTCTTCCTGAATTTCCTCTGATCCCTGCATCACGTGGATTCTGCATCACATTGCGAAAAACTTTAGCAACTTTCAAAGAGGTACTTGCGAAAGAGGGAATAATGAGCAGACCTCCGAGTCAGTCAAACAGCGGAAATACAATGGAATTGAAAATTACCGCAAGCGAAGTGAATGATGGGGAAAACATACGTGGTGTAAAATCGGATACTGTGATTAAACAGGCTAACGTGAAGGCAACAACAAACGGCACTAAAGAAGTAAAAAAGGTCATATCGAATGATCAGTGCAGTAAGGAAAATTCGCTAAAAAAATCTGAGATCATGTCGACGAGTATTTCTGCGACTACTGTCAGCGAGACGAAAAAAACTACATCCGAGCGTAATACCAGCTAGCCTCAAGGTAAATCTAAATCTTTAGCTTATAAAAATTACACAATTATTCGGTAATATATTAATTAAATGAATAATTATTCTTGAAATCCGTATGTTTATAGTATCTATTTATCAAATGCTAAATATCGTTATCGATGCTGTGGTTATAGTTATGCCGCTAAACTTTAAGTGGGTAATTAGGAAATTGACTGTATTTAGTACCTTGATTCAACTCATAATACATGACAATTTGCGATCTGTAATAATTTCGGTTATTTTGTGAAATAAGGCGTGTAAAAGACAACGTGCGTTGTTTATTTATATATTTTGTTTTACCATCCTTCGAGTTTGTAGACAAATGAAAGAACAAACTGCACGGAAATCGACCGAAGAGTTAAAGGACACAAAGACGGGTTAATTCTCAAGTATTTATCATAAAGTCTGCCGTTGTCATGGAATTTTCGGAATATACTGACGGAGATAAATATTATGCTACGAATCTCTGTCGCCAGTAACTCTTGCAATGATATCATACAACATTGAGTATTTCTACGAAAGGTTGTTCGCAAAATTTAGACGCTAATCGAAAGTTTCGAATATGATTAGCTATACGAAAATAATATTAACTCTAGAAAGAAATTATACCGCAATATGCAGAGCTAACAAGTTGATTGAATAATATGATAGCTATTGAAATGCTAGAACGTATGTGAATATATTATTAAATTATAGAACACCGACTCTAATTCTTCTATTTCAGTCAGTCATATGCAATCATATGCCATCCACTAATATATGATATTATAAATAAAATGATTAGAGGTAGGCTAGTCTAGTAAAACATTGAGGTAGAAACATATTGGAAGAAAAAAAAGTTTAATCATTATTAGAGTCTAGAAAGAAATAAAGACTAGACACTCTTCATTGAAGCATCAAGGTTTCTTTTCTCTCTATGTAATTGCCATTCTCAAACGAATAGGAGGACAAAATGCAGGTTGTCTTTTCCATAAATGAAACCAGTATTTAATATTGCGTTAAAATCATCCACCGTGACTATATTATAAGTTTAACATTTAGATACTTAAAAATTGCTTTAAATTGTTGTACTACTCACGATTATCAATTACGTACATTCACGATATTACTTCAGTATTATTGAGATACCCATGTATTATTTTACGATGTCTTTTTCATTCAAGAGTTGCGCACCTGTAAATGTGTCGTTATTTTTTTGTTTATTTATTTCATATTTTTATATTTCTAAACATTGTTCTGTATCGATAAATCTTTCCCGCACCCTGTACAGGTTGTAATTTGTTTCTTCTAGTTATACGATTTAGTTATTTCCTGTTGCTATAAATCCTATATTACACATATATTATATGTAAACGTAATATTGTCTAACATGAGATGGTCTCAGAGGATAAAACTTTCTGCTCAGTGGTGAAAACTATATTTTCAAGTTAGGGTATAATTTAGTGTAATCGGTTTCGTTCGCATTTGTAGATATATGTTTAATTTAGCACAGCTTAAACACTGATTTGCCCCTTCTAAGGGAAAAATCAGATTGAAAATATGTATAGAGCAAGTTGTTGATGATACAAAAAAAAAGTTTAAAAGGAAAACTTGACTCTAGCAAACTAAAGGACATCATGCTTTTTTAATGATACTGTGATTGACGAATTAATTTGTTGTTGTAAATTTGCTATAAAGTTATTTATGTACGTATATCACGCCCAGCTTTACAGTAGTTCAAAGACAAACTTTTTCTGTAACTATCATTTGTCAGCTGTCATAGTGGTGTGGTGTTCCTACATTATCATTATTTTCGTCAAGAGAGGAATGTCAACAATAAATTGAAGACAGTTCATTTGTTTTACTGTATGAAATTATATAAGAACTACACACAATTCCAAAGATCCTAAAATTATTACTTCGTCTTAACTCAAGCCCCCCCTAAGATTCTTTGAATCTATAAACAGATGAACAGATTCTGTAAGAAGCCTCAAACTTTTCTACTTCTGTCAACTATCGATGGTGCTGTTTATTAAAAGATAAAAGGAAAAACGAACTTTGAGGAAAAAAAAAAAAAATTACAAAGAAGATGAAGAAGGAAAGAGTTTCGTTCATTTTATTGTGAAACGATGGATTTATATTGAATACAAAGAAATTAAAAATATGAAGAAGTAAAATAAAAATGAAAATATATAGAAGATAAAGTGAATAATACATGAACAAAAGAAAACATACGAAAACGTTGGAACGTGATGTTGGGATGCCTTGTATATGTGCCAGCTATTTATATTATTATAAACATTACTTGTAAGCCATGAAGCTTCGTTTCCGCTATACATATGTATATGTTTTAATCATGATACTGTTGAAGAAATGATTCATTATCTATACCAACAAATAATTAGTCCTACGTTATATGTTAACGAAAAAATAACAAAAACAGAAAAAAATGGTACTCATAACTTGGTATGTATATTACATTGATATATTATTATAAATAAATTATGTAATCTTGATTTTGAATCAATAAAAAGTCACTAAGCAATTAAGTAAATAGATGAAATGGAATTTGTTATTACCTTTCTCCTTTCTGTTCAACGGAAAAAAATGTTCTAAAAAAACCCATCATTTTATACCTGCCTAAATTTTCCGTGAAAATAATGAAATAACTTTAATAACTCATTTGTTACATTACAGAAGTCAATTTTCAGGGTTTGCGCAATTTTGTCCTCCTTTTTGTTTTGTCACTTTTGTCATTTTTCGCGAATCTGCTATTGACCAATAATTTAATAAACTAGCTCAAAGCCTAGTAAAACACTAGACGAAGGATGCAGGCGAATGTGCTGGCATAGGTGGAGGGGGTAGACTCATAGACCTACGTTCGGTTTTGTTTTTTAGGGATATCAGCAAACATTTGATCCCTGATCATTCTTATTGATTCATTAGTTTGACATGCCGGTATTGTAGAATGCATACTGGTCGGCTCATCTCAAGGCATCTAATAATAATAAGAGGTAAGGTAGGAATAGATAACTCGCTATAGAAGTTTCCTGGTACGCGCCCTTTCCACGCATTATGCTCGAATCTTGTTCGTAGAATATGATTAAGTTTTGCGATTGAGTGAAAGTATGAGTAGTACTATCTAACGCAAGGTGCAATTGAACAATTTAACTAACTAAAACAATTTAACTAACTAAAATTTAGGGATAAACGATGCGACTCACCGTTGACTGCACTCATTCATGTTGCACTGTAAGCCTCGACATCTGAAGTAAATCCTTTCCACCCAACTGTGAAAAAAATTCTTGGAGGAATCACTGAATAAATTTTATATTCCTGGATGGGAATTACTGATTGAATTTCACATTTATACAAAATTCACTCACAAATTAATTTATATATTCCAGAAACCAGGTAACAACTGACGATGAAAATTGAACCGGCGAATTTCGATTCGGACGCATTGGCGATGTTAGTCGACTGACATAATACCGCGCGTGCTCCACCAGACAACGAATTAGAATTATAAACCAAAATACTTAGAACCACCTTGCACATTTTTTTTCTCTTCGAAAACGACAAATTATACTAAGAAGCATACGTCTAGCACGTCTAGCACGTCAAGATCCCGCCGTTAAATTGACGGTAAATGCTTACGATATCGGCGCTTCGATCGTTTGTTGATTCTCAATTGCTTATACGGGGACGCTATGGAGCACAAATCCCGCCAAACTCCATTGTCTTATCAACTCTCATATATTTAGTAACACTGGGTAGCCGTGGACTGAAGAGAGATATACCTACATCACTAACTACTTCGGGACCTACACATGCCACGGAGCAATATAGTGCGTGCCAAAATTAGTTGCCAGCGATAAAAACTCCCTGGGACAGAGGCGAAGTTACTCGAACTCGGCAGCGCAAAAAAAATAAAAGATTATTGACAGCGTGGGAGCTAATATCGGAACGCACTCATAATTCAGTTAAAGCTGTAGGGACTAGCGATATGCATCGTTCTTTTACATAAGTGCGTGCGTGTCAAAACTCACAGTCAAACACAGTCATCATGATCAAACTGTGAAATGTGTCGCAGCGCGTAACACTTCGTATTCATTCCTATTGTGTATTGAAGTTGTCACTTGGAAATATGAATAAGTAGATAAGAATACATGAAAGTAGAAATATCGTATAAAAGCTATCGAGTAGCAATCTATCGCTGCATACCGCGAAACGACGTTGAAAGAATCGAAAGAAACTAACGTTGTTCGTTTCTATAACCTGCGACGAACTTTCAACATCTGTCAAACGAACATACCGAGAGAATATCGGGAGTAAATTTTACACACAATGTTTGCCAGGAGTAGAGAAGTTCGACACATAGCGAGGGAAACACTTTTCGGAAGCTTGCGACGTTATACCAAAATGCAGACAGTTACTCTGCAAGAAGCTGCACTCGAAGAACGATGCATTCTAGTAGATAACCAAGATCGTCCTCTTGGAGAAGCTTCCAAGAGAGATTGCCATCGCGTTGGTCAAGACGGTAACATTCCTCTTCACAGAGCCTTCAGCGTATTTCTTTTCAATCAAAAAGGAGATTTGTTACTCCAAAAACGATCGGCAAACAAGGTGAGTTTCAGCTCTTGATTGATCAAATTTTTTCCAATCTCATTCACTTATTTAAACATTCTATAATCTGTTCATTTTTAATTTGTACTATCAATTTTTTTTCAGGTCACTTTTCCAGCGCATTATACGAACACATGCTGCAGTCATCCCTTGGCAGAGATACCTGAAGAAATGGAGGAAAGGAATGTAATGGGTATTCGAAAGGCTGCTCAACGCCGGCTTTCTTACGAATTGGGAATTCCTGTTAATCAGGTTGAGCCAAACGACTTCACATACCTCACCAGGATTCATTATCACGATATTGGGGATGGACACTGGGGCGAGCATGAGATAGATTACATATTATTTCTTCAAAAGGAGAACATAACTCTTGATCCTAATGCCGACGAGGTCAGTGAAGTTCGTTGGATCTCCAGGGGACAGATGCCAGAATTCTTGAAACTCATAGACTGTCCTCTCACTCCATGGTTCCGACTCATTCTTACTCATAAATTACCCCTGTGGTGGGACAATCTCCAGGCTCTTGAAAAGCTGCAGGATCATACTTGCATACAACGTTTTCAATAATATACTTCTGAAACATTTATGAATCTTTCACGAAGTTGAGCAAGTTTTGTATAAACCTTTGTAACCGTATATAATTCGCCGCACACGTTATTAAATTATCTAACATACGTTGAGTTAAATACCCAGTAAGTCCCTATGCTTTATATTATGTGTAATTAATAATTCTACTTAACAACAAGTGTAACATCACAGTTTTCTAATTGAAAAACAAGAGGCAATATAACAATTCTGTCCTAGACTGATGTACAAATTGTATTTTTATATGTAACATAAATAATCTGACTCTGTATAATAAAAAATGTCTCTATATTTAATAATGAAAAACATGTTTAAAAACCCATACCTCAGACCTAACTCCCAAGGCCAAGTTATGCAAGATAACGAACATTCTATTTCGTTTAAAATATACCTGTAATTAAAATACGATTGGGTAGAAAATTATCTATAAGCAATTCTGTCTGTTCTACTTGCGCGAAGTTGAAAAACATAAAATTTGATAAACAAATGTATAGTGTGTATACGGAAGTTTATGTCAATTATATAACTAAATTTTTAAGTTTCAAAGCTAAAAGCACGGCTAAAAGCTAGACTACCCTAGTTCCCTTTCAGCTTCTGTTTACATTTCGCAAGCCTTGAACTAGGGATATTTTTTAGTGTTGGCGGTCCTGCGGATAGTTGACGTGTCGTTCGTGGTGTCGTTACTTGCGTCGTGTGGTCTGCATTGCTTGCGTGTCGTGCGGGGACCGGTGTTTTGTGCGCGTATGGCGGTGTTGGTGATAGGTCTTGTATTCAGGTAAAATTTTCAAGAGTAAGAGAGTGATCGAGGTTGTTAAAAAATGCTGCCTTCGAAGGCGAACGCACCGCACGCGAAGAAAGTCCTGTTCCCCGACAAACAGCCGACTAATTCACGACAGGTGAAGAGTTCAACGCTAACTAATGCCGCGGGTCTAAGTTCGTTGATCACCTTTACTGTTCTGCTCCTCGCTTGGATATCGGGATTCGCATCCCGATTATTCGCTGTTATTCGTTTCGAGAGCATTATCCACGAGTTTGACCCATGGTACGTACAGCTTTATCTCATAATTTCCACTTTCTACCTATCCCACTTCACTAAATTCTCGTGAAACAGTCACCTCCCGATAACCAACTCGATATCAGGTTAGAGATATCCATATCAGTTATTATAGGGTGGTTTCAAGTAATTAAATTATTCTTCATTTCAACACCTCCTCACTCAGCAATTGTTCTTTCTTTCTTCACCAATCGAGTCAAATCAAACTTCTTATCGCCGTCCTTATCAGATCCTTTCACCACTTCGAATCTTTTGCCTGTACAACATTGGCTCAAAAACTATTCTTTATGCAAACCCCATATTCATTGTGAGTCATCTAATAAACATAGGAAATATTATTTGAAAAAATATTTTTTTCACATAGCATGCAGTTTTTTAATAAAATTTAACTTTCCTGTTCAAGGTTCAATTATCGAGCAACGGCGTACATGGTACAACATGGATTCTACAATTTTCTCAACTGGTTTGATGAAAGAGCATGGTATCCACTGGGTCGTATCGTTGGTGGGACGGTTTACCCAGGTCTCATGATAACATCTGGATCAATACACCACATTCTCCACTCTCTCAACATTCCTGTACACATAAGAGACATTTGCGTGTTTTTGGCACCAGTTTTCAGCGGCCTAACTGCCATTTCAACTTACTTCTTGACCAAAGAATTATGGAGCGCCGGAGCTGGTTTGTTTGCCGCTTGCTTTATAGCTATTGTTCCAGGATATATATCCAGGTCCGTAGCCGGCAGTTACGACAATGAGGGCATTGCGATATTTGCCTTGCAATTCACTTACTACCTTTGGGTAAAGTCGGTTAAGACCGGCTCGATATTTTGGGCTGTCCTCACTGCCCTATCCTACTTCTACATGGTGTCAGCCTGGGGAGGATATGTTTTTATCATAAACTTAATCCCACTTCACGTATTTGCACTGTTGGTCATGAATCGGTACAGCAATCGGCTTTTTACAAGTTATACAACATTCTACATTCTTGGTCTACTGCTCAGTATGCAAATACCATTCGTTGGATTTCAACCGATAAGAACTTCCGAACACATGGCTGCTGGAGGTGTGTTCGGTTTGCTGATCTTTGTCGCAGTTTTCAGGTAATACAATTGACAAGGAACTTCAAATTGCATCAGTATTGTCTTAGACAATAAAGACTAAACGCGATGATTTGGCACTAAAAAAACCGCTCATACTAATTATATGCTCCTCTTCCAGGTATCTTCGAACAATGTTAACCAAGTCTGAGATGAAGTACTTTGGTGGTTTTGTAACTCTCACAGCAGCAGCCCTTCTGCTCATTCTCGTCATTCTCACTTACTCAGGACTCGTTGCTCCCTGGAGCGGACGATTTTACTCCTTATGGGACACAGGATATGCTAAAATTCATATTCCCATAATTGCCTCCGTCTCCGAACATCAACCTACCACGTGGTTTAGCTTCTTCTTTGACCTGCATATTTTGGTTACCACCTTTCCCGTTGGATTGTGGTACTGTATCAAGCATATTAACGACGAGCGCGTTTTTGGTAAATTGGTGCAATTCTTCGCTTCTTGAATATATCTCATCAAAAATTAATCCCTCTGATCTGGGAGTGCAGAATATTTTAAATCTAATTCAAATTCCCTTTAATTTGTTACAGTGGTGCTATATGCTATAAGCGCTGTTTACTTTGCTGGTGTTATGGTTCGGTTGATGCTTACTCTGACGCCAGTCGTATGTATGTTGGCCGGAGTAGCTTTTAGCGGTTTACTGGAATTATTTTTAAAAGAGGAAGATAAAGATGGGAGTGATCGAGAAGGTGGAGAAGGAAGCGAGGAGGAGAGCGAAGAAGAAACAGAACGAAGCTCCCGACGTGCCTTATATGATGAAGCGGGAAAACTGCGGCGCATGAAACACGAGAGACCAAAAGGTTCAGGCGACGGTCTCGGAGCGAATCTCCGTAATGGTGTAGTCATTGGAATTTCGATGCTACTAATGATGTTCACTGTTCATTGTACCTGGGTGACGAGTAACGCATATTCTAGTCCTTCTATAGTTCTGGCATCCTACAGCAATGACGGCGGTCGATCAATACTCGACGATTTCAGAGAGGCATACTACTGGCTTGCCCAAAATACACCAAATGACGCAAGAGTAATGAGTTGGTGGGATTACGGCTATCAAATAGCGGGCATGGCCAATAGGTGAAAAGATTAATTTTGCTATTCGCTGTTCATATCTATGTACATTTTACATCACTCATTTCAAATTTATTGTTGTCAAAAATCGGTATTTATTAAATTCAATAATATTCACCAACAGGACAACACTTGTGGACAATAATACATGGAACAACTCGCACATAGCTTTAGTGGGCAAGGCAATGAGTTCGAATGAGAGTGCTGCTTACGATATAATGACATCGTTAGATGTAGATTATGTGCTGGTTATATTTGGTGGGATGATCGGTTACTCTGGCGATGACATAAATAAATTTTTATGGATGGTTCGTATAGCCGAGGGTGAACATCCGCAAGATATTAGAGAAAGCGACTACTTTACAGAGCGGGGTGAATTCAGAGTTGATTCAGAAGGCTCTCCTACTTTGCTCAATTCCCTTATGTACAAACTGAGTTATTATCGATTTGGAGAAGTCAAGATCGACTATCGTTCTCCCGCAGGCTTTGATCGTACTCGTAATGCGGAAATAGGCAACAAAAACTTTCAACTCACATATTTGGATGAGGCGTATACCACTGAGCATTGGCTTGTTAGGATTTACAGGTGATTATTCTATATTTGTGTGTACGTATGTTGAAACTTCCTCTACTATATTCATTCTACTCTGTATTGATATTTTTTTTGTTTTTCATCTACAGAGTGAAGAAACCAGAAGAGTTTAATCGACCCAGAATCCCAATAGCAGAGCGCACAATTAATCGAAGGACGAGTTCATTTCTCAGCAAAAAGGTGAGCATTATGTTTCGTAGGAACGTTTTCAGACATTTTTTGAGATGTCCGTCGTATCGTTTGGTTCACTGTAACAAATACACCACATGATCCAGAAGCGTAGTTGAAATTATGGGGGGGTGGAAATTGATGTTACAGACAGCGCGTCGCAAGAAGGGATTGATCAAGGGTCGACCCACCGTTGTGAAGGGGCAAAAACCGCAGAAAAAATCTACTACGTAACGCAATAACCATCTGCAGTTCTTCCCAAACGACTTTGGACGATAATTTCGAGAAAAAAAAGTAAAAAAAATAATTAAAAAAAAAAAAAGATACAAAAACAAAACCAACATCACCGTCCCCCTCACTTATTAGGAGTTTGAACACCTATCTATGCATAATTCTGACCTGTGGTGAACATGAGAAATGGAAGACTACTGTGTAACGCTAATTAAAAGAGAAAAAAAAACTCGAACGAGAGAGAAAGAGAAAGAGAGAACGCGAGAAAAAAGTACAGAATAAATTGTGGTGTAACTATTAATTAATGAACTCTTTTAATCACCTGTTACGAATTGTATTTATTTATACTTTCTAATGTAACATTGTAAATTCAACATCGAAGATTAATTTGCTTAGTCGTATCATGCCACCGACATGTTCTGTAAAAGAAATATACGAATTGAAAGTGGATGGATAAAACATACGTTTGATTTATTGACAATATCAAAAAACAACAACTAACCAACATAGAAGTTGGTATTTTCAATTAACACGAAACGATTGCAATTTCATCTGAATCCAGAAATGATGTCAACTTAGATTATTATGAATGAATAAAAATCTAATTCAATAGGATCCAGCTTTATTAACTGATTGAAGTATTATTTGCAAAATGCTTACCTCCAAAATACATTGATTTGAATTGTTTTCAGGCTGATTAGTATTTTCAATGTATTAGTGTTGTGTGCGTAAGGTGGCATGTTGCTGACTTTGTATTCACATATTGTATATGTATATATGTGTTCTTAGTTGGAAATATAATTGTGTTTGTGATAATGATACGTTCATACGACAGATGCGTGAGCGTGTATTTTGCCATTTCAATGGTTAGTAGTTCAGAAATACAATTAATTAAGATTATCTTTGTGTTAAACTTATTTCTCCCCAAAATTAATCATTACCTCTAACTGTTGTCTCTTTAAATGTACATAATATTGGAACATTTTTTTTTATCCAATAAAGATTGACGAGGTAAATATCGAGTTTCAATGCAATCAAATTAAAAATGACTCATCATTTTACACACTTAATTCCAATATTTTAGAATTGATATAATATCATACCATGGTTTTATTTCAAATTTTCACCTATTGAACTAGTGAACTCCGTTGTAAAAAGAAAACTCGAATTAGACAGTAGATCATACCATATTTTTACAAAAGACTGTATTAAAAAATTTGTGAGGCTGTTCTACAACCTTACATGAGAAATTTCTACTGATGGACTAAATCAAAATCGATGTTATTCGATGAGATCTAGTATTTTTATAGAATTCAATTAGAGGACATTTTAGTAACAAAATCAATGACTAGTGATTGAATAGAAATTTGGTAAAATTTCGTTTGTAACTCTTAGTAAACTGGATGTATGATATAACAGATAATGTTATTGAGTATGCAGTTCAGTCCAAGACTTTCAGAGATTTGGCTGTATTAAAATTTGACCAACAAATACGCAAGTCTTTTGATTTGACTTATTATCATGCTATTATGTCATTTTTCTGATAAACAACTGCATGCCATATTGTTATTACTACACAGTGAGTAAATATCACTGCACATACACAGATGAATTCACGATGGCATAGATATACGGATCTAAATGGTTATTCTGAAAATTATATCTCGGCACATTTTCGTCCGACGAATCTATTGCAAGATCTATATTCACAAAAACATTTACCATTAATTTTTCTAGTGTCCTTCGTAACAAAGTTGTAAATCGATAGGTTATGTTTCGCCAGCTGTCAAAATCAGCTGATTCGTTATTGGTATCACTGTAAGCTTATTGCAGAGTGAGCAATATTAAGAAAAAAATTTCTAGTCACTGCGTGAATGTTTTTCCTAGTTAAAAATATATTGAAAACACGTGCGTGACTCCCTGCTCAATAATGCTTGTGAATAAAATGTTTCCAACTTAAGTGAATTAAAAAACATAGTAAAAATGTAAAGTATTTAAATTCATGGATATCATAAATTATATAAGAATCATTCAAAGTATTAATAATAATTATAAACACGAGCACGGGTTGGCATAATGGTTAAACATTTGCAACCGGCGTTGAAATCCTAATATTATTTTATTAAGTCTGCATTTAACGTGTATGGTAGATAAAATTTGGAGGCCAGTCGTCGGCGGAAATAATGTTAACGAATAAGAATAAACCAAATGAATCGTAAATCGTAATAAAATAATGTAGTTTATTAATAATTTTGTTTTTTCCGCCCTTACAGGCGGAGCTCAGGGAATTTTAAGTCCGCATGGCGACTACTGTCAGCAGCGGCCATTTTGCTGCCTTCACATCTGACATGTCTTTCTAATGTTATTATCGATGCATACTGGGTTTTGTACTAATGCCTCTATAATTCTTATTAAAAATTGTGCATTCGGACTAAGTATCGAGTGTTTTTGATCATTTCATACGACGGAGGCGAGGCTCGAAGAAATCTGTTTGACTCACGACCTTGGCAAAGCGTACAGTAAATAAATATACCACACTCGAGTATCCAGTTAAATTATCCACATACATACACACACACACACACACACACGCACACACACCCGCAATATTTTGGAGCCTAAATTTTGATGAGTAAAAAGTAAAGGTGTTTTATAAACAGCGCCAAAGCTTTAACTTGGATCGATCATCCCTTAGTGTTAAAGTGCCTTGCATTTATAATTTGTATGAAGAAAGAAAAAAAAAGTGAACATAACCAAAAATCAGTGACCTGCCCCAACGTCAAATGTTTTAATCGAGATGTCAAGACAGAGGCAACTCTTAATTTTGGCTAAATAATGATTCCGTTTTTCTGTGCGCTTGATAATTTCCATTTATTCCGGTACCCAATCTTGTGTTTGTAAAAAACCAACCGACTCAATATCAAAGATACAAAATGTGTATTTGAACCGAAGAGAGATCGGCTAGGCTCATGTTTTCAAGTACTGTGATCACAGACTGAGCTGACCTTTGTTTAGTTACACTAAAGTATAAAATGCATAGCATGAAACTACCATAATTAATATTGGATATCCTCAGGGTCTAGAAAACTGAAGACAAGGAACAAAGATGTTGCATGGATCGGCGTGGATAGCCAATGCTGATAACGTGTTCGTTGTGCATACAGAAAGCGCTACACATACAGCGTAATCCAAGACCTAGCCCAAGGAGTACGGGTGAATTTTTTGATCATTTGGGGATGCAGGTGGAACGGAGGAAAGCAGACGAAGCATACGGCGAAGTTACCTCGCCTCCTGTGCTCAATCATGGACAATAAGTTGAAGTTTTCAGACCGGCTAAAGGCTCTGCTCAAAACTGAGGCTCGCCAAGAAGTGGATCCTTATGTATTTAACGAGCCAGAGCCGCTTACCGCCATAAACAGTAGGAATGTCAAGAACCAATCTTCCAAGAATTCCAAGCCCAGTCTAAACCATAAAATAGTTAAGAACAACAGGGCCAAAGGCAAATGTACAAGACAGAGGGTCAAACCTGAGTCCGGATCGGTAGCTGCCTCAAGAATAGTGAACAGAGACAAAGAATCCGAGGTCGACGTCGAGGGAACAGGACGGGGTCTCGAGCTCAGGTTTTCAAATTCTATTCAAAGGAAGCAGAGACACCTCGAAAACCTGCTTAGGTTGAAGCCGAAAAGACACAGACGAGACCACATGCTTCTCTACTATCCTAGAGCCGGAGACGAGATGTCAGACAGCGATTCGAGCGGGGATGAAACTGCAGTATATCAGCGTCACTGGTTCTCTGTCGAAAATACGAGCGGAGTGAATAGATCTGCCCGATTATCGCAGCTACGGTCTCATCTCAGACGACGATTGGCTCAGCTACAGAAAAGTAGACCTGAATCGGAGAGCCAGCTGCAGGAGAAGGCTCAGTGTTTGCTAGAGGCTGCTTGGAGAGATCCTGAGGCAACAGCCCGAGCCTTGTACGATTCGCCAGGGAGCAGTAAAGCGGTCGATAGTCCTCTTCTGGTCGGCACGTTGTGCGGTGTTGAAGGCTGCTGTCAGATATCATTACCGTGCACCCGCCACTGCTCGCGTCACATAATGATCAATGGGGATCAACTTCTCTTCGAGCATTGCACGGCAAAGTTTAGCGACAACACGCAGTGCTGTATACCGGTATTCGACGTCGCACACGAACTACCACTTTGCCCTGAACACGCGAGAAAAAGGGACAATTATCATCGCAAAGCTCAAGAGTCAAAACCGAAAAAAGCAAGGAAGAAACCGACATCTCCGACCATATCGAGACCGAAGCCTAAAGCCAGACCCAAGAAACGAAAGAGACCATCATGCAGTAGATCCGAGACTAAAAATTGCGGCGTTATTCAGGATCAGAATCATTACGTGAACCAGATCGGTACCAGCGATAATCACACAAAGACTTTGAACAATTTAAATGCTCCTCAAGGTACGTCGCACTCCTCGGGCCTCAATTTGGGCCTTGGTCTTGGGTCCCTTGGTCTTGGCACAGCGCTCAAGGCCGATCTCGGTGATCATGAAGTATTTGCCTCCCTCGACCCAGCCGAACATGATTTTGGCAACGTTCTCAATAACTTGCCCGCCGACGCGTTCAATGACTTATTTATTGGTAATACATGTTAATAAATAATACAACAAATGAAATCATTTCTTTCCGTTTATGCTATGTGTTCAAGTTACGTTTATTTCTAGAAACAGATTGCGTTTTATATATCTGAGAATCGGTTTTAATCTCATATTTATTTATCGGTATCGTCTCAAATTGCTTACAACAGTTTTGGTATTCATTTATACAGTTATCGGATCAAATATTTGAAGGGCTGTTAGAACGTCGTTTTCTGCTGATATCTTCGAGCAATTCTTTGAAATCATTTGAAATCACAATTTCACATTACTTAGTACGTACATTGCAACTTCAAAATAAGTAAATTAATCAAATGAAATGTGTCTTTTTTTTTTCCACTGCTGTGGCCAAAAACTTCAAGAACTGTCGAAGAATAGTGGTCCTCAAATAATCCTCTAATCATTCTGGACACGCATCACAATGGATATGAGAAAACTAGAATTCTTAGGAATTGTTATTGTAGTAGCCCGCATGTGTAGTCGAAGCAAGATTGGCAGTATAATGAAATAAAATGCTGCGGCCATTAGAAAAATGCGTAATGCTATGCATTATATGCTCGTTCTGCTATGATGATTTGAATGTGAGCAATGAATGCGTAAAAGAAGCAGGGATAAAAAAATCTAAGTTGTCGTTATTTTAACGATCTCATGAAGAGCATGCAGTCTATGTTTTCACTTTGGAAGTGCACGTAGGAAATTTAACAAAAAAAAAACGACAACATTCTTCAAACTCCCAGCTCTCGAATTGGCTGTTTCTAGTCTAACGTTAATTCTACCAAAATCTGAGCTAGAGCGAAGTGATTTTGAAGTGGTGCCTAAGTCAACTTATTCTTTAATATCGGTTCCTTAATGTACAACAAAATCGTCTTGTATAACTGCGACAAGAAATATACAGATAATTCGGAAAGATTTAATTTTATAAATTTAGGCACGGTAGGTTTGGGTGATTAAAGGTAATAAGAATGGTACATGCCTTTTCTGAAGCACAGTAGTAGTAAATACTGCGCCGAACGTCCCTGTTGTGTATATATAAATAAAGGTCAGATGGTATTTGATAAATACTCTCTCTCTCTCTTTCTCTCTCTCTTTCTTTCTTTCACTCACTTTTTACTCTCTGTGTTCTGTAGCGGATCATGGTGTAACTGCAACTCTCAATAGCTAATGTTAACTAATGGTAGAAAAAATATGTACAAAAATAAGAACCGTGTTGTCTGATAAAATTCCCGGCTATGTTTTGTTGCAGAGAGCAGAAACGGGGAGTACGAGCCTTCAAGAGAAGAGGAAGAAGAGCTGGAGCGGGCTTTGGAAGCAGTGGATAAGGATGTTCGCAATTTAGAGCGCATGGGTCAAAGTCACGGTCTTTTAGAGCCTGCTTTGCTTGCCCAGCTCATGTCCGACATTGCTTCGTAGCCCCCTCCACCCCTCGCACCTCATTAACGCAACCCTGAAATGATTAGGTTCGCCCGTGTTCCTTATAACGTAGAAAAAAATGCTGTTTGTGTCTGTGCTCGAAAAATGAAATATTGTACTACTAACTGTGGATGTATAGTTATTACAATTTCTGAATATTGTTAAAGAGTGGTATCTATATTGAATGAGTATAACGGCTCAGTCGGAGTAGTGCGAACAAGAGGATAGGTGTTTTATCATATTTTGAGGACGTTGAATTATACCCAATAAATACAATTAGTGATAAAAATTTCGTTACCAATCTTAAGTTTACTAAATTGATAATATTGTGGGAAATTTTTCATTCAAAATATGACTAAGACGCCCTTTTGTTCTCATTATACCTAATGGTTAATTGGTAAAGAGATATTTCCTAATTTTCCTTCTTTAGAAGTAATAATTCTTCATCTTATAATCATTATGGAATTGGATCAGCTGCACCGTTGCACAGGCACACGACTGAATTGATAAGAAGCGTACCTCATACACATAACACATCTGTTATATCAATCGTGATTCATACATCAAAATGTTATAATTAATAATATTAATATGAACGCATAACGATCGATATTTTCGCCAGATCCACGCTGTATTATATTCATCTAGACAATTATTAATTATTTGTTAGTTACAATTAAACAATAGCATAACAATGAGAAATTCAAATGGAGTTTCGAGTTGCAAAAACTGTGAATTGCAACCTTTGCAAACGTCCGCGCAAAGTCTTTATCACCCGTTTAAACGAAAGAACAGGTATTTCTTTTCTAGTTTCATTATTTCGAATGGGGATTAAACTTTCAGAATTGTTAGCTGGTCGCTATTTATTTATTGAAACACTGTAAATCAAATATTTGTGTAAATTATTTGATTAAAACTACACTGGCGCTATGTCAGGAAGTTTTTGTCAAAAAAAAAAAAAAAAAACAAAAAAGAAAAGTGTACAACAAATTGAATAAAATATCACAATTTTGAAAGATTGTCCCTCCAGATATGATTGCGGTAGTGCAACACCATAAGGTGTATCAAAATAAATTTGTTATACGAATTAAATATATGTTGCGTGCAAGCGAAACAAACAAGTAACCAGTGAGACTCCATATTGGAGGTTCAATACTGTTGTATCCTTACTGTTAACGGTTACTGCTATATTTAATTGTATAGTCGGCAGTTATATTATCATTAATGGGAAATAAGAAATGTCAAACGTGAACGTAGCACCATTGTCCGCTGCTCCTAATGTACCTATATGTTTATGTCTTGTAACATATTATAATTACTACTCTGATTAGGCAGTACCAATTATAATAAGCATATTTTTTACATCGCCTCGTAGCACTTAGTCATATCTTTCCCCATTTCACACATTTATTTTATACAAAGGAAAAAAAAAAAAAGAAGAGAAAGAAAAACTAACAGCGCATTTTCATAAAACTAATTCATTGTCTCCGCACATTAATAATCCCATTTCTGACTCATCAGTTCTATCATTCGTATGCTACAAAGTATGAAATTAATCTTTTTGCTTCAATAATTACCGACCATATTTTCATCAATTGATTTCAATGTACAAAAGAATTCGTTATTAACTGCTACAGAGGCTAATTATTCTGGTGCAAACTCAGGATCCGAACGTTACAATGACTCGATAGTAAAAATTTATAGTAATCCATGCCCTGATTGTGTCTAGATAAGCACGCAAGGCCAAAGTTTATGACTTTGAATAAGTAATGCAGAACCGCTGAAACTTTCAACCCTGCACGTGTTAGTCGAACGACAAAATCATCAGAAGACGAGACCATGATATTTTTCATACCGTTGAATTGAATCTTGAAAACATGATTATATCAAACTTATCGTAATCACGTTTACAATCATGCTTGTGATTTTGATGAGGCATTGATCTCTTGTAACTGAATGTCCTAAATTGACATTGACATATTTTTTATTGAAAACCAAAAACCGCTTATGAACTGTATACAATAATGATTGAATCTACCCTGTCTAAACATGAAAATTGATTTGATTTTTACAATAAAGAATTGCGTATGCTGTTATGGTAGATAATTCAACGAATTTAGATGTGAAAAAAATCACATTGTAAATTTGGAGCAAAAAAGAAGAAGAAAATAGCCAAGTTCATATCGATGTGGTATCAATGAGATTTTTAAAACTATTTTGAGTTATTGTTCGCTGGCTTCTATAGAGACTATATCGACGTAATTCTTATTGGAGCACTTCATAGCTCTGGCAATCCACTTTTTCCGCGCGACTTCTCTTGCTGCCTGACTACCCCCATATTTCACCGAGCCAGGTTCAACTGGATACTCGGCAATTAATTCCGGATCATCCCCAAACGTTGGCATACTTATAATTTCGTGCACCTCGTGTAATTGCTGAAAATATTAAGATTCTCCAGTTACGTTTCTCGTAGTAGCATCGAAATATGTACCTGAAAGCCACAGAGTCCTAACTCCAATTTTAATTAGTTGAATTGAACAATGGGACATTCGATCAAATTATGTATCAATTATACAGATAAGATTTTTTTATATCTTCATTCCCTGCAAACGATACAATGTTATTAATAACAAACGTTAAAAATGTTTATTTATTGTCCATACGTAAAATTGTATCACGATTCTCATCTTGTTTCGCGATTTATTTTTTCTTCAACTATGAAATTTATACTGAAATACGTAATCGTCACCTGATATTGGTTGATGAATTGAATGAACATGAATTAAGGAGCCTCGTAATTATATCGTACGACCTCTAGAGAATGAAAAATGTTTCCCAGAAATAACAACATAAAATGGTAAACGAAACCTTTGACGAAGTTACAATTGTATGCTATAACGTTGCAACATTTTGTTCAGTAATAATTTCAGCTTTTAATTTCTAATTCTTAAACGTGGATCTCTAAGTCACTGCCAAATACGATGAAAACAGTAATAGAATATTACCTGTTACAGTACCTATGCTAGTTTAGATTCGATAAAAATTCTTCATTCATTAAACAGTTTAATATTATAAGGTATTCATGTATAAATTATTCATCTAATTATGATTAATATGCATAGAAAAATAAATACGAGTAATTGGAAACAGGATTTCAACAAAGCTTCTTAGATCTCCCAACATGGAACTGAAAATGTGGAGTTAGAATTCTATGGATTTCACGACAAGTAAAATTTAAATCCATACTCTGTTTACCGTGACTAAAGCGAAACTGTGGAGTATGTAGTACATTTGAATGAAAATATAGCTGCGGATATTGGCAATTAGAGTGAAATCTACGTTTCGTATCAACTTACAATTCTCTTTTGGACTCCCTCAGAGTCCCTCTTTTCCCATTTCTCTTTTTCCAAGTCAACGCTCGTCCGATCATCTGGCTTATCTTCATCCACGTTCGTACGCATAAGCATCATATCATAATCCGAACGCGATTGACCTAAAATACCTACTTTGATTCCTAAGTTTTGCAGCTCCGTCTCATCTGCCAGTAAAGCTTTTTCTAAATACTCAATTCTCGGGTCATGTGTTTCAAAATACGGAATTCCTATAATTCGACACATATTTCACCATCATTTAAAAATTTTCACTCGATTGATATACAAAAAAAATAGAATTTTAAGTCAGCTCAACTAGATTCGTATTTTTAAGTTTATTTAGTTACGCGGATCAACGTTTCTCAGTTTTTGAGCTTCGCAAGTTCTGTCATATACAATGTGTACGCTATTTATTACCTATAGATAAGACACGATAGTCACAGCATGTGTTTATGATTTGATAAGGCAACGGCGAGTTTCTTAAGAGCTTCCTCTTAGCAGGTATTTTTGGCCCCTGCAAAACGCGAATCTCATCCTCAGACATAGTATCTGTAATTAAATTGCCGCACAATCGTTTTGCTGTGTTGAAAGAGTCTGTTCTGAACAATCGATGCATCTCTATTTCTGAAATACGAATATATACGATATTCATATTAGGTATCACGGATAGTAGAGAGCGCGACAAAATGCTTCATAAAATCTACCGCATGCAGTAAGCGTTGTTCAATTACAGGTCTTTACATTTGCAGGTCTATCTATGAAATTATATACAACAATTAATTTTACCATCAAGTTTTACTGTAAGAAACAAAAATTGAGAATCTCTAATCCGACTTTTTAAGATGGTACAATAACTGCAGAGAGAGAACTTCTTCGAAGAGAAGAACGTTTTTTATTGCAAAAAGTAGCAACCGACCAATGAGACATGAGTGTTTTCTCTGTAGAGCAATCCAGACGACTTTATGCGACATCCTGATTAGAGTTTCAAAAATTCTCAGATCTTTTTCTCCTTGCGATTGTCCAGACGGTTCGTCACTGGGTGATTTCTTATTAGCAACCATGTGATGGTACGGGAGACTGTCCTTGGCTCCAATTAATATATCGCAATATTCTCGACCGACCAGAGATCGTAAATTCTGCATTTCATCACTCTGCCTCAACTGTCCACCTGATGCTAGAGGATTTGGAGCTTTTCTTGCCGTAGCTGCTCGCTTCTGGCACAAATCTTCCCATACTTCTATGTAATGTTGGAAATAGATTATAAGAGACCTCAAAAATCGATCCACCACCGGCTCGTGGAAGAAGTTGATAAACTCTATACTGATCGGATTTATCACCAGGAATATCACGATATCTTTAATATCTTGAAGGGTAATCACATTTGGTTCGGTGGGGCCAACTTTTCTCATCAAGTTTCGCCTAAATTGCATCTGTTACAATATCATAAAATGAATTACCGGAGATCTAGCACAACAATTCAAGCAAAGTAAAAGTTTTGAGTAGCTCAAATAACGTGTTTCCTTTTAAGACCAGTTTGACAATTTTTACCTTATCGTCCGGACTTAAGGTTTCAGCAAATTTCAGTTCTAAATATGCATGTGGACAGTAGACATCGGATTTTTTCGACTTTTGAGGATGTTTTCTGTGACCATTGCCTACTTGTTCACTCTCTTGTTTCGGGGCTCTGCTATGATATTATCAATGTGCATAAAAATCGTAACAAAAATATATGCCATAGGCAAAATCGATGTAATTTGTACTAATAAAATCGTATCTTAACGTCGAGTCATTAGCGAATTTGTGAACTGGTTAGATGCTTTGAAAATATCGTACGATTTGGAAATTCATTTATTCTGACTAACAGTATTGAAGTTGCTGAATTCAATTTATTCAGAAGCTGGGCTAAGTAATGGTAAGTAATTTTACTTCCGAACAAACCCCAATAAATACAAGCAGTCGTTGCTTTCGTCCCATAAAAATCTTTTTTCACATGGAACACTCGCCTGCATAATAAATGTTTTTCATAAGTTCGAACCTAGTTAAAAATTAACATGAACGATAAATTATGTTTGAATGAAGCTAAAAAGAAAACATCAGACTGTAGCACATGAACTGCACTGGGTATTGATCAAATAATAATCGCCCTGAATTTGAACTATAGCACTATAATGTATTGTGTTTTATCGTGTGAAATGATACCTTACAAAGGTAAGTTTCATTCGTGGAATAATAGGGAAAAAAAATATAATATAATACTTTGAAAGACTAGGAAGGCTGATATGATTGTATATCCATCAAAGCCCCATGCTTCCTATAAAGCATATTCGTGTGAACTCTTAACGTTATAAAACAATATATAAACTCAAAATTCAGTTACTTTCAACTTTTCAAGATTTAGGCCTTGTAGAAAAATAAATTGAACCATAACATTAATTATTTGAGTACTTTAATTTTCATTTGCTCTGTCCTAAACCTGTAATAATTGAAGTAACTGAACTTTATCTTCACATTTTGCTGTATGAATATTATGAACTTCAACTTCATGTAATCGCAAGTGTTCATATAAAGCGAAAACAAATATTGAAACACGTTATTGGACATCAAATAATTTGGGAAATAAACATGAATACGAAATGAATAATCAAATATGTTTAGACTTAATACGTTTATTAACAATTACGGGATTCTCACAACAGACTAAATACGACTACTTTTAGATTCCCTAAGGTAAAACCCTGGCATTGTATCTAAGATAGATTTATCCTCAGGAAAAATGGGTTCTGCAGTATTTTTGTAATACTCCTCAGGCACTGTGAAGTTCTTTTTGTCAATTTGAAATAATCTACATCTTACTTTAACCTGTTCTTTTTTATTTATTGTAACGGTAATGTAAAAGTCTTTGCCCTCCATTGCTGGATTTGGTCCTGAAATTGGTTTATCGGGTAATGTTATAGATTCATCTTGCAGGTGAAATCCTGATCTGCGAAGCCATGTTCTGATATGCCATTTTTCCAACACCCATGGATTGGTGTTTGACATTAAAACAGGCAGCGTCCTAGTCGACAAAACATTAATCGTGCGTTCTACATAAGGACTGCTATATCGGCTGACTTGATCATCTGCAGCCGCCTTAGTCTTATCAATATTTTCCGGAGTTGCATACGTCGCTAATCTTGGCAACAAAAGCTTAGTATAACCTTTGTTACGTGGAACCGTAACTAGGTCTCCTTTGTTGCCCAGGCCTTCGACGTACGATGTTAAAATCAATTGCAAATCTGGTTTCTTGCGCACATTGGTATCCTCGACAAGCTCGTACACAAAGTGTCTTCCTCTGAGGACTTTCGATGGACCATTTTTCTTCGCGAGGCCAGGAGGTGTTCGCCTCTTCAGTATAAATGTGTTCTGAAGAAATGACAATTTCACATACATGTTACATATGCGTAGTGTGAACAAATCGAACGTGCGAGGTTACGACGCGCATTGCTTACCCGTGTTTGTTGTGATAAAAAACCATTATATGCGGCCAAAAATGGGGAAGACAGGTACTGAAGATTCTTTGACAGGTTTACCGAATTATTCCACATTTTTTATATTAAATTCCCTCAACGAGAGAGGGCCCAATTTATTGAAAATCAACTTTAGGTGCCTAACTACCCGGTATAGTGAATAATATTATAGATATTATAGATGAAATTGAACAACAACTGTTACCGACGGAACGGACAGTATCTGCAGAGCCTGCACCACTGATCACTAATACGGACTAGACAAGCTTCTGGGACTATTGCCTCTCCATCATCGTTTTAACTGTTTTGTTTTAATTTTACAGATAATTAGGGGTCTGTTAAAAGTTGGGCAAGCGCTATTAAACACCAACAAACGATCATAAAACGATTCCGCACAAGCAGAATTAAATTCGATCTCAAAATACAATTGTGAGGTGCTGACGTCGCTTGAACTTCTTAGCCGAATTTGTTTTATTAATAACGACTCAACTATTGACTATCAAACGTCGGGAACTTACTGTCAAACACTAGCAAACGATAAAAAAATAAATCGATTCATTTGGGTGTTAATGAGGAGCAAAATATGTGGAGATTTTATCCCGTCATAATCCTGTCGAATGAGTCGATAAGTGCAGGAAAATAAAATTATCCTCAGAGCCATTTGGCGAAGCATTTCGGATTCGCTGAAAAGGTTTATCTGGGGTCTGCCGTCTTTGCAAATATCTCTGCTCAACGCCCAAACAAATATCACTATATACAATTGTGTTTTATAAATAGAATAGTAGTGCCCAGTAGTGCCTAGACTGATTAATTGGGCAGTCAGTAAAAATTATACAAGCGGGGAATAACGTAAATCGTCTTGATTGTTTTTGTTTTTTATTTTTGTTATTGATCTTGATACGAATTTCCATAAATTATATAATAAAAAAAAAGATAAGGATTATGACTCAAGGCCACCCAAGGTGATTTGAATTGTGCCACGCGAACGGCAGTACGATCGCCACCGACAACCAGAAATGCATTACACATTTCCGGTTTATTACGGTCAATTCGTGGATCTACTTTTTGGGTGGAAAAAAAGTATATTTTCAAAAGTAATTGGTTAAAAACAAAAAAATCCAAAGAAAAAAAATCACACCAAACTGTGCGGGAAATTCGGAGAATTCCTGTACTTTGAAAAATTTCACATTACGGAAATGCGGTAGGCCTTCGAGGAGTAATACATCTAGCTGTTATAACCTTGTTACATTGGGGACATCTTACCATCTGTTTCCACCAAAAAAGTTGTCAACTCTGTGTCTATTTTGAGATACGAATTATTCGAAGAATCTGATACATAGGTCACTGAATTGTGAATTTCAGTACGACTTTGATACTTCTGTAAATCGTACAGCCTGCCAAACTGATCCAGCATTACTTCTTATTACCATACATTATACACGCTGCACTGTATCTCTAACAATTTCATTGCAAGGTTCTCTGGCGCAAATATTAAACGTCGTAACTTTAATTCAAAGAATTCATCTTGTTATATTTAACGTCTACGTCTTGTCATCGTCTCTTGTAAAGAACCGTTAAAAGTCGTGTAAAATGACGACTTGAAATCTGGCTCATTCGATAGTTACAGATTCATAAAGCAACTGAACCCATATATAAATGAAAAGATTACAAAATTGTAACTGATCTGAGACAAGAAAGTATATTCCAATAGAGATAATTATAAAATTGTCTAACTGGAGCCAAAAATGTCAAAATCAGAAGATCACAACGACACAGACAACGCTTGCGTTGTATGTTTCAAGAATGTTGAGATTTACAGTATCGGAATGTGCGAACATCCAGTTTGTCACGACTGCAGTACTCGGATGAGAGTTTTATGTTGCCAGAACGAATGTCCTATATGCCGCCAAGACTTGCCAAAGGTTGTGTTTACCAGAGAAGTCAAGCCGTTTCGTCACTTGCGAAAAGGAAACCTTTTCGACAAAAGATACAACATTTATTTTGACGATGAAGGTATACAAGAGAGGTTCATCAAGCTGCTCGCGCATTCTTGTGACATTTGCAAAGAGAGACAAGTATTCAGCAACTTCAACAGCCTCAAGGATCACATGAGGAGACTTCATGAATTACACTATTGCGATCTGTGTGTTGATAATTTGAAGGTATCGTTCCCAATCAATCTTTCGCATTCAAACATTGTCTACAATAATTGCAGAAAATTACATTTAGTCGTATCCTTAAAAATTGACTGCAAATTACTCGAAACTAAATTATACACCTACAAATTTCTATTCACAGATTTTCTCCCATGAGAGACGGTGCTATACAAGGTCAGACCTTGCCCAACATCGAAGGAAAGGAGACGTGGATGATAGAAGTCACAAGGGGCATCCTCTGTGCGAGTTTTGCGATCAGCGCTACATGGACAACGACGAGTTGTTCCGTCACTTACGAAGAGATCACTTGTATTGTCATTTCTGTGACGCGGATGGATTGCACCAATATTACAGTACTTACGATTATCTCAGAGATCACTTCAGGCTCGAGCATTTTCTGTGTGAGGAAGGTCCTTGCGCGGAAGAAAAATTCACCTGCGTATTTAGATCCGACATTGATTTGAAAGCACATAAGGCTAGCATTCACGGTAAACAATTGGGAAAAGCAGCTGCTAAACAGGCTCGGACTTTGGAGCTGGAATTCACTTTAGCACCACGAGGTGATAGCAGAAACAATCGAAGGATGCCGGGGATTTCGTCACTGACTAGAAATACCAGGGAACACAACAGTAACAGAGATTACAATAATCGGGAATATAACAACAGAGATTTTCAGCAGGAAGCTGGGGCAGTTGGTGGAGTTGATTATTTTCTGACCACAAATGAGCCAACCTATTTAAGGCAACCTTCTGTTGACTTTCAAAGCACTCAAGAGTTTCCTACGTTGGGCAACGCAACTCCGGTGGTTCCAAACCTAGGTCAGACAAAGAGTAGAGGAAACCTGACGATACGAAGCACAATGAGACCCACGACTTTGGATGTGACAGACGAAAACTTTCCTGCACTGGGTCCAGAGTCTTCTAGTGCTAGTGGAACTATTTCGAAAACTGTTAATTTGAGTGTCTCTAGCTCAAACAAGCTTGGTCCAAGTACACCACAACGCCAACAGAGCGCTACTTCAAACGTATCCATTCATGTTAATCATAAACCGAATGGTACTGTAACTACGAGAGTCTCGGGACCTAATATTAGGATTCGGCCCGCTCAACTGTCTCGAGATTCCGACTTTCCAGCATTGGGAAATCCTGAACCTAGTACAAACCTAAACACGGCACAATGGACAAAAGTTACCTGTACAAAGACACCGCATAACGTTGTTCCCAAGTCTAAAAAAGTTGCACCACCACCGCTGGCACCTTCGCCACCTATAGCATCCGGCAAAGATTTTCCGAGTCTCTCCAAGTCATCGAAATCCAATAAGCAATCAACTATTTCTGTTGTACCGTCCACACCTTCGTGGGTTCAACCACAGACATCCGAAACGAACAGTGCGAAGGCTACGAGTGATTGTACTAAAGGAAAGACCAAAAAGAAAAAAGCTAAGCAGATCACAAATAGTAGTAATTCTAGCGGCAATGAATCCAGCAGTTCAAAATCGAATTCAAATGCCTCAAATTTAAACAAAGATAAAGAATCATTTAAGAATGCCGAGGATGTTGTCAAAAAAGAAAACAGCGCATCGAAGAATTCGACTGATGAACCTAAGAAAGTTGAAGATGTTAAACGCGGTGGTGGAACTTCGAAAAGTAAAGCAGCATCGGCAATGGTGTCTGAGGAATTGAAGCAGAATGAAGAAGTGCCTCGGAAGGATAATGAGCAATCTAAAAAAGAGAAAAAGAAATCGAAAAATGTTTCGCAAATCAACGTTAGTTCCACGGACAACACATTCAACTCAGCAAGTTCAGTAAATGGGAATAGTAGTACAGTTAATGCTCAGCCAAATACAGTCCAGAGAAAACGTTCGGAGTTAAAAATTGATAGCCTAAAATCAACAAACAATAATACCAATTTTGAGGATTTTCCAGCCTTAGGATCTCTTCCAACCAGACCCCCAGGATTTACAGAACCTCCTCCAGGTTTTGGATCAGCTCCGCCACCTCCGCCAGGATTCTTTGTCACACTGAATAGTGTTCAACGTCCGCAAAGTAATGGCTTGACCTTCACAAATAGTTCGGGTCAAAGTTACTCCATTTTACCAAACAACGACAAGCAGCAAGATAAACACTACGAATATGTACCGCCTCCAGATTTTTCCAAGAGAAATAAAAATCTAGTTGCCAAGGTCAGCGAAGAACTTGGTGTTTCAGAAGCGATAGAAGAGTTTCGATATCTTAGCGGACTTTTCAGACAGGGTACTTGCAATGCTCAGGATTATTACAGTCGTTGTCGCGACTCGATGGGTATGTCAGCATTTGGAACAATATTTCCAGAACTTCTCGTTCTTTTGCCAGATATTAGCAAACAACAAGAATTATTCAAGATTCATAAAAAAGAATCTGGTTCAAAACTCAAAGGGTTAGATGCGTGTGCAACATGTGCCCAAGTTGTAAAAAGCGGCTCTGACTTGAGAGCTCACTTATCCAGCCATGCCCTGGAAAATCATTTTCCTGTTCTTGGAAAAGTAGCACCTATCCAACAAAGTAACAGTTGGGTGAGAAAATGAGTACATAATTCTCACATGTGCAAACATCGTAACAAACCTGTAGATTATTGTAAGATTGTTAAAAAAACGAATACCCATCCCTGCAGTTTATTTGATCTTAACGTGCACGCGAGTTTTGGATATCGCTAATTGTAGTCTATCGAAATTTTAACATCATAGATAAGATGCACTACTAAAATTTTATAAAATATTTATACCATAAAGATGAAAATGGTTAATGAAATATCGACAAACTTCACATTTTCTCACTTATTCTGGAAATACAGGGAGCCTACATTTAATTGGAAGTTCATTGACCATTGCGCCGATTTTAGCAATAACTATAAGAATTTCTTTACTAAGATATTAAAGAAGAGCTCAATCGACAACTATAGATGAAAAAAAAAAGAAAAAAGGAAATAGAAATACAAATATATGTGGACACTGCCAGTGAACACAATATATTATATCAGTACATTGTTAGCTATGTTCATCATCTATGAAATTAAGCATTTTTTTTTTTTTCATTCTAACTCGGTCAAGTTTTCGTTTTACTGCTGAATAATAACCAAAGTTTTGAGCAAAGAACGGAATACAATTTCTTTATATATTCATT
Source organism: Neodiprion lecontei (assembly GCF_021901455.1). NCBI lineage: Eukaryota > Metazoa > Arthropoda > Insecta > Hymenoptera > Diprionidae > Neodiprion > Neodiprion lecontei. Next base: position 3,771,096 of record NC_060261.1, on the reverse strand, counting down.
TTTTTTTAACAAATGTTCATGTCATCACGTATGATTCGTAAGCTGTTGCTATGTATATATTAAATACTTATGAACGATGAGTTTTCCTATGTAATTATGTAATAATATATATAAATATATATATGTATGTATATATTTATATATATATATAGATATATATATAGATATATAAGGTAATTATTAGTAACATAGAAAAATAGGATAACACCAATATTAAGAATATTTGATACTTGATTGCCTAGTAGCCCTGTATCGAAATGTGTACCGTAAAAAGTTTTGTACAATAACGAAGTTATAAAATAAACGAGAATAAATCTTAAGACTTGAAATGATTTTCATAAAGTAAAGCGATATGATATTTCGTTATGAAAATTCATCATGAGAATTGGGATATTATTTTTTGATTTATTTATTATTCGCTTATCAACTAATTTCTTACAATACAAACCACTATTTTCAATGATGAATAGATCTTAGCAAGATATCTCACAATTTAAGTTCTTAGCTTATAACTATGAACATGACTAATCTTATAATTTTTTCGTTCTCTTCTTTTCTTCTTGTCAGCTTGACGTTACAAACAGTCTGTATTGTTGAAGGAGACACTGGTTGTGGCTTATTTAATTGCACAGCCATAGGGAAAATTAATCAAATTTATGCGTAAATATTACTTAAAACTATTTATTAGTAAAGCATGACTAAAACTTGAGTTGAGTTAAAATTTTTAATTTTCTAAGACTCTCGTTACTTCACATTTTCCATAAATATCAATTTCACAAAATAATACATTCTTTTTGGAAAAATGTGAAGATAGATAATACTAGAATTAGTGCAAAAGTTTTAAAAAATATTACAAGGGTGTTGAAGAATTGAAACGGAACTTTACCCCAAAATTTACATTTTTCAAAATTCATTTACATTAGCATTCTTCAAGGAATTGTACATTTGCTTTTTACATCTGGCGATTTGTTAGTACGACAATGAACACCCAAAATTTGGAGGCATTCACATTCCAAGAATATTAATTTTAAACAAAAGAATTTAGTTCAGATTCTGCCACGTAGGAATGAAATAATGAATCAATGTGAAAAGAAGGTAGTACAAATGTAAATGAAGACGAAGCGGTACAATTGCCGGTAACTACGATAACTTCAATTACTTTTCCCTACGCCAGTGATCCAATATAAGATAAACATTACAATTAATTGTTGGCGACGAATCACAAGCTGAAGATTCTATCACTTTTTAGCCAACTCATTGCTGAGCCAATCGAGCCCTTCGTAGAGTCCGTGTCCTTGGGTGGCGCAGGTGCTTTGAATGTACCAATGACGCCCTCGCAGGGCGTTAAGACCTAATTTGTCGGTGAGTTCGGCTGCCGACATGGCGTTGGGCAAATCCTGTTTGTTGGCAAAAACCAAAAGAACGGCGTCCCTCAGTTCGTCCTCTTGTAACATATTGGCTAGCTCTCGTTCTGCTTCAGCGATACGGTCTCTATCGCTGCTGTCTACGACGTAAATCAGTCCTTGCGTATTTTGAAAGTAGTGCCTCCAGAGGGGTCGGATTTTGTCCTGACCACCAACGTCCCACACCGTGAAGCAGATGTTTTTGTACTCTACCGTTTCAACATTGAAACCAATGGTGGGTATGGTCGTCACGATTTCACCCAGCTTAAGCTTGTAGAGGATGGTTGTTTTTCCGGCAGCGTCGAGACCGACCATCAATATACGCATCTGCTTTTTGCCAAATAGGCGTGTTAAGAGGCTACTTATGGTCAGGCCCATTTTCGTCGTTTGAAAAGAGGTGTCGACTCGGCCCAAACCTCAAAATAAATATGCGGTCCTTCGTTTCAACTGCGATCCGGCTTCCCTCGATTCTATTCTACGAATAATTCAATGACCGATGAGTTAGCTTCTCGTATGCACGAAGGGTTACGCTGATCGTTTATATTACACACGAATGTCTCTGCGTCAGATTCCACTATAGAGAAAAATCCACTGATACCGTTCTCAGTCGGAGCAAAACGCGTAGTAAACGTCACCGAAGAGTAACAAAAGTCACCGGAAATAGCTGGCAGAAATCGCCATACGTAATACGAACAAATCACACCGTAATAACGAATAATGTGATTTGATCTGTCGGTAAAATCGAAAAACTAATTAACATTTATATTAAACATTGATAAAATGTGCTCGGTAGCTGAATGGGTAATAATAAACATAAAAAAAAAAGAAAACAACAACAAAACTCATTAGACGTATGAGATAGGCAAAGGAACTTCGCGAGTCATTTTCACACCGCCATGTTTTATTAGCGGAAAATTTGAAATTCAATAGTCAGCACAACTTCGTATGACGCAGTGTACGTATGTGTTTTTCATTCCTTTTTTTACTATAGACATATTATTTTCAGCTTCAAAGTCAAATTTCATTCAACAAGTTCATCGGTATCTACGTGATTCGAAGTAAACATAACGTTCCAACGTTGAATTTATCTAGCAACAACAAGTTATATATATTGTATACATATGTTACGTACATTATTATACTTACGATTGTTTCAGCGTTATTCAAATGATCCATGGACGTATTAAAAATTGAGAGATGAAGGAAAAAATACTTTGACCGTGTTAAAGGTTCCCGTTCGAAGGCTAGTCATTGTAAATGACTAACCGTAAAATTTATTTGTACGTAAGTAACAAATATGATTAATCAATTGATACAACAATGTTGAGAAAAAAACAACAAACAAAAAGAAAAGAATGATACAAATTTGGTGTGACAAGAATAAATAAAACATAATAAAATAATAATAAAAGAAAAACACAAATAATAAAATTTGGCGGTCAAATTGGTAAGTATGTAAATAAAAGCGTATAATGTAACATTGTATAAATGTAAAAACCTGTTGCAGTGTACATATTTTGTATACTATAAAAGACAATAATTATATTCTATAAATGATTGTTATTAGACTGGCATCTTCAACGATTCTAACAATTCATAAATAAGATGCTCTTCAAAATAGCAGGAACGATCCTTAGATAATTGGGATATTTGGGAAGTCTTGGATGATGGATATGCATCTGTAAAAAAAAATAAAAAAATAAAAAATCCTGTTATACGATAAACGTGGTTATACACTAAACGATATGAGAGGGATGAAGAGAAAGAAAAAGAAACAAAGAAAAATATATATATATTTAAAGAAAAATCGGCCATCCATAAAATGAAACTTTATCAAATTAGGAAGAGGTAACAAAATCAGCAATAATTGTTCAAAAATTACACAACATTTGTGCAGAAATAGATATTTAGAAAACTTTTCTCTTCACATTTAGGACAACTTTTATTATTTACTGCTTTACTGGTCATAATATGTAATGTTATTACGTATAATATTATTAATATAGTAATAATCGTTATATATATAATATGTATGTACATATATTTATATAGATATATATGTATTTATAATAATAATAATAATAATAATATACCTTGGTAGATAATACACGTTTATTATATATAGTATGTTTTTTCTTAATATATGATATATATATATTTGTGTGTATACATATATATATATATATATATATATAAATATATATATATATATATATATATCATCAGGATGGTATAAATAATATTGTATTTGATAAAAGCACTTTTTGTTGCTTATATATTATCGATCCATGTTACTTACTAATTTTCATTACAGACTATCAATTGTTATCGTTATTGTTACATATATAATATATACTTCTATACTGCTCCTTAATTTGCTGCGTGACTATCTTTAAACACACGTACGTATAGTTGATTATTTTGCAGTTAAGCTTCAATCGTTTATTCACCTTGTCCGACAGACGCGTGTTTCCGTCCTTAGTTGCTTACATTCTCATTTCTACATTACATTATATATATATATATATTTTTTTTTTTTTTGTTTTTTTTTCCATTTTTTATCTCCGCATAATTATTACGTTGCGCTTTAACCGGCTGCCATGTATGGTCCTTCTCAATTACTCAAAGAAACAAACATTTTGATATTCCAAATTCATTGTACGTATCACTCAAAAACCCCACATTATAGTTTGCCTCAAAACCACAAGCGAGAGAATCTGGCCTAGATTTGACAATCTTATTATTATTATCAATTGCACGAAAAAATCAATTGCTGATACTTAAAATTTTTATATTCATTTTTCCCTGCCAGCTGTGTGTGAATGACATTTTTAATGCAATACTTACCGCATTATTGCATGCGGCATAAAATTATTCAACTTTTTACAAATTAGCAGAGATGATGACGTGTGATGTCTGTGTATGCGTGTACTGTGTTTTTGAGAAGGGGGGGGGGGGGGGCTTGTTTTTAATTTTATTTTTATTTTTAAATAGTTTTTTTTTTTTGTTTCTATCATCGATGCAGAGTATAATAATATGTTGTAAGTACCGAATCCTTAAATTACACTGTGCTCGTACATTGTTTACGACACAAGAACATCAAGCTGGCGTAAAACACACATATATACACATATAAATATATATATATATTATATATATATATATATATATATATACACCTAGGTACTAAGCGCTAAGTCTTACAAGATCATTTACGCAATGATTTATTATTATCATTACCATTATTTTTTATTCGTTTTTTTTTTTTCATTTGTTTGTTTATTTATTATTATTATTATTTTTTTCAACCTTTTCAACCGCTACTCAGTAAAATGTTAATTAAAAATTCATTATTCATTACGCACAGAGTACACAATTATTATCTAACGTAGAGTGATTTCTGTTTTTATTATTTTTTTTTTTTCAATATTTTTTTTTTTTCTCTTTCGTGTGCCATTAATTATGATTGTGTGTAGATCACAGTATACATTAACTGTGTTAATATACAGATATAAAATTACTTCATACCTTAATATTCTTATATTGAATCGAGCTTAATAGCTAGTTTCGAAGACATGAATTAAGCCATGTACTTTGGCTTGCATTTATACTTATTTGTTAATTCGTCTTTATCCTCGATAGGGAATTTGCATGATTTTTGTCTGTTTGTTTATTTTATTTATTTCTTCTCTCTCTCTCTCTCTCTCTCTCTCGCTCTCTCTCTCCTTCCACTAACACCTTATTATCAATCATACGTTTTATTACATACTATAATTATTCTCTCGTCCCGGCTGTCAAATTGCCAAGTTTAAAATAATAACGTCTATTCAACACATAATTTAACTAATTAACATACAAGAGTGTGTTAGCGCAATCCGCGCCACTTGAATATATAATAAGAATTTTCAAACTCATTCTCGGCTAGATAATTTGTTTTATTTATATTTTGTAAAAAAAAAAAAAAAAAACATATTTAGACAATAATCAGCAAAATTTAAAAAAAAAAAAAAAAAAAGGTGTAGGTATCTATTTTGAACAACAGTTCGTTACCATATACGAAAGTTCGTTCGGTGTGCAAAAAAGTCTTCCTTAAAATAATCTTCACAACTCACTCACAATAATGATAACTTACATTTCAGATTTCTCTAATCAATATTACAGATTAAGAATACATCTCGGAGAGTTTAGTGTTTCCAAGAGCCTTTAAAACTTTAATACAAATCGGTAAAGAAAATTAAAGAATCATTCAGCTAACGTGATAATAATTCAAAATATTCTGGTGATGGTTTTTCATTTATCGCATTTATAGGGCAATGGCACATCGGAGTGACTGGTATAAGGCCGTTGAATAAAAATAATAATAAATAATAAATAATAAATAATAGCAACAACAACAACAAAAACAAAAACAGCATAGACAATCGATGTTTCGGAGAGCCAGAATTATACTCGTGCCAATATAATTATTTATAATTACTCTTCGTCGTTACTGTATTTCAGAAGAAGTTTTTAGTTCTTTTTTGTTGTTTCTTTTATTGGATCTGCTTAGGACTAAATATTATATCATTATTTATTTATTTAATATTATTTTATTTTATTTCTTTCATCGTCATCATCATTATTACGTATGTATATATATTTATATATATGTATATATATATATACCTTAGTATATAGAGTTTTAAAGAATGTATACTGAAATATTTTTTACTATTTAAAAGACGTTGCACGCTTATTAAGTATTAAATATTTACCTTCGAAAAAAAACCTACGGAGGATCACATTTATTATGGAATCGATTTCACGTTCTTTTTTGTTTTTTTTTTCATTCTTTCTTTCTTTTTTTTTTTTTTTTGCAGTTTTTCTTCTTTTCTACTTACAGTCCCATAGCATAGTTATTCAATTAATTTGCATCAGTAACTTAATGATATAAACTTGTCCATTCGACCTTAGAATAATATTCACAAATATATGTTTGATTTTTTTTTTTTTTTTTTTTCTTTTCAAATTTTTAATTACATGTTACCAGACTTTCTTCATTCAAGGTAACGATAATATTGCTCACTGAGTTAGTCGGAGTATGTGTATAATATAAGGTGATGAATATATTCGTTATTTTAAAGAAAAAAAAAAAAAACGGGCCGTTTACCAAAAAACTTATCTATTAGAATACCATACATGTGTGTGTATATATATATATATATACTTTTTGAAAATCGGATAAGATCAGAACTTTTGGAGGACAGATTATTGTTAAGTTTATTCTGAGTATTAAAATTAGCTGAAACCACTGAGATGTAACCCGCGGGCGTTTTTGGATATAAATGAAATTCATACGATTCCAAATATTCGTCGCCGTTCCATTATTATCGATTCGTGTAAAATAAAATATCTCTCAGCGATATTGATGAAATCGTTGCGAGTATGTAAAATTGATATTCAGAGATAAGAAAAATACTTTAAGCGAGGAATAAAATAGCTGCTTCGTTCAAACACATTTTCTGCTTAGCAGTCTCGAGAAATCAGGCATCTGTAATTTTTCTTTTTTTTTTTTTTTTTTATTATCATTTCCTTCTGTACCTTTTTTATTTATTTATTTTTATTTTTTTTTCAAATCCAATATCAACACAACGTTACTGGAACTTGGCTCAGACCTTTTTTGGTTTAGGCACTATGATTAGTCTAAACGATGGATTTGTTTTTTCGGTTTTTCTTTTTTTTTTTGTTTTTTTTTTATTTATTTTTTTTTTTGTTTTTTTTTTTCTTTCCTCGTTAATTCACGAATTACAATCCGCTTTTGTCAATTAAAAAACATTACGCTATGGACAAATTGTTGTACGAGTTTAAGCCTCCTCGGTTGTTCCAACTCAAGACAAGACATTTGTATTCAATTACGGGCAAACGGTCGAAGGATTATTATTGTTATTATCTTTCGTCATCAGTGTCGTGTTAAGCTCTTGAGAAATATTTAATTAAACAGAGTCACGTTGAAAAAAAATATTATAATCGATATTTAATAAAATTGCAATAGTAATAATAATAATAATAAACCTTAATTCGTCGTTTCGAGTCCAATGAACAAATATTCTTGCACAAAATTGACGAATGAAGATTTCATCTTTGACCGATCGATATACGCAATATTTCCATCGCGTTGCCGATATTGTTACTAATTTGAATGAATTTGTCTCTAATTAAAGCTCGAATTAATTGAAACACACGGTTCTGACAAATATATTGAAATAAAAGACGTTCGTTCCACAGTTACACAATACTTAATAACGCGGATATGAATACAAATCGTCATCGGATTTCGCGCAATCATTGACGATAACCGATTCCTTTTTTTTTTTTTTTTTTTTTTTTACCTTATCTTTCGTCGTTTACAATTACGTATATACCTATATATATATATATATATATATATATTGTTGTATTACATTACATTATGTTATATTGTATTAACTTTATACTCGAGAGTTATATTATTATCATTATATCAATATAAGTGGTATTTACCAACACTTACCGCCAAAAATATATTACCTATGTGTGTGTTTAATTAATTACGTCTCTTAGAAATACATTATATTGTTTTAATGTCTTCTTACATACTATGAAGGATAATGCCTGGTCATCGGTGATTAAATTGTGTGTGTGTGTGTGGGGGGGGGGGGGGGGGGGGGGAGGGAGTAAGTTCGTTTAAAAAGAGTGCTGGAAAGCACGTAAATCAGAATAGATAACGACGAAGACGACGACGACAGGTGGTTTATAGATAAAGAGAGGACTTATTGTTTTATCCATATATTCAATGATCAGCAGATTATAAACGCATTTTATTATTTAATTTATTCATACCGTCGATAGATATATTTATAAAATATTCATTACACGTGGCTATAATTTGTCACGATGCCAATTTACCAATCGAAGCTTCAGACTATGAATTGCCAAAAGCATTTTATTCATTATTATTCAATGTTTCTACATTAATATCACAAATATATTCATATTTTAAAGCTTCTAAATTTTATTCTTCCGATTACTCTTCTGCTCAAGTAATCGCATTTTCATGGACCTTACCGAATTGTTTCTCTCACTCTCTCTCTCACACTCTCTCTCTCTCTCTTTCTCTCTCTCTCTCTATTTTACATTGTTAGGCCCGGTGTGTTTTCATCTTTAACTTAATTATTTATTTCAGGTTTTTTCTTTCTTATTTTTTTTTTTTCTTGTTTCTTTTTCTTTTCCATCCTTTTCATTTTGATTCTAGATATCCAGCACTCTTCTTCCCGTCGTGAGATCTTTAGTATATCAATACGCGATGCATTAACGCCGCGGGTGTTTTTTTTTTTCCATTTATTTATTTTTATCTTAAACTCGGAACAAGTCGTCGGACAGAACCGCGATTGTTGTACAAATAACGATAGAATACACGTGCGTATAATTAAGTTTTTTTTTTTTCGTTCTTCCAAACATTAATATGTCTTATTCATTTATTGAATATTACTTCAATTCATTTTTTTTTTTTTTTTTATCAAACCACGATTACAGATAATGCCTCTCTGCATGCGAAATTATATTCTCGCAAGTTCGTCATTATTCGTCATTTAGAGCAGGACTTCTCATTAATTGCCACTTTGGCGTACACGTATATTTCCCTAAATATATATATATATATATATACACACGTCATTGTGTATATGTATTATTATTATAGGTATATTACGCACGACAAGAATATCTAAGGGAATGATATACTGTACAGGATATTTTTTTATACTCGGCAACGTTATTAAATACACGTCCTTAATCCGATTAACCAATCGACTTAGCGAATATATATATATATGTGTGTGTTTACTTTATTTTATTTTACGTCATTTATTTATTTTCTTTTGCGTTTTTGAAATTTTTCTTCATTCATCTCCTTCGTCATTTCGCGCATGAAATGAACAACGTATTTTCTTTTTTAGCAATTTTCATCACAGGGGGGAGAAGAATGTTCTTGCTTCGTTGGGAGAAAGAAGAAAAAAAAAAAAAAAAAAAACAACACAAATAAATATTTGAAACGCAATTTTTGCGTACGCGGGTGACATTTTCTTACCGTCAAAAATCGTACGACGAACAAAAGTGTTGGGTACAATATCGTTGATAGATTTGCGAGAGACGTTGTTCGTATAGTCTTAAAATATCATTCATTAATTATTGTACTTGACTCTACCGGACTGTAGTCAAGTGTTTATTATTTATACATATATTTGCTTGTTTGTTTGTTTTTTTCTTTTTTTTTTTTTTTAACGAAAAACACGCATCTCAGAATCACGTCCGCGGAAGATAATTTGAAGTACATCTATTATTTTCTATGAAAACTTTTACGAGAGACGCGTTCCTTCGCCGATCAGAGAAACCTGTCAACAAATACATACCCGTGGGTAAAATTGCAGGATCGCGCTTGATACATTATTTTTTCGTTCAATCTTGTCAAGTAAAAATCCTCATCAAATATCATGTATGTTCGAAATATTGCCTCTAAGCAATAATTGTATCGTGTAATTATGTACGATACGTAAGTTAGTCGTGATAATGAAAGAGGAGTTACACTGTTGGTAAAATAATTTTTTAACCGGGAAAAACAAATATTAATAATCACAAATCGGCTGTGCCCTATGAATTGTTGGGTTTTCTCTCGATTGCTTTGTTTTTTTTCCTTTTTGTTTTTCGACTTCGATCAAAAATCAAGTTTGAAACGAGAAAAAAAAAAAGAAATATACATATATATATATAAAAAAAAAACCCGCAGCGTTCCGTATCCTATTCTTTTCCCTTCTTTCTCTCTCTCTCTTTCTCTATTCACATTTCGACGCGTCTTCCTTGTCGAAGAATCGCTTGGGTTGACATTCACGTATCTCACGAAGCTTTTAGCTTCATCGGGATTGTAGCGTATATTTTTTTGAGCAGAAGTGGGGGGTAGATTACACCCTTGGTGTTACAATTTTTACCAATATTTTTTTAAATTGTTTTATTTTAATATAATAATAATAATAATAATGATAATAATAATGAAATAGGTATCATTATTCTACTTAGGTACAGCTGCTTGATACTTTCTCTCTCTCTCTCTCTCTCTCTCTCTCTCGAAAAAAAAAACAAAAAAAAAAAACACAAAACGAAAACTCATTTCAATGTTATTTTAAAACGAGATACTTTTAGTAAAACTGCTTATCGTTACAGAGATACGCGCGTGTATCATCTGTGTATATATATATATATATATATATGTATGTATGTACGTACATATATGTATACGTATGATCATAGTTGAACGATTATTTTCAAATTAGGATTTTATACGTCAACGCAAGTGTACGCAGATAGTTAATCGTTTCACGTTTTTGTAATTGTGTACAACGTACGTGATAAAAATATACCAAAGCCCGGAACGGGAGAGAAAAAAAAAAAAAAAGGAAAAAAAAGAAAAAACCGAGAGATGTGTAGGAAAATAAGCTTATAAAACTGCATAATAATTTGTAGTCGCTTGTGCATGCGCGCATATATAGTACGTATGTACATATATGTATGCATGCGTGTTCGTCGCAAAGAACAAAATTGTGAAACAACTAGATACGAAAAAAAATATCTCATTTCAAAATATGTCGTGACACACGCACACTGGCTCTATGCGGTACAACCACATTATTTGTTTTTTGTTGTCGTTTTTGTTTTTGTTTTTTTTACTTTTCTTACGAGACACAATAACCGCAATTCAATCAATTAAAACAAGTATACAATAATAATGACAATGATAATAATAATAATAATAATAATAATAATAATAATAATATACCAATATATATGCGCGTGTGTGTGTAAATATATATATAATATATTAGTATCAAGATAAGAGAATGCACTTTTTAGTTGTGTATTTTTTTTTTTTTTTTTTTTTTAAATATAATGTTAGTAATGTTTTTTTTTTTTTTTGTTTTTTTTCCTTTGTTCTTTTCATCCTCGCGTTCACTTAAAAATATTTAGGTATGGTATTTTTTTATTCTTCTTCACGTATCGACCGTCTCCGTTATGTAATACGTTATTTTTAATTACAATTCTTACCAATGTATTCATTCATTTACTTTGTTTCGATCATCAATCGTAAATATCTGCGATAGTATGTATCTCGAGTATAATTTAGAGTGAAATGAAAATTTAACCAGTTAACGCACACACGTATGTACGTACATACGTATTATATGCGTAAGGTATTAATTAATAAGTATTTTGTTGCTCTCGGAATAGAATAATAATTAATGTTATCGAAACTAGGTGAGGAAAAATTCAAAATCACCCGCCCTTCCGTATCTCCATTATACCGACAACACCGATATCGCGCGATTAAAGTCTTAAATCTTAATTAAACCTTGATTAGATCTTAATATATTAAAGTTCGTCCTAAAGTATCTAGAATAAAAAATAATGTGTGATCACTTATGAAACTAAGAGCGTGTGTGTGTGTGTGTGTGTGTTTATGTGTTTATTTTTGTTAACTTAAAATACTCAACAATATTAATAATATCCTGTATCATAGAGTTCTTACATCGCTAACCTTTATTAATCGTAATAATGTTACTTAACATTAGAATCTTACACGGTTAAATATGTTAATATTTAATAAGGTAAAATCAGTTGACGCTAAGGGTTGCTGCGTATATATTTGGTACATGGAACTTGCCGTTGTTGTTTTCTTTTTTTTTTTTTTGTTTTTTCTCTTTCTTCTCTGCGGATGTATTTTTTATTTTTTATTTTTTGTCTTTTCGTACCCCTCCCCCCAACCGGTTTTCGGTTCAATCCCTCAAATTCATTTGATCTCACGTCCAGTCGTCATTTTCACATCAAGTATTTTAATCATAAAAAAAATAAAAAGAAAGAAAAATAAAGAAAGAAAAAAAAAAAACCAAAAACCTCAAACCGACAATTCGATATACAATTTATATTATTATCGTCATATTCGTTTATTATCATCTTTCAAAATTTATCGTTACGTCTGTTGCGCGACGTCCGAATAAATCCTGACAATTATTAATCATCGTTCAATTTGGTTTACAGTTTCGCTACATACCGTTTTTTTTTTTTTTGCCCCCCCCCCCCCCCCCCCCCACAAGTAGCCTTACGTTTAATACAATTTTACTTCGAAGGTATGATTATTATCGTTATTATCTATTATTCATTTATTTATTCATTTATGTATGTATGCACGTATGTATGTATGTATGTATTTAGTTATTTGTTCATTTATTCGTTAATTCATTCATTCGTTCATTCATTTGCTCTAATTTTAACACAATATGCATCTTTATCGCTATGATAAGTGTATTTATTAAGGCCTTATTGTTGAGGTTCGTCGAGAACATACGTTACATGACGTGATGAGGTTTCACGATTTTCAACTGCCTCCGAGATTCATACTGCAATGGCGATATAATTTGTATATTCGATTACTCGTACAATACCATTGTAAGAGGATTAGGGAAAAGATGTGATAAAATAAAAAAACAAAAAAAAAACAAACATCGTTCTCCTCCCGCACCTAAGAGAGTACCTATAATTTTTGGTTGAAACATAGCGAATGCACCAGAGCTTAATTCCTTTTGTATTCACAATGACCGCAATCAGGATAAAATTAAATAAATAAATTTTATCTCTAATCTTTTAATTATAATAAAATTCATTTCCCACAGGTTGCATTGATTTTGATCAATAATATCAGTTCTATGGCTATTTAAAACAGTCTTAAAATTAAACGATTTATACAATACGAGCATTCGCGTGCGCGCTAAGGATTATTATAGTCATGATGATCGTGGTTGGGGGCAAAAAAAAAAACCAAAAAAAAAAAAAAAAAAAAACATTTCATCAACTACGATATCAGTTGAAAATCGCGAAGAGACATCTCTGAACCTTCGTACAAACACCGCGAACGTCTTGGAACGTCTTTTGTTACACTGTTTTCGTTTTCACATTTTCCTCTCATTTCAATTATACATTTTATTATTTAATTGGCATCCGTGAGGCACGTACGCTCACAGTTTCCCAAACACACGTCGCAAACTTAAAGTAAAAGTACGACGAAACATCCGAAACCCTTCAAGTTCCAATTCCTGGATTCGAGCAAAAAAAAAAAATAATAAAACAAAGGGAGCAATAATAATAATAATAATAATAATAATAATAACAACAATGGTAAAAGTAATAATAATTGTAATAGTATCTTAACGCTAAAAACATAGCATAGATGTAGAGACATTATAGTCGGTGTTCTGCTTTGTAGTTTTATTTAATACTCACTTATATAGTTGGCATAAGATTGCAATTTATATATATATTTTTTACGTTAACGTATCGTGGAACATTGTTTAAAATGGTAAAGTCTGACGCAGAGGGATGTTAAAATTTCACATATTCGTTTCAAAATCTTTTAAGAACACTTCATTACTTATTTCCTTCGTTATTAATCATAGTCTACGTAGTGTCACAGCTTTAAAATTAAATCTACGGTGTGTGTGTGTGTGTGTGTGTGTGTGTTTTTTTTTTTTTTTTTGTGCCCAAACAGTATAATTTATAGACAAAAATGTGCTGGATAACCGTATCGAGGGAAAAGTTAAAAAAAAAAAAGAAATTTTTAAAATAACAATAAATAAAGCGGTGTGAAAAATCTTTCAACGTTTAATCGTGCATCGGGAATTGAAGAGTGTAAGATCACGGGACGTTGCGTTTTTTTATTTTTTTTATTTCTTTTTTTTTTGTTGTACGTTTTTCATTCGCTTTTTACTATTCCTTCTTCTTCTTCTTCTTCTTCTTCTTCTTCTTCTTCTTTTTTCTTTCTTTCTTTCTCTTTAAGCAGAGTCATCGGCACGTCTCATCCGGATTTTTGATTGGGTAAAATTTTGAATTTTTTTTTTTCCTTTCATTTCATCTGATCTAATTTGACTAGCTGCTGCGTTGGCTCGGTGCTCACCTCTGTATCACAAAATAAAAAGCGTGTCCTTTGTCCCTTCCTTTACGTTTCTTTCGTTCTTCCATTCTTTTTTGTTTTTTTTTTTTTTTTGTTCATTCTCCGCAACGCTCGTTACATACAAATAACAAATTCCCACAGATCGATACTCGTTAAAATGTCACTCGGACGGTGCGATATTATACCCTGTTTCAACGCGTACGTGTATGATTGACAAGATTCGCCGAACGTGACAATTCAATAATACTGCGACGTCGATGTTGAAGGTAAAAAAAAAAAGAAAAAAAAAAATGAAAAAAAAAATGAAAAAAAAAAAACGTACCGCCCAACGATCAAAATCGGTTCTCGTTTGGCATTTCAACTTGCATTTTCATTCCTGACGAAAGGTTGGCAGAGAAAAGGCTATTTGCTTGCAGCTAACGAGGCAATAAGGTCACTTGTGCACACACACACGTATATATATATATATATATGTATATATATACACACATACGTATACGTATACATACATACATATATATATATAATCTAAGTATCGACGCACGCTTTACTTTTTTTCCTTTCTTTTCTTTTTTTGTTTTTCTTTTCCTCTCTTCTCTTTTCTTTTCTTTTCTTTTCTTTTTACTTTACGCTACATTTTTAAACAGAACACATTCAATGCCGCGCGCAGGCTCTTAGGACTAGATTTTAGGCAGGCTTTCTAACATGCATGGTAATTTGGGGCATTAAATAACGTCAAATTTACACATATTGTTATATTATGAAAATAATAATAATAATAATAATAGTAATAATAATAACAATCTTGAACTACTGACTATACGTACATACATACATACATACATATATATGTCGATACGCATATCGATAGTTAAGATTTCAAGATTATTCGACAAATACGTTGTTAAAAATATTTAAAATTGAACGGATATGAAGTGACGTCGATAATAATACTCTTTAAGACTTGTGCAGGGGAGTAAGGAAGGTATAATAAAAGGAGAGTTGTCGTTATTAAGAAAAAAAAAAAAAAAAAAAAACCAACATATTCACGCCACGCTCTCTGTAACAACATATTACAAAGTTACAAACAACTATGTACCGATCGATCTCTTCGGACGATTAAACGATGAGAAATATATTGACTTGTCGTTCCAAAATCAACCCTGTTCTAAACGGTCAGTTAAATTAATAAGAAAAATAAAATATACATATATATATATATATTTATATATACGGTATGAGCAGTCTTCGATGAAAGAATAGAAAAAAAAAAAACTAAAATGAACAAAAAAAAAAAAAACATGCAACGCGAGCCTTTTCTCCGTACGAGTATTGACTATAAATATATTTAAAATGAACGAAAGCTGGAGATTTTATGCATTTAAGCAAGGCCACAAATACGCCCTCTATACCCGATATTCTTAAATTACACGCTACTCCGTTACTTAGGCACTGAAATATGGAATTTCCCTTTAATTATAATTATTCATTAATTTAAAATCTAATATAATCACTCGCTACTGGCCGGAGCAGGTTGGGCAGTCTCTTTTAAGAATGTTTACAAGATGCAATTTTCGAAACAGCTGTCAATTGTGGAGTTTCATTTTACTTTTTCTTTTCTCGTCTTCTTTATCAACGAAACGACGCAAAGGTGATGCCCGTAATGGAATAATGATTGTAAATTCTTGGTTATTTCGTTAATTATTTTCGATATTACGCAACGATTGTGAATTCGATATAACCGATTGTGTATCACAATGTTTTTTTTTTTTTTTATTTGTTTTTCACTTTTTCTTTTCTTAATCACACACATACAACAACCCAATTGTGCGGCGATATTTCCAAGACGAGATATGAGCTTTTTTGTTTTCAATTTTTATCATTAATCGTCGTTGTTGAAAGAATTTTTCTTTTTTTTTTTTTTTTTTTTTTTTTAAACACGCCGCCAACGATCGATCCCAAAATGACTGCCTGTTCCGTTTTGACCCGTAAAATTTTACCTAACGCCCTGTCTGGAAGAAAAATAAGAAAACAAAACAAAACTCAAAATTATCTCTACGGTGGATAAAATAAATGACAATATTATCTATTTAAATTACAATATTCAAATAAACGTTCAATTGTACGTAGAGAGCGCAATCGAGTAATGATGCACCCCGACAATTGTGATATTTTAAATAATAACAATTGAAAATTAATCAATACAATAATAATAATAATAATAATGATTGGCAACACAATTAAGCGTATATAGAGCAGCAGCGTTATTATTTTTGTCTCACAGATTTTTCCTCCACCAGTTTCCGCATATAATCTGCGTAATGGAAGAGTCGATTCTTATCTCACAACAACAATAATATTAATAATAATAATAATAATGATAATGATAATAACAACAACAACAACAACAACAATGATAATGCGCGTTCCGGGAAAACGTAAATTTTAATTAAAGACTGCCACTATAGCTAAAATTGAGCCGTATCTATAATTAAGTATTCATTAGCAGTTATTGGTTGTATGCATACATATATGTATATGTATATACGTATATATTAAAGTACGAAATTGAAGAAACATTGAAATAAATGGAAATAATGACAATATATTGGATTTCTGGCATCGATATATATATATATAAATTCACATAATAAAATACATCGTATGGACGTATATCGAAAAACGGGTGTAATATATTCTCTTGTGCAAAGATTGGCTTATTGCATATAAAAAATGATTTATCGCATCGACTCGACCCGCAAACATTTACACTCTGCCAATGACGAAAAATTACCGAATGAGAAAATCGTGATGATTTTCACAGAGACCTTTGGCGAAAGGATGTCAATTTTCGCTTTTCTTTTCTTTTCTGTTTTTTTTTTTTCTTTTTTTTTGGAAGATGCAGCTCAATATTAATCCATGTGACATTGATTGCACTGAAATCTAATGATACGCGCGTCATCGTCTTACATGCCTAAGGATTACTTATTACATATTTAAGGGTAAGCTTATGGATTATACATGTATATATTAATATACATATATATATGTATACATGTTTATATGCATATACACGTGTATATACAACCACCCACACACATATATTCATTAATTTTAATACATCTTATAACGTGAGATTTCCTCACAATTAGGATAGTCACATTATTGGGTGCGTTTCTTTCCTCTCTTATCTACATTATTGTTATTTATTTATTTACTTATTAAATTTTTTCATCTTTAGCTAATTCGCAAGTCCTTTTCTCTGTCACCTCAATGAAATGCAATCGATTGAAACGGTAGGTTTGATTTTTCTCTCTCTCTCTCTCTCTCTTTCTTTCTTTCTTTCTTCCAGTGGCATCGATACAAATAGTTGTTTTCTTTTTAAATATTATACCTAATGTGATAAACGTAACGATTAATATGCAATAAAGATCCAAGCACACTTTGTGACAAAATTGACAAACGAACGAAAAATGATTATAAAACAAAAAAAAAAAAAAAACAAAAAAACAACCTATTATCCTCCACCAGATCATAAATGTTATTTATTAAAACAATGTAATCATTGTGTTACAATTATTATTATTATTATTATTATTATTACTAACAAAGGAACAGAGGCTAGAACAAAAAAAAAAATAAAAATCCTTTCAAAGTATATGGGATGAAAAAAAAAAGCTGTGACAATTTACAGCAGCTAGTAGCGATA